>NW_026622808.1:43140474-43765474 GCF_023065955.2 Ursus arctos | reverse complement strand
TGGCAGAGGGCTGACAGCCCTGGTCCTTCTTGCCGTTGGCCGAGGGCATCTGAGAGATGACAGGGAAGGGTATTTCCACGGACAAAGAAAATCCTGGTCCTCCCAGAAAGCCGTCAGGCAAAGGCAAGAAAGGCAGTGGGAAATCAGGCCTGGCTGGGAGGAAGTGCTAAGGACTAGGGGGAGTGGGCAGAACACCAACATAGTCTGCTACAAAGTGAGCCTTCTGCACCCCAGGGCAGAGACTGTCGACAGTGTTGGCCTGAGGACAGCCAGACAGAAACCACATTGCTCCTGCCAGGAACACGGCCTCACCAGGCTAGACTTGGAAGCCTCTCCTGAGCAGTGAAATACATTCTTGCCTTTACTACGATGGAATACAATGGAACCAGGAAAAAGAATAAAGTAGGGTTTGTTTGTTTTTCATGTAATAGTCACTATCATTGCATAGGTTTTTTTTTCCTTGAGTAGAGTTGACACACGATGTTACATTAGTTTCAGGTGTACAACACAGTGAGTCAACTTCTCTATACCTTATGCCGCGCTCGCCACAGTGTAGCTACCATCTGTCACCGTGCAATGCTGTTACACTGCCACCGTCTGTAGTCCCTCTGCTGTACCTTTTATCCCCGTGACTTCTTCACTTCATAACTGGAAGCCTGTATCTCCCGCTCCCCTTCACCCATTTTGCCCATCCCCCACCCCCTCCCCTCTGGCAACCATCAGTTTGTTCTCTGTATTTACAGGTAGAAAAAGGTACGTGTGTGGGGCACCTGGGTGGCACAGTCGTTAAGCGTCTGCCTTCAGCTCAGGGCGTGATCCCGGCGTTATGGGATCGAGCCCCACATCAGGCTCCTCCGCTATGAGCCTGCTTCTTCCTCTCCCACTCCCCCTGCTTGTGTTCCCTCTCTCACTGGCTGTCTCTATCTCTGTTAAATAAATAAATAAAATCTTTAAAAAAAAAAAAAAAAGAAAGAAAAAGGTACGTGTATATGTGCTGATACCACAAAATGTCCAAGATATTTAGTTCGGTCTTTTTTAAAAAAATCCATGGGCAGACCAACATTTAAAAGAATTTAAAAGTCAGGGTACATGGTGCAGTCGTTAAGCACCCAACTCAGTTTCGCCTCAGGTCCTGATCTTAGGGTCATGAGATTGAGCCCCGTGTCAAGCTCCACCCTCAGCACAGAGTCTGCTTAAGATTTTCTCTCTCCTGAGGGGCTCCTGGGTGGCTCAGTCATTAAGCATCTGCCTTCGGCTCAGGGCATGATCCCAGCGTTCTGGGATCGAGCCCCACATCAGGCTCCTCCGCTAGGAGCCTGCTTCTTCCTCTCCCACTCCCCCTGCTTGTGTTCCCTCTCTCGCTGGCTGTCTCTCTCTCTGTCAAATAAATAAATAAAATCTTTTGAAAAAAAGAGATTCTCTCTCTCCCTCTTCTTCTGTCCCTCCCCCCACCACTCTCGCTCTCAAATAAATAAATAAATCCTTAAAAAAATAATAAAAGAATTAAAAAGTAATAAGCAAATCGATCCATGTGTGTCTATGCGTATTTATATACACACATGTTTTCAAGAAATTAAATGGACGTTTGTCATCTTGGCCTCCCAGACTCCAAATCCAAAAACCCATGGAAGTCGAAGGGGAAAGACTGTTCCCTCTGCGTGCCCCTGACAGCTAGTAGGTGGCTAACAATGCTCCAGCTCAGGACGGTGCCTCTGAAGGAGGCCCTGAAGGCACTCGAGGACTTCCCCTGTGGCTGCAGGCCAGTGCAGGGCGCCCGGTGACGGGCCGTGAACCCAGAGCAGCTGCAGCCCACACAGAGCTGGCCTCACCTCCCGTGTCGCTTGGTTCCTCACTGAGCCTCTTCGCCAGCCCTCCCTGAGCAATTCATCAACTCCTCTTCTGACATCAGTTTCTGTTGCTGGTGACCAAGAGCACTGATCAATACAGGAGGGCTTCAGAAGAAACTGGGAGCAGCGGTGACCACCAGGGAAGGGGACAGCTGACCGTGGATGGAAAGGAGACATATTTTTCAGCACATAGTGTTTTATTTTGGTTATTTTAACCATGAGTATTTATTCCTTTTTTCAAATTAAAAACACTTTATTTTTTTAAAGTAATCTCTGTGCCCATCGTGGGGTTCAAACTCATGACCCTGAGATCAAGAGTCACTCTCTTTTTTTTTTTTTAAAGATTTTATTTGTTTCTTTGACAGAGAGATAGACAGAGCCAGAGAGCACAAGCAGGGGGAATAGCAGAGGGAGAGGGAGAAGCAGGCTCCCCACCGAGCAGGGAGCACGATGCAGGACTTGATCCCAGGACTCTGGGATCATGACCTGAGCCAAAGGCAGACACATAACGACTGAGCCACCCAGACACTCCTTTTTTTTTTTTTTTTTTTCACATGCTCTCTTGACTGAGCCAGCCAGGTGCCCCTCAAATTAAAAATACGTTATTTTTTTAAATGTTTATTTATTTATTTATTTTAGGGAGGGGGGAGGAGGGGCAGAGGGAGAGAGAGAATCTTAAGCAGGCCCCATGCCCAGCATGGAGCCCGACACAAAGCTTGATCTCACAACCCTGAGATCGTGACCTGAGCCAAAATGAAGAGTTGGACACTTAACCAACTGAGCCAACCAGGTGCCCCTAAAAAATATTTTAAAAGAGTGTTTTTTTAAATAAATTTACTTTTTAACGTGTTCCAATAGAGTGGCATCTGGACAAGAAGAATCCGGATTAAAGTATAATTCTAGTAGCAGGCACAGGATGGAAGGTTAACGATTACCCTCTTTCTTCTGCTCAGGTCCTCTGACCAGGGAGAGAATCTTAACCCGGAGTGTTTGTCTAGAACTCAGAAGGTCTGTGAACTTGAATAAGGAAAAAAAAAAAAAAGAGGCAGCAAACCACAGTAGCATCTGCAGTACCTGTGACTTTTTCACCTACAGAACTCTTAGAACTTTTCATATCATGTTCTAGTCATTGCGATATCTCGAGATATCTCTTACACTCCTCCGTACTTCTGAATTACCTTAGGTATTAGATCTGCCACTGATCTTATTTAAGGCATTAAGAAAAAAGCATACATATCTTTTTAAAAAAGATTTTGGTAACTGTATATTGATATGAATGGTCTCCATTGGAATTGCACATAGTTTATCTTCTGCATTTAAAAGCACTGGGAGATGAGGTCCACAAGCTTACCAGACTGTCAATGGGGTCAGTGGTGTATGTTTGCCACCACCCCCCCCCCCATACACACAGAAAGGTTGAGAACCTTTGCCAGAGCCCTTCATCATTCATTTCCCCATCCCACTCCTTGCTTTACCCGTTGTCTCTTTTCTTTTTTCTTTTACATTTGTTATAGAGACTAAGGGGTTTTGTTGATTTTTTTAAGTAAACTCTACCCCCAAGGGGGGGCTCAAATTCAGCAATCCAAGATCAAGAGTCACAAGTTCTACTGATTGAGCCAGCCAGACGTCCCCCTCATTGTCTCTCTTCTTAATTCTCTAACCTATAAAATGGAAACCGTATCCTATCCTTTTTCATACAAACCATGTAAGCTACACACTTTTAATTTCTTGAAAGAAAGTCAAACCACCAAACTGGTCCAAACAATTCAACAAATAGTAGTTTATAGTTTACTGCTTGAGGATATTAATATGTCATATTTTTGTGTTTCTACATAAAATGAGATCATGGCTAAGAGCAAGAAGTCTGGGGTTCCACCCTGGCTAGCCAGGCGTTTTGGTTTTGCCACTCAACAAACACGTGGCCTTAGACTAATCACTGATACCCACCAAGCCTGGTTTATTTCACCTGAAGATGGGGATAACCAGCCCCCCTACTTTATGGCTCACAGTGGTGATACAGTGATAACAATTGCTAATAACTGCTAGGCTCACAGTGCCTGGCTCATAATCAGAAATCAGGAACCATGGTTGCTCCCTGGGGAAAAAAGATTACATTTGGCCAAAGGGAGACTTGATTTCCACTATATTGAGGATTAGTGTACCATGTGATGTTGTTGCGATTCAGTAAGTGGTCACAATTATCGCTAGTGCATCCAAAAAGTCCATGAGTCCGGAAACACAAAAGTCAGACCTACTCATAACCTCCTAGGGGATCCATATTAATTTATTTACTCCTTTATGTTCTCTAGGTGAAAACTTGATCTAACCTGCAAACGTACATCAAAAGATAATACTTCCCATGCTGAACTATGTTAAATAAGCATATGCTCCAATTTAATTTAACCAGAGGGATAGAGATTTACTTGCTAGGGCTCGTCTTTCATTCCCCAAGCAAGCTCTTATTTATAGAATGTTAAGTTTCTCCCGTACATAAATTTGTACCACCTCCACTCCCACCCTCAAGGAACCTATGGAGGTGTGGGTGGGAGAGAGAATGAGAGCTAAAGGAAATCTTTATTCTGGAATTAAAATAAATATCTTCCCAATACCCAAGGAAAAGTCTGGGAAGCCTTCCTTTAGTTAAAAACTAGACATTTTTAAAAATATTAGTAAGGAAACTAAAAGCATTAGCATGCATTCCAGAACCACAGAGGATGGAAAGTCAGTCTGCCTCGGAACGAGTCAGTAACTAAGAATCTTGATCTGTGCTGAGCGTCATTACAGGACAGTAGGGAGAAAGTCTATATTTGTAAACCAGCATGAAGCTTATCCTGTGCTTAGACACTAACCACGTGTGGAAAAGAAATACACGTAGCACGAAATGCAAAGCTGCAAGGTGAGTTCAAGGGTGTACGTGGCAGAGACATAAAGAAAAGAGAGCATAATTCCTCCAGTCATTTGATTCATTCAACAAACCAAGTGTGGTTGTTGTCCACTGGTGTGGACACTCTGCTTGCTGTGAGGCGGAGACCGAAGCTGAACAAGAGAGGCCCCTGCCTAAGAGGAGGTCACAGGCCAGGGGGTTTAAAGAGCAAAAATGTACTCTCAAAGGAATGTTCAAGGAGTGGCAGAAAGAAGGGCAGCATCTTAGGAAGTGAGTTTTTAAAATTGCTAACACCACAGGGATGCTGTCAGCAAAATTCGGGCTATGAAAACTACAGAACAAAAAAAAAAACCTGAATTTTTTTTTTCAGGAAGTAAATTGCACTGGGAGGAAAAAAAGAGAGAGGGAAACAAATGTATAAATCAAAAGAGACTTAAAAGGCTTGACGATCATAATGGATGGACCTTGTTTGAATCATAATTTAAACACAGGATTAAAATATGACATTTATAAGAAAACTGGAAATCTGAACACCGGGTATTTGATGATGTTAGGGAATTATTGTTAATATTTTAGGTGATGGTAGTTAAATTATTTATGGATGACAAAATATTATGCCTGGGACTTGCTTTAGCATACTAGGAGGGCAGAGTAGCTGGGAATGTAGAGGAACTGGGATTGGCCTTGGACTGATTTTATTGGGGTTGGGTATATGGGTTCGTTATATTATTCTGTGCTCCCATTGAACACCCCTCATATTAAGGTTCAGTGGTTTTTTATTTAGGAGGGAAGATTCAACAGAAGTCACAAAGGTAAATGAAAAGCATGCAGTTCGCTGGCTAGGGAGAAGCTCAAATTTGGCATGAAAATCTAGCTCTTGTGAATAAATAATCCTCCACTATGTGCCTTCTTTCCTATTTGTGTGAAGAGTGGCTGGACCACTCTTCTTATCTGCTAGAACTTCCTCCTTCTGGTGCTTCTGATTCTTTTTCTAGGCATGGTGAAAGATTTGCACCAGTCCACCTGTTCTCAGGAGCGTCCCCCTTCTGGCCAGTGAGCTTGCTTTTACAAACATCTGTCCAAGGCCAGGGCACAATCCTTTGGGTGACTTTTGTGAGAGTGGCTGACCACCTTGGCTTCATTAGCCCAAGGCTCCCACTCATGGGGGTGCTATGCCTCCAGCTACAGGTCAGCACCCACATGCAAGACCTAAGGGGGAGCTCACCCAAGAAAGGACAGAGAGTCTAGAAGACATGAAGGGACCAGCAGCTTGCTTTCTGACTGGGGATTTCTGAAGAGCAAGGCTTCTCAAGGAACTGTTCAAAACCTAAAGCAAGCTGGCACCATTTTGGATGCCACAAAATATGTGACACTGGTCTCCCCTTTCTCTGGCAGATTCTCTCTCTGAGATACCCTTTCCCATATTTCTTCATCTCTACTGTCACCCAGGTCAGTACCATCATTTCTAAATTCCAAGTTCTCCATAACTTGGTACCTGAGTCCGTCCTGGGCAAGAACATATGGGCAGAAATAGCAGTGAGAGACCATTTGGGATCTATCAGATTTGTAAGGATTTCTTTTTCGGTGATAATGCCCAGTGTCAGTGCAGGTGCTGGGAAAGAGGCATGGTACCTACTTCTGAAAGGCAATTTGTCAGTTGAAATTTAAAGCTTAAAAAACGTGCATATCATTTGCCATAATAATTCTACTTCTGGGAATTTGTCCTATGGGAATTAGCTATGCACCAAATGTATGTATGGGAATGTTCCTGATGGGAGCTATTGCAAAAAAGAAAATGTGAACGACTTAAATATCCAATGATAAAGGACTGTTTAACTCAGCTACAGCCATATAGTGGAGTACTACAGAGACATGAAAATTATGTCTTAGTAGTATATTTAAAATGGGAAAATAGTCAAGCTATAATAAGTGGCAAAGCAGATTATAAAACAGTACATCTCATATGATGTCAACCCTGTCAGTACAGAGAAAGAATGTAAGCTAGTGCATCTGTGATTTCTCCATAGCAGGATATGCATACTTTCAATAGTCTTTTTAATCCTCTGCTTTTCCCAACATTTCTTCATTGATTACTTTTTAAATCAGAAAGAAAAAAAACCCCAGAGTTTTTATATACAAAAACAAGAAAGTGATTCTGGGCAAGCACCTGGCTGGCTCAGTCCGTGGAACATGTGACTCTTGATCTTGGGGTTGTAAGTTCGAGCTCCACCATGGGTGTAGAGATTACTTAAAAATAAAATCTTAAAAAAAAAAAAGAAAGTAATTTATTTGCCCTCTTCCTCCTCCTCCAGGCAGACTGAAGGACCATGGTTATGGGTAACATAATGGGTAATAATAATAGCGAACACCTGCGGAGTGCTTTCCTTGGCCAGTCACGGGTGCTTAAGTTTTGTGCATTTTCTCCTTTAGTCCTCGACACCCTGTGCCCAGGTAGATGTCCATCTCCTGCCAAAGCTGGGCAACTCCGGCTTGCAGAGAGGTTTTCCACCCTGCCTGTGGACACACAGCTGACTGATTAGCCAGGCTTCTAACTTGATCTGATTCCAGAACCCACAGTGCCACAAAGACACTCAGCCCTACAAAACCCAGCAAGGAGTTCCATACTGTGCCATAATAGCATGCTCCAGGGAGACCCTAGTCCATCAGACCAAAATCCTATCTCTAGAAAAATCACCAGGCAGTAGGCTGCAAAAGGGGGAGTTTACCCACCCATCACAGATGCCTCCAGAAACCTGTTCTTTATTAGTTCAGCCTGCCACCTCTGTTGGAACGGGAAGTTTCTTATATTTTCTAACTTCCCTGTCAGGTAGTTCTTTGGATATGCTTTTTTAACTTTTTCCCTCTAACTGTCCTCTTTGAGAATCTTAGACCAACCTAGCCGCACCCATTAGCCGTTCTTCATTTCTGGGCCTGGTTTATAGAAGGTATTGACGCATGCCTATTGGTTGAATGGAGTATAAGCTGCATCCGGGCAGGGATCGTGTCTATGTCCGCAAGCACCGTATCCCTGGCATCTAGAGGGGCTCAATATAGAAAATCTCAAGATAGGTGTGCTGGCTAACTAATGCATTAATTATATCACCTTGGGTCTTATCTCCTCTCACTCTGTCAGGACCAGAGAATTATTTTTAGTCTATCTAAATTAGAGCACCAGTCCTTACCTCCTCACTCCTCCCTTAATTGCTTTAGTTGCAGGTTCATGGTATCGTTCTTAGAGTGCTGAGATCAGATTTGTAACCAGTGCCACTGGCAGAATTCACCAGAGATTTGCACAAAAGGATTGTCAAGTATTTGGTTTGATTTCTGTATCCCAAGGCTTTTTCCTGCTAAAATAAACTTCGTCACCCTCTCCCAGAGCAAAACCGCTAGTTCTGCTAACTGGGTCACTTGCCAGAGAGCCAAGATTCTGTCTTTTTCCCCCTGGTCTTGTGTAGGGCCAAGACCCAGTGAGTTGAGCTCTAAAGACTTGCCAAGGCTTTCTATTAATGCCAGTTCGTACCATCATCCCGTACCCCACCCTCCCGCCTTCAACCAGACCCTCCACCTCCCAAAGCAACTTGCCAGGTTGTGTCTCTGGAAAGTTCTCAAGGCAGTTCCTGGCCTGACATGTTTCACCTGGTGCCCTGGGCAAAGAGTACAGGTCCAAGGTCAAAGCTGCCATCCTTCCTCTGAGGTCGTGGGTAAGAAAAAGGCTTCAAATGAAATCCCCTGATTAAGCCAAGCATTCTTGAGCCCATGGCAGGTTCCCTGGGAAGTTGGATCAGTGGTCCAGGCTCCAAAGACAACTGTGTTAGGAGTTTGGATGCAGCTTGTTTTTTAAAAGTCTATATGAGAGACCAGTTAACTAATGGGATTGTCTGGTCTAGAGGAAGAAATTCAAAGAGCATTACTCAAGAGGCAGGTGAGCATTGTCTTTTTGGGGATCTGGGGAAGGGGGCAAGTCAGACAACTTCATGCTAATTATTCACTTATTTAACAGATATAGAGATATTAGAGACATAGAAATGTGATCAAATAGGTGTATTTAACAGATACGTGAAAGTATAACAAATACAAAGAAAATATTCAAATAGTAAGTGTACAAAGTTTGATAAGTATCCACAAATTAGAACCCAAATCAGGAAATAAACCCTTGCTAGCACCTCAGAACCCCCTGCCTCGTATCCCCCAATTTTGCCTATTTTTGAACTTTTAAAAACGGAATCATGCAATATGTAGCCTTTTGGATCTGTTTTTGTTCAGTATTGTTTATGATATTCATTGATGCTATTTAGTGTAGCAGTGGTCTGCTGATTTTTACTGATGTATATAGTATTTCACTTTGTGACCATACCATTATTTACTTACCTATGAGTTCCACACTTGATGGTTATTCAGTTTCCAGTTTAGGACTATTACCAACAGCACTGCTATGCACATTCTAGTCCACGTCTTTGAGTGAACATAGGAACACGTTGCCGTTGAGTATATATTTAGGAGTGGAGTTGCTGGGTCCTAAGGAATGCAAATATTCAACTTGAGTAGATACTGCCACCAGTTTTTCAAAGTGTCCCAATTTACACTGAGCCAGCCGTTCAGGCTCATTGCTTAGCTCTGGGTTTTTAGTATGGTGGTTAGGAGCACCGGTTCTGAAAACAAACTCTTCCCAGTTACATGACCTTGGACATGCTATCGAGCCTCCAAGAGCCTCAATTTTCAAATCTGTATAATGGGCATATGACTACATACTTCATAGGAAGACGTGAGAACTGAGTAATAGTGGGTATTAGCTTAGTACGGTGTGGCATGTAATGGGCCCTCAGTAACAAGTAATCAGCTACTGATTGCTACCCTAGCTTAATTCCCAAAGAGAGAGGGTCTGTGTGAGGGAGGTAGCAAGGGAAGCAGCAAGAGGCTGATTCATTCTGGATGGAGCCCTACTCAGCACCTTTGCAGTTGGCATTTTGTCTTTACCAAAGTCGACCTACAAACTACCAGGTGGAGCGCTCAGACGGAAACCTTGACCCAGGAGCGCAGAAGATGGGATTCGGCGAACAGCGGAGACCTCAAGAAACCCGGGCTGGGAAGAACTTTTTGCCTGCACACCTGGGAAGTGCCTGTCAAAGCCAAACCAAACCCAACCACCCACCAAAGGAGAGAATGGAGAGTTTTGCTTCAAAGGTGATCATAGCATTTCAGCTTCTTATCCAGCGGACCAGCCAACACAGACCTATGCTGCCCGGCAAATTTCCAGAAGTTTGGACGAATCTGAAATCAGTTCCTCTCAGCCCTTTGCCCCTTCCAGTCCTTCCTTTTCCCTGCCGGCTGAACTCCAGCTCTCAGCACTTAACACTAATACCTTTGGGCAGCCTCCACCGCGGAGTTTAACTAGCTGCCAAGTTAAATAACGCCGAGGATCCTAAGCCATCTTCCCAGGAAGTCAGAAACATTCAGCACCCGAATTAGGCAGGGCCAGCCACTCACCAAAAGTCCTTTTAATCTCATATGTGTGTGTATACGCACACACAATACGTGTGTATTACACACACATACATGTATGTATATGTATGTATATGTGCGTGTGATATATATATCAATTGTTCTTCATAAATGATTGTTTCCTCGGGGTTGCACAGCAAAACCGCATCGCAAGAGGAAAACGCATTTGCGTGGGGCGCCTGCCTTCCCACTGCGCCTCGCAAAATGACACGTCCGCTGACAAATTGCGCGAGGGTACTGGATCAGATTCCTAATTAAATGGCATTTCTAAGTGAAAGGTTGTCGATAGCAGTGAATATATATACATATACACATACATATATACACAATGCGCATACATAATGGATATATAATATATATTTAAATATGTATTCTTAATTACATATATATTTAAACATCCACTTAATTTGATATCATATACACTTTCAGGAGTCAGAGAGAAGAGCGCACTAAACTTGAGTGGGTAGAGACTGCAGATCTGCTCTTTGGGGAGAATCCCTCTGGCCTAGGAGCGGGTATTTCCAGATTTCCAAATACGTAGCTAATGTCCTCTGATGTGACTGCAGAGGGGATTGGGAGGATTCTGGAAATCATGATAGGTTTGCACCACCGCCTGATTTCTCCTCTTGGCTGCAAAGCCGGCCGCCCTTGGCTTATGGGCGCCTCTCGTGTTCAAGGGTGAAAACCAGTCTGTGGGTGCATTGAGATTTGCAAACTAGTCCCCGAATGCAACGGGTGCTACAAAACCGCCGCCGGGTGCAGTGGGACGGGCGCTCGGCCACCCTGGCTGTGGGCGCCGCAGCCTCCCTGAGGACGCGGGCAGATGCAGACGGCTCTGGCCCATCTGTCCCTGGAGGCCCGGGCCCGAGACTGTGCTCGCGCGCTCCGTGCCGGTATCCGGAACCCGGGAGCTCTCCGGGCGCGCCCAGCCTCGCCTGGCCGGGGCATCGGGGGCTCTTTGTCTCCTGGCCGCACTAATCCTGCAAACCGCGCGCACCGAAGGCGGAGGCCCCCGAGCCTTGGACAAGCCCGCTCCTGGCAAGCCGGTCCGAATGTTTTCAATAAAATGCTTCCTGGGGGGGGGGTGGAAAAAAAGAGGATCGTAGAAAATTTTCTCTTCAGAAGTTCATCTATTTTCAGCGGTTACGCGTGGCACCATGTAAATCAGGTCCTAAATATGCCTTTAGAAAGAAGTAAGAAAGGGAGGGAGGGAGGGAGAGCGCTTCAACCATCAAGTTTGATTTGGGGTTTTTGGTTTGTTTTCCGAACAAGTTACGGAGGAGCGGGGAGAAAACATCGAATCTGCCCGGTGGGTGTTTCCCCAAGCCCAGCAGCCTCGAGCACGCCGCCTGCCCCCAAGCTGCTCAGCTCCCTGGGGAGATGGCAGGAGGCTGTATTGAGTATTGCAACCTAATACTCAGGTGAGAAAACAACAGTAATAATATTTAAAATAATAGTGCCTCTTGTCATCTAGAACCAGCAGATGCAAGCGACCAGGGCTGGAGCTGCCGCACCTTTTCTGTAGTGGAAATGCTCGCCTTTTCCCCTGGGTGACGCCAGCAGCGGTGCAATGTGAGCTTTTGCTCAAGAAAGGGTTTTTCCCCTGAGGTTGTCTACACCCCGGGAAGGCGTCTGCTAAGTAATTTGTCGTAAAGTGAGGGCGATTCCTGGCATTAAACAACAACAAAAAATTGAAACAAAAGTCATCATTACAGTGTTGGGGTTAGTGACCATAAAAAGGCCAGAGGGAGGGGGCAGGAGGAGAGGAGAGGCTGTAGCAGCGCCAGTCATATTTAATATGCTTCCCACAAGAGAAGCCCTTGCAAAATCAATAGACAGCCGCCAGCTGTGCTTAAACCTGCGATTTCAATTAAAACATTGCGCTCCAGTCCTTGGGGTTGAGCCTGGATCCCCAGTCAGTGGTGTGCGAGTGGCTTGGCACGGGTGTGGCGTCCCACGGCCGCAGATCCCGGAGGTCGCCGCGTGGGTCAGGCCCAGCGGAGCCGCGGAAGCGCCTGGCCTTGGCACCCTGCTCTGCAGCGTGGGAAGAGCCCAGGCCGCCGAGGGGCGGCAGACCTAACTCTGGCGGGGTTTCCCTACCGTGGCCGAGGTGTTGAGGACCAAGCGTGGGCCAGATGGGCCGAGGCGAAAGCGTCTGGCTTTCGGCTGAGGCGGCGGAACAAGAAGGGTCCGGAGCTGAGGCCTCCGGGCGGAGGAAGACCCCACGGCGGGTCCAGGCCTGGCAGACCAAGAGCAGTGGGCGGCCGTCCGCACCGTCCAAGTGCGGCTGACCGCCGTGGCCCTCAGTGTAGAAGGGCGGCTCCGAGCGGAGCGCGCGCTGAGGCCTAGTGGGCCTCGCCTGGGCCAAGACCGCGTGCCTCCCGGTGAGGCGGCTTGCTCGGTCCAGTTGCCCACCCAAGGCACCTGCGCCTCCAAAGTGGAGCTTGTGTACCAGTCCGGACTGGGGAGAGAGATGGGACTTCTCATACATCACCACAGTCTTGGCCCACTTCTAACCTTTGCTTTGAGGGACAGGACTTCTCTCAGAGCAGGAAGCTTTGGAAAACTTTATTTTCCATAGAAGGATTCACATCCCTGAAACACCTGCTTATCCCTGGAACCTCCTGTTGCCCTTCACCTGGAGTTATTTTGGGTCCCCCCCCCCATCGCTGAAAATGTGTAGGTAGAAAAAAAGTGACCCCTCATCTCACAGAACTCTGACATCAACTTCATAAAATTGTCAAATTTTCATTCCTATGGTTGTCCCTCTTTGTTTTGTTTTGTTTTAACATTTCAGCCTCAAAAAAAAAAAATGCTGCAAATGAGAATGAATTTGAAGGGTAGGGGGGGCAGCGAATGGAAATCTCAGCACTCCCTCCACCAAGCGCCACGTTTCCCTAGTCCTCTTTTATTCTGCCTGAAATCATCTCGTTTACAGAAAATATTTGTTTGCACTATTAGTTGGTACTGGAGTTAATTACTCAATGTGTTAACGTGAAGTAATATGTATAAAAGTAGGATCAGTGTTTATTGTGTGGGTGAGCTGTTGAGCAGTGCTTGAATAAACTGCAATTAGGGTTAGATAGAGATTAATTAACATGTGAGTGGCAAGGTGTAAAATAGTCTCCAACCCTCCACTTCAATATAATCTGCGGGCGAGGGAAGGAGAAGTTTGTGGAAGCTAATTAAATACTTTTATAAAAGCCCGTGTATTCACCCAACATTTGGAAAGAGAGGCACATTAGGGGCAACTTGTTTTTACCCAAATGTTTTCTTTCTGTGGAGGTAGCACTCCTTTGTGATGCCGGGGAGAGCGGGATGGCTTATGCAGTTACAAAAAGCGCTAGGGATGGCCAGGCAGGTTCACGGAAAGCCTTTGGAAGCCTTTCAGCCTGATGGAGCTTTCAAACCAGCAGATCTTTCGTGCTGCCGAGATCAACAATTACCCAATTTGGAAAGGGGGTTGGGGTGCAGTGCCGGTGACTGAACGAGACACGCAGGAAAGTCGGGATAGAATTTCGGGTTTTGAGCCCCTGCGGGTGTATTGATACTATTTCAATGTCAGGGTGAGTTGTTGGCTTGTTTCATGTTTGGTGGCGGTGGTGGTGGTGTGTGTGTGGGGGGTTGCTCTGTATTATTTTCACACTAACATAGGGATGGGGGTACACTGGGTCTGGAATTCTGCCTTTCTGAACATCTAAATTCAATGGGCTGTATATGGAAAAATTTTTTTTCAGCCGAGGAAGCTTCTTTCTAGCTTCAAAATCTGGCAGTTTGGGGAGAAGGGTTTTAGGGGGACAGACTCGTGCCTGCTGAATTGAGGGGCAGTAGAGGCGGTCTCCCAGCTTGGCAGGGTGAGAAAATCAACCCACTGAGGTCGCCTTCCAGGCCACTTTCCCTCGGAGACATCTCTTTGTTCCTTCCCCTTGCTTTCCAAGCACACTTTTCCTTCCCTCACCTGCCAGGTCAGTATCGGGTCTGAAATTGCCCGTCAGAGAGGGAGTGGGTAGTAGAGAGAAGTTCTGAAGGGGAAAAGGATGCTTTGCCTTCAGCTAAAACTAGACCTTTCCCATTCTTTCCCTGATGGTTTTCTGGGGTGTTTTGCAGCTGAGAGGCCTCGGGCAGGATACTCAGTTTCTCAAGACCTGTTCCTGAGTGAAAAAGGAAAGGGTTTCTTCCAGTAGCATTTTCTTGGGCTCCACAAGATCATGTATCTTTGGAGATAAAATTCACTATCAAAACCTCAACCCTGTTTGCTCATATTATACCCACCGTAATCCTCTTAAACTGTGGTTGCGGCTACAAAGCTCATGGTCTTGCAAAAGCCGGCTGGCAAGATATAATTGTCCTGCAAACAAAACTGTCCAAAAGTTTTTTAAAACCCCTGCACCCCCTCCTCCTTCCTAAACCTAATTCTCTCGCTCACTCTCTCTTGCTAGCCGTTCCCCCCCCCAACCCCCCATAAGAACCCTCAGCCTCGACCACTTTTGTTGTCGCCAAGAGCACCAGGCCTGTTGAAAGTGCTGGAGCGTCTTTGAGCAGTTTGTTGTGATACGCAGGTGGAATGGTCTGCAAACAGATGAATTCAGCCCCTCCAAACCGAGCGTGGAGCGCGCTGCTTTTGTGCGCCAGGCACAAAACGCTGAATTCCTCCGAACTTACTTGGGGCCTGTCTAGAAAAGGGCCTTTTCTTCCCTCTGCTTGTACCTCTGGCCACACTAAGTCTCTGCCCGCCCCCCTTCAAGCCCCCTCTCTCTCCCCTCTGATAATCCTTCTCTTTATTTTAGAAAAACACAAAACCCGGTTCCACGCGGTGCTTTAGTGGCTAAAAGTGAAAGAGCTGCCTTGGCAGAATTCAGCTCTATGAATCACTTCGGAAAATTGGTTCGACTGAATGGCCTTAGGAGGAAAAACGTTTTAATAGGATCCAGGGGAGGTTCTGCTGTTTCAATCTGCTCCTTAAACAGGTGGAGATTGGACCTTCTCAATTATACAAACAGTAAGTACCCATCAGCAGGGAGAGCTGCCCTCCGAATCCTCCCCGCACGCAGCCCTAAACCAGCAGCGGAGCCGGGCTTTGCCTCAGAAACCCGATCACAAATCAGCGATTCTGATCGATTAGGATCTCAAACAGTCCTCCAGCTTGCTGTGCAGTCTCCCCCAGCCGCGGGCGGGGAGTCGGCCAGAGAGGGGGAGGCGCACCCGCCGGGCGCCGAGGCCCCCGGGATCTGGGCGCGCGGCCTTGCTCTTCCGGACGCTACGGGGTCGTCCTTAGGCGGCGGGAGCTCTCTCCCGACCTCCGACGCCAGCCAAGGAGAGCTCGTTGTTTTTGCATAAATTAATATTTCCCCATTAACAAGTTCCCCCCTCCAAACGCGGCGCCCGCGTCCATGCGCCACATCCTAATGAGGTAATTATCATTTGCGCGTGTTCGGGGCTGGCGCCGGCTCCGTGGGTAAATGGCAGTTTATTAGCACGATGCCCAGCTCGGCTGCAGAGGGCTAAGGGATAGTTCAGCGACTAGACGGACACCCAGGGGCCCTTTGGGGCGGCGCGTGCAGGACCCTCTGCCCTCCCCGCGTCCCTCAAACCTATAGGCCCCCAAAGTTGTGAATCACGCACAGAACTCTGCCTGGGTTTGGGCTCCCCCCACCTTCTTTCCACCGGCAAAACCATCACGATTCCTCCCCCTCCCCCTCCCGTCTCTTCCCTCCTTCCCGATTCGCGAACCGCTCGCACTTTCCCGAGGGGAGCGCGGGCGCCAGTTGCCTCCTTTTAAAGTTTGAGGGGCGGTGGCGGCGGCGGCCGGCAGGCGCGGGGGAACACAGGGGCCGCTACGGGAGCCGCGCCGCCGCCCATGTCATTCCACTTCAAGTGACTTCATGTGATGTCAGCTGAATGTAAAAGACAGTGATCTCACGCGGAGGGGAAGATGTTTGCCATCAAAATGTGACAGAGGAGACACGCTGCATGGCTCGGAACGCATCTCCTTGGCGGTGGGGGAAAGAGGTAAATGCGAGGTGGCTCTCCCGGTCCTCTTTAACTTTGCCCCTTCACTGTCCAGCTCCCCGCACGCGTGGCGGAGGCCAGGGTCCAGGGAACGGCTCAGGGGGGGTTAATTTGAGGCTCTTTTCTTTCTTTCTTTTTTTCTCTCTCTCCTTTTCCTTTGTAAACCCTCCCCCTTCTTCCCCCTTTCAAAGTCTCAGGGCAGGGGCTGGTGGGTTCCTTTGCGCGCCGGGTTAATGGGCGGTAATTTGGTACCCTTGGGTGCACTTTGTTCTGCCCCTGTTCATTTGAATGCAAATGGGTGACCTGGACCCGACAAGGTGCTTATTAAATTGCGGTTTCCCTCCCTGCCTTTTCCGGAATGCAGACTTAGAGGAGAGAGGCTGCGCCCTGGCCCAGTCCGGCACGGCAAGGCTCGGCTCGGCGCGCCATGGCCAGCTCGGCTTCCCTGGAGACCATGGTGCCCCCGGCCTGCCCGCGCGCTGGAGCGTCGCCGGCCACTTCCAAGACGCTGGCCTTCTCCATCGAGCGCATCATGGCTAAGACGTCGGAGCCCCGTGCGCCCTTTGAGCCCCGGCCGGGGACGCTGGAGGCAGACGGCGGCCAGGGCAAGAAATTGCTCAACCTCTGCTCGCCGCTGCCCTGTATGATCCCCCTCCAGCCCCTAGGCTACGAGGTGCCGTCCAAGACGCTGCTCAGTTACTCGGAGCTCTGGAAAAGCAGCCTCCGGGCGGGCGGCGGTGGAGGAGGAGGAGGAGGAGGAGGCGGCGGCGGCGGTGGCGGGGGGGCCCCGGTGTGCGGCGCCAGCGGCTTGTGCAAAACCAACTGTGGCGTGTGCTGCAAGGCCGATCTGGGCCTGGCGCCGTCTGCGCTGCCGGCGGGCAGGGTCATCAAGCCGCAGGTCATCAACCAGGCGGTGGGGCTGCCGGCCAGCGGCTCGCTCTACTACTTCAACTACCTGGACTCTGCCGCGTACCCGCCGTCTGAGCTCCTCGGAGGCCACCTCTTCCCATCCGGCCTCCTCAATGCACAGGCCCCCGCCGCCCTGGCTGCACACCCCAAGCTCTTTTTGCTGGAGAACGCCAAGTTGGCCGGCCTGACCGCGGACAAGTTCCCCCATCCGGCCCCCTATGCCCATAAGGAGCGCTTGCCCGCGCCACTGGAGCAGGTGCTGAAGGAGAACTCGGCTCTGACCGCCGAGCGCGGCGGCGTCAAGGGCCACAGCAAGCTGCCCGGGGGCTCTGCGGACGGCAAGCCCAAAAACTTCACCTGCGAGGTGTGCGGCAAGGTGAGGCCCTGGGTCCTCGGGGGCTGGGAGGGACGAGCAGGGACGGCTGCTTTCCTGAGGCAGCCTGGACCGCCCCGTTCTCAAGTTCAGTATCTCCCCAGTAGCTATCTACTACTCACACTGGGGGGCCTAGTTGGGCCTCAGTTTCCCATTCTGTAAAATGGGGATGTCGTTGTCAGCGGCCACACGGGACTGGCGTGCGCAGTGGGTTGGGAAGCGTTTTGCGGAATGAAAAGGGCTCTGGTTTCTGAAGGGAGTGTTGGTTGGGGGATGTAGGCTGTGGCCTCCCAGTTTGATTCTAGTCTCTCTCGGACGGACACACCACAAGGCCCCCTCGTGTCCTTCCATAGGTGTTTAATGCTCACTATAACCTCACCCGCCACATGCCGGTCCACACCGGAGCCAGACCGTTCGTGTGCAAAGTCTGCGGCAAAGGCTTCCGCCAGGCCAGCACGCTCTGCAGACACAAAATTATCCACACCCAGGTACGTGGCCCCCGGGTCCAGTTCGGCCCGCGCGCAACACCCCGCGCCTGAGCGACGGTGTTGGGAGAGGATGGCAAGGGTTCCCCTTACCCCTCCCGGGGGCCCCGTATCCCTTCAAGTTACCCCTTCAAGGTGCCCCTGAGGTGGCCTCTCCTGGCCCGGGCCTTGGCCTCACTGTACGCGCGCCCCTTTCCGCAGGAAAAGCCGCATAAATGCAACCAGTGCGGCAAAGCCTTCAACCGCAGTTCCACGCTCAACACGCACATCCGCATCCACGCGGGCTACAAGCCCTTCGTCTGCGAATTTTGCGGCAAAGGCTTTCACCAAAAAGGTAATGTGCGGGGCGAGGCCCTCTCCTCACCTCTCACCTCGGGACTCGGCGGGTCACTGCGAGCGGGAAGGCAAAGAAGGATCCGCAGAGAGGGAGCGTGAGAGCTGCAAGCTCGGGCGCAGCATTTCTTTGGAATCGGGTTGTGACCGGTTTGGGTGGAAGCTCTCCGGGCCGGGTTAGTAGACCTTGCTGGAGTCAGGCTGATTGCACGGGGAGACTCCGAATTCGGAAGGTGGGAAGGAAGGAAGAGGCCGAGGGAGAGGAAGTAGGAGAAAGAGAGGCTATGGCCCTATAGAAAAAGCTTGCCTTTGTAGCCGGGACACCCCTTTCAGATGAAAAAAAAAAAAAAAAAAAATCGAGGCAAACTCCACCTCCTGGGAATAACAAGACTGGGGGAAACCCTTACTGTCCCCTGCACCTCCAGGCCCGGCGCCCGGCTTGGGTTTTCGGAGGCGCTTTTGGATCTCCAGGTGGTAGCCGGGGGTTCCAGAGGGAGTAACTTTTAAAATGAGAATATAAACAGAAAATGAGGGACGAAGCCCGGGCTCGTGCGAATTTCTTCCAGCGAGGCAGCAGTCGGGAGAAGGACCCGGTGCTTCTCTGGGCTGTGCAAAAGTTTCCCGGCCAGCCGAGCGCAGCGGGAGGGACGCGGCGCGGGCCAGTGCACCGGGTGGGGCAGGGGCGCGGGGCGGCTACGCGGGACTCGGCCCTCCGTGCTGTCGTGAGAGCCTTCGGCTTGACGCAGACGAAGTTTGACAACTTCTTCACTCGGAGAGGTCGCGCCCGCCTAGCCAAGCGTCGCCTTCTTTGCGTGGGCACCTGAGCCAACCCCGGGACGCTCGGGGGGGGGGGGGGCCATCCTACTTCATTCCCCCCCCCTCCTTTTTTGTTTTTGGTCTCCCGTAGGGAACTACAAGAACCACAAGCTGACCCACAGCGGCGAGAAGCAGTACAAATGCACCATCTGCAACAAGGCCTTCCACCAGGTCTACAACCTGACCTTCCACATGCACACCCACAACGACAAGAAGCCTTTCACGTGCGCCACTTGCGGCAAAGGGTTTTGCAGAAACTTTGACTTAAAGAAACACGTGCGCAAACTCCACGACAGCGTGGGGCCTGCTGCCCCCTCCACAAAGGACCTGACTCGGACAGTGCAGAGCTGAGAGCTACTGCCTCGCCCTCCCTTCCAGCCCCATCCAGCCCCAAAACAGATCACACGTATAAACTTATTTCTAAAATTAAAAGAAAATTAAAAAAAAAACTATAGCAGAGAGGCTAAAATCTATTTATCGAAACCAGCATATTTTTTGGAAAGCTAAACTGTTTCCTCGATGACTGGCAGCAAACGCGTGGCTCCCACCTTTGTGTATTCGGGAAACTTATTTAAACCCAGTGCGCTGAAACGCATTTCCTTCCAGGCCTCCGCTTCTCCTCGGGCGGCGGGTTTTCACCCCAGCCTGTCACGTGAACGCCCCGGAAGAGCGCGGCGCCCCCAGCCATCTTTATACAGCCATGTAAATCCTCCTGTACAAGCGAACTCGGAATATATACATGTCTAACACAATAAACAGAATCGCTAGTGCTCGTTTTCTTTCCCCCCTCTCCCCTCGCCGCCAGGTCAGCTCAGCAACCCCAAAGAATGAGAAGGAAATAGGCGTTTATAGCATTTCCCTGTCCAAATGCGGCTTCCTTTGGGGTGCTGGGGCCAGGGCGAAGCCAAATCGGTGTTCCTGCGGCGCTTGCATGTTAAGAGCCCCCCCACCCCCATACACACCCGGAGTGAGGGAGCAAAGGTCTATAGCGGCCTACACGTGGTGCCAAGTTTTTCTTTGGTGACTGTTCCGACGCTTGGGATTCTGGGTGTTGCCTTATTTGGGTGAGAAAATTAAAAAAAAAAAAAAGGAGGAGGAGGGGTTAAAAGTGGCTGGGTGTAGGAGAGCTGGTTTAGGTGCATCTTTCAGCAAATCGCCTTGCGGCGCGAGGGCAAACGGCCAGGGCAGTGCCCAGCCGGGGAGCTTCTGGGCATGTTCCCTTTTCTGGGAGACCTCAGGCGCGGGGGCAGGGAGACTCTTCCTCCCAGTTTTTTCTGGAGACAAGAGCTGGAGGCCAAGGGTCCGCAGCCCAGCCGGAGCTCTGGGGCTCCCTGGCCGGTGCTGTGGACCCGAGGCCAGCCTCCGGATGCTGTGCGCCCTGCCGCGGGAGGGCGCACCCGGACTCCGGGAGCTCGCAGCCGCCGCCTCCCGCGCCCTGATTACCGCGCAGTTAGCCCATTTTCTGAATAGCTATCTCCGCCGCCGAGCTCGCTGATGAAATGATCTCACGCTTGCTTCCTAAGTAATGACCCAAATTAAGAGAGAAAACAGAGACCCTTCAAACAGCATTACATTAATCATCTAATCATTCCCAGGAGGGGGTCGGCCGCCGCCGCCCCGTTTGATTCGAATCTGGATAATCAAGAGCTCAGATTACTGGCTCGGCGCGCCAGACCTCCCCCCACTCCACATACACACTCTTAATATTCGCGCCGCGATTCAGCCCACGTCTTCTGGAACAATGTTCCCCGGCGTGGGGAGAAACTGTGGCGCCGGCCCGGGGAGTGCGCTCCACGCAGCCTCGCCATTGCAAGGGCTAGGGCGGCGGCTGGCCGCCAATCCCACGCGGATTTCCACGGCAAGTGGAGGTTATTTGGAGGGAAAGATAGTTGATGCAAAAGGAAACTCCCTCGTAACTTTGAAAGTGACTTGAGTGCCGGTTATCCCAACACCCGGTATACAGTAGGAGCTCAGTGCTGCTCGCGCCAGGGGGCTTCCACGATCTTACACATTTCCCGAGGGCTTGCTCCATTCCAGGCACTCGACACACGTGCTTTCGAATGTTCACAACAACCCTCAAGCAGAGGGTGAGTTACCAACGAACAAAGAAATTGAGGTAGAGATAAGCCAACGGACATGCCTAGGGCCACAGGACTGGGTAAGGCTGGGATTCGAAATCCGGGAGGCTGTTAGGGAATCCAAACTGCCTTCAGTTCTCGTGGGTGGGGGATGAATCTCCAGGTTGGGACCCGCAGGAAGACGTTCGGCTGCTGCGTGGACGCTCTGTACGGGTTACAGCCAAAGGTTGAGTCCCGCCCCCCGCCCAATTTGCAGACCCATTGCGCAGGGGAGGAGAATTGTCGATTTTGTTTGCACAGAGGACGGCGACAGCTTCCTCAGGCTGTCGCGGGAGTATTTTTAGTACCTCCGATTCAGAAATAGGAACGTGTACATTAGAATTCCATTTCCTGAAAGGAGAGCGTCCTCGTTTTTGTAATCCCCCCCCCCCCCAAGTCTGGGAAGACGCAGTGAGGGGAGGGGGAACGAGGAAGCGGGGAGGAATTTAAATGTTAGCTCGTTCTGGCTGCAGTTCGCTGAGGAGAGATTGGGACCCAGAGGGATATGCAGATTTAACTCCGAAATCTCCATGGATGCCACAAACCCCAGGAAACCCCAGGATGGGCGAGGAGGACTTGGCGGCTAAGGATATAGAAATACCGCCTTGCTTTTCCCAGACATCAATCCCCAGGGGGATTGCGGGCTGGTTTGAGGAGTCAGCTTTCCCCCCTATGCTCGTACCAGGTTTTATTAGACCCTCCTTATACACACACACACACACATACACACACACACCCTCCCCCATTTTGGGAGATCCGGTGCCCTGTGACAGTCCTCTTAACCAAAATCCTTTCCTTCTTTCATTCCTGAAAGGATCCTTTGCAGATTCACTTCTTGGAGACCAGATAATGGGCAGGACAAGCCCACCTTCCTTTTAGGTAGTTTCAGAACTTTGGGCAAGGGGCAGACACCACAAAATTTAGTGCGAATCATCCACTTGGAGAATTGGGTTAAAAAGTTGGCCTGTATGTGGAAATCGTGATCAAGTTCTCTTCTTTCCCTTTAAGAAGAAAAGATTAAAAAAAAAAAAAAATAGATGGGGCACCCCATCCAGGGAAATCACTTCCTAACCTTCAAGGGAGAAAACTTTGAGAAATTCTTCTTTACTAAGTTTTCACAGGAGAAAGACTAAAAGTGCCGCCCATCTCATAAAACTGGAGAAATCTGTTTCCAGGTGACAGTTCTGAAGATGGTGTGCTTGCAAACAGGACAGCAAATGAAATCAAAGTAATGGGTGGAGCAGAGGCATTTCTCTCCCGGACTGCTCAAATCAGCAGTCAGGGGGAGGCAAGTAGCTGTGAGTCTGAGGTTCACCTGAGCAGAGCGTCTGGCATGCTCCAACCTCCTGGAGGTTGTTTCCGCAGAACCTGATTGTTACTTAACCTTCACACCAGCTCCATCAATCGCTGTCACCTGAAGAGGTGTTGTTTCACATCTGGCAGTAATTGCAGATAAACAGAGAATTCTCCTTTATCTATAGGGCTTGGCTCTGCTTTCCACAGGTTTGAAGTCACTCCTCCGGGTTTATGAGGTCTGCCTCAGGTGTGGGATTCAAGAAAGGATTCCTTCACCTGCAAAGGAGTACAAAGAGCAAAGGAACCTTCTGCCTGAGTGACTAAACACCTTTCACAGCCAGCGAAGGTTCTGAAGCCAACACTAAGCCTTTCAGTAACCATCTCAACTGAGATCCTTCTTAGCTATTCACCATGCATCGGAATTGATGGGTGAAAGGCTCTGTTTTCTGATTTCCCCCCTCTTAATATTAAACTGTTTGCATGACTTGTAGTTTGCAATATTAATAAATGACTTAAACAAGGTAGTCATCAGCTGCATATTAATATTCTAACCTTGATTAAATTGAAGAGGCCGCCCTTAAAAAATATTTTTAAAAAAATCAAATTGCGGGGGAGGGGAATCCTGTCACAGACACAAAAAAGACTCCAATTATCTTTTCCCCTTCAAGATGTTTGTTCTGTCCATGACTGCTCACACTTCAGCAATCTTGCCAGCAAGACTCAAAAAAAAAAAAAAAAAAAAAAACCCTCCTTCTTCCAAAGCCACAGCCTTGTACATAACAGATTGTACAGTCCTATTGCCTTAGGCGGGTTAGAGGTTCCTCTCTGCAAAGAGTGACACAGAGAAGTTGCCAGCATCCAGACACATTTTGGGGGGTACTGTACTCATTCTTGCCTTGGCTGCAGAAGTGGATCTATGTGGTCCCCATTTTGCTGTTTGGCTCCCAAGAGGATAGGAGGCTGCCTGAGCTCAGTTACAGCACCAAGGGATCCAGGTGTGCTGGTGGTGAAGGGGTTGGGGGAGGAGGAGGAGGGGGGAATGAGAGTCTGGGTGGGGGGCTGCTAAAGAGAGGACAGGAGTCTTGAGAAAACGCTGGGAAATAAACAACCTCAAGGCAGCTGCGTTGCCCTTTTCCCTGCACTTCCCTCTCAAACGTCTGAGCAACCAGTTTGCTCCTAGAAACATGTTAATTGCCAACGGAGCTCATTAAGGCATGCACATGCAAAACACAGCAAGAAAGATTAAATGGACAAAAGCGCAATAATGAACTGTCAACAATCGGGCCCATCTACGACCAGGATCACTCAAGAATGAGGCATTTAGAGGCAACAAAGGATTGTCTGGGACAGGAAGAAAAGACGACCTAGACTTTTGTTTAGTCAACACAATTGATTACAAATGAGAGATTAACAGGATAGCTTCAGATTTTTTAAAAAAGAGGCAGAAAAGAAAAGTCCAATTAAGTCCACCGAATGTTAACTACATTGCGTTCCATGCCTAGCCCCAAAGAAATTCTCATTAAACCATCCCTGGCGATCCCTTTTGGAAAGTAATTTGTCTCCCTGATGGAGCAGAGAAAGAGAATCGTGTAAAAGAAAGCGTTAGTTCTTGGCACAATGAGCTTAGGAGACACACTAGAAAGAGCCAAAGGGGGAGTTAATGAGCATCTGACAAACTGCTTGGATTCAGGCCTAGAGAACAGCGATGAAAAGATGAAATTGGCCAACAACTATTCTTTATATCAAACATAAAAAGGCCAATCTGAAATGGGGCTGCTCAAAACTGGTTGAAAGTACATAGCCCAAGAAAAGGGAGCTGCGGCCAGGCTCCTTGTTGGACACCGGACACAGAACTCAACGGGCCAGGAGCTAGGAAATACAGAAAGGTGGACTTTCCACCACAGAGCAAACTTCAGCCGCCGGCCCCGGGCTTTGAAGATGCTTGTCTGAAGCACTCCGTGCCTACCCCCTGCCCTCTGGATGTTTCTTTCGTGAGTGAAAAATGTATCAGGCTAGCCTTTAAGGGTTCCCTAAAAGTTCTGGTAATCTGGTAATTAGTCCCTGGCATTCACCAAACTACTTCTCTCTCTTCTAGAGTCATCGGCCCCCCAGAAGCACCATATGTCACCCGTTCACATTCAGTGCTTCCATGCTCCCTCCTGGTGACCATTGGAAACCCTCCCCACCAGGTGATGGCCTTCCTGATTTTGCAGAGTGTAGAGGTGGCGAGGAAATGGAGACACTGATCACACAGGGTTTTATGGAACTGGTTAGGAAGTTTTAAAACTGTTTCTTATCGTGGTTCATCTGGCTTTAAGAATCCACTTCATTTTAATGTTTCCTTTTTTGAACAAAGTAGGTCAATGGTATGTGTCTATATGAGACATATATTACATCTTAATTAAACATAAGCGTCCAGGCTTCCTAACAGCACAAGTGATTGGAGGTTCTTTCACACCGAGTGCCCAGAGCCAGGTAAACAGAATCTAGGAGTGAGATGGGTTTTCAGTTCAGTCCACCAGCTAAGGAGCACAGAACAAATTTTGTGGGTTGTTTTTTTTTAATGCCTTATTTATTCCATCTTTGACGTGGGACCAGTGCCATCTCAGATACTAGAGTGCAGCATTTAAATCTTGATTCTAGGTTTTGTATTCTTACTCTCAGATCCTCGGTAACAGCTATCACATTTTCTGAGGGCTTGGCTTGCACTTCAGGCTTTGCTCATGCTTCATGGAAAAAATATATTGGTGTCTAGAAGTAAAGAATGAGGAAGAAGAAGTATACCAATTCAAAATAAAAATAAAAACAGTCATCTAAGATTAAAGACTAGTTCTGGTTTTCAAAGTGCAGAGGTGTTATAAAATCTAGAAAGGTGCATTTCAGGAAAAGGGAGGAAATGAGACTTTTCTACTGCGGATGAACCAGAGACTGAAATAGTTCGTTCTTCAACCAAGGCATGACCTGACACACCATTGTCACTGTTTCTCTTCTCTCTTCGCTGTTTTTCAGTCCAAGGCCATATTTGGAGCTCCTTTTCCTCCAAGAGTTTCACTGTCCTCATTTTGCCCCCCAAAGTGGGTGGCGGTGGTGCATGCAAGCCTAGGGAATGATAACATATTATCTATAAGCAGAAAGTAGAGTCAACGGCGTCTGGCATCAAAGCAGCTGAGTTCAAATCCTAGCTAGCTCAGCCATTTTTTATCAGAAAAAATGACTTTGTCTCTGTTCACTCATGTGCAAAACAGGAATATTAGGTGTACCGAAACAAATATAACGTTTGATGTCAATTATACCTCAAAAAAGAGCGAGAGAAAGAGAGCGAGAACCTACCTCACAGGGTCAGTGTGAGGCTAACATGAGTTAACACGTATAGCTAGAACTTAGAACAGCACCTGGCACATACATCGTAAGTATTCTAGAAGTTAGTGATTATGATTACAAAAACTCCAGCGGTGAAACTGGAATATAGCACTTTATACAGAAACTTTACCTGTGTTACCTTGTTTTTTTCATTACATATGTATTAGGCAGGTTTTCTTAGCCCCACCTTAAAGAGGAGTGAAGGAAGTTGCTGAGAAGGTATGACTCCCTTTAGGTCACACAGTGGGACACAATGGCGTGCGGACTGCCTCAGGTGCTTCCGTCTGACTGTGCGGCCATGGTTGTAACAGGAACGTGCACAAGAATCACAAGTTTTTACTAAACATGCACCTGAACCCCATTTACTGAGATGCGGAGTCAATAGACCTGCTTTGTGGCCCAGGACCCTGTATTTTAACGTGAAGCAGTTGGTTTCCCAGACTACATTTTAAGAAACACTGTTTAGCATCGGTGTTCTTTCCACCTCACCATGATGCTGTCTTTGATAGAAAAAATAACACCATCAGCTTTTCATAATTTAATGAATACAGTTGATCATTCATTCCACAAATGTGACGTGAATTCCTCCAATGTGTCCAACCCTACGCGCGGGGTGCTGGAATTACAGGAAGAGAAGGGCAGAGCCTCTGTCCCAGAGTTTAGAGTTTATGAGAAGAATCACAGACAACAAAAATCCCCATACGAAACTTAGTTATGAAGATGAAATTGGGCATTCAATCCAGCCTGGGTTTGGGTGTGTAGTGGACATCTGTTATTTTTGCCTGCTGATCATCATTTCCCCGTCTGGTAACAACATCCAACATTTCCTTTGGAGACGTCACCCCTCCCCCATTCTCAGTCCATATGGTTAAGGTGGGGGCTAGTCCGTCCCTCCACGGTGGGCATGTGACCCAGGCCTGGCCAATCAGAGCTCAGTATCTTCCTGGCCGCAGTGAGTGGCTCAGGACTGGGCACCTGACCCAAATAGGGCCAATAAAAGTCCCACTCAGGACTTTTGCCAAAGGGGAAGCCTCTTCTCTGGGTTTCCTAGAAGGTTGGTCGTCAGTTTGGGGATGTGGTATAGGCATATTTGCTACAATGTTAACAAGAGACCGTCCGCTCCTGAGAGTGGAAAAGGCGGAGAGGGAGAGACCTTAAGAGTCCGCTCTAAAGACCTCCGTGGACCCCGGTGTGACTGAGGGCCGATGTGCACATGGACTTCATGGCTCTTTGCTCTAATACAGAGCTCTGCTCCCTCCCTAAGACTTCCGACTGCTACTGGGCAGAAGCAAGGGAAGTCTGAGATGCCACCGTAGGGGAAGTGGTGCCTGATTTGAGTCTTCGAAGACCAGGAGCTGCAGGCTATGGAGGAACGGAGGAAGAGCTGTCTCAGGCTGCCTGAGCGGAAGCCCAGAAGTTGAAGCAACGTGACGTGATGCAAGTAGGTGGTGTTTGGGATGGGGTTTGGAGATATGGTATGGTTTACTATTGGTAGGTGTGCCTCTGAAACCTAGTTCTGCCTCTGAGCAGCTGTGGGACTCTGGGCTGGAGGCTTGCCCTCTCTCAACCTCAGGTTTCTTGGCAAAGCGGGTTATTAGGAGTCGATGCAGTGGGGCAAGTCGAACACCTGATTCTGTTGCAGGCATTCAGGTGAGTGGTGCAGTTGTTATCACCCGAAGCGGAGGCACCTTAGGAGGGAGTGACCGGTTGGCATTCTGAATTGCCTGCATGGTTTAATGGAGTGGTCTGCGGGAGCGAGTGCTATCTTAGGGCAGAGATTTCCACCCTCGGACCCTGTCCGCATCTGCCTGGCTCCCGAAGCCTGCCCGTTTCTCAGGGAAGCAGGGTATGTTGAGGCAGGATTGTCCGCTTTGGAGTCACCGAGACCAGCTGATTTCGACCCTCACCAGCTGTGTGACTGTGGGTGCTTCCACATAACTTTCTGAGACCAAGCTGCTTCATCTTTAACGTTACCTTGGTTGTTAGAAGGATTTAAATGAGATAATATATGTAAAGTGCCAGGCACATTGTAAACGTTCCATAACTTATAGCTCTTTACTCTTACTACTGATGACTATTAGGATCATCACTGAAATAAATTTGAGATCCTTGGTCCGCAAAGCAAGTAGGACTGCAGTATTCTTTATTTTAACTCCAGTAGAGTTCACATACAGTGCTATATTAGTTTCAGGTGTATGACATAGCGTTTCCACAGTTCCATATATCACCTGGGGCTCATCCAAGACTGTGGTATTAACAAAAAAGTGTTTTGTGTGCTACAAGGGCGAGGACTGTCTGCTTTGTTCACTGCTGTGTGCAGAGAGCTTGGCACGTAGTAGGTGTACTAAAATTATAAGGTGGATATCCTCTCTTTCTCCTCCCCATGGGTTGGAAAGGTACCCTGCTCAGTCTAGGCAGACACGTGCACTCCATTGTGTACTGATTCTGTTATAAAACAACTATTTATGGAAGGCTGTGTGCCAGGCACTGTGGTGGGGAAAGAACTGTAAACAAGACAAAGTTCACCCTGGTAGATCTTTATCCAGCGGTGGAAGACCAATGACGGAGAAGCCAAGAGTCAGGAAATAATTTCAGATTACGTAAACACCAGGAAGGAAATAAAAGAGAGTGACATGATAGGACTTAATGTAGGAGAAGGCTGCTTGGAATAGGTGGTCGGCACCAGCCCCAGTGTGGGTACACACCTCTTGCACCCAGGAGCTACGAGAAGCATCCACAAAACTCAAGTTGGACCCTAGAATTAACCCATTTGTACTTTAAAAAAAAAAAAAAAAAAAAAAAAAAGCCTCTTCCCCACAGCTCCAAGTACCCATTGGTTGGTCCAGCTCAAATCTGCTTGGGACTCCAAAAAAGGGTTTTCCAAGGTATGCTACAGAAAAGAAAAAGCATCCCTGGGCAGTGGGTGCTATAGGCCATTGACCCACATACCATTTTTCCTACTGAATGGCATGGTAATTGATCAAAGTAAAAAAATTTATAGAAAGAGATACTGCTGCCATGTTTTTAAAGCCTGTGTTTCCCAGCCAAGTCTCCAGATGGAATCACCGAAGCAACACATCCTTGACTTAAATGTGACTGTTTAACAGTTATATTGGGTAGGCCATATTTTTCCACAAGGAGGTAGTTGCTTGTCTTAGGAACTTGAGACTCTTAACAGACTTTTGGGTGAGAGCTTTCCAGGATACCACTCTTTCTCTCACACTTCCTGAAGTCACAGGAGTCAGAGACCTAGCTATAGTGTCAGGAGAGGGGAACGATAGAGTGAAGTGTTATACAGCTCATGGAATGATGAGGTTTATAGGATGTCTTTGTGCCAATCACTGCCACTGTTGAACAGCTCATAAGCATAAAGATGGTTCATTTGTTTGTTTTTGCCAGACCATCATCCCCTTTCCCTTCTTCTGCTTATCAGCATTCTGATTTTGCTTTGAGGGAGCGGCCCTCTTCCACTGAGCACAGACCATTATAACTGTGAAGAAGGCTTCCCAAGCCACATCCACTGGCCAAGGGATAGACATGGGGCGTAAACCAGGTCATAGAGATGATTTCTTTAGAATTTGACCCTTGAGCAGAGGGATAAGATTACAGAAGGAGACTGTGAATCAGCCTGCTACTTACACACACCCTGAGTTGCCCTAATCCCTGCCCTTCCAAACCTGGTATTACAACTTTTTCTTTGTTTTATTAGGTCCCACATAACCTTCCAATGAATTAATTTTCCACATAAATTGGCTAGAGTTGTTTTCTGTGGCTTACAACCAAAGATGCTGACTAGTAATCTTCCCACCCATGACTCACCTTCTCCTTTTAGTCTTTAGAAACAGAACATCTGAAGTTAAAGATGAGATTTTTCTTGTCCAGCATTTTTATGGTCTACCTGAATTTCATCCTTTAGTTTCAAGAATCTTCCGAGTGGATATGGCCTACTTTGCTATATGAAACAATTTTGGAGGAAGAAAATCCTATAGCCCTACCTACACCCCACATTTCATATTCAGAATAAAAATAGAGTATTCAGGGTGAGGTGGGGCTGAGGCTGCCACAGGCAGTTCGGGGAAGAAACAACTTAGTACAACACAACAATGGTGAGGTGTAGGGTTATTTCGTGTAGAAAGACCTCTTGGGGGAGGTGGGGGAAGAGTGGAAGGGGTGGGGAGATGTTTGTCAAAAGATACAGGCTTCCGGGGCGCCTGGGTGGCACAGCGGTTGGGCGTCTGCCTTCGGCTCAGGGCGTGATCCTGACGTTATGGGATTGAGCCCCACATCGGGCTCCTCCACTATGAGCCTGCTTCTTCCTCTCCCATTCCCCCTGCTTGTGTTCCGTCTCTCACTGGCTGTCTCTATCTCTGTCAAATAAATAAATAAAATCTTTAAAAAAAAAAAAAGATACAGGCTTCCACTTAGAAGATGAATAAGCCCTGGGAATCTAATACACAGTGTTGTGAATATAGTTAATAGTGTATGTTATACGTGAAAGTTGCTAAGAGAATAGATTTTAAATGTTCCCACTCCCCCCCCCCCACTGGTACTTATGTGACGGGATGGGGGTGTTAGCTAAGGCTGTGGTGGTAATCCTATAGGAAAATATAAGGGTAGCACGTCGACACCTTGTATGCAATGTTACATGTCAATTACATCTCAGTAAAGCTGGGAAATAAAAATAGTCCCCCACCCCCACCCCCACCCCTGAAAAGGAAGGAAGAACACTCAAGATATGATCTGGTTCTTTTTTTCCAGCATTTCCATAATGTGGGAACAATTTGTTGAGTGTAGTACACAAAAAAAGAGGATGTCTCAACATAGACTTTAGGAAGAAAGTTGGCTGAGGTCAAGAAGTGAGATGGGAAGAAGGCTGGCTTTAATTTCTGGGGCTCTGAGCCTGGAAGAACACAAATCCTGAAACGTAGTGCACATTTGGGGCAAGAGGCATTATTATTTGTCCTTTTCCAAAAACAAATTAACATAATTTTACCACAAACCCACAGGTGGTCAATATAAATAGAAAATCAAGGTAACAAATAGAAAAAGATATGAGCTACAAGGGGTAGAGGACTGGCTTGGACAGACACCGAATCTTCTGGGAGCTAAGGCAAAAAGGGAACGATAGTGGTTTTTATTCTGCTGCTGTCTTCAAGAAACACCAGAAAACAAATAGAACAGCTTCCTTGATCAGATTTTCTTAGAGATTTTCCTTTCGAATTACCCCTTCAATCTTGAATCTTGTGAAGTCTGCGCTCACAAATCCACATATTGATCAAGTTGTTATAGGTTAGCATCAGTTGGGTTGTGACTGGAAGGTGACAGCCAATTCATTCATGGCACAGGGTTCATGGAAGAAGAAATGCGGGAAGCCAAAGCCCTCTGACTACTGTGGCTGGTTCATGAAAATGCATGGCTTCTAGTGCAAGTGTCCTCTCGGCCAGACTTTTTCTCTCCTATACATTTCTCATATGTTATACATCTACCATAAAATTTGCAGGTTTTCTCTGGGGAGGAGGGCAGAGCAGAGTTGGATGTCTTGAGCGAGCCAGAGTAAATGTGGGATTTGACTGTAGAGCTAAGATTAATTTGAAGAAGATGCACGGGGTCTCTACGGTTTTCTCTCAGATCTATAAAATTGACATAAGACCATTGACTATCTACTGCAAAGGAATATTGTGTTGGAAAAAGAATGTACTGATGTTTGCAATTGCACCCCTCAAGGGGTGCTTTGTAGGACACACAAGTGGCTGCTCTAAGCTTAAAGTACTCATCACATCACTTCTGGTTAGATCATGGGAAATCAATAGCTTTGCAAGGCAGTGTTATACATTCCATCCTCTGGGAAAATAAATGCCAAAGTGTCTGCTAGAGAGGAGAGATTTGGGAGACTTTCATTTCCCCATGAGTTTTTTTTGTTTTGTTTTTATGTTTTTTTTTTTTTTAAACTAGTGGCTCATTTCTTTTTCCATTTGAGCTTTCCCACTTCTGGTATTGTGTATATGCTGTTCTCTGTACTCAGCCCACGGAGTGGCCTCTATCTCACTCTCCTTGTGGCTGGTTCCTTCTCATCCTCCTAGCATGGCTTATTTCAGAAAGGCCTTTCTTGGGAAGGACGGGGTTCAATAACACAGACTGCGTCGCAACAGTAGGGGTGGGTTTGGTCTGCAAAGAGGCTTATCCTGGGAAAGAGCTTATGTCTCCCTCACTCCCCTCATTAACTTAGATGTTCTTCCTCTGTTCTTCCTGCTTACTCGCTGCCTGTTTCTTCCCTTCCTGGGAGTTGTGCAAGTCATGTATTTACTTGTTCCTTTCTTGTTTGCTCTCAAGTACACTGGAAGGACCACAGTCATGTTGTCATGTTGTCACGAGCATACGTCCAGGGCCTCGCTCCATGCCTAGCATGTTGTAGGCACCCATCACATCGTGGGGAGATGAAGTCACATACCTCCTCCTTGCAAACATCCTGTGGAGAATGAGATGCAGGGTTTGGATTGTGGTAGTCTCTGCTTGTAGGCTCTCACTCGGTGGAGAGCAGAAAACCAAGAGAATTTATATTCTACCATGAGAACTTGAATTTAGTTGGCATCTTCTATGTTCAGGGAATTTTATCAACATTATTTTTATTTCTCTAACCTGCAAGGCACATATCCTATCACTTGGGGGAGAGGAGGTTCTGGAAGGCTCCAGTTTGGCCCTGTTGTTAGTGGCTAAGCATGAGAAGCCACATCCAACTTTGCCTCTTCCGAGGAGCTCTCCTTCCTGCCTGGACGTGGCTAAGTTCTGTGCACCCTCAAGGTTTGGCTCAACACTACCTCCTTCTGCCAAATGCCCCATGTGAGTTGTCTGTCTTAAACTCTCACAGCTTTTTATCTATAGCTCTCTTATGATCCCTGTTTTCTACCTCAGGTCACGAATTTCTAATTCAGATCACTTTGCTTGGGCTTACCCATCCAGCCTGGTCTGGCTCCAGACTATGGCTATACTTGCCTCCTGAGTAACTCTCTCCTCCATGCTTTGGAGGCTAGTTATACCGGTTTTCTTTCTGTCCTTGCAACAGGCCACTACTTCCATTTCTTGGACTCTTGAGTGTGTGGTTCCCCCTCCTAACATATTCTTTCCTCCATGGTTCTATTTAGCTATCTCCTCGGCCTCCTCTAAGACTCTCCTCCAATATTGCCACCTCCAGGAAGTCTTCCTTGATGCCCGTACCCAAAGGAAGCCTCACGGTGCACTCGCCTCACCTGTCTATCTGTATACAAGGTCCTTGATGTGGTTTTCAGCATTATCACAACTGGCTGTGACTTCTGTGAACCAGCTGACTTGCTTTTTTTGGTCACTCGGATATAAGCTCCATGAGGGTGGGGACCATGTCTGTCATGTGCATCAGTATATACCCAGCACCCAAGTAGATGGCCTAACACAGTGCTTGGCCTACAGTAGGTGCTCAGTTGAATATTTGCTGAAAAACACGGGATCATGTTACTCCCCTGCTCACAGTTCTCTAACGCTTTACCATTTAGCGCTCAGAGGTTTAAAAAAAAAAAAAAAAAAAAAAGGCCTTATAGTGACCTACAAGCCTCCTTCCCCGATCTCCTTGAATTGATGTCTCTGAGCTCCTCTGCCTTCTTCCCCTCACTTACTCTACACTCCTCGATGTTTCTCACACATGCCGAGCAAGCTCCTGCCTCAGGACCTTTGCATTTGCTGTGCCTTCCTCTGGAACCCTCTTCCTCGTGGATCGTGGATCGTCCCTCTCTCCCTTCAGGTACTTGCTCAGGTCTTGCTCTATGAAGGAGGCCTTCCTCTACCAATCTGTTTGGAATGTGAAGCTTTCCCTTAGACGCCCACAGGCACACTTACTGTCACACATTCCCTCTGCCCCTTCTGTGCTGTATTTATTGTCTTATCTCCCCACCTACTAGAGTGTAAACTCCCATTAGGGTGGGATCTTTATATATTTTCTTTCACTGCTGCATCCCTGAATCCCAGAACAGACCCTAACACATAGTAGGTGCTCAGTAAATGGGAAATGAATGGCTGTCTTGCCGCATCTGATCTGCCCCATTGTTTTTCATTGCCCTCGGAGCAGCAAACCTTCATTGAGTCTCACTTCGAAGGGTGAATGACTGTCACTTAGATACTAAATATGGTCCCTTCTAAGAGTATACCAGACACATGTGAATTAACTGCAGCTCTTCAGCAAGCACTTGCAGGACTTTCAAGAGAACTACTACTGAAATAACACTGCCAAGCCTTAGCTTTTTGCTTTCTGCTGTCCTTGGTGAATCGGGCTAATTATTAATGAAACAAAATGTCTTTTCTTGCCATCTTTTGTCCCCAGTCACTGCTGACGTTTCTCATGGCTCCCCCTCTGCAGACTCCTGTTTCTTTTCTGGGTAGACCCTCTCTGGGCTAAGGAGCTGGCTTTCAGGGTGGGGCAGTTCTCGTAATCCTTGGGGTGTGTCTATACTTCTAGGTTTCTTTCTACTCTTAAAAGCGGAAACAAAAAAGCAATCAGAAGGCATTGAAGAGAATGGATTTATGAAGCGTTTTTCAACCTTATTCATCCAAAGCTAAATGTTGCTGTTCAAGTGTTACCTTAATTCGTATGGCTTTTTAATAACGGCAGGTCACAAGGTGTGGGATAGTGCCTGCTTCTTGCCAGCTGGGCTGTGTGGTTCTGCCATATTAAATAGAGTAGACTGAGTTTTTGTTTTTGTGTTAAGAAGCAGCCCCTCCTTTGAGTGCATTAAAGCTTTTCCTTTTGCAGAGATCGCAGGACACTTTGCTACCCCCAACCCCCCCCCTCCCCCAGCCCCAGCACCTGGGTGCTCTCTGCTGCAGTACGTTTCAGCCTCTGCCTCACGCTGGTTTCCTCCTCTGCCCACAAGCTTCCTGGGCACATAGTAGGGGTTCCAAAAAAGTTCATTGAAAAAAATGAATGAATGAATATAATTTGCTCTCCCCTTTCCCTTCCATTAGCAATTTGGTTTGCTAACTTTCACTTGACCCAAATGTGAATCACACTGGAGCTACTCTTCTTAGATAATTGGTAAAGAGAAAATGTCTCATTTCAACTTTTCAGGAAATTTAGACCAAAATCTTTGCAGGATCTGTACTCACCTAATCACCCTGTGTTTTTTTTTTTTTTTTTTTTTTTTAATAATTACATGCTTAGAGGGAAGCCTGATTAAGAAAACCCTTCTTTAGCTTATATTATAAAGTATGAAGCTAAAAAAAATTTTAAGGATTAAAAAGCCATGAATTTCTGTCAATACTCACCTTTTGTTAGATACAATGCCTCTTAAGCCAGATAATTTCTAAATCCTGCTCCAGAATTTGCTTCTGTTCTGTCGCACTTAGACTGATCAATTTTCAGAAGTTGTAGGAGAGAAAATAAATTCTGTCTCCAAATGATGTTTATAATCTCAAATCTAAATTAAAACATGTCGATTCCACAGCAATAGTCACTATGGAAATAGAAACATATAGGCCTCGATTCTAAATCAAGAGAGTGTTTAGCTGGGTGGTATATATTTTCCATCATGTTTTTGAAAAATCTGTTACAGTGTATGCATTTTCAAAGGCTTAGATTTGATAAGCTTCTAAGAAATAGTACATGTGTGGGTCACATTAAAATTAAATGTACTTTGTACATGTTTGAGATGTGGTTTATAATGTCCTGCCCCTATCAGTGAAAATCCTGTTAAGGTATTAGACTAGACTTATGGAATTAAAGAAAAAAATAAAACAAAAACCCGTTTGAAATAAGTCCGTGGAAGCCTCTATAGCAGGCAGATATGCCTACACATTATCTCCATTCAAATTCTTCTAAAATTCAAATGTTATATTAAGAATACTAACAAGTATAGAATGGATTTGAAAGAGTTTAAATAGAATTGCCACTCACATCTCAATTTACACCTAATTATCAAGCTTCATTTAGTTTTAGAAACTGTTTAAAAATATATTTGCTAGTTTAAAAAATTGTCAGCTTAAAAAAAACCCCATAGGTAATAATAGGAATAGTTTATTCTGAAGGTATATCGTACAAAAAAGACTTTAAGCTTATTTGAAAGTTTTAAAAAGTTGAAAAGCTTTTCCCCCTCTGTTCAGACAAATAAACAATATCTAGCCTTCGTCTTCTTCAACTTTTTTTCTAGTAATTAGAATGGTCCGTCAGCCGGGATCTGTGTGCCTACTAGGTGCTAGGCTATGTTCTAAATTCGAATACCACTTCTCAAATAATATAAAACAAACATATGCTGCAATCATTTTGCTTTAAATACCATAAGCCAAGCATATAACTCTTTTACATAAAATACATAATTATTCTTATTTTAAAATTACATAGCTCCTTTCTTTCAAGGAGCCCGTTTTTTTTTTTTTTTTTTTTTTTTTTTGAGTCAAAACCACTATCTTCACGTTACCCTCCTACAGTTAAGGGAAACCAAGCGCGACCTACCTTTTCTTGCACCAGGCATGCCTCTCTAAAAATTAAAAATGGAAAGGAGTGATTGTTTCCTTGCCCAGTGCTCTCTCATCAGTTGCAGAATGAGGGTGGCCTAGCCTTCCCCTCCCCACAAAAGGATCTGTTGTCAATACTCAATCTTCCTCCCCCCCCCCCCTTCTCTCTGCAAGATGAGATCAGCGTCTGCTTCTGCTTATATACCCTGTGCCTCAGTACCGTGTGATGAAATAGGTCAGGCCATCTCGTGTCTGCTCAGAACTTTAGCCGTTTGGACATCCTTTGAGGTGTGCAGCTTGTCTCTAATTAGCCAGAATTCTAAGATCCTTCTCTAGCAGCTGACACCTTAGAGTCGTGCCTCCAAACGTATTAGGGATAATGATGTGTGAAATTCGGATGTGTGAGAGTTCTTTTTTTCCCCTTGTTCTAATAGGGTTAACCGAGGCATCCGTTTTCTTGTCTACTTTTTTTGCCCTATTTGACTTTGCCCCATTTGCTAGAATACTCCTAGACTTCGAGAGTTGTGCCATTGGGGTTTTTCCTTGATACCATACCAACTGATATACTTACACTTTTTGTTGTTGTTTTTGAGGTGAAAAGACCAGCTGTTTTGGAGTCCCACAGGTCTGCTATTAGTTGAAGTTCACAATCTGCTTAACCAATAAAAACGGATATGATGTTTTGCCTGGAATTTTAAAAAGCTAATGTATCATTTAGAGCTCTTACTTTCAAGTTACATGTTAGGTGGCTTAACTGACAAGGAAATCGATCATTTCATATAATGAAGTCAGAAGTAGGAGCCTCAGGTCCATATTTGTGTGATTTTCTTAGATTGGCCCTCCCCTGTGTGAAGTCTCTTTTGAGGCTGGTGAAAAGATGCTGCAGGAGTCCCCGCCCCATGTGCAGGCCAGATGATGTCCAAGCGAACAGTCTTCTGTCTCTCAGGAGCAGGAAATTATTTCCCAGACACCCTCCTGGCTGACTTGCTGTCCTGTCTCATGGGTCAGAATTTTATCACAGAGTTCATTCCTAAACCAGTCGATGGCAAGAAGAAGGGGATTAGCTTGACCGGCTTAGATAAATTGGAGTGTAGCCCCTGAAACTACCTGTTAGGGTGGGGCAGCTTCCCTGAAGTACTTAGTCTTGGAGAGATGAGATATCCAAATAAAACCAAGTTGAGTCAAAAAGGAGGTCGGGGCCCCTGGGTGCTTCAGTCAGTTAAGTGTCTGACTCTTAGTTTCAGCTCAGGTCATGCTCTCAGGGTCCTGGGATTGAGCCCAGGGTCAGGCTGCCTGCTCAGGGGGGAGTCTGCTTGTCTCCCTCTCCTTCTGCCCCTCCCCCTGTTTGCACTTCTCTCTCTCTCTCTCTCTTTCAAATAAATAAATATTTTTAAAAAAATGAAAATAAAAAGGGGGTGGAGGAAGCAGTGACCGGAGTGCTAGAAAGCCAGCCTACAGTGTCTGCTACACATAAATTTGGGAAAGAAGGTAAGAAAGAGATTAGAAGGTCAGAGTGGCATTGTAGAGCTGAATGATGATTTCCCTCGGTCAGCAAAAGGAAGGTAGAGTGTGATATATACATCTTTTGGATCATAGGTGTTTTGTTTTGTTTTGTTTTTTAATCCACCTCTTAGCACAGTGAAAACACTGGGTACAGATAGACTTATTTAATGTTGGAAATTCCCACTTAGAACAAAAATAGAATTAGTCTTTTTTAAAAAAAATAGCAGCTTATACAATTAATTCGTTTTGTAAATTAGCAACTATAATTAACAACGGAACGCATTTAATAACCTCCGCGTCCAAAGTTCAAAATATTATCAATGGAGATAATTAATTAGCTGAAGTCATCTGAAATACTTTGTAATTTGTTTTCCTCTCAATTTGATTTGACATTTATATTAAACCCAGATTTTGAAAAAAAAATGTTTTTGATGGTACTTGGCATATCTTTGTACTACATTATGTGTTGCTGTAGAATTTACAAGATCAACATTTAGATGTCACCAGAGAGACATGTATCCTTGTACTGTGATAGACATTATCAGGCACTCCCAAAGTAGCAGCCGCTATTTACATTGAACTTAAATAGACAACTATGGAAATGTCAAGAAGCATTACATTTTTAGAAGTTGGAAACATTGAGGAGAATTAGGCTTTTCGTTTTTAATTTGCATTCAAGTGACCAAAAAGTGTCTTTTGTGTGAGAAGGATCCGTGCGGGCAGAGCAAAGACCAAGGTTGACCGCAATCTCAAGCCGTGCATCAGGCACCTTTTAGTGTATCATGAAATCAACATCCGGGTCATTACTAGCATTTTTCCCTTTCTATTGTTTAAATTAGAAATGAACAGAAAACATCAAACAGCATTATATACAGTAGGGGGAAAGAGTGGAGTGGATTAATTTCATTCGAACTTAATGTTTTTATTATGAAAAATTTCAAGCATATGCAGAAAGTAGAGAGAGTAGTAAACGGAACCCATATATACTCATCACCCAGATCCAACTATTATTAAATAGATTTGTGCCATATCTTTTTTTTTTTTTTGGCTGATATATTTTAAAGTGAATCCCAGACATTTCACTCCTGTATATTTTAGGATGTACTCTTAAAAAATTAGAGACCTCTTCTTATATTACCACAATGTAATTGTTATCAATCTCAATAAAATTAACACTTATTTAATATTATATAATATCCAGTCTCCAGAATATCAAAATATTCTACTTTACCTAAAGGACTCTTTTTAAAAATCTTTTTATAGTTGGTTTATTTGAAAATAAAACTTTTGTTTATGTGTCTGTATATGTATGGTGAAATAGATTTCTTAATATAGGTTATAATTAAAAATATTCTGGGAAGTCGTTGCTGAGAACATTGACAAGTTTTGTTGGAGACTTAGGAACAAACTTTTCTTCTTGTAAACAGGAAGTTTCTATAGATGCTTAGAGATCCCATAAGGTAAAAATTTCAGCAAGCAATTGCTAGTTTCCTCTAAGCAGAGCTGTAACAGTGCTGTTTTGTTGTTTTTTGTTTTTGTTTTCCCAGCTGAAGTAGGAGTTTTCTTACTTTATGAATACACAAGCCATTCGTTCTAAAGAGGCTATTGATTTGACTCTTTGTGGTACTTGATTACATAATACAGACTGAGGAAATGCAGCTTTAGGTTTGAGTCTCTCCTCAAGCAAATAGTGGATTTAGAACCTTGTTCTCTACTAAAAAAAGCATTATGTGGGATAATATGGCAATGTTTAAGGATGTGATATATTTAAGGTCCATCTTTCTTCAGGTTGACAAATTAGGGAATAGTACGAAATAAAGTTTTCTCAGCAACCATGTTCTCAAAGGTCCACTGAAATATCTGCATTCTACCTTTCCAGCCACAGGACCTTTGCATATGCGATTTCATTTCTTAAGAAGAATTAACTTCTTTACCCATTACTGCTTCTCCTGGTTTTTACTTTTCTTCCTTTAAATCTCCATCTCCCCTTTCCTAGCAAAGCCTTCTTTGACCTTCTTAAGTCATATTCCACCATTATGTGCTTAAACCACCATGGGCCACTCCTTTCTAGAACTTATTAGTGTTATAATTTTACATTTCTCTGTTGGAACGATTCATCTAATATCTCCTTACTTGCCTCGTCTGTGAGCTTCGCAAAAGTAGGGACTTTCCTTGCTTCTTCTTGTAGCCTTAACACCGAAAACAGTTGAACTCAACAGAAATTTGATGAATGAATGATGTGCTGACTGATGAACTAAATGCTTTTACCATAAAGCAGTTAAATATTCAGGCTGACAACATCTTTATAATTAAGCATCCTTTGTCTTTTTTTCAACTTAAGAGTTTTCCTGGAGTTTCAAAGAAGTGGGACATGGGCAATTTATTAGGTGCCAAAGTCAGTCTGTGTTGTTGTTGTTGTTGTTGTTTTTAAATGTCTAAGCTAATATAATGATATTAGCTGGACAACTTTTATAAATTAGGAGAGGAGTGTATAGATAATGACTATTTTTCAAGGCTTTACAAGAATGTAATGATTTCAGATACATTTAAAAATGTGTGAGGTCAATCTTGGCTACTGAGAACTTTCCCGTTGTTCTCAAAGCTATGATTTATGTTAGAGACATGAGTGAATGGTGTAGAATCATTGGCTAAAGTCCATGAGACTTAGCCCGGCCGGCAGGACTGTTCACAGTTTGCTCCAGGCAGCCTTTCTAGTCTCCATTTCTGCCACTTGTTGCTTCCGTCTTGATGCTCCAACAATACAGACGTATTTATTCTTCAGATACGCCTCTTTCATGCTTTCCTGCTGTTAGCTCTGTTCTGAGCACCAGCCCTATCACCTAGTTCTCTCTGTCAATTTCCTTATACTTTAAAATACATTTTCACATGAATTCCCTGTGAATTATTAAAGTGTTACCTATAAAGATATGGTCACCTTTGACAGTTGACTTGCTTCTGTGCCCTCCAGCATACACGTGCACAATACCTCCTTGTAAGGCCTATAGTAGTAACTCTGTGTGCTCCTATTTTTTTTTTTTTAAGATTTTATTTATTAGAGAGAGAGAGAGAGAGGACAAGTGGGGGGTGAGGAGCAAAGGGAGAAGGAGAAGCACACTCCCCACTGAGCAGGGAGCCCAACTTGGGCCTCAATCCCAGAACCCTGAGATCATGACCTGATCTGAAGGCTGATATTTAACCAACTGAGCCACCTAGGCATCCCTATGTGCTCAAATTTTTAATAGAAATGGTATATTGAATAATTCTGCATTTTGCCTGTTTCACTTAGAGTGTGTCTCTGAGAGGAGTACATATTATTACATGTAGATTTATCTCTTGCTAGTTAACTAGTGTGTATTATTCCATTGTATGAAAAGATAGTGGGGTTTTTATCCATTTCTCTACTGAGGATATGCACATTGTTCCTAATTTTTTTAGTACTACAAACTAGGTATTCTTTTATATGCATCATTGTCTAGCTGTGTGAATGTTTCTCTAGAATATAAATGGAAATGTTGGGCCACAGGGAATTCCCCATGGGAATTATGGGGGTTTATAGATAGTGTGAAATTGCCCTGCAACGTGGCTGCCCCAACTTACGCTCTCCCCAGCAGCATACAATGGGACATTTCCCCCTTCTCTTTACCAACACTTAATGATATTAAACGTTGTTACTTTTTTCTTCCTGATTTCCTGATTCTCGTTGATATTTCCTGATTATTTCTCCCTGATTTTGCTGTTGTTGAGATTTAACATTGTTTCTTGCCTTGCTTGGCTCTTGTCATTTCCTTTTCTGTGACTGTCTTGCTTCTGGCTACCCTCTCTGGTTGCTTCTTGTTTGGGTCCTGGTTCACGGCTGTGGCTCCTCTGCTCTCACGGTTTGGGACTCTCTGCTGGCATTTCCTCCTGTTTTTGAGCAGGGCTATATCAGTATTAACTTCTTTCTCTTTTAATTCAAAACATATTCATCAAGTGCCTGGTAGGTGCCAAGCACCATGATAGGGGCCGATGATGTGGTGACAAGATGGACTGTCTGCCGTCACGGAGCTTGCATTTCAGTGAGAGAAATAGACAACACAACAATAAATGGTACATAGTACAGTGTCACGTTGTTATGAAGACAACTCAAGTAAGATGAGAGAAGTTATGAGGCATGAGGGAGTGTGTTATTTTAGAGAAGGTGGTCAGGGAAGTCGTGTGAGCCAGAGACCTGAATGGAATGAGGATGAGAAGAGCCTTCCAAAGAGATGCCTTAGCAAGTGCGAAATCACTGAGGTAAGAGGGAAGAATGGGAAGAAAATTGGTGTAGCCGGAACTCAGAGGTCAAGGGGCGGAGTGTTAGGAACTGATGTTGAAGAGGTGGCCAGGGTCCAGATCATGAAGGACTTTGGAGGCCATGATAAAAATTCTTTATTTTATTTCCAGGGTAATGAGAAGCCTTGGAGGTTTGTGGGGAGAAGAGTATCATTTGGATTATTCTAGTTGCTTCTGGTGAAAAGAAGGACAAGCGTCAAGTGGGTATTGCCATAGTCCAGGCAAGGGTATCCAGGATCGTGGTGATTGAGGTGGTGAGGAACAGGTGCGGGTGAAGGTGAAGCCAGAATGACTTGTTGGTGGATTATATGTATGGTGGGTGGGGGAAGAGTTGGGTGATGCCAACATTTTGACCTGCACTACTGGAGGGGTAGTGATGGCCTTTACAAAGATGGAGGAGACTGGGCAGAGTAGGCTTGAAGGGAAGAAACCCAGGGTTCCATTTTGGACGTGTTAAATGTGAAGTGCTTGTTAGATATCCAAGTATTGAGTGGGCATTCAGCTCAGGGGAAAAATCAGAACTGAGAATATATATTTGGGAGTCGTGCCCTTCGGGGGGCCATATTTAACACCATGGACCACTTGCTATCAATGAGAGAATAGCTGGAAAGAGGAATAGTGTGAAAGATTGAGCTGAAGGCCACCCAATGTTGAGTCAGAGACTAGGAAGAGGAGCCAGCAGGCAGGAATTGTCGGGGTTCTGGAAACCAAGTGAAGACCCATTTCAAGAGTGAGGGAGTGCCTCATTGTGTCAGATGCTGCCAAAGGCTTGAGGAAGATGCATGCTTAGAGCAAACATTGGACATAGTGTGATAGAAGCGTGAGTGACCCTAGCTGGAGCAGTGTCCGTGGAGAGAGTTGAAGCAAATCGGAGGTGAGGAAGTGATTTGTATGAATGAGGGGCGCACACTTATATACTGCTACAGCCAGAGAACTGTCAGTATCGTGTCTCTGAGATCTCGAAGTTGCAAGTCTCTTGGCTAATTTCTACTCTTCTAGCAGATATACTTAAATGTAGCACTGGTTTCTTTCTCTGTCCGAGCCTCCCTACCTTCTACACTGTCCCCTGCCTCTCCCAGGCTGTGATAGATGTCCTATGTTGCCCTTTCTACAACACTCTACTTCACCTGTATGTGTATGGCTGACGACCCAAAGACAAGAGGCTCAGAGGCAGCTGCATTGTTTATCTCCTAATCCCTGGTCCCTTCCAGGTCTCAGGAACAAATATTTGTTGAATTTTATCTGACTTCTGGTTCAATTCTAAAAGGGAGAGTGAGGTAGATGGAAGCTTTGCTGTGGTTACAGGGGAGACTGAATTTGATGTAGGAGAGTTAATAAAGAAAATAAATTCTATTAGATGAGCAAACAACTACCTAATTGATGCAGAAATAGCATCATTTCTCGTGACATGGTTATTGCCAGTAAGAGCACAGCACTTCAAGGACCTGGGTGTGTGTGTGTGTGTGTGTGTGTTTAAAGTTAATTTTGAATGAAGGTTAATACAAAGGTCTGCTCAGAGCCTTTACCAGTGAGTGACAATGATTTTAATTCCATTTTGGACTCAACCTATTAAGTTTATGAAGTTAAAATACATGCTTTGTGAAAGCAGTGTTTCCTCTCAACCTAATTTTAACTGGTAATTACTTCTCTCTGGTTCCTCTGGAGAACCTGTTGGTGTGGCCCTGGAAGCAGGGGAGAAGCAGAAACTAAGAATGCTTGAGTGCCCAGGTGTAAGAGTGGATCCCCTGATGTGACTTTGACAGTCACTAATGTCACACTGCTTCCATTTCGCCGTCTATAATTTGATGATTAATAGTATTTGTCTGTAATGTACTTTTCCCATAAAACATGCTTTGTTATCACCAAGTATTAACATTGCCACCAGTGATTAGCAGGGTCCTCTGAGGAAAAACAAACCTTTGATTTCAGTATCCAACTTCTTTTTATTTTGTACTGTAAGAAAACCAATGCCAAGTTATTTCATCTGGCTAGCGGCCTGATGCTGTTTCATCTTTAATTAATGTTCTCATCAAATGTGCTTTAATTAAGAGTTTGGTCAAAATGCAAGTCCTAGTTTTAATATTCATCGAAAACTATTTATTGAGTGCCTAATATCTCCTAGCCATTGTGTTTGGACTTGGGATTTTTAAATGAACATACATCTTCGTACAACTCTGAGGACAAAACAATATTCTACTTGGCTCTTGTAAACTTTCACTTAACTTCTGAAGTATTCTGTTGGAAGTGAAATATGAAAATGTCAATTAACTACTTAACCTTAAAATTTCCCTCAAATTCAATAATTACAGTCTTTGCTGTTAAATATGAGAGTGGATTTTTAAAAATGCTTGTAGGGGCTCCTGGGCAGCTCAGAAGCTGGTTAAGCCTCTGACTTTGGCTCAGGTCAAGATCTAGGGTCCTGGGATCCACCCCAGCCTCAGGCTCCCCACTCAGCAGGGAGTCTGCTTATCTCTCTGCGCCTCCTCCTCTCAAGTGCGCTGACTCTCAAATAATCTAGAGAAAATGCTTATAAAGTTTCTGATGCTGGGAGTTGCTCATGCTCTTGGAAATTGTCTAGTTTAAAGCTGCTCAGTAAAATAGAGCACAAGTTTCATATGCAATTAGAATTTTCTAGTAGCTACTTTAGAAAAAGTAGAAACAAGTGAAATTAATTTTAATAATATATTTAATCCAATATATTAGAAATATTTCAATATATGATCAATACAGAAACTAAGAAGCTACGTTCTTTTGTTCATACTGTCTTTAAAATCCAATGTATATTTTATCCTCGTAGCATATCTCCATTTGGAAGATATGGAAATGCTTGATCTCTATTTAGATTTCATAAGACTTAGTTGAAAGAGTACATTCCCATACCCACCTTGTTCCAAACATACTTAGTTTTTCCAGCAATTGAAATTAGGTCCAATTAAGTTTCTCAGTTAAGCCAGCTCCATTTTAAGAGCTCAGTAGCCACAGAGGCTAGTAGCTGCCATATTTAGACAGTGCAGACCTAGAGCACTTCCACCATCATAGAAACATTGGTTTACTTCAACTCCCTGAGGAAATGGAGGGCAGTACAGACCTGGGACTAGAAACTTGTCTGTAAGGAGTTTGATAGGTATTAAATGATCTGGAATACCAACGTTTCAAAAGACCGGCGGTCCCATGAATTGGAATACATGGGGTGTAATGCAGTAACTCTTGATGGAGACGTTTTCTGGGAGGAATGAACCTGCTTATATATACTTGGTTGTCACACATAACGAGATTGAAGTGAAATTATGGAAGTTCTCAGGGTATGTTTAGTGAGGAATTTTTAAATTGTGGCAACATATGCATAACATGAAATAGGCCATTGTAACCTTTGTTAAGTGTAAATTTCGGTGGCATTAAGCACATCCACATTGTTGTAAAACCGTCATCACCATCCATCTCTGGAACTTATCTTCCCAAACTGAAACTCTGCTCGTTAAACTCTAACTCCCTAGCCCCTGGCAGCCACCATCCTACTCTCTGTCTCTGTGAATTTGATTACTCCACGTGCCTCCTATAAGTGGAATCAGAAATACTTGTCCTTTTCTGTCTGGATTAATCCAGTTAGCACAATGTCTTCAAGGTTCATCTGTGTTGCAGCATGGGTCAGAGTTTCCTTTTTAAGGGCTGGATAAGATTTCATTGTTTGCATATACCTCATTTTTTTTATTGAGGTAAAATTGACATATAACTTTTTGTAAGTTTAATATGTATCCTCTGTTGCTCTGATATATTTACATAGTGTAATATGATTACCACCATAGCTGTAGTAATAACTCTATCACTTCACATAATTATAATTTCTTTTTCTGTGAGAACATTTAAGATGTAGTCTCCTAGCAGTTTTGAAGCGTGTAATACAGTATTGTTGACTATAATCACTATGCTGTGTGTTAGATCCCCAGAACTTACCTTTCAGTTGAAGTTTGCAGTCTTAAACAATATCTCCCACTCCCCACCTCCTGCCCCAGACCCTGGTAACTACTGTCCTACTATTTCTAGGAGCTTGGCTTTTTTCCGACATGATATCATCTGTTTGTCTTTGGCTTATCTCACTAAACATAATGCCCTCAAAGTCCATCCACGTTGTCACAAATGAAAGAATTTCCTTCTTTCTTAGGGCTGAATAATTATTTAATTGTATGTGTGAATATATTCATATATATACATAAGTACATTTGTATACATGTGTGTATGAATATATATACACGTTTTCATGATCCATTCATCTGTTGAGGGACACTTGGGTTGTTTGAATGTCGTGGCTATTGTGAATAATGCTGCGGTGAACGTGGGAGTGCAGAAATCTTTTTGATAATCTTTTTTCAATTATTTTGGTTATATGCTCAGAAGTGGGATTGCTGGATGGGAACTCCTTACTATTTTCCATAGCGGCTGAACCACCTTACATTCCCATGAATAGTGTACTAGGGCTCCCTTTTCTTCACACCCTCTCCAACACTTGTTATTGCTTGCCTTCTTAACGATAGCCTAACAGGTGCGAGGTTAATACCTTGCAGTGGGTTTGATTTGCATTTGCCTTTTGATTACTGATGTTAAGCACCTTTTCATGCACCTGTTGGCCATATGGATGTCTTCTTTGGGAAAATGTCTATTCAATTCCTCTGCCTGTTGTTAAGTCAGATTGCCGTGTTGTTGTTATTCAGTTATATGAATCCTTTATATATTTTGGAGTTTAACCCCTTAACCAGTACGTGGTTTGCAAATATTTTCTTCCATTCTGTGTGTTGCCTTTTCATTTTGTTGGCCATTTCTTTTGCTGTGCAGAAGCTTTTTTTTTTTTTTTTTTTAAAGATTTTATTTATTTATTCAACAGAGATAGAGACAGCCAGCGAGAGAGGGAACACAAGCAGGGGGAGTGGGAGAGGAAGAAGCAGGCTCATAGCAGAGGAGCCTGATGTGGGGCTCGATCCCAGAACACAGGGATCACGCCCTGAGCCGAAGGCAGACGCTTAACCGCTGTGCCACCCAGGCGCCCCTGTGCAGAAGCTTTTTAGTTTGATGTAGTCCTACTTGTTGATTTTTGCTTTTGGTGTTCTATCTAAAAAAAATGTGGCCAAGATGCGAGCTTTTTCTGTGTTTTAATCTTAAGAGTTTTACCATGTCTGATCATAAATATAAGCCTTTCATCCATTTTGAGTAAATTTTTCTGAGTGGTGTACTATCAAAGTCCGATTTCATTTCCCTGAATATGATTATTCAGTTTTCCCAGCACCATTTGTTGAAGAGACTATCTTTTCCCTTTTGAGTTTTCTTGGCTCCATTGTCAAATATTAGTTGACCGTAAATTTGGGGGTTTATTTCTGGGTTGTCAGTTCTGTTCTGTTGGTCAATATGTCTGTTTTAGGCCAATACCATACTGTTTTAATTACTATAGGTTTGTAGTATAGTCTGAAATCAGGTTGTATGATACTTCTCTGGCTTTGTTCTTTCTTAGGATTGCTTTGGCTAGTCATGGCCTTCTGTGGTTCCATTCAAATTTTAGCGTTGTTTATTCTAGTTCTCGGGAAAATGACATTGGAATTTTGATAGAAATTGCTTTGAATCTGTAGATGGCTTGAGATACTTTGGACATTTTAACAATATTAGTTCTTCCAAACCATGAACATGAAGTCCATTTTTTGTGACTTCAGTTTCTTCCCTCAGTGTCTTGCAATTTTTATTGTTCAGATCTTTTGCTTCTTTGGTTAAGTTTATTCCTGTTTGATTATTTTTGATGCTATTGTGAATGGGATAATTTTCTTTATTTTTTAGATATGTCATTGTTACTGTGTAGAAATGCACCTGATTTCTGTATGTCAATTTAATACCCTGTAACTTCCCTGAATTTGTTGATTAGTTCCAACAGTTTTTTAAGGGTTGAGTCTTCAGGATTTTCTCTCTCTCTCTCTCTCTTTTTTTAAAGATTTTATTTATTTATTTGACAGAGAGAGGCAGTGAGAGAGGGAACACAAGCAGGGGGAGTAGGAGAGGGAGAAGCAGGCTTCCTGGTGAGCAGGGATCCCGGAACGCTGGGATCATGACCTGAGCTGAAGGCAGATGCTTAACGACTGAACCACCCAGGCGCCCTGACACTTCTACTTCTTCTTTTCCTATTTTGATGCCTTCTATTTTGTTCTCTTGCCAACTTGCCCTAGCTAGGGTTTGTGAGAGTGGACGTACTTGTCTTGTTCCTGTTCTTAGAGGAAAAGCTTTTAATCTTTGTCATCAAGTATGATGTTAGCTGTGGGTTTGTTGTATTTTGCCTTTATTATGTTGAATATGTTCTTCTATACCCAGTTTGTTAAGCGTTTTCATCATGAAAGGATGTTTTATTTTGCAAAATGCTTTTTCTGCATTTAGTGAGTTGATAATACGTTTTATCTTTCATTCTGTTAATGTGGTGTATCACGTTTATTGATTCATGTGTATCGAACCATCCTTTCAGCCCAGGGTTAATTTCATTTGCTCTTAATGTATGATAATTTTAATGTGTTCATTTGGTTTGCTAATATTTTGTTAAGAATTTTTACATCTGTATTCATCAGGGATAGTGGTCTATAGTTTTCTTGTGTATCTTTATCTGGTTTTGATATCAGAGAAATGCTGGCCTTATAAAATAAACCTGGGAGAGTTCCCTTCTCTTAGATTTTTGGGAAGAGTTGGAGAAGGATTGATATTTTTTAATGTGTGGTAGAATTCACCAGTGAAGAGATTTTAGAATACTGATTTAATTTTCTTAGTGATTACTGATTAAGATTTTCTATTTCTTTGTGATTCAGTCTTGGTAGGTTGTATTTCTAGGAATTTATCCATTTCTTCTAGTTTATCCAATTTATTGGCATGTAATTGTTCATAGTAATCTCTTATCCTGTATATTTCTGTATTATCAATTACAATGTCTCCTCTTGATTTCTGATTTTGAGTCTTCTCTCTTGTGTTCGTCTAACCAAAGTGGTGTCAATTTCATTTATCTATTGAAAAACACTTACTTTCATTTATCTTTTCTGTTGTTTTTCTGGTCTCTAATTTATTTATTCTCTGATCTTTGTTATTTCCTTTCTTCTGCTAACTTTGGGCTTAGTTTGTTTTCTTTCTAGTTCTTGAGGTTAGATTGAGATCTTTCTATTAATATATGCACTCATCACTATAAATGTCCCCCTAAGAACTACTGTTTCAGTATCCCATAGGTTTGGCTGTGTTATATTTCTGTTTTCATTGTTTTGAGATTTTTTAAATTTCCCCTTTGATTTTTCCTTTGGCAGACTGACTGTCCAGGAATGTGTTGTTTAGTTTCCATGTGATTGTAAATTGTCCAGCTTTTTCTTACTGATTCCTAATTTTGTCCCATTGTGGTCAGGAAAGATGCTTGATGTGATTTCAGTCTTCTTAAATTTGTTAAGACTTGTTTTGTGGCCTATCCTATGATCTATCCTGGAGAATGGTTAATGTGCTCTTGAGAATGTGCTCCTCTGCTGTTGGCTAGAATGTTCTATAAATGTCTGTTAGGTCTGTTTGGTCTAATGTATGATTCAGGTTCAAGGTTTCCTTGCTAATTTTCTGCCTAGATGATCTGTCCATTAGGGAAAGTGGAGTGTTGAAGTTCCTATTATTATTGTTGTCTGTTTCTCTTCTGATCGATTATTATGTGCTTAATATTTGTAGGTGCTCTGATGTTGGGTGCATATATATATATTCATGATATATTTTTCTTGATGAATTGACCCCTTTATTATATAATGACCTTTTTGTCTCTTAGTATTATTTTTGGCAGTAAGTCTATTTTGTCTGATGGAAGTATAGCTACCCCCACTTTCCTTTGTATACCGTATTGTGTTTATTCACTAAACCAGTAGTGTGCATTGGGTTCTTTCCATTTTTGGGCTATTGTGAATAATGCTGCTGTGAACACTCATGTAACAAATTATCTACTGAAGTAGTGAGGATTTCATACTTTATTACAAATCTATCCATTAAGCTTAGACAATGTCCAGATTAGTAGCAGGGAAAACGTTGCTTCATTGGAAAACCCCAACTCAAGATCTTTGAATGGGGGGGGGGGAGTCTTCTAGTCGTATTTTCTAAGAAACTATGAAATCTTTGTTTTCTTGCATTGAGAAGTTATTTTAGGTGTTCATACTATATTAGATCTTATCACCATCTAATATATTATGTATTACTTGTTCGTTTGTTTTAACCTGCCTTCAACCCTCTCTATCCACCACCCCCTCCAGAATGTAAATTCCAGAAGGACATGGATTTGAGGGGCAGTTTTGGGTCCCGCTGTATCTCTGGTGCGTAGAACTGTGCCTGCTACACAGTGGGCAGTCAGAGCTGTTGAATGCATGAATGAATGGTACTTAAATGTTACCTAACTTTATGTTTTCCTGGATAGCATTTTAAAAGGCTCTATATTTTGCTTCTTTTGTACGTCTCAGTATTATTGGTTTTCCTGGGGGTAGAGCATTCTAGTACAAAATGTCTGTGTTACAGACCTTATAAATGGTTGGAAACAAGGTACGAAAAAGGATTATGTTGTATTGGGAGAGGAAAGAAGATAGAGATGGATTGGACAAATTGTATACATGGAGTTCTGTCCCCCTCTAATTTGACTGTAGTGTCCCCAAAGTGATAACATGCAGAACATCAGAGACGCTTGTACATTGATAACCCAGATTTAGGAAGGAATAATAAAAAATCGTTTGACCATAACAGTGGAGGTTAAATAATCCAACTATCAGCAAAAACACAGAAACAAACTAAATCATCCCTTTCTTAAATGAGAACACTCCATTGTTTCAGTTCAATGCAACTATTTATTGATTTGTACTAGTCAGTCTAGATACTGCGTTAGCAGAGTCTCAGTCTCTGTCTTTGAGATACAAATTAGAGTTTTTAAAATAGCAGGAACTTTGCAACATTACTGTAGAGTAGGGAACCTGGTCCTTTTTCTCTTGTTAAGCAAGGAAACCTGACTCTGAGAGGTAAGATGATGTCCGGAAGTATTTTTTTAGCCTCTGTCTTTGTTGGAGTCCTTTTCCTTGTCTTGGATTTTAGTAAGGATATAATCTCAGATCCAGTTAGAAAAGGAGATCTCAATGCCAGGTGTCAAATTCACATATCAATCCTCTCCTTAATTGCTGAAGTTTGACACGTCCCTATGTTTGTCCCAGAAAACTCAAAACGTTCTTTTATTAGCAGTAGGGAATTAAATTTCCTATGGAGACAGATTAACTTCTAAATTATAAGAGAAACAAATAAAAACACCAAGATAAGTGGGGGAGGGGACTTCTTCAACTTAAAGCTTTCTCGAAGTAATTTCTCTTCCCCTTCTCCATATTTTCCACAGCTTGCTTGCTTTCTCTTTCTTTCTCCCTTCCTCCCTCCCTTCCTTTTTTTTTTTTTTTTCTTATGTTGGAACTCACTATCTATTTAGTACCTTCTGTGAAGAGTAAATTTTTAGTCAGGAACTCTTAAAAAATATCTTCGAATCCTCATTAAAGTGGAAGAGGTCAAGCAGACTGTTGAAATGAAGAGTGTTTTTTAAGCCATGCAGCTTTGGGCAATTCTAGAAACAGGGAGGGTGGAAACTCTTTAGAAAGATTTAAAACTTTTTTTTTTTTTAAGTTATTTTTTTTAAAAGTCTTTTTTAAAAAATATGAATTGGTTTAGAGAAAAAGGCTAACAATAAGGAAGGAAAAGGAAAGAATATATTTTGTGGATAAGCCCAGTGCATGGCCTTGTGCACCAGCTTTTATACTCTAAAGCCTACCTGGCAGGGCCTCATTCTTGTGATTGCAAACCCTGGTTTTTCAAACCCCCATCCCCCACCCCCAGGCTTGTCTCCAGTTATCTTAGAAGTGACAAACTAATCTCCAAGTAAGTTTAATTTTGATTCAAAAATACAATCACATATCCATCTTTTTTTTTTTTTTTCTTCCTAATGGCAAAGGGGATGAGGCAGAGAAGACCAAATTGTGAAGAAAGGTAAAGATTATTACAGCCCTCTAAGTCTTCAGTTGACAAGCGAAAACACCTTGTATGTAACGCAGAGGAAACACTGTCCATTTGACCTCGTTTTCATTCACACTGCTCCCAACGCCCAGGAAAGACCAGATGTCTGGTTCCTAGAGTATTGGGCTTTTCCCTAGTAAAATTTATTTTTTTGAAGTTTGGAGAAAAACTGCAGCTCCTTCTGACCTCGGTATTTTATGGTTTAATAATTTCATATACTAAAAGTGTTCCGGCATAAAATGAGCTTTGAGTATTTATGCATTTGCAATAATCCAAGAAAGGCTGTGCAAAGAAAATCTTGAAACGATCTTTATTTTGAAAATCTTGTTATTATAAAAAAACCAAAAACCACAAATTCGTAGTTTTCATGAATAGGAGGTACAGTGTAGCGTATGGTAAAGGCACTGAATTGGCGGGGGGCAGGGGGGCGTGGGTAGTATGAGTAGATGACCTTTCTTTTTCCTTGAATGATTCCTACTAAGAGCAATACAAAATATACATTAGATATGGTATTTCTTCCCTCCTTACAGAAAACAATAGTTGGAAATTCCTATGTAAAGCTAATCTGCCATGAGGAATATAAAGCCCTTTAATGGGGTATCTAGGTCCCTATGGAAATTTTTTTTAAACATACACCATGTGGTGCAATCTGTTACAGTCGACAAGGAGGGAAGGGGGGGAAAGCTCTGTGGGGGCCAGGAATAAAGTCATCTGTGGGAGTTTTTGAGGTATTCACTAGTAATGGGGGAAAGAGTACAGCTAAAACCTAGAAGTGACATCCCTTCTGCCCTAAGTCATAACCCAGGGTATATTAAATGTATGCTCTTTTTAGAAACTATTTAGCAAGTTAGTCAATTTAGGGGAGAAAAGAAACAACCTTTTCTGAGATGGTTAAATTGCTATTCATTTTGTATTTTAATCTAATCTACTGGTGATTTAATTTACAGAACTCAAAGCAAGTGTGCACTCAAATATTTGAGGATGTTAACGTATCAACCACTGTTTAATTTTGGAATGTGCCTACTTGCTTGACACAATATTTTACCATCTCAACAAATGTTTAGCCTTTTTTTTTCACTTGACTAAAGAGAAATAAGTTTCACATCACTTCATTCACCTTCTTATGTGCATATGCTGGGAAAGATTGGATGTTAAAAAAAAAAAAACTTCCTCATGTTCCTTTCTACTCCATCTAAATCTGTTTACCAATTCAAAGCTGCTAAAAAGCCCTGTATTCTCCTGCTAAATCAACTGGATGGCTAGAAACCAAACTGTGATGTAACAGGAAAAAAAAATTATCAATTTATTTTCATGTCAGAACATTCTTGAGAAGGTATAAATTGTTCTGGTCTCTATGCCAGTTTTCTTTTTTCTTCCTTTCTCTGTTTTTTTTTTTTTTTTTAAAGGCTTTCAGCTTTTAAGCCGATACTTTTTATAGTTATATAACAGTTCTAATATTTTGTGACATTTTGTATTGTGACACTATAGATGAAATTGTCATCGGACTGACACTCTGTGCTGTTTATTCCTTAATTACAACTGTTAACACTGTAGAGAAGTGTGCTAATCTGCCAGCGCGTATTATGAAAACAACGTTATTGTTACCCACACCAACACCCACTCAACAGGGTATTTCCAAGATGGTAGTTTAAAGGAACTTAACAGCACAATGGACGTTTCAATAGTTTTTTTTTTTTTAAAGCTCGTCCTACTGTCTTCATGTAAAAACACGCACCAGTTTGAAAATTTTAACCTCTTGAATTGCAATGAGCATGGACTCCCTTAGTAGCAGGAGCTGCCTCTATAATCAGAAAAATTTAAAAACATTTTTTTGAGTGCTCCAGCAGTGGAGGGCTGAGGAACCGCAAAGCTTTCTGACAGTTGTTTCAGAAGTAATGAAAACAGAAAGCAGAGGGAAGGGCAAGTTTAAAGATGAAAAGATGAGAGGAGTTACTTGCATTCACAGGGTTGGTAGTCCTTAAATAACCAAGTCAAAATCCAATAACCATTCTCAGCTCTAATAGGTGACCTTTTTCAGAACCAAGTCTGAGCTCCCCTGAAACTGGCCACTTCTTGAATGCTTTGTAGTTTAGTTGTTTCCTCCAGAACCTTCAGAGGTTTGATATCTATGAGGGACAAAATCCTATGAATCCACTGTCTAAGAAATACTATACTGAAGTAGTTAAGTGCCTCTGTTTTTTCCATTTGTTTAAAGAAACTGTAATGGCCAACAGCCACTTGGATCCTGTGCTGACCCCGATCCCCATAATAAAATAACCAAAACATTCTAGAAAATGTAAAATCAGGACCACCAGTATTCACTGTTCAGATGAGAATGACCGTAAATGATTAAAAAAAAAAAAGAAAGAAAAGACACACATAACACTTATTTAGCGACTTACTTAATGAACAGTCCACCTTTCAATATTAGCCCTTAACTCTCCATGGGTTTGGGAGAAAGCAGATTCATGACTCTGAAGTAATGGTAGGTCTCAAAGTGATAGAACCTGAGACTTGTCAGCAGATTCTCCTATCTTCACATCATCGAGGAGGTAATGGGACAATACGAACATATTCGATTCCTAAGGTGCCCGAAATGACCCTGCATATTCTTTAACATTCAGCTGTGCTAAACAGGTTTTTTTTGAAAAGAGTACGTGAAGAAGTTATCACTGCGCTTCATTCTGAACGGTATTTTCTGCTTCATTTTCATTTTCAACACCGATAGGATATGGTGCTCTTCCTAAAAGAAACTGTTCCCATTTGGGAATATATTCTTCTACTGATGCCCAGTAAAGAGTCTGGAAAAAAAACAACATCCAAAAGTAAAAAAGCATATCAAGCAATTGAACTTGGCTCTTCATAATAGTCTAAATGTTTATTCACTGAAGTGTGTGTGTGCGTGTACACACACACACATACACACATATACGTAGAATGCACTTCCTCTACAGAATATTTTATGTTAATTTTAGAAAGAAATCTGGCTACTTACTAGTGTTAATTTTCAAATTTCTCAGTAAAACCAGAGCCTGGCAGAATTACAGGTTTTGGGATTTTATTGTGATTTTACACGCCCTCTGGTGGCCAACCGTGTGATTATTACCAGTGGTATCATTACGGCTACAATCATTAAATGTTTTTGTTTACTCTTCCACATCCCATACCAAATAGATTACCCATACTAAAATTATTACAATGAAATGATTAGACAGGAACAACTGCTTTATAACTGACATAAAAAGATTTTACCTGGGATGAGATCAGGAACTGAAACATAACTAGTATGTTATAGTACAGGACTCAGGTAAATTGACTCCTTAATTGTATGGGGAAAAACACTTAAAATATGCATCCACTCTGTCTTTTAGAAGAGCACTCGATATGGTAAACTGTAATTTCTTCCCAGAGGTTTTTTTTTCTTCTTTTTTTTGTATACTGAGAAAATAATACCAATATCACGTAACGATTTTTAATTCCAGTAACTTGGAAGTTGAGACACTGTATTATTGGCCTGACTATATAAAGTCTACAAGCTATAAAAGCTCACACAAGATCACCATTTAATATCTACAAACTCTGATGGTTTTTTTGGGTGACTGCCCTAAAGAGGCCAAAGAAAAGTAAACTGCCCAAAGCTGTGTACCCTAGGAGGGCATCTGAGGTTGGATCATCACTATCAATCTCATTCTGGGGAATTCCGCCAAAGAATTACATAGCATTGTGAACACATAATGATTCACTCTGCACATTAAGAAGGAACAGGAGTTCTGAAAGTTGAAATTGTGAGTGGTTCTACATATCTATCCCTCTGTGCATGTGGTCTGAGAAGTAGCCTGACACACTTAAAATCGAGGTCATCCTGCTGTGCAAGACCAGCTAAGAAAAGTACCAGCCAAGGCCTGTGGTTGGAAGTTTCTCCACCATTCACGGCTGGATTAACCCCTATTGTGTGGGCCCCGTATAGGCAGAGTAAGGTATTGGAGAATTCAACAAAGGAAAAGACATGCCCAAGGCACAACTTTGTACCACAGTTCTTTCTATTCTTGATCACTGCCTTTTCTTATTACTCTAGATGACACAGAAAATTGAAGGGCAAATTCTCAGCCTTCAATTTGGAGTCTATTCACATCCCTGCTTAGGCAACAAGCAAAACTGTATTTGAAAAAGGTCATTAAGAATATAAAATGAAACTATTCTATATGTAGTAAATTTCCTTTCATCACAGATATATTCATATACCAAATAGGGTTTATTTTTGCCAACAGTCTTCCCAATCTGTTCTTGAACTGAGCAAAATAAAACAGACAAAAGCCACACTATACTGCATGATAATATGCATTTAAATAGCTTTGGTTGAAATTTGGTGAAGGGACTGAACTGCTAACATTAGCCAACAGGAAAGGCCCTTTGGTTAAGCATGCTGGCACCTTAAGATTTAGTGCATACTGTCTACTGTTTGTTACGGTTTAACAGGATAGGTGTTTCTAGATGAAAAGACACAGGATCTTTATAAAATTTTCACTTGATAAATTTTTAAAAATCAAGATATTCATCAACTACCTACTGTGTACAAAGCATAGCATTGTGGATATGTAAGGATCAATCAGACACATCTTTTACTGAATAAATAAATCTGGGAAACACACACATATAACCACAGATAATTTATAATACACTACTAACAGAATGGGGTCTCTTCCTATACATTTGTTCTGTAAGGTTCTCACCTCAAGAGAAACCACCTCTGGTGATGGAATTGGGTGAATCCTGGTCTGTAGAGACTTTTCTGCTGCTTCTATATCCTATAATAGGTATCAGCGTTTTAGAAACAAAATGTATTGACATAACACATACAAATGGCACCTGTAATAGCAATGTCTGTATCCTAAATCTCAACTCTTCTCTGGATATACAGTCTGAACTGAAGGAAGGGCATTGAAATAGGAGGACTGATCATTACTTAATTAACCAGTTTCAAATAGAGAAAGCAGCATTGCTTGTTTTAAAATAAAAAGGGGGAGGGCGCCTGTGTGGCTCGGGCAGTTAAGTGTCTGCCTTCCGCTCAGGTCATGATCCCAGAGCCCTGGGATCGAGCCCCACATCGGGCTCCTTGCTAAGCAGGGAGCCTGCTTCTCCCTCTCGTCCCTGCTTGTGCTCTCTCTCGCTATCTCTGTCACTATCTGTCTCCCAAATCAATAAAATCTTTAAAAAAAACCCAGTAAAATAAAAAGTGGGGGTGGGGTGGGTGGGAATTTGGAGGTCTTCGTTTTCATTTAAAATAGTAAATGCCAATAATTCTTGCAAAAAGGACTTTCTTCCAAAACTGCTCAGGACCCTAACTTAGCTCTAAAACCATTAAAAACAGCCGGATGGATAAAACGGTCAAATGCTCAGATACTAAAAACAGTCAGATAGTCAGCCCCACACTGAGCTAACCTTAAAAGTGAAGAGTTCTAGTCCAGATCATGCAAATGGTGTATTAATGTCACACATTTCATCTGTTCAGTATTCTATTTTTTAATTTTATACTTATGCAAATCCTCCACATATTCAAAAGAAAGTCAATGAGGTCCTTCAGTTCTTTGCGACAAGAGCCTTTTCACTGTACTCCAGATTCCTGGGACTCGATTCTGGGGCACTCTCGGTGGCCAGCTTTATGGCTGGGTCGTACATCATTCAGCTGATGACATTTAAGCCCTGTGCTTTAATCTGTAGTGTGACTTGCGGGTGTGTGCATTTTCTCTCACGGTTGTAGAAATGCAGGGGTAATTACACTTAATGCACACCCGGGTAAAGATGTAACCTTGATATGTGGATGAAGTACAGGCCCCGAAATGTAGGAGTCTCTAAGTTGTTCGTGAAACACTGAGTTCTGTTTCATTCTCCCCAAATTGGCACCTGTGTTGTCTTGTGCTTGCTTATGTTTGTCAAGTTCACAGAGGCCTTGGCTGGAGGCCATGTAAATTTTGTCTCTCCTTTGAGCTTAGTGAGTTGATCGAAAAGAGAAAGTTCTCTGATCCACGTAAAAGCATTGGAGCAATCTAAGTACAGGGCTGTTGGACAGACGGAGAGAGATGGAAAAGGACGTGGGAGTGGGGTGTGAAGAATCCAATGCTGAACAGGAGAAAAGAGCGAGCAGATGGCAGTGGCGGGAGCAAGGAATGGGTGTGAAATGTAAAAGGGAAAAACAGGAAATTCCCTAAAGGGACTCCCCAAAGTTGCACAACCATTAATGCACCTGCTGTCTCGAAGAAGGTGATTTGAAGGAGAAAACCATCAATTTAAGGATAAAAAGCCCATCTATTAGCAACGTCTATTCCCTACCAGAAGTTTATGGCCAAGACGCACACTAAAGCGCTTTTGATGCCAAATGCTACAACAGATAGCGAAGATTAACTCTTCTGTGATTGCGCTGAGATTTTACAAGGTCCTGGGAAAATTATTTCTTACTTTTATAAATCAAACAATAGACTCACAACCTCACTGAAACCATTATAAGAACAGTTGCAAATTTATTGTTGGTGGTAGATCTGGGTGCCACTAGCACCTGTAGACAAGATGATAAACACTTCTCTTAAAGAGCAGAAAATAAGGATATTGGATCTCTCCCCTAGAAGAGCGGATTTGTGGTGAAAGAGTAGATATGAGCAGGGATCTATGGCCTGGTAAAACAGGCCTATGGTTCGTAACTTGACTGTCATCTCTGCAGCCTGTCGACAAGGGATTATCACCCCTCCAGAGAACTTCTTTCATAAGTGAGATTTTTACTTTCTTAGATGTTTTGCTTACCTCTCTGACTCCTACACTTCTCTTTCTCCTTAACTGGCTCCTTTTTCTCTTCTTAATCCTAAGTGTGGGCTTTCTAAGATTTGTGACATCTGTCCTCCTCTTTTTACTTTCTCTCTCTCTAAGACTATCTCTTATCTAGCTTCAACTATTACTGTAAAGGGATAGATGATTTTTCTTCCCAGCCCTTATTTCTCAACCTAATAAAACTAAACTTCCCCTTATTCGTTCTAAGTGTGCTGAATGTACAATAGGGGGAATTCTACTCCCCCAGATACCTATGCTGTATCTTCTACCTTCAACTCTTCTTACTCCTTGACATTTAAAAATTCAAAGGTCTATAGATGATTCCTGAAGGATGTCTCCTCTAGCCTGTCCCTGACATTCTTAGTGCTGTGGTCTCATTATCACACTTACTTGCTCCACAAACATGTACTTGGACTATATCTCATTTTACCTTAACCACACATGGAATTCATTATTAAATATATCTTTACATAGATTAAAAAAAATAGAGACCCACTACACAGAGGATAAAGTATGAATTCCTTAGCCTGACTGAAAAATCTCTGCCTTCTGTAGCGGGTTATATCCCATTACTTCCAATTAAGAACCTTCTGTTTGACTATACGCTGCCAGAAGGTACGGACTGTGTCTTATACAACCTTTAAGCATCTGAGAATCTAACGAAGTGCAGGGTATGTACTAAACACTTAAATATTCATTATATAAATAAATGACTAAGGTGTCAAAAGTTTCCTGAGTATAAGTGAAAAACTGAAAAAAAAAAAAAAAAAGTACCCAGGGGGATAGGGGGATGGGGGGAGAAGAGGAAAAAAAGCAGATGAGGAGAGAGGCTAGACTTCCTGACCAGACCCTGTTATCTTGTCTTATAGATCTGCCACTAGACCATTTAAAAATTTCTACAGTTATAGATCAAATGAAAAAGCAATCCCTAAAAATTGAAAACAAAAGGAAACAAATCTGACTGCCATCTAGTTGGTGGCATAACCACATAGAGAAAAAGTACATCAGGTGGTCTTAGAACACAGTATTTTGATGGAGAATCTGTAATGAGATATACCCCAAGGACAAAAGGAATTGTGAAAAGTATCTGACTGAAAACCATACTCAGTAATCATATTGTTCCTGATAGTGCTGTCTATATCATGGGATAAAGTAAATGAGTAGTTACATTAGTATTGGAAAATTATTTAGGAACTGAGACTTTTGGATTGAGGGGAAAAAAGAGGTAAAAGATTGATGATTTTAAGTTAAAAGTCTTACAATCATGTAATCAAAATGGAATTATTGATATGAGCTCTTGATGAATTTTATCTTTAGAAAAAAGTTGTAATAAACATCCCTAGAGCCCAGATGAAGGGCTCTAAACATATATTCCCATCAAAAGGATCCAGGGCTCCTTGGAGCAATGGCCAATTCCAGGTCTAAGTGGCAAATGATGGCCTGGAAAATATCACAGCAGAAAGAAAGAAAACTATCAAAGACTGTTAAGATCATGTTAAAGGCATTCAGGAGCTAACAGGGGGCTCCCACTTGGTAAAAATGGACAATTTAAGCATCACTGGGATGGGTTGAGACATTTCAAATCACAGATGTATTTAAGAGCATCAGCATCTAATTGGTCACTTTTGGAGGATACTAGAGAACCAACCTATTATTTTTGAAAACTAAGTACAGAGAAAGAATCAAGCACTCATCATGCTTTTTCAAACTCTATGAAGTGTACTTCAGCGTAAGCAAATAATTGATGAGGGGATGTTTATCTTACAAATTATCAGCAACTGAATGAGAAGGAATAGAAGAATTTGAATATCACTTTTTGCAACCCTTAATGAACACATCTAGGCCATGATCATCAGTGACTGCTAACATTCCAGAAAGAGAGACGACGAGGCTTTACGAAGTGTTCCTCCCCAAAACACTGAACCCGAATCTGATCAGGCCGCTACGTCTGCACTGTTAATGCAGTATCCATTAGGCTCAGTGGCCGGTGAGCACTTGAAATGTGACAAGTCTGAGTTGAGAAGCACTGTAAATGTAAACTATACACTGAATTTTGAAGGCTCAGTGGGGGAAAAAATCATAAAATATTTATTAACTTTCAACAGCATTACATTTGAAATATGAAATTAATTTTAGTACATTTCATTTAATCTGTTTAACTTTATTAAAAGTGGCTGGCTCAGTTGGGAGGAGCATGGGATGCTTGATCTTGGGGTCATGAGTTCGAGCTCCACGCTGGGTATAGAGATTACTTAAATAGATAAAAACTTAAAAGTTGTTACTAGAAAATTTAAAATTATTTGTATTAGATTCCTGTTGCATAACACAACTTCTATCAATTTATGGGAATTACAGGGAACAGAGGAACATATTAAGTGATACCTCAGCAGTGTCATTAGCCATATCCTGAGTATGGGAAACTATAGGAAAAACGAGCCAATTCTTTCAACGAATAAATCAAAAGGGGGTTAAAAAAAAAAAAGGCAGAGGGAAATTTAGAGATTTGAGAGACCTATCAATCAATTATGTACTAGACTTTATTTGGATTCCGATTCAAACAAATGTAAAAACAGGTTAATCAGGGAGATCTGAATCCTGACTGAATATTTGAGGAATAATTGTTAATTTCTTAGATTGATCATGGTATTGCGATTGTACTTAAAATAGCCATTATCTTTGAGTGATAAACACTGATGAAAAAGACGTGATACTTACAGATGAACCAATGTGATGTCTGAAGATTAGCTTCAAATTAATTTGAGGGGCTGGGGGTGAAGGTGTAGATGAAACAAGATTGGGTGTGTTTTGAAAATTATTGAATCTGGGTGATAAGCACATGGAAGTACATTTTTCTATTCCCTCTTCTATGTAGGTTTGAAATATTTCGTAACAGTTAAACAAGTTTCCAGTTTGGATGGTGGTGTAAATGTTACTCTATGGCAGGATTCAGCAGCCTCTGTAAATGCATTGACTCGTGATTAGGAAAGGTAAACTATGAGCACAAAGTCATGTACTGGGATTTATTCCTTTCCCCCTCCCTAGACATGTCCCTTCCTCCCAACCCAGCAATATATATCTTCCTATAAAAATACAGTGAAGCCAGCCATGACTGGGTTGGATTTACTCTTTTAATCTGCTGAAGGGGCAATTTCTGGGATTGAAAAAAGAAGATCCGAAAGGATGAGATACAGGGTCAGTGGTTCAAGGAACCTTTGAGCATTCATTAAACTTGCTTTTCATTGAATTGGAGAAAGTGAGAAATGTGAGGAGGAAAGAGGAGAGACTTGGTCCTGTAAGTCATTGGCCCTGGGTGGGGGTGGGGGGGCTGCAGTCTGTTGAAGGCTGTAACTGCCAGCTGCCCCAAGAAGGCCTCCAGGACCCGCCTTAATGGAAGCACTCGGCGTGTCTCTGATCTGCTGTAGCACATTCCTGTTCTCACCCTGGAGTGTTCGTCCAACTTCCTCATGAGATGTTCGCTACCACAAAATTGCCTTTTTGTGTTAAACTAAATTTTGTTGGTGGGGATGGGGTGGGGAAAGAGGTTGAAGAGATGACAGTTTACATCATAGAAGTATTTATAGAAACAAAATTCTCTTTCTCTTCCAAATCTGTACCAATTATGTTTGTTTTTAAAAGGCAGACACATTTTATTTTATTCATAAGAGGGAAACTAGCAGAAACTAACAATCCATTATTGTCTGTGATATTTACTGACTAAACCCTCAATTTGGGTTTTCTTCATTACCTAAATTCATGTCCATTCTTTTTTTTTTTTTTTTAAAGATTTTATTTATTTATTCGACAGAGATAGAGACAGCCAGCGAGAGAGGGAACACAAGCAGGGGGAGTGGGAGAGGAAGAAGCAGGCTCCTAGTGGAAGAGCCTGATGTGGGGCTCGATCCCAGAACGCCGGGATCACGCCCTGAGCCAAAGGCAGATGCTTAACCGCTGCGCCACCCAGGCGCCCCTCATGTCCATTCTTTTACTATTATGCTTGAACCATTGGGATTAGTCTTTTTGTTATTGTTCCCATTTTTAAAACATTCTTTTATTTTTTCCAAATACATTTAGGGAAATTTTGTTGGGTTTGATGCAGGTTTTGGTGGGGTTATTTTTAAATCTAATAATAACACTGTGACTGATTTTAGAAAAATAAGTTTTCCCCGTCAGGATTAAGCCATAGATTTCCATTTAAATTTTAAATTTCCTGTTGAAGTGTAAGAATTATCTTTATACCAATCATGCATATTCCTTGTTAAGAGCATTCTCAAGTATTTTATAATTTCATTGCTAATGTGAATGTGATTTCGTATTTTCCAGTTACGTATGTAGGACTATTAGAGATTTTTGAATGGTTATGTTTTATCCATTAATTTTACTCAACTCATAATATACTAGTTTTAAACAACTTTGGCTTTTCTAAGTATATAGCCTTATTGATTAAAAATACTAGGGTTATATCTTACTTTCCAAAAATTAAAGCTCACTCCCTGTTAGTGTTTCTTATATGGGTCAGAGCATCTAAAAAAGGTCAAATAATGGATGGTATTAGAGCTTATGCTTATTTTGTTAATATCTTCGTAGGAATGTTTCCAAGTTTCAGTGGAACCATTTTAAAAGTGTATTCTATACCTAAGCACATATCCTGATGTAACTGAACCTGTTCTTGACAAGGGGTATTAGGAGTAGTCACTTTATGGTTTTCCTCATGTCTAAATTAGGAGATCAGTGCAGGTCAGTGGTTTTCACCATTCTTGAAAGAGAATAGAGCAGGCAAGGAGGGGCTGAAGGATGGGTCTTTGACCAAAGCAGGTCCACTTAGTTTTTATGCTAAACAAAAAACAAAAACAAAAAACTTAAAGCCTTAAGTGAAAATCTAATCTATGTGCTTTTTTAAGTTTCTCCCAACTGAAAATTCTGTGATCAAGTCCTATTTAGGTCACTTTCACAATAGCCTCCATGGTAGAGCCCTTAATAATTATTTCCAAAGTTTAAAACAAAATAAGAGGGAAAGCAGGATAAAAAAATTTGCATATACAAGTATTCAAAGTATGTTAAAAAAAAAAAAAAGGGAAGAGATTGCATGTCCAACAGCAAGCACCGTATCTGGGATACAAGAGCTCAGTAAATGCTTATTAAAAGACTAAAGGGAAATATACAAAAACATTAATTTCAAGCTGGGTGGGATGATGTGGAAAGTATGCTATTTCGTTTTCTTGGCTCTTTCCAGTTTTTTACAGTGAGAATATATTGCTTTTATAATCAGGGGAAAAAACACCATCTAAACTTGTTTCTAATGACGATGAAACTAGGTCCATTGTCTTCCTTCCAGATATGGCAATGATTTCTTAGCTATTCTCCTTAAATCTAATCTCCCCGTTCTGCAAATCACATTGCATCTAAATAGGAAATGAATCTTTCTTAAATACCCATATGCTTCTTATATAAGTCTCTATTTTTCTTTTGCTCAAATACTTTTAGTACTGTATTATCCCTACATATCAAGTCTCAACTTCTTCAGTAGGTCTTACAAAACATATCCAACCTTGTTTCCCGTGACTTTGCAAGCTAGTTAGCTCAGGATCCCCTGGACACTAACAGGGCCACCATTCTTCTGGTCTTGGTTCTTCTGTAAGAATGCAATGCAATATCTTGCTTTCTGCCTATTCAAACACAGCTCCAGCTTAGCCTCCCCTCTCAGACATGTTAGAATATTCTAGCTTTTGATGATTTTTTTTTATATGCACTCCCAAACTGCTAAGGATTCCGCATAATTTAATGTTCGATCAACTAAGGTCTCATGTTGTGTGTGATAACCTTATGTCATCAGTAAACCCTGTTAGCTATTTGATGTAAAGAACTATGAATTATTTTGTTAACTCCACTTTCTGCTTAGAACTAGCTCAGTTGTAAGGCCCCTCTGGGCATTCACCAAATACTTGCTCACTAAAAGGAAGATACTTGAAAAAATCCAAATAGTACCTGTACTTGTTGCAGGTGAGTAGCGATCAAGCCTTCAAGCCTTCTAATTTAGTTTTTCTGACTTTTCACAGCAAATTCCAGATTATCCTATATATTTCCATTTAAAAATAAATATTGCAAACACCATTGGGCAAGTAAGACATATGGCAACATAGAATGCTTTGGTAGCACTATGGCTGTGACTTAAATTACTGTGGATCAAACTGCCAGAAGCTGAGAAGATAACTGAATTTTCCTCTTCCTTTATCCTTTAGTGACTACATAAGATAACTATATCATGCCTATCGATGAAAATATTTAACAATAAAAAACTGAAAACACTGCTTTATAACTTAAATAATATAGCCTTACTCCCAAATGTTTTAGTCATAGGATCTCTTGGAAGCTTGAATGGAAGCAAACTTTAGGGTTTTAATTATGGATGAAGCCATACAATTCTGGAAGCAAAGTATAGCAAGCAGCCAAAAATGTTACACATATGATTTTACTCCAAATGGGCACATTGGCCAAATGGTGGGGCCCTGCGCAATCACATACTTTGACCACCTCCTCCATCACTATCAAGAGAGATCTGGGAAATCTGTTATCTTAGATATGAATTCTACGTGCTGACTGTGGCCCCAGTAGGGCAAAATCAAATTGTTCTTGTTTTTATGATGTTAAATAGTTTTGAGTTGGATCTAAAAACGTTATAGGTACTTCATGGGGTTTTAGGATCTCCCTATAAATAAAAGAAGATGGAAGATGGAAAGCTACATCTTGTATTTATTACTTCTTGCACAAGGTGACCTTTAAATTCCTTCTATGGTCACTGGTTCTTCTGGTTGATTAAAAACACTTAGGTTAAAAAAACTTCCATTTTTTTTTTTTTCATTTAAAAAAGAATCCATATGCAACTTCTCCAACTAACATGGGTTTAAAAACTAGATGGTACTTCACTAATTGTATTTATTACTCAAAACAAAGTTTATATATAAAAATTATGAAATTCACTTAAAACAATTTTTTGCAAAGGTGGGAAAAAATCTTTATACTCAAGTCATGGAAACTTACCATTAAAAGACTAAGGTTCCTTTTAAAAGCAGTCTCAGCTGCTTGCATCTGAGATGCCTTTTCCTTGTTTTCATCTATAAATTTATTCTCCATTTGTTGAAGTAACATTAATCTTTGTGATACTCTAGAAAAAAATGAAGATTATATAGTTTTTTTTTAAAGGGTACATTTTTTGCTTGACTAACATAGAAAATTTATTTCTTAATTGTACCTCACTTCAAGTTCAACCTATTTTGAAAACCAGTTACTATGTCAATTAATAAGACAGTGGAAAACTCAGATAGTTCAAAAAGTCTTAAATCTGGGTAAAATTATTCTTATTTTCATTAACATATCTATCGTAAGTACATGCTTCTGTTTTTTTAGCCTCTATGGTCTTTGCAATTATTTTAGAGTGTTAAAAACATGTTTTAATTTTTGGTGAAAATGCAAACTGTAATACATATCCCTTTGTACACATACTTATATATACCTCCCCACACACATACATTGATATAACTTGCTATACGAAACCTTCTGCTTAACACTTCAATACCCCTGAATCTCATGTTACACATTTAGAATTGCGCTAAACTTCCATATGTTTGAAGAAGCAATAAAAATATTTTTTTCCTCTTTTTCCAAGAGAAAGATGATGGTTCCATATATGAGTGAGAGGCTGTGTGTATGTATGCATATTCACAACAAGGTGAAACAGTAATTGAAGAAAGATGTAAAAAGTTGCAAGTAAATTGTCAAACTACTTTGTTATATATAATATACTTTAAAAATTTCTCATTGGTCAAATGCTCATTTTACAAGTTTTTTGGTCTTAAATGATTAACAAAATGTCAGACGATAAAAAATACATGTGGTATATATAACAGTCTAACCACTTTCCAGATAGTTGTGGAGATTCTTAAGAAATGCTATATTTCAGAGGGCTGTTCTTGAGGGTAGCATTAAAATTGAGTACTTTCAACATTTTTATAAGGGAAAGATCTTAGAAAGCCAAGGAAGAGGGCCTGGTAATTAAAGGAAAACATCAGAACCCGCAGAAAGAGGTAGAGACGGTTAATATCAAGTATAAGTGAAGGACTGGTTATGTAATTTGTAAGACCTAATGCAAAGTGAAAATGTGGGGCTCCTTGAAAAGAAAAAACTTAGGAATTTCATGACAGCAACATTAGAGCATTAAACCAAGTGCAGGGACTGTGAGTACACAGGTCACATACTCATGAAGCTTAACCTGGGTAGGAGGTGTACAGAAGTCCATGAAATATCAGTGAGGAAACTATAAAAAGGTGAGAAGGGTGAATTTATCTAGATAATAGTAATAATTGTAAAGAGAGAACATGACTATACCTTTTAATATTTGTTATTCTTAAGAGACAGTGACATTCCCTAACACCAAAATCTCTCAAGTGTCAGAAAATTTAAATGACGCACTTTCAGACTTTTTAAGTCTTCTGTGCTCACAATATTTCACTAACAAAGCCAGTACCATTTATTCATTTAGATAAGCCCTTTAAAAAAAAACTTACATTTCTTCATGTCTTTTAGAGAGGCGAATTTCTTGAGCAAACAAGGAAGTCATCTTTAGTCAAAGCTGCCTTATAAGCTTTCTGCTAAATAATAAAAACATTTAAAGTTACTTTAATGTCCTCAGCTTTATAGCAGTTGATTGTTTTATTACCTCAACCCATTGGTTCTCTCAGAAGAGAAAAATAAAAATTGAGATATAATGATGTGTAAAATGAAAGAATGCATTTAAGACCATTTTTACTTACGATGCACAGTTTTTCATGTGCCAGACGCATCCAAAAACACCATGAATCAGGTAAACTCAACATATTTCACATTTCCTCCTTTTACTTCCTCACACTTTAACCTTAATTTGAATTGAAAACAAACAAGCAGCTGGTACTAAGACTAGTAAACATTTTATTGAATCAACAGAAAGAAAAAAATCCACTCTGTAAAATTCAACACAGGAATATCATCCCTTATGCATGTGCACACACACATAGAAAGGCAAACAAGTATAAGAACCAACTGGAAACTCATGGTCTTTCCTTTATTGGAAGACTGCCCAGTTCTACCATCCCTTTTCCAAATAAAGTATTTTTCATGTATAACTGCGGGGGAAAGCCCAACTGGTCTATTCACCTTACCCTCGGTGCTCAGGACTCCCATTTGGGGAGTTTAGGAAAGCCCATTTTAATGGCATATGAGCAAACTCACCTTGACTGAAGAGCCTGGACCAATACAGATAAAGATCAAGTGGAGTGCTTTGAAAGCTCACAGTCTGAAGGTAAATCATCTGGTTGTGTGCAAAAGCTAAAGGTGACTGTCCTAAGGGAGAAAAAAAACAGGAATGAAATTCTTTTCCTGGAGCGAAGCACTGGCTTTCCTAAATTTTATTAATTAAACACTGTCGCTGATCTCTGAGTGTCCAGCGCTGATAGACTGAGCTCTTCCTTCAGGGCACATACATGGAGGTGTAGGGCACTGAGCCCAGCCAAGGGCAAGGAAACATTGCCCTGCCCTCAACGGGTTTCCTTCTAAAGAAACCAATGTCTTGCGTTCAGCACCGCGGACAGCAATCGCTCGCCGGTTTGCCCACAAGGATCTAGTTTCAGATACTTATCCTCTAAGATCACTACGGACCAATCGTCGCCGGCTTCCTCCCCCTTTCAAATGCAGAGTCGAATAAGCCTCGGAAAGTTAGTCCACGGTAACTTCTTTTCCGTAAGGCCCGCCATCAGCACTCCAGACAAACCCCAAGATAAATTCGGCCTTTCGAACCGAAGATTCGCACGGTCTCAGAGCCTTCAACCCTGCAACCACTGTAACTCCCTGCTTATACCCAGAGGACTCACGACCTTTCCTCATCACCCCAGTCATCTCCCTTTAACAACATCCTGTCCACCGACCCTGCGACCACTTGCGCTGCTCTCGGACAGTCAGGGAACCCACCGGCAGCCCGTTACTTGGTGGGACTTCACTCACCCAGTAGCACTTGGACCTTTTCCGTAAAGGCGGCTGCTACAGTGCGGACGCTGGGTCCCAACACAGGCCTGGGCGTGGTCACGCCACCATCTTTGCGCACGCATGACGAGGTGACGTAATCACGTCGCTATAAAAGGCGGGCCTCTGGCTCGAAAGGTGACGGTGCTGCGCTCAGGGGAGAGATCCCTGAAGGGGTGGTTCCGAGCACTGTGAAAACATTTGGTGGTAGCTCAGTTTTGAGGCCTTTTGAAATAAGACCTGAATATGCTTTAGAGAGGGAAGCTAGAATGTCACAGAGTATGGAGATGGGGAAAAATCTTTCAGAGTACTCCAAAGTATTTGAATGGTCTGCACAGTCCGTAAAAGCTCTTTGCTTTAAAGAGCTTCACCCAGTTGGTCAGGTGCAGAGCAGGAGCGTAGCCTCTGCCTGCACCCGCATAGGGACAGTAATATTGATCGTGGACGTTTTGAGGGGTTTGTGTGCAGGTCGCTGTGTTTAGGGGAATTACCTCAGCCCTTTCCCGACAACGCCTGGTGACGTAGGTACCATCATCCTCGTTCGACAGAGGAGCGAACAGGCTTGGCCGTTTATCATTTTGGAGCTTAAAGTCAGCAGAGCCTTGAGGAAATTTCCCACAGCCCTCAGGTCACACACTTGGGAATAATCCCTTTGTGCTGTAAAGTGCGTTCTTAAACCTTTTTTTCCCTTTGAAATAACTTGGCGAGACACGAAGTACTATCCTTAATTTCAGAGGCAGAAACTGGAATTCAAGGAGGTCAAGTTGTTTTCTTCCTACGGGTTACTGAGCTAGTAAAGGGCGAAGTGCTAGGACTCCAGTCCAGGTGTCTTTTATTTTTTAACTCCCAGAATATCTACATGAAACCCCTCTTCTGTTTTGGGATTCGGGCACTTCATGGTTCCTTTGCTTGGAATAGCCTTCCCCAGAAATGCACATAGACTGAGTGCCTCATCTTTCAATGCTACTTCCTGGAAGAAGCGTCCCTGGACCTTGAATATAAGATGGCAACTCCATTTCTTTTCTCTCTGTCCTCCTTCTCTTGCTTGGTTTTTCTCCAGAACACGCTGTTCCATACGTTTTACAATCACTTGTTCATGTGTTTATCAGTGCACCCCTACTAGAATTCGGACATCCTAAGAACAAGTATGATTTGCTGCTGTATCCTCAGCAACTAAAAAGGCCTTGAAATAATCCCAGATGGAAATTCCATCATCATTTAAGAGAGGTCTGTCTTCAGTTGATAGGGCCTTTGATTTGGCTGTTCCATGGTCTTCCTTAGTAAAGATGAAAAACAGACCTTTGAATGGCCTTGTGCTCTAGGAATGAAATAGAGCTTTTGCATAGTTACGAGGCATTCTTACCTCTTAGGTAAATTTACAAATAAGGATTTTTCTTGAATTGGTAATGGGTTGCATGAAGTAGAGAACCGAGAAGCTGTACATTAAAGCGTGTGTATGTTGTTTAAAACAAACTTTGTTCCCCTCCCTGTTCTATGTAAGTTTGCATAGTGACACAATTGGGACAAACCCAGCCCTTTTAACTTTGAATCTAGCTTCTTTAGGTCGTTGTCTGCCTTGGAGTGAATCAAGGAATACCTTGGAATTTTCTTGCAATTTTTAGGAGAAAGGTAATCAGGAATACCTCACAGACACTTAGAGATTATCTAGATAGACTGTGATAATACATCTTACAGCATCCCCAAAAAAGTATTTTCTACTTAAAGATCTGCTGTCATAGCTCCCATCTTCATGATAGCCCCCAGTTAATCTTTTCTGTGAGACACTTGAGAAGAAGTGTCTCTGGCAATTGCACAGTCTGTCAGTATACAGCTTCTCTATTTATTAGGTAAGTTTGGGTACTTTCTGGAGTGAGATATTCGCCGTCTACCATGCAGATCATTAGAACCTACTAAGTAATGCCTGGCTCATAAGGGGGCATTCTGTAAATGTACAGTGAGGTTGATATTTCCTAACCCTGGTTCTGTATGTTCGTCCACCAGCATGCTAAAATTGTCCCCTTAGCTTCATTATTTAGCGTTGTGCTCCTTAGTCATAAATTCTTTAAGGATGTATTTATTAAATATTTCTAAGATGTAGTCCCTTCCCTCAGGAGCATAGAGGAATCTTAAGGTATATACAAAAAGCTAGAGGATATTGGCTGACAACATAAAAATGACTAATATTCATCAAGTGCTCATTCTGTCCTAGGCACTGTGTGTGATTTACCACATCGAATCCTCATAACCCTGTGAGCAAGACAGGGTTGCTTGCTAGCTTACTTACTATCCCCATTTTTATAGCTGAGAAAACTGAGGCTTAGAGACATGACTTGTGATCACACTGTAAGTAAATGAGCCTTGGCTTGTTTGATGTTAGTATTGTATGTAATTACATACAGTATATTGAGAATGTGTAACTAAAAAGTGTCCTGCAGAGAAGAGGGTGCTAGAGAAGAAAGGAGAGAGCACCAAGAGCTGAAATAGTCTAGATAACATTTTGGAAGGCTGAGGTGAATTTTGAAAAGTGGGTGGAGTTTGGAGGTCTGCTTTTGTAATTGGGTGTATGAGGTGGCAAGATGGGCGTGAAGTCTTCTAAGTGAAGGAGGCATGTGTATGTACCGATGTGTGTGCGTGGTCATACCTCTGGGATGAGGGCCAGTGGAGAGGAAGCATTGAGAAGAATGTTTTCTCCTTATTTCCCCCAATTTTGAAGATTTCATTTCTGGTGTCAGAGACTTAGAAAACAGTTTTGACAGTAATAAAGAGGAGGTATTGGAGAAGGTGAGACTGGTAAGTAAAGAATAGAAAGGCTTGAGGGGCGCCTGGGTGGCTCAGTCATTAAGCGTCTGCCTTTGGCTCAGGGCGTGATCCCAGGGTCTTGGGATCGAGCCCCACATCGGGCTCCCTGATCTGCTGGGAGCCTGCTGCTTCCTCTCCCACTCCCCCTGCTTGTGTTCCCTCTCTCTCGCTGGCTGGCTCTCTCTCTGTCAAATAAATACAATCTTAAAAAAAAAAAAAAGAATAGAAAGGCTTGAGGATGAAAAAGGAAGGACAAGCTTTAAAGAGTAAGAAACAATTAAAAGAATCTCAGGATCCTTGACAGTTTCAAAGACTTGAAATTACTAACTGTAAATTCTGTTATGGTTTATACAGAGGCCTTCTTTTTATACTTCCTTTGGGTGTACTCTGGGTAGACAAATAATAAGAAAATGAAGAACTCATGCCTGAAATAGAGTTAGTTTTTTTTGTTTGTTTTGTTTTTTTTCTCGTTTCAGGAAATCCCAGATGAAATTTGGCAAAGTGAGTCCAATTGCTTGTATTTCTGCTTTTCTTCATTTTGAAATAGTCTCTACTCATAATATCTCTGAAATACTTTAAATTGGCCCTGGATGGATTTTGACCAAAGAGAATTTGCAACCAGATACTTCTTTAGGATCTTTTGTCAATGATTCAGCTACCAGTCTAGGTCCAATTAGTAAAACTCTGCAGTAGAGAAATCATTATCACAGCTGGTGCCTGCATTGTAGACAATCTTAGCTGAGAGAACAAGACTGTGCTGATAAAACTATGCTCATTCCTTGAGATTTCCAGTGAGAATTTGCATAAGCTTTTTCCTTGTTGGGAGAGCAAATTAAAAACCTCACTAGTTCTAAAATTCACTTGAGAACACATTAGAATTTTAAAATTGAAAGCACAAATGATAATTCTTAGCAAATCATTTGTATGTTGTATACATAGTAAATACATATATTTTCTCCTTCCCAAATTTCAGTAATTTAAAGCTCACACAATCCTTTTTTCTTAAACTGACACCGTTCCAGCTGTGTATAATTTAAAAGGCTTTTTTTTTTTTTAATCCTGGTTTCTTGATTTCCCAGCAGCTTTCAATTTACTCATTGGTCTCTGTAACTTTTTAGCTTTTCTTGAAGTAGGAATTTTCTCTTTCATAGCCCTCCTGCCTGTTTATTTTCTTCATGTTATTCCCCCTTTTTGCTCTTAGGATCCTGTAAACAACTTTATCAGTCCACTATTGAGTAAGCAATTAAGAATCTTTTTTTTTTTTTTTAAAGATTTTATTTATTCATTCGACAGAGATAGAGACAGCCAGCGAGAGAGGGAACACAAGCAGGGGGAGTGGGAGAGGAAGAAGCAGGCTCATATCAGAAGAGCCTGATGTGGGGCTCGATCCCAGATCGCCAGGATCACGCCCTGAGCCGAAGGCAGACGCTTAACCGCTGTGCCACCCAGGCGCCCCGCAATTAAGAATCTTCTTAATGCATACTTAACTACTTGGAGCATTGTATTCTGTAGTTTCCATCTTTTTGTGATACTCTGCGACTGTGTTTACTAAAAAAAAGTTTGAGGCTCTTTGCCCAGCCTCTTTTTCGTTTTCTTTTTTTTTTTTTTAAGATTTATTTATTTATTTATTTGACAGAGATAGAGAAAGCCAGCGTGAGAGGGAACACAAGCAGGGGGAGTGGGAGAGAAAGAAGCAGGCTTCCAACGGAGGAGCCTGCTGTGGGGCTCGATCCCACAACGCCGGGATCACGCCCTGAGCCGAAGGCAGACGCTTAACGACTGAGCCACCCAGGCGCCCCCCAGCCTCTTTTTTCATCATTATTGTTTGCTGTATGCATCCGCTTGAAAACTTATAATTTCCTTTGAGAGAAAAAAGGTTGCAGTTTTACCACATTGCAACTTCTTTGCTTCAGAATCTAAAAATATGTAAAGATACTGTCAGAAAATTCTGTTTTGGGGCGCCTGGGTGGCTCAGTCGTTAAGCGTCTGCCTCCAGCTCAGGGCGTGGTACCAGCGTTATGGGATTGAGCCCCGCATCGGGCTCCTCCGCTGGGAGCCTGCTTCTTCCTCTCCCACTCCCCCTGCTTGTGTTTCCTCTTTCGCTGGCTGTCTCTATCGTTGTCAAATAAATAAATAAATCTTAAAAAAAAAAAAAATTCTGTTTTGGATTAATGCATTTGGGACAATTTTTTAAAAATCACCCATATCCTTCATTTATGAGAACAGCATGAGACAATCTAGTTTTTTGAACATTTCATATGAATGCATTTCTTCTTTTGCTAGAGCACCACATCTTGCTTTCAAATCTGATTTTTTCCCTCAAGTATCCCTTTGGTATTGCTTTTCAGACTTTATGCTGTGTTGATTGTAGTGATGGTTTGTTCTTACAAACCTTGAATATGAATGTTACTTTTAATGTAAGAATATTGAAAACTTTAGTTAAATATACACTTGGGATTTGGCTGATTTTTATAATTGTATTTTTCAGAGGTTAACAACATGAAATAATTTCTGAACATATATATGGGTCTGCTTTTCTTGAGCTCTGAAAAAAAATACAAGTAGGAAGCCACAGAGAAAGATGGCAAATTAATTTCTTCAAGTTTTTAGTGTATTTCCCCAAGTCCAAATGTGTATTAAAGTACTAGTTTATACATTCAAAAGATGTTAGATTCAGTGTGAGCTTTAAGTTCTAGTCAACCTAAAATATTTTCAGCTGGTGAAAATATTAATGGTACTTTGAAAAATTGGATAAAGTTGTCCTTTACAGTTTTGTTGTCCGAATAGTACTTGTTTGATATGAAATAGAGATTAAACGTGTTGGCTTATATGCCTAAAATTTTGAAGAAAAGTAGTAGAAGGGAAAAGAAATGGATTCATTTTAACTCTAGATGGCAGTTAAACACAGCTAACAAAGACCAACTTGTTTGAAATACAGAAACACAAAAATAGTAAAACACACGCACATTCTGTTCTACCATCCAGTTAATTATATTCTCAAAATGATGTCTTGGATTGATATTACTAAACAAACATGTATAAGATGTAATTACACACAAGTGAAATAAATAGTGTAGGCCTGTAATTGCAAGATTTTTTTTCCCACTGGTAATATGGCATACACCTGTGCAATGGCTTATAGTGCCTGTGTTTTATTTTGTCATTTTTACTAACGTTTAATTCAGCGGTTTTATTTTATGTACAGTTATTTACCAATATCAATTCAAACCATATGCCATTGGGAAAACTATTACATATTTAATGTCTTGAAATGTTAAAATATAAGTAAAGCCTATTTTCATGAGGAAATGTGTTCTATATCAGTCCATTCCAAAAGCTGGCATAGATATCCCTGTGTGTACATTTGAGATTACATTTTATTTTACTCTATCTATTTTTACATATAAGTATTTAATTCACATTAGCTTGGTGCTTTTGCAGGGGTACTAAATTATGTTTCTTGTAGTGTTTATAAGAGAAAGCAAAAGCTTGGTAGATCATACTTTGCTCTCTTCTCATGGTCTCAGCTCTTTGAGTAGACGCTATGTTCTGTAAACTTGTGGAGCACAACTATCTCTGGTGTATGATAATGTTGATATGGTGACTGGTGAATAGAATAAAGAGGACTTAAAGTAGACCTAATTTGTCCCATCTGTCTTGTCAGGTGGCTTAGAAAAGGAAAAGATGTGGTATCATTTTTTAAAAAAAATGTTGTATTGCAGGTTTATATGAAACAACTAAATTCTTTTGAGAGGACTTATTTGATTGACTTTTGTTTCTTGTATTTAGCAATTTATGACCTGAGTCTATTTTCAAATAGTGGATTATGGCATAGGTGACAGCTGATATAGTTCCAAAACCTTGGCAGCCTTGCCCTCAGGGAGACAGGGGTGAAGTGCCTCTCAGCCACAAAGGTGTGGAGGTTCAGGGCAGCCTACTGGAAGCTGGACTTCCAACACCTCAGATCTTGGAATTAGCATTTGCCTTTTGAGTTAGTAGAATTAATGTTCAATAGGCTCTTCAAGAGAGATGACGACATTGTAGAGAGTTCTTATGCCCTTGGAGTTACTATCCTAGACTCCAAATTCTTATTAGCAGGTGTTGGTTCATAGTAGGGCCTTGATAAATGCTTGTCGGATATATTTAAGTTGACAAGGATAGTTTTTAAAAATTATTTTTATTTTATTTTTTAAAAAGATTTTATTTATTTGAGAGAGAGAGAGCACAAGCCTGGGAAGCAGCAGAGGGAGAGGGAGAAACAGACTTCCCACTGAGCGAGGCTCCATCTCAGGACCCCGGGATCATGAACTGAGCCAAAGGCAGCTGCTTAACCGATTGAGCCACCCAGGTGCCCCAGGACTTTTTTTTTTTTTTTTTTTTAAGCAACATAAAAACTGTCCCATGTTACTCAAAAACAGAAGGAAAAGAATTTATCCATTTATTTTTGGGAAGTTTCTACTAGAATTTTATAAAGATTAGTGTAATTGCTGCTTATCTCTAACAGACTGTTGCCTTGCATGGATGTGGAGTTGACAGAGCTTCTAATTTTTCAAGGGAAGATAGAAATTTGGATTTTCATGTGAAATCTTTTGCGTTTTCAGTGTTAGCAACTATTTCAAATAAAAAAACAACAAAAAATACAATAGCAAGCTGATGGTTTACAACCTTCAATGTATACCACTCTAATTTTTTAGCTCATTTAAAAAAAAAGATTTTATTTATTTGAGAGAGAGAGTGTGGACAAGCAGGGGGTGGGGCAGAGGGAGAGGGAGAAGCAGAGTGCCCACTGAGCAGGGAGCCTGATGTGGGGCTCGATCTCAGGACCCTGGGATCATGACCTGAGTCGCAGGCAGATGCTTAACTGACTGGGCCACTCAGGTGCCCCTCTTTTTTTTTTTTTTTTAAATAATATATAAGATTGATTGGCTGAAGTATTTTAGTTATGGTACAGTCCATTTGTACTTGCTTGAGGTTACACTAGTTATTTTTTTTTTAAGACTTTATTTATTTGACAGAGAGAGAGACAGCCAGCGAGAGAGGGAACACAAGCAGGGGGAGTGGGAGAGGAAGAAGCAGGCTCCCAGCGGAGGAGTCTGATGTGGGGCTCGATCCCAGAACGTCGGGATCACGCCCTGAGCCCAAGGCAGACGCTTAAGGACTGAGCCACCCAGGCGCCCTCCTACACTAGTTATTTTAAATTAAATTTTGGGGTCTTTCTGGAAGTCTTCAATTTCATGTCCACCATCAGACTCTTGAATATTATCTGTGGATATCTGTTCCCATTCTTTGCATTTTTATCCTTTCTAATTTCATTCTCAAAGAGTAACCTTAAATTTTGGGAGTGCTTTGCTGTAGTTACCATGTACCGCCTACTTTGGTCCAAAAATGCAAGTCCTGAAGAAATGTCTGATTGTCTCTTCATTAGTTTTTCTTTTCCTACCTTTTCCCTTTCTACAATCCTCTCTACAGTCTGATTTTTTTTTTCAAAACATAGAACTCATAACTCCCTTCCTCAAATCTTGTAGTGCCTTTCCATTGCCCTTAGAGTAAAATCCACACTCTTTTGCGCATAGTACAAGGTCCTGCTTGATCAGGTCCTGCTTACCTCCCTGACTTCCTTCTTACTAGGTTCCCCTCATTCACTCTGATCTTGCTGCTGCATACCAGGCTCAGCCCCATCTGAAGCAATGTTTACTCTGCCTGGAACATCTTACACAGAGCTTTATATGCTGTGTACATGTCACTTCCTGAGAGTGTCCTTTTTTGCCCACCTCATCAAAAATGATCTCTTTTCCCATCATTCTCTGTCCTCTTACATTTTTTTATAGTTTTTTTTTTTTAAGATTTTATTTATTTGACAGAGAGAGAGACAGTGAGAGAGGGAACACAAGCAAGGGGAGTGCAAGAGGGAGAAGCAGGCTTCCCACGGAGCAGGGAGCCCGATGCGGGGCTCAATCCCAGGACCTTGGGATCATGACCTGAGCCCAAGGCAGATGCTTAACGGCTGAGCCACCCAGGTGCCCCCTCCCCTTTTTTTTAATAGTTCTTACCTCTACCTGATACAAATTTGTGTGTGTGTGTGTGTGTGTGTGTGTGTGTCTGGTAAATTTGCTTGCATGTTTGTTGTCTTCCTCTTCCACTAGAATATAAATTTCATGAGGGCAGGAATCCAGTTCATCTTGCTGACTGCTGTACCTTCAATACCTAGAACAGCATCCCCTCCTATTCTCTTTAACAGATCTGTAAAATAAATAAGATCTAGGCAGCCACAGTAGTATTGAGAAGTGAAAGGAAAGGGGTACAGGGGCAAAGCTAGGAAGACACTGTAAGTTATGACTCCGATACCTCGTGTGCTGTACTTTTGACATATGTGCCCATCGTTGTAACCCATGGCCTCAGTAGCTTTTTTTCAGTTTTAGAAATTTGACTTTCTATGTTGTGTGATAGAATTTAAAAATGGTACGTTAAACATGCTTTGTAGAACTACATTCATGTAAATGACTTACTAAATCATAGTATGATTTTTTTGCGTGTGGATTACTATATGAATACAAAATCTAGTAGAAAGTTACCCTTTCTGAATCTATGCTGTAATGTTTACATTTGAGGGTCACAATAAAATCCTGGGGATGTGTTTCATGATATTTCAAATTGCTATCAGAGAATTTAGGATTCAGAGAAATAAAATTAAATCATCATTTATATGGTATTTTTCTTCGCATTGTATCTACTTAGTGTGTAGAAGTTCTTGGTGGAGAGGTAGTTCACCATAGACACCACATAGAGAATTTGTTAAATTTGGACATATTTTGGCACTGTTGAAATGATTTTCTTGTAGTTTTTGTTATAATTCTGTGTTGCACGTGAACTTTTTATCTATTTGTATGAGACAAGGATTCCTAAAAAAGATGATTTAGGAGATTAGCAGTTGAACTTCATTTATCTCCTGTGTTCCAATTTTATTTATTTCCCAAAGGTGTATAATTTTATGGTTCAGATGAAAATCTGACCGCTGTGAATGCTTTCAAATTCCTTTTAAGATCACCATTTTTGTTTTCATTCATAGTTTAAATACAGTCTGTTGAGAGTACTTATGTGAGTTTATGGAGAGTTCTGTGGGGGAAAAAACCTTATATAAATTTATTTTTCTACACACTTTGCTATACATTAATATATCCATATAAAATTTTCACCTTCATTAAAAGTAGACCACCTTTAAACAAAGTATGCAGGGAAAAGGAATATGAAAGTAGTAAACTCATCTTCCTATCCCAGACATCATAGAAATTTTAAACCAGTTGATGCTGTGAATTAGCCTAAAAAGTTTGACCTTCTTGACTGAAATGCACTGGATATTTGCCTTGATATGTGCTGGAGAGGCAGGGTGGAGAAATGGTGATATCGCTGAATTAGAGCACATGGATTCTAGCTCCAGATTTGCTACTTAAGAACTCAGTTTCATCATTGGCAAGAAAGGGAAAATATTAACTTTCTTTGTCTAATTCACAAGATACTCGTGAGGACCAAATGAAATAATGCATATGATAGTGCTTTCAGAAATGAAAGATACTGTGAAGTGTGAAGTTTTTACTTTTGGGGGCATTAATGATAGAGTAGATCTATTTTATTAGACTATTATTCTTTAGTATCATACGTAGTCTTGTTATGTGTGGTTAAAATCTTATCATAAATTGCTTAACTTGGAATGTGGTTCTATCTCATGGACTCATGATAGCAAGGCTCTGGTGTATCTTTGTTCCCATTTAGCTCATGAATATCCAGTTAGTATCTTTTCAGAGATAGTATTTTCTCTCGTCTCTGGGATAGCATGAGCTGTAAAGACTGAGAAATTTTAAGCTTATTTAGTAGGTGAATAAAGGTATTCATACATTTATTTAATATGCAAATAAAAGTAAATTTTCTTTGAGTAAATCTTGTAGTAGTGTCCTTATGTCATGTACGTTGCTTATTAGGCTTTGTGAACTAATTTTCCCATGCTCTTTAGACTCAGAATTACTGTGTGTTCATTTTTCACCCTGGAACTTATAAAAATTAATTCTCAAAAGTCACAATAAATAATTTAAACTTAATTTTAAAATGTTTTTAAATGTACAGAGTAAAGTTTCTCAGGAGAGTAGAATTGACAAATCTATTGGACTTTGAGGTATTTCCTAAAAGCACAAAATTGTAATACCATTTAATCCCCAGATGTATGAAAAAGATTCAGCTATTTCTGATTTAGTGTTAAAAAAGAGCCATACTGTTTGTATTTAAAATATGCAATCACTCCTAGGGCCACTTTTAGTAAAGTGAGCCTGGTCTAAAGCTGCATGAGAAAATTCAGGTCTATCTTTGAGAAGAGCTATGTTTTCAGGAAAATTATTTGAGTTAACTGGACTAACCAAGAAATGGTTTGTTATGTAGTCTTTGTTTGGCAGTAATGTTATTGATATACCTACATCTTCAGTGGCTCTCACCTTCAGGCAAAGTCAAGTCCAAACTCTTTAGCCTAATATTTAAGGTTTTCCATGGCATAGACTTCAACCTCCTTTTCCAAGCTCATCTCATTTTTTTAGATGAAAATTTTGTTTATTCAAGACTTACCCCAACATTCACATAAACTGAAGGTTTTTCATAACTTATTTTGTCACTCAGTATCTAGCCATCTTTTCAGGTTCCCCTTCAGCGTCATTTCCTTCTTAAACTTTTCCTCTGAATTGCCATGGCACTTGTTTATGTTAATACTCCTAGGCTGTTTTCCACCTAGTGATAAACTGTCATGTATTGTTATTTACCATTCAGATCTGTATATATTTTTGGTGTGTGTGTGTGTGTGTGTATAAGAGAGACTGCATACATTGTTTCTATGTTCTACCAGGCTTAGAATATGCAAGAAGTATATAAAACATGTTCAATAAATGTTAAAACTGTTATGGCGGTTGCTTTCCCTAGTTTCGTAGTTATTGGTTGAAGTCAGACTTAACATTTAAAAGATGGACTGACTGGGGTACCTGAGTGGCTCAGTCGGTTAAGTGTCGGACTCTTGGTTGTGGCTCAAGTTATGATCTCAAGGTGGTGGGACGGAGCCCTTGCTCAGCAGGGAGTCTGCTGGAGATTCTTTTTCCCCCTCTTCCTCTGCCCCTCCGCCCACCCCTGCACCTGCTCATGCATGCTCTCTCTGTCTCTCGCAAATAAATAAATAAACCTTTAAAGGAAAAATAAAATAAAAGATGGCCTGACCTCCGGTCCACCCCTACAGCATACTTTTTGAGCATGAGTATTCTCTATGTATAACATTACTTAATTCTGAAAAAACTCGGACAAAATATGAAAGATAATTTAGGAACATAAATAATCTTTAGTCATCATACATTGTCTTTATACAGCTCTCAGTTACTGAAAGCCCCCAGGTCATAGAGTCATAATTGAGAGGTTATCTACTCCTCAGCTTATAATGTTAAATGGACATGACTCTAGCCAATGCTTTTTGGCGGGTGTTGCCCATTTTATCTTTTTATGCTTGTTTCTCCTTTCAGGGTGAGATCTATCTCATGTCCTCATTCTTCACCCACCATCTTTAACTTCTCAGGAACAACTCCTGTGTAACAAGATGAAGAACAGATTTAGGACAAATTGTCAAAGCAAGAGTATAAGAACCAAGGGGTTCATCTTAAAACTTCAAGGTTAACTAATCAGAAATAGTTTCCAGGAGAAATCTGAGCACTGGATAGGAGTGAAGGAAGAGCATTCTAAGTGAGAGGAGTGACTAGCAAATGTCTAAATATAAGAATGAAACAGTGAGTCTTTGCATCAGTGAGTGAATAGAATGGACTTTGCTAAAATAGGGGTGTGAGTTTAAGAGGAGAAGAAATACAAGTTTGGATAAATGGTAGTAGTAAAGGGAGGAATGATGACATTAAAGCCAGGAATTAATGTCTGATGTGATACAGAAAGAAAGCGATTGAATGTTCCAAGGAAGATTGACAAGATTAAATTGGTTGGTTTTTAAAGGATATTAATTAAGAGTTTTGTTCTTGCATTCTCTAAAAATGTTTTTGAATACATTTGTTAAACATATTTTCTTTTATCTCTTTAGCACCATATCTCATGTGGCTTGCACGTAGCCTGCCTCATGCAAACTCAACAATGTACTTTGATTTCTTCAGATCTCAGCCAAAATGTTTTTTGAAGACGCACTGGTTATTCTCCAATAATGGATTTAATCTTACATTTTTTATTTCTTTTTCTCTTGTTGCATAATATGGATATAAATCTGGGTGTAGTTTTCTGTTTCTTTGGACTCTTTTAACAAAGCAACATAATCTTATTTTAATGGCAAAGGATAATTGTGATAATATAATAACAGTCTCTCTACTAATTTTAGCTCAGTTTTTAGTTGGTAGTTTTACATGGGGATTGTACTAACTTTTCCCCTAAAAAAAATACTTAGACAACTCCTAACTAGGATACCATTAAATCATATATGGTGAACATCATCAGGAAAATACATCTTCAGCAAGTGTTAACTTTCATTTGGAAAATAAAAACAGCCTGTAAGAGTATAGGTCTGGGGCACCTGGGTGGCTCAGTCAGTTACGCGTCTGCCTTTGGCTCAGGTCATGATCCCAGGGTCCTGGGATAGAGTCCTGCATTGGCCTCCCAGCTCAGTGGGGAGTCTGCTTCTCCCTTTCCCTCTGCTCCTCCCCCTGCTTGTGCTTTCTCCCTCTCTCTCTCTCAAATAAATAAATACAATCTTAAAAAAAAAAAAAGGATAGCTCTAAATAGAAAATAAGTTTTATCCATTTATATGAATAATTGTGAAAGAATAACTTATTCACTAGATATAGAAGTTGAGGTTCACAGGTTTTTTTTCTTTGTCACTCCACTGTTTTATGGCTTGAATCGTTTATGATAAGTCTGCTATAATTCTTACTCTCCTGGTGCATAGTGATTGCTGTGTAAATATTGGTTGAGTGCTGAAAGACGGTGGTGTGGTTGATTGCTAACAAATTAGTGGAGTTGAGGGGAAAGAACAAGGTATTTGGAGAACTTAGAGTTGTGGGATGCTTCTGCTGGAATCCCAGTTTACACAGGTTGAGAAAATGGAAGAAAAGAATGTATCTTGTCACTATAGACTGCTCCCAAGACGTTTTGTAATCAGAGGGAAACACCAAATGAGATGCTAGTCAAAGGATTCTTGGCATCAAGAGAAGGTTTTTCTAAGGTGGTGATAATAGAATGTATATATATGCCAAAATGAATGATTCAGTAGAGAGAGCAAGGTATCACCTGACTCAAGTTGCTAGGAAAACTAATGCACAAACGCAGTCCTTGAGAGGACAAGGATGGGCCATTTACAAGTCACGGAAGATGAAAGGGCTGTCTTATATAGGAGCGAGGACACCTTCTCTGCTGTAACGGGAGGTAGGTAAAGATCATGAGTTACAGATATAGGGAAGTCGATAAGATTTTAGTTTACTTATGCCTGAATTACTGGGTTAAGCAGCCCTAAGTTCTTTAAGGTTTTTTTTTGTTTTGTTTTTGTTTTTAATTGTAAACACAGTTGTCAGTGAAGGTGTTACAGTATACCATAAAGTGACTGTCTTTATTTTATTTGGACTGCCTTTGCGGTTTCATGGTGTTTATGGTTTATAAATAGAGAATATGATAGGGATAGGAAAAATAGATTACAGCTACTGCCAGCTGAGCGACCATTATTCATTTGCTCTGGTATACACCCTTCTTTAGGGATATGGGTTATCTATGAATCTAACCCAGAGAAATTTTAGAACATTGATCAAAAGGGGAGCTCTTGAGGGAGATGGCGGTGGGGTCAGGTGCCACAGCATTTTATGTTTTCCTCAGTACTACTTAGAATTTTAGGGGATCATTAGGCCCAAATCCTTTTTGAAAATAGCAGAATTCTCCTTCATCACCTTTTAAAAACCGTGAGATAATTTTTAAAAGCCAAGGGATAGCTTTGGAACTATATGTCCTGGATGCTTACATGCATACACCTGCCTGAGGCATTTAAAAAATAAGGGCAAGGATGCAAATAGATTTTTTTTTCTAGTAGAGAATATTTGATTATTGGTATGGTGAAAGCTTAAAAATTAAGAATCCTGGACAACCTGCTGGGAGGTTCTGACACAAAATGCAGTTCAAACATTCTTTCTTTTTATAATTTTATTTTAGAGAGCATGAGTGGGGAGCAGGGAAGGACAGAGAGAGAGGGAGAGAGAGATTCCTCAGCAGGCTCCACGCTCAGCCTGGAGCCCTACACAGGGCTCAATCTCACGACCCTGAGATTGGGAGCTGCAGCCAAGATTTGGAGGCTCAACTAACTGAGCTACCCAGGCACCGCTCTTTTTTTTTTTTTTTTTTCCCTAAAGATTGTTACTTTTTAAGTACACCCAATGTGGGGTTCAAACTTACAACGCCGAGATCAGGAGTTGGATTCTCTACCAACTAAGCTACCCAGGTGCCCCCAGTTTGAATATTCTTAAGCAATGTGAGAATTTACTCCCAATAAGAGGTGTCTTAATAAGTAGTGAGTATCAATAAATTGAGCTTAAGTTCACATGATTAATGTGCAGCCTTCCATGAAAAATGTTTCATACCTAGGATCCCATTATAACATCCCAATCTATACTATTTTTTAAATGACCAATTTTGAAACATTTTTAGGCTGTACGAGTTATGAAAATGTTAGCTATCAGAATATACATATATATTTTAAAGATTTAATTATTTTAGAGAGAGGCTGGTGGGGGAGGGGCAGAGATAGAGAATCTCAAGCAGATGCTGTGCTGAGCTCAGAGCCCGACAGGGGGCCTGATTTCATGACCCTGAGATCAGGACCAGCAGAAACCAAGAGTTGGATACTTAACCAGCTGTACCACCCAGGTGCCCCTATCAGAATATATATTTTAATGTATTGCTAAAGCACCAAAAGTTGTAATATTAAAAAAATCATAATTCATCCTGATGTGTCTTCCTTCAATAATCAACAAAGTTTTGGCAGAGGAAACAAGCTTATTTATGTAGGGTGATACTCTGAAATAATACTCAATACGCTTTAAGACTCTGTTACCAAATCAGGAAATGTCTCTAATTTATGGCCCTTTCTTCACAGTACAGTTGTCAGTGGCTAAAGAGGCCAACTGTGGTCTAGGGCGAGGGAAGATGAGGGTTGATAATGAGAGCGGTATATTGAAAGTAGCGAGAGCTATAGAAGATAAAAATTGGCTGAGGAAAAAGGAATGATCACTTTCATATGAGTTTATAGGGTTTGGAGTTGAGATAGGGCATTGTTGCTAGTGTAGAAATGTTCGTCTTTATCACAGTGCTATGGAGTAGTCTGTACTGGGGTTTGACAGCAACTAATATGTTGGAGTTTTCTCAAACTATGGAGCTTTTTCTAGAAGAAGTTCTTAGAATGCACTGAGAGATTTAAACCATTAGAAGAGAAATATTCAGCATATGGGGCACTGTGTACATGTGTTCATTCCCTGCTTCTGGCACTCTTGTTTCTGGACTGTAGGATACGTGGGCTACTCTCATTGTTCACGTTCATCTCCGCATCCCTCCCTTGGATCTGCTTGGAGGAGGTGCGCGTCCTCATCAGTGAAGGAAATTTCCCAGTATTACTATTTAATTGGGTAAGCTCAGGTTGTTGACATTTTGTTTCATGAGTGACAAATTCTGCTAAGCAATAAAAAAAAAAATAAAGCTAGGTGATAGGATCGTTATAATGGCTAATGTAATTTACCGTCCCAAGGGCTTTGCGTGCATCTCATTCACTCCTCACAGCAAGTCCTGGGAGGTAAACATTGATTTCTCTGTTGTACAGGTGAGGAAAATGGCATGTTGAGAAGTCAAGCAACTAGCCCCCAGTCACTGTCTGTCAGTGACAACCTTGACTGGACCCTTTGGCTGTTTGTAGTCCTTACTCTTTTTTTTTTTTTTTTAAGATTTTTAAAATTTATTCATTTGAGAGCGAGAGAGAGAGAGAGAGAGAGAGAGAGAGGGAGAGAGCACAATCAAGGAGAGGGGAGCGGCAGGCAAAGGGAGAGGGAGAATCAGGTTCCCCGTTGAGCAGGGAGCCCGATGTGGGCCTTGATCCCAGGACCCTGGGATTATGACCAGAGCAGAAGGCAGACGCTTAACCAATTGAGCTACCCATGCACCCCTATAGTCCTTATTCTTTAACATTTTTTTCCCCTGTGGGAAAATGCTAAGTTCCAGAGGCAAGTTTAATATAAAATAGAGTTGCGTGAGCAGTGTATAAGTTAGGGAGTCCGTGGTTACAGATTTTACTGCTTTGCTAACAGTGTTGCATAATTGTCTTTTGTACTCCATCTCTATGATAGAGCCAAATAAGTATTTTTGAGTAAACTGAAGAATGAGTTTTTAGGATTAAGTTGTAACTTTTGCCTCATCTGACTTGAAATGCCTCTGCCAACAACTTTACATTCTGTACAGGGTATAACTAACATGTGCCCTGTGATAGACATTGAGCAAATGCTTTTGGGATGAATTTTAACAGAATGCTAAATTTATTTAATCTACAATTTAGAATGTTCGCCTAAGCTTTGCAAGGCCCACTGGCTCTTGCCATGAAGTCTGACTTTATGCTTTGCAGAAGTAGAGTGTGGGGAAGGGAAGGAAGATAATTAGTTTATAGGCCAGGAACTATTCAAGTCAAATGCTTTTCAAATTACCATAAATCAGATAAAGTTAATTTCCTATTTTTCAATTTTTGAGCAACATAATGTCATCGTTAGGTTCAGATAAACTGCTAATTATCTTTCTTTCTTTTCTGATTATCGTTCTTGCCAAACTTCATAATCGCAAAAGCCAATTTTACCTTGCCAGTCCCCAACTTCTAGTTCTTATTTGCTAGTGCCTTTATGCTCTCTTACCAACACAGCCATAAATATAAAGCCAATGTCCTTAATCCCGTCTCTGAATCTAGGCATCGTTACTAGTAACTTGTTGCTAAATCTTAAAGTTCTTAACCATCTGAATTAAAAAAAATTTTTTTTTTAAAGATTTTATTTATTTATTTGACAGAGAGACAGAAAGCCAGCAAGAGAGGGAACACAAGCAGGGGGAGTGGGAGAGGAAGAAGCAGGCTCCCAGCGGAGCAGGAAGCCTGATGCGGGGCTCAATCCTTGGACCCTGGGATCACACCTTGAGCCGAAGGCAAACGCTTAACAACTGAGCCACCCAAGCGCCCCTTAAGGATCTGAATTTTAACTGTTAGAAAATGGGAGTTTTTGCAGTAGCTTTTTGCATTCTTGTTTCTTTACCCCATTCTTGGTAGCAGAAATGAGGCTTCTTTGTCTATTTCTATTCTGGACCGTAAAAATCATGTAGTAGAGAATTAATTTGGTTAACTATTTTGAACACTTATAACTGCTTCTGCATGGAGCCACCTTGGGTGGAATTAGAAATAATTAGGAACGTGGAAGCCCCCTTTGCCCATGCTGGTTTCTTAGCATTTTAATGATGGAAGATGACCTAAAAAATTCTTATGCAACTGCTCATAGAATCCAGGCAGGTTATTTAAATGGCTGACAGGGGGCAGACATAAGGTGACAGGAGAGATGGGGAGGACTCTGGTGAACTGGAGAGTACAAGCATCCCCTAAAAGGGGTAACCGTGATTCCTCTCCACCTTGTTAGTGCCAGGTGAGAACGTGAGCCTGCTGTGTTAACATTGTCCACATTTTTGAAAGGAGTTTCAAATCTGAATCTTAATGTGAAAGTGTCTATTTCTTAAGATGTTGGTAGGTAGCTAATGTGAATTTTTAAAATTATGGACCAAATACCATCTATCTGTGGATGAATACAATCTGTGGGCCATCAGTTTGTGCTGTGCTCTGTGATACAGAGTATTGAGTCTTTGTGGATGTAATCTGGGGAAGAGTAGTGTTTATCATCAGAGAGATTTGTTATTTTTTTTGCTGGAATTGGTCTAAGAGATAGAGATAGAATAGATTAGATCAATACTGTTTCTTAAATTCCCAGTTACTCAGGACAATGAAATGTAAGCTCTTCATCCCCGTGGAAAGAAAAACTGGGGCCCTGGCAGTAAGAATTGAACTCTTGATGCGAGCCTACTGAAAGTTCACAGAGAAGGGGCCCAAGCTGCAAAGTTTGAGACCCTCCCTGTTTGGAAATGTCAAAATTGCTTGTAAGTAGAAGCCATTGTAGTGGTCCTACATACATCTCATAGATTCTCCTGTCGTCTTGGCAGGATACATCCTTCATCCAGCATGATAAATAATTAAGAGGGAGAAGTGGCTATAAATCTAGTTGATAGACTGGAGAAATTAGTAATTCTGCTTATAACTTAGCAGGTTCATAATGTAAATAAGGTTTGAGTCCATAGGTAGGTAAAACTTTGTCATTCTTCATTCTTTAAAGATGGAAGAACTCAGAAAAGACATTTCTTTCTGGTTTGCTGCCTATGTAAAGATACTCTTAACATTACTTTTACTACCATGAAAACTAAGACAAAGAGTTGGCAGGTATAAATGTGATCTGTTAAGGGAGACTAGTAACCGAATTTTATTGGACATATTTTCATAGAAATGCTCAGCACTAATGAATACATCAAAAACCATACTTTATTTTATGTATAGCAATACAATTTACATATTAAATAACACTATAATAGAATGATTTGATATAGTTTTAAACAGAAGAAAAAAGGGAAAAATTTCAGGTTACAAAACCCCTCCCCCCTGAACAAATTAAAAAAAAAACAAAACCAAAAACCAACCACTTTTTTTCAAATGGGTCAATGTAACGAGTGTATTCAGTGACTAATTATGTCTAATTCCTATTGCACAAATGGTCGATGGAATTAAAGAAAACCCAATTTTCACAATCACTGCCTGAAAGAAATTACACAGGTTGGATCTTTTGGAATGCAAAGATGATTCTTGCTACTTCAATACACAGAAAGTTGAATTCACATATCCACCACAAAAAAACCCCCAAAAAACCAAACCAAACCGAACCGAACCAAAACAAAACAAAACAAAACTATGACGGAGTTGAAACTAGAAAAAAATTAGCTTTATATGAAAATATAAAATTCTATGATTATATACCATAGATACAAAGTTCCCAGAAGATGCTTATCCAAGCAACAAAATATTTACAGGTTTAATGATTTTAGCTATTTCAAAATGAAGTGAAAGAAACATGAATTAACATGAAGGCTGAGGTTTTTTTTTCTTTTTTCTTTTTTAGAAACAATGGCTGCTTGCTAGTTTCAAATGTCCTAACAAAAAAGGAGTCACTACCCCAAATGTTGGAGAGTTGCAACATTTTATAAAATTGGCTGTCTCCTTTTCTGGAGATGTTTATTTCTTAAAACTCAAGATATTTTTCTTGAAATTAATTATCCTCTGTAGAAAATGCTTCCCTTTGCAAATATTTAACAAAAATACTAAAAACAGTTTAACAGCTAAGACAAAGTAGAGGCCAAATACTATTACAATTCCTTCCTATTTGTAGCATGCCTTCTTTCTAGAGATAAGTTAAAGCCAGTACTGCATGTTAATGGCAACTAAGGGAAAGCGCAAAGGGGTAAGTGAAATTATAGCTGTTAAAAAAAAAAAAAGCAGGCATTTTCCCTTCATATAAAAATTCACTGGCACCATTTGAACATAAACTTCAGAACACAGGAGTCGAAAATGCATTTTCCAGTATAACTGCTAAATTCTTAAGACAAACTACAATTTTGATTATTATTTCTTAAATTGTGATGAGTTTGGGTTTATTTTTTGCTTAGAATTAGTAATATGTATCTTTGGTAAATTGGTATCTATACTTTAATTTTTAAATATAGTACATATGCATTTAAGAAAAATTTATAACAAGGCAGTTGTGCTGTGTCATTATAAAATAATTAAGGTTATTTGTTGATTTCGGTATATGTCACTCTGGGCTAAAATTTCCAACAGCCAGACCTTGAACACCATAACCTTCTTTGACCATGCTGGACTCTTCAACTTGAAATAGACTCTAAAAGCTCCAAGGCATAAAAATTTAGGAAAACCGGTTCAATTAATCTTATTCTTGGAATTCAGAAGTAATTTTTTTTTAACACACACACATATATAAAAGATGAAGTGGCTCTTGGATGCAAGCATTCTCCTGGTGGCAATACAGGTCCTCTCTGATGCCCACCATGGCCACTTGGTCTGATCACTGCAACTCAGTATTGTATGATGTGTGCATTTTGTTCACCTAGAGCTAAATCTATACACCCTATAAGCTTATTTTATAAGATAGCACATGTTAGTCTGCAATAGCTGTATCCCTTCCCCCTGAGTGCAAGTGGTAATAACCTTGTGTAGTTAAGCAGTGTGTTTATGTCTCAAAGAAAACACCATCTTTGAAACTCTGCCTCTGGAAAGATGGAAGAATATTAATGTCCATCACAAATGAAGAATACCATTCAGGATACGCTCTCTGGGGAAAGTGAGGAACTGCTGGATAGAACTGTCCTCGTTGAAGTGTGTTTGGACCACTTTGGCAAGACGGGCAGACAGCATTTGCTCAGATTTCAGTGTGTCAGGATGTGTAGACTAGTTTAAGACCACTGTGGACACATACTTAGAGAACTTCAAACCATCCTTTTAAATGTTTCTATTTACTAGCTATCTTTCTTTTATCATGACTATGATCCCTGTGTCAGGAATGGTCACAGAATTGCGTTGGAACCTATGCCTTTCCATGACTGGAGCCCGCTGTAAATAGCACAGAAGGAAACACCTGTGTTTTCCAACCAACATTCACTTGTAGAAGAAAAAATTACCAACGGACCAGGAGCCCCAAAAGTCCAATCTGTGCCAACTACTAAAAAGAGTTCACTCCTATCGATGTATAAATGAAGTGTAATCTGCTTAATGGACTGCAATGATCTGGCTCTTGCCATGATCTGAAACCTTGTCCTTCCTGCTTCCCCTCGGCCTCTGGCAGTGGTGGTGTTCCTGTGTTCGAGCTTGTTTCCTCCGGTGTTCAGTAGAGCTTCCTGGTATTACCTGTGATAGCAGAGGGGCTGCAGAGGTGTTGCTTTCCTCTAGCACATGCCATTCTGCAGACTGCTCACTTGCACACCTTTTCTTAAGCCTCACCTACACGGTTCATGAACAATGGACTGTTTTCCGTGTTGCAGAATTTCTGTGATGAAAACATGAGATTAACCCTGGCCGGTTACACAGTTCACGAAAACTCCATCAACCTGGCCTGTGCACTGGAATCCCCAAACTTGGGCCTGTAGCCTCTCCTTAGCAGCTTTGGTTCCACAGCACCACTCTGACAAACTTCACGGACAGCCAACTTAAGGTCAGCAGAACCTCAGCACTGGTCACCATTAATGTTCCAGAGCCTACCCGGATACTATGATAGTAGCCAGTATGGATTTTTTTGTTAAAGTTTATTGACATAAAAATTAACCAAAACCCTTTTCTTCGTGACAGGCCCAGTTCTGGTGATGATTTCACTTCTAACAGCAGTTATCCTTCAAATGCAAATACGCAACAGAAGAACAGATCTCAGTAGGAGCTTATTTTTCTAACTGAATTGAAATTTCTTATTAATGCTCCTAATTTCCCAATCATGTAGTTATGGCAGGGTAAATGGCTCCAGAGGCTAGATCAAATGACTTCCTTGGGTTGTGTGTCATGATTATCAGCCTCTCTGAGTGAAGTGTGTCTGTTCTTGGGGCTCTAGAACACAAAAGCACACAAAGCCATCTCCTCCTTTTACAATCTATTTGAGAATGTTGATCTCCCCTTAAGTGTCTGATATCCTCTCTCCGAATCAGACTTATTCACGTGTGGGAATCTATCCCAAGACTTTTGATAATCCAGCATTTTCACTTTTATCCTAAGTAGAAGAATATATGTAATTATGGGATTTATCAGGAAACATTTGGCAAAAAAGGGAAGAAAAGAATGTTAACTAGATAGGTAGTTTTTATTAGATAGCTATACGAGTAATAGGGATATTTTAGAGGACTAATTTCAAAACTACACACCTGCAGAAATTTTCATTATTCTACCTGCCATGAGGTGTGGTATTAGAAACCAAGAAGCATGAACGGAGAGTTACTAAAGAAGAAATAGGTGAGATGTGTAAAATATTGCCGTATCTCTACTGTAAAAGGTAGCCCTCCTTGGAGGGTGTAGCTATTTCAGAGGGTCAAGATGGAAATAACACACACCGTTCACATAGCTACTGTGAAAACCGTAATACAGAGATATCCTTTATTTTGACACAGTTGGGCATTTTTTTAGGCTATGAATATAACTTTAACTAATAAGTGATGTTCACATAAAGCTCTTAAAGCCTTCTAATTTCTTAATGGATACCTTCACCATCATAAATGGAACTGTTTCAAGGCCATGAGGTTGACAGACTATCTTAGTAGCTCTCAGGAACCTACTACTCCTTAAAAGAAAACAATGCCCATCCACTCCATTAAAATACAGAAGGCAGACAGTATGGAGCAGTGCCTGAAAAAAATAGGAGAGGACTGAGGAAAAGCTCAGCATTGCCTGCTAGGAGGGTGCAACTGCTTTAGCAATAATAATAATAATAATAAAATAATAAAACCAAGATCCACTGTCATAACAAAGACCTTCACTGTACTGAACTAAAAAAGTAGCATGTATGTTGTCATGGAATGTCACATCAGGGCTTGCTTTAGTATTAGATTATAGGCAGTAACACTGATCATATAGTGCAAACTAGGGAAAACTGCGTTTCACTGTGTGAAATGAACAGAGGTGCAAATGCTCAGTAGGATACCATTAAGACATAAAATGGCAAAAAATAAATATCAAAACTTTTATCAGTGTAAAAAAGTAACTGGGTTATTGTATAACCTAGAGTCTGGCAAAAAAGGCCTCAAAAAAGTTCTCAGTCTTCAGAAGTTTTACAAATTAAGCGCCCTTTCGGGATTCCAATCACACCAGAGATTCCATGCTCTCGGCAGGGTCTGATTCATCTGCAATGAGAACAGCACCATTTTTGTCCACTGTCATGGGACCATTTCCATTTTCTTTAGTGCTGACCAAGCTGAGCATTGCTTTATAGACAAACTGGTATTGTTCCTGAAAAACAAGAGGAAGATCATCTGAGACAAAGAAGAGCTGAGTCGTTTCATCTAAGGTAGCTAAGGTAGCAAGACCAATTAAAAACGTGATTGTAAAAAACAAGGATGTACGTTTATGCTAAGGAACTTTTAAACAATGACTTGGAGCCTTTATAATCAAGACCTATGCATTCGGCATGTCACTTTGATCGTTGTTAGTTTGGAACTAATTCTGTTGACAGTGGATTAAGATCATACAACATCTGTATGTTGTAACTGGAGAGTACCATAGTCTAGAAAGCGGAGTTTCTCTACCTCAGCATTACTGACGTTCTGAGGCAGACCATTCTTTGCTGGACAGATCTGTCTGATGCATTGCAAGAGGTTTAGCAGCATCTCTGGGCAGGTTCCAGGGCACTTTCCTACAACCAAAAAGTCTCTAGACATTGCCCAACATCCCCTGGGGGGCGAAACCATCCCCAGGTGACAACCAGTGCTCTCATTCAAGTGTGAGCCTGGGTTTCAGCTGATGACAGAACAGGTTTCACAAAGAAACAAAGTACTTACAATGTCTGTGAATACTCCAGGCCTCATAAGATTAATCATTTTTGCAACCTGGAAAACATCCACGGCATTTTCATTCTCCAGTTGCTGGGACAGGGTGGTCAGGGCACACAACATTCCTGCTGAAACTGCTCCATACCTTGGAGAGGAGGAAAAGAAAAAAAAAAAAAGATGCTATTTCAGACTTTCTAAGGGATTGAATTTTTGGAATGAAATTCATGTCATATATTTGCACAGAAGCTATGTAGACTGCACGGACATCTCTTCTTGAAATGAGTGAAATGCTGACCAGGGGGAGAGAGGTGGAGGCTAGCGTAAAGGTGACATTCGTTCATGAATGTGAAATCGCCCAGACTGGCTTATCAGATGCTCAACTTGCTATCCCAGAGGAAATGAGAGGTTCACTGTTAGACTGGGAATGGCTACAGAAGACATAATGTGGGGATGAGGTGGGGGACATCATAGGAAAAAAAATACGAGGGGCCTAACCCCAGGCTCCTGGATGAGTAGAGGTGGTGAAAGGATCTGAAAAAGATTTTTTTAACTGTCCCAAACAGCTAAATTGAAATTCCAGAATGGAACTCTAGGGCTCAAAGTGCAGTCTGAAAATTTTCAACATGAATTTCATATTAGGTAATTATTTTTGGCACTGAAGTGGAACTTTGCCAGTAAGAATACCTTCAATAAAAGTCTTGGAAAAAATATGGCACATACTCTTTCTCTCATACACACACACACACTTAGAAGGGTAGACTTCCTCATCAGGCTAGGTTGGCAACCCCATTTTTTCCAGGAACCTGTGGTGGCATATCAGTGATGAGAAAACAGAGGAATAAATGAATTGTTCCAGGTGGTGATGCTGGGAGAAATGAAACTAGAGTTTTATACCCTGTGCTCACTATTCTGTTAAACACTATCAAATGTGCAGTTTCAGCTTATTGTTACGTAAAATCAAACCACTACAGATGTCAAACATCTGTAATACAGAAAGCCCAGAGTCTCCAACGGGAGAGGTAACCTACGAAAGGGTAAAACTTGTTATACATTTAGGTCCAGCCGCCCAGAGTTTGGTGTGTCGGTACATTTTGGTCCAATTCATGACTCCGTGGGCTGCATGCATACTGGATGTACTCTCTTCCCTGCAGATGGGCACTTACGTTGTTCGTATCTTGTGTGCATCAGCAGAAGTACTGTGAGTAGGAGAACTAGGTCACAGATACACCCATCTTTAGTTTCAAAGATCCTGGATATTGCTCTCCTAGTGGTTGTTACCTGTTTCTCTCTCCCAGCATGGGAATACTTGCTTTTCATCATTTTTTAAAAAGATTTATTTATTTGAGAGAGAGACAGAAATATAGAGGGAGAAGCAGACTCCCCACTGAGTAGGGAGCCCGACTCGGGGCTTGATCCCAGGACCCCAAGATCATGGCCTGAGCCAAAGGCAGACACTTACTGGACCGAGCCACCCAGGTGCACCTCTCATCATTTTAAAGTAGACACGCTTCTGCGAATTTGATGGGTGAAAAATCATAGCTAATTTTGTTTTAATTTGCTTTTTCTCTATTACCAGGGAGGTGGGGAATCTTCTGGGTTTATGGCCCATCTCTGTAGTTCCTCTTCTGAAATTGTTTATTAATATACTTTGGCCATTTTTCTTAGCTTTGTCTCTTTTATTTGTAGGATAGGTTATAGATATTTTTTTCCAGCCTCTAGTTTCTCTTAACATGGTTTGTAGGCGTTTTTGTTAAACTGAAGTATAGTTTACACATAATCAAATTGATCAATCTTTTATTTTGAGCTTTATTGGAATCTTGAGAATGCTTTTTCTAACCCAGCATTCTAAGAAATTCTCCTACATTTTTCTGTATATTTTTACATTTCATTGTTTAATTCGTCTGAATCTTATTTTGATGTAAGGTAAAGGTCTCATTTTAGTTATTTTCCCCATGGATAACTACTTTTTAAAATTGGATAGTCTCATCTTTTCTCATTAACTTGAGCTTCCTTTGTATCATATGCTAAATCCTCATACATGCAGGTGTGTTTCTGATCTCTCTGGCCCTTTAATCTGTTTTTTGTGTTTCCCCATATTTGTCTTAATTCCCATAAGGTTTTGGTAAGTCTTGACATCTGAAAAAGCAAGTTTCTACAGTAGTCTTGGCTATCTCCACATTCATTGTTTCACTTTTCTTTTGTGCTTCAAACATTTTCATTTTCATTTGTATACTCATTTCCAAATACCTCTATCCCTCTATCACTGCCCATCCTGTTTTATATTAATTTTGAAACTGGATTGTCAAGAAATACAAGTTTTGTTGGGATTTTGGTTAGCTTGTGCCGAATACACACACACACACACACACACACACCCACACCGGTCTGAAGAAAGTAACATCTTTTTGAGTTTTTCTGTTCATGAACATGAGGTCTTTTCTCCCTTTGTTTAGGTCTTTTGTAGTTTTCAATTTTATTTTATAGTTTTCTTCATTGTCTTTGCCACTTTCATTTTAGGATAATTTGTAGGTGTTGGAGTTTGTTACTCCTCTAAGAATGGCCTCTCTTTATGACATCTTGCTTGGTTTTGGTTGATATATAGGAAATTTACTGATTTTCACATGGTGAACTTGTATCCAGCCATGCAGTTAAGTTCCTAGTAACTGGCGGATTCTCTAGGAAGTTGGCTACATTTTGTCTACCGATAATATCAGTTTTGTCTCTTCAACTTTCATATTTCTTACATCTTTTGCTTTTATTGCATTGGCTAGAACCTAATAGTTCTGCATTCTAACTGGTATTTGCAAGGAGGTATCATATTGTTTTCTTTAATGGTAAAGCTTCTAAGTTTTTAGTATTAAAAACGTTTGCTGTAGACTTCCAATAAATAACATTTATTAAGTTAAAGAAGAGGCTTTTGACTTTCAGTTTGCTAAGAGTGTTTTTTTTGGGGGGGGGGAGGGAGATCATGAGTGAGTGTGATTTTATTCTGCACTTTCCAACATCTATTGACTTTCCTAGAAATTCCTTTGTTAATGTCCTGCATTCACTTGAGAGAACAGTGGTAACATTTAACCACCTCTCTAAGCCCTAGGGTAAATCTTACTTTTTCATGATAAAAAATCCAACACACTGGATTTTATTTGACAGTATTTTACTTAGATTTTTACACCCATAATAAAATAAGTAGGACTGCCCTATACTTTTCCATTCTGGTGCCAGTGTTTTTTTTTTTTTTTTTTTTTTTTTTAATCATGGTTACATTAAATTTCCTCTGTGTTACTGTTCGAGGGTAGCCTGGTGAGGACTTGGTGGACCTTAACAATTTGGGAGCTCACCTGTTTATTCAGTTCTTCAACATTTATTAGTATAAAGACTTTCAAGTGTTTATTTCCTTTAAAATATTTCTATTTTTAACCTTTTATTATTAGAAAACATCAAATGTGGACAAGCACAGTCCCCTTCACGTAGCCATTACTCAGTTCCAGTGGTCATGGGCTCATGGCCAAACTTGTTTCACATCTACTTCCTCTCCCATATACGTTGCAGCATATCCCAAGTATTTTTTTAATTAATATTTTCATATAAGAATTAGAAGGATTTTTAAAAATATGTAAACACTGTCAAGCCTAAGTTAATAGTTATCAAATATTTTTAATGTAACTACAGATCAATGGTAGATCTTTTCCTTCCCAATGTTATTTTATGCCTTCCATAATTTTTTTCTTCACCATTTTCCAGAATTGTATGTTTTATGAGACTTTACCCATCCCTTTATTCACTTCTTAGAAAATCTCAGCCATTATTTCTTCTGTAGTCTCTTTTCTCAACATGGACATTGATCACCTCTCAGACATATGTTAGAACTCACCTAGCTTCTGTAATGGAGTTTGATTTCATTTCTGTCTATTCTACCACTAGCCCATCTCTTCTTTTTCCCATTTCTTAGACTCTCATTTGTTCCTGCTTAATAATAACATGTTTCTGATTCATGCCACAGTCTTCTTTTAGATCTCAGAGCATATATTTTTAAATTCTCTTATAACTGCTCTAGTAACTGATTCACTGTATTTTGTTGTTGTCGTTCTTGATTTGATCATATTGGCTTTCCTCACATTCTAAATTGTACGAGTATACCTTCTCATTTTAGCATAACTAGGTGTTTGTTTTTTTTAAATCATCTATACTTTTTTTTTCAGTAGGATAAAATCTAACCTTTGCTTACTCTGTTCTAGTGAAACTGGTAAGACTCAGGACCCTTTTCCCCCCACTTAATCTTTTTCTCAGAGCTATCCTATAGCCATTCAGATAGACAAGTCAGGTATTACATATTTTATTATTTTATTATATATTGTATACTCCCTGTAGGATGACACTGACCTTTCCTTGAATTGCCTTTCCTAGATTTTGCCACTCTTAAATAACTATCTAAACTAAAAGGAAGTACCTACACAGTAAGATTTCAAACATGACTAGAAACTAAGTCAAATTAGTCTACTATATGGATAATTTAAGTATCTTCTCCATACCAAGCATTATAATGAAAACAGGAGGGCCATTCTCAGAAGTTTAGGAATAAGTAGGAGCAAAGGATGATTGTCGAGTTTCATGGATTTGCACTTCAAACGACAAGGACTTGGTGAGAAAGTGATACAAGTAGTTTATAACCTAGATAAAACAAGAATAGTGTATAAATACACTGGCTTTGGTAGTTTGTTTGCCTTTCTCGAAGGGCCCATTGAAGGCAATGTTTATTTAGCGCAGTTAAGAAAAGAGCCAAATGTATTTTCGTCTTTCCTTGCCTGTGCCTCAAGAAAATAAAAGTACTTTAAGTTCCTGACGTAAGTCATGTTTTTAAGTGCTCTATGTTCATTTAAAAACATATTGGGGTTCCTTGTTTTGTCAGTGTATATACCTCTGCCCAATTAAGATACTTTTTACTGTTCCATATAATTACAATTATTCTACCTTTGCTTTTAAGAGGTTTTAAAAATCATAATCCGGAATGAAATTTAGAGTTATAACACTGTCACTATGAGGAAAGTGAAGCTTCCCTTAGAAATCATTATGGCACGAAGGAAAACAGAGTTAAAGCTTGAGTAATTCATCAGTCCAGGGGAATAAAAGCAACACAAAAGCCTTCCCCAGGATTTTAGGAAATTAAAACTCTGGATGTGAATGAGAAAATAAAGTACTTCAAAATATATTCAAAAATAAAGAATGAGAAAAAAATGCAGTCTGAAAAAATGAGTGAGATGAGTGCAGGAGTGCTTCTTGTGACAACCAGTGGGAGGCGGTGTTAAGCAGGATTCGATGATAGATCTGGATCTGACGACAGCAGGGCCGGCTTCCTGGCTTCAATCTGTGTAGTTGTGGACAGTCCTGCACTTAGTTTAATGCTGTGTTGTTGCCATCTGTATGTTATTTTTCACTGAAGTATAGCTGGCATACAATATTATATTAGTTTCGGGTGTATAACCTAGTGATTTGATAAGTATACATATTATGAAATATTCACCAAGATAAGTGTAGCGACCGAAGTTATTACAGTATTATTAACTATATTCCCTATGCTGTACTTTTTCATCCCTGTGATTTACTTATAACTGGAAGTTTGTACCTATAATCCCCTTCACCAGTTTTGCCCATCTCCCTGCTGCCCTCTGACAACCACCAGTACGTGCTGTGTATTTGAGTTTATTTATGCTTTTTAGATTCCACACAGATGTGAAATCATGTGGTATTTGTCTCTATAGGACTTATTTCACTTAGCCTAATACCCTCTAGTTCCACTCATGTGGTTGTAAATGATGAGAGTGCCTTCTTTTTTTTATGGCTGAGTAATATTCCATTGTATGTCTACACCACATCTTCTTTATCCACGCACCTATTTATGGACACTTAAGTTTCCTTCCATATTGTGGCTATTATAAATAATGCTACAGTAAACCTAGGGGTGCTTGCATCTTTTTCAATCAGTGCTTTTGTTTTCTTCTGATAAATACCCAGAAGTGGAATTACTGGATCACATGGTATTACTATTTCTATTCCCGTTACTTTTCTGAGGAACCACTGTATGGTTTTATCACCAATTTATATTCCCACAAACAGTGCACAAGGATTCCCTTTTCTTTACATTCTCACCACTCGTAACTTCCTCTTTTTGTATTAGCCATTCTGACTGGTGCGAGGTGACCTATCACTGGGGTTTTGATTTGCTTCTCCCTGATCATCAGTGGTACTTAGCACCTTTTCACGTGTCTGTTGGTCACCTCTGGATATCTTCTTCGGACGAAGTTTGATTCAGGTACTCTGCCCACTTTGAGGTTATTTATTTTTTTTAAGTTTTATGAGTTCTTCATATATTTTGGATATTAGCTCCTTGTCAGATATATCATTTGCCAATGTCTTCTCCTATTCAGGAGGCTGCCCTTTGTTTTGTTGGTTTCCTTCACTATGCAAAAGTCCTGTAGTTTGATGTAGTCTCAACTGTTTATTTGTGCTTTTGTTTCCTCTGCCTGAGGAGACAGATCCAGAAAAATAATGCTAAGGCTGACGTCCAAGTGATCACCGCCACTGTTTTCTTTTAGGACTTCTATGGTTTCGGGTTTCACATTTAGGTCTTTAATCCATTTTGGGTTTATTTTTGTGTATGGTGTAGGAAAGCGGTCCAGTTTTTGTTTTTTTTTTTGCCTTTTTATTTTTTGCATGTAGCTGTCTAGTTTTCCCAGCACCATTTATTGAAAAGATGGTCTTTCCCCGTTGTATATTATTGCCTTCTTTGTTGTAGATTACTTGATCATATAAGTGTGGGTTTATTTCTGGGCTCTTTATTCCGCTCCATTGATCTAGGTGTCTGTTTTTGCGTCAGTACCATACTGTTTTGATTACTACAGCTTTGTAGTATAGTTTGAAATCAGGGACTGTGATACCTCCAGCTTTGTTCTTCTTTCTCAAAATTGCTTTGGCTGTTAGTGGTGTTTTGTAGTTCCATGCAAATTTTAGGATTATTTGTTCTAATTCTGTGATACGAATTGCATTGAATCTATAAGTTTAGGTAGTATGGACATTTTAATAACTTAAATTTTAAGAATGGTATATTTTTCTATTTGTGTCATCTTTAGTCTCGAGTATAGGTCTTTCATCTTCTTGGTTAAGTTAATGCCTAGTTATTGTGTTCTTTTTGATGTGATTATAAATGAGATTGTGTTCTTGTTTTCTGCCACTTCCTTATTATTGTATAGAAACACAACAGATTTCTGTATATTGATTTTGTATCCAGCAACTTTACTAAATTCATTCATTCTGTGTGTAGTACCATCTGCAAATAGTGGCAGTTTTACCTCTTCCTTACCAATTTATATGCCTTATTATTTTTCTTGTCTTCTTATAGTGGCTTAGACTTTCCAGTACTTTGTTGAATAAAAATGGTGAGAGTGGACATCCTTTTTTTGTTCCTGATCTTAGAGAAAAAGTTTTTAGCTTATCATCATTGAGTATAATATTAGCTGTGTTTGTCATATATGGCCTTGATTATATATTAGGTATGTTCCCTGTAAACCCCTTCTGTTGAGAGTTTTTATCATCAAGAGTAGATGTTGAGTTTTGTCAAATGCTTTTTCTGAATCTGTTGCCATAATCATAATTTATATCCTTCGTTTTGTTAATGTGGTATATCGTGATTGATTTGTGGATGTCAAACCAACCTTACCATCCTCAGAATAAATCCCATCTGATCTGGAGATCAGAACTGAATTTAGTTTGCTAATATTTTGTTAAGGATTTTTGCATCTGTGTTTGTCAGAAATACTGCCTGTAATTTTCTCTTTTTTTGTGGTATCTTTGGTTTTGGTAGCAGGGTAATGGCCTCTTAGAATAAATTTAGAATGGTTCCTTCTTTTTTTGGGGGGGGGAATAGTTTGAGAACAGGTATTAACTCTATTTTAAATGTTTGGTAGAGGGGCACCTAGGTGGCTCAGTCAGTTAAGCATCGGATTTCTGATTTCAGCTCAGGTCGTGATCTCGGGGTGGTGGGATCAAGTCCATTGTTGGGCTTCATGCTCAGTGTGGAGATCTGCTTGTCCCTCTCCCTCTGCTCCTCCCCCCACTTGCTTTCTCTCTCTCTCAAAGAATATGTTTAGTAGAGTTCCCCTGTGAAGCCATCTGGTCCTGGACTTTTGTTTGTTAGGAGGTTTTCATTACAGGTTCAGTTTTGTTACTAGTAATTGGTTTGCTTAGATTTTCTACATCTAATTCAGCCTTGGAAGTTTTTTCTAAGAATTTTTCTATGTCTTCTAGGTTTGTCTCATTTGCTGGCTTATAATAGTAGTCTATAATCCTTTGTATATTTTTTTGGTGTTATAATTTCTCTTTCATTTCTACTGTTATTTGAGTCTGCTTTCTTTCTTGAGGAGTCTGGTTAAATGTTTCTCAGTCTTGCTTATCTTTTCAAAGAACCAGGTCTTGGTTTCATTGATCTTTTCTATAGTTTAAGTCTCCATTTATTTCCACTCTGATCTTTATTATTTCTTTCCTTCTACTAAATTTTGGCTTTGTTTGTTCTTTTTCTAGTTCCTCTAGGTTACTAAGGTTAGATTGAGATTTTTCAAGTTTGAGGTAGGCCTGTATTGCTATAAATTTTCTTCTTAAAACTGCTATTGCTGCATCTCAAAAGATTTTCAATCTCAAAGATTTTGTGTTCACATTTTCATTTGTCTCCAGGTATTTTTTGATTTCCCTTTTGGTTTCTTAACTCATCCTCCATATGTTTGTATTTTTTCGTTTTTTTCTTATAATTTAGGTTTATGCTGTTGTAGTCAGAAAAAATGTTTGATGTGATTTCAGTCTTTTTAAATTTATGGAGACTTGTTTTATGCCTAATATGTGATCTATCTTGGAGAATATTCCATATGCACTTGAAAAGAATGTGTATTCTGTTCTGGATGGAATGTTCTAGATGTATCTGGTCCAATGTGTTGTTCAAAGCCAATTTTCCTTTATTAATTTTCTGCCTGGATAATCTATTTTATTACTGTCAGTTTCCCCCTTTGTTAATATTTTAATATCTTTAGGTGCTCGTATGTTGGGTGCATAGATACTTTAATTGTATATCCTCTTGTTGGATTGATCTTTTTTTTTTTTTTTAATTTTTCAAAATTTATTTATTTGCGAGAGTGCGCACAAGCAGGGGTGGGTGCAGAGGGAGAAGCAGACTCCCTGCTCAGCAGGGAGCTCGAGGCAGGGCTCAAACCCAGAACCCTGAGGTCATGACCTGAACTGAAGGCAGATGTTTAACCTACTGAGCCACCCAGGCACCACTGATCCTTTTATCATTATGTAAAGCCCTTATCTCATTACATTGTTTTGAAGTCTCTTTTGTCTGATATAAATACTGCTACCCCAATTTTTTTCATTTCCATTTGCACAGAATATCTTTTTCCATCCCCTCAACTTCCAGGCTGTAAATTTGTTTGAGGCTGAAGTGAGTTTCTTATAGGCAGTGTCTGGACAGGGTTTTTGTTTGTTTTTTTGTTCCATTCATTCACCCTATGTCTTTTTTTTAAAAGATTTTATTTATTCATTTGACAGAGACAGCCAGCGAGAGAGGGAACACAAGCAGGGGGAGTGGGAGAGGAAGAAGCAGGCTCCCAGCGGAAGAGCCTGACGTGGGGCTTGATCCCAGAACTTCAGGATCATGCCCTGAGCCGAAGGCAGACGCTTAACGACTGAGCCACCCAGGTGCCCCCAACCTATGTCTTTTGACTGAACATTTAAACTACTTAAAATAATTACTGAGAGGTACGTACTTACTGCCATTTTGTTCATGGTTTTCTGGTTATTTATTTTTATAGTTCTATGTTCCTTCTTTTCTTGCTCTTTTCCCTGTGACTGATGACTTTCTTTAGTGTTATGTTTTCCTTTCTCTTTTTTATGTATCTGTTATAGGTTTGGGGTTTATGGTTTCTCTAAGGTTTGTATATAACACCCTTAGTGTACAGCAGTCGATTTTACGTTGGCGGTTGCTTCAGCTCAAACACATTCTAAAAGCTACTTTTACTTTACCCCTCCACCTTTCATGTACATGATGCTGCATGGTACATCTTTCTGTGAATCCCTAAACTAATTCTTTAGATAGAATTAATTTCACTGCTTTGGTCTCTTAACCTTTATACTAGCTTTACGACTGATCTACTACCTTTACTATGTATGTGAAATTTTTTTCATAATTTTCTTCTACTTACAGCCTTTCCTTTTTCACTTAAAGGGTCATCTTTAGCATTTCTTCTAAGGCCGGATTAGTGGTGATGATCTCTTCATTTCTGTTCGGTGAACTATCTCTTCTTCCATTCTGAATGTTAACTGGGTATAGTATTCTTGGTTATAGGTTTTTCCCTTTCTACACTTTGAATATATCAATCATGTCACTCTCTTCTGGCCTGCAAGTTTCTGCTGAAAAATCAGCTGAGAGCCTTAGGAGGCTTCCTTTCTAAGTAACTAGTGCTTCTCTCTTGACGCTTTTAAGATTCTCTATCTTTGTGACTATTATGTGTCTTGCTGTGGACTTCCCTTGGTTCATCTTGTTTGGGGGTCTCTGCTCCCTGGACTTGGATGTTTGTTTCCCTCCCCAGGTTAGGGAAGTTTTCTGCCCCCTTTCTCTCTCTCTTCTCCCTCTGGGACCCCTATAATGGGAATGTTAATATACATGCACATCCTGTGATTCCCACTAGTGTATTTTTCTTGTCAGTTATTGGTTCTTTTTGTATTTCTTATTTCTTTGTTGAGGTTCTGAGTTCGTCCACTCTTTTCTCAAGTCTGGTGAGCATCTTTATTCCTTTGAACAATTCTTAATTTTTGAACAAGAGTTCCTGCATTTTCATTTTACATGGGACCCCCACAAATTACATTAGCTGGTCCTGGCTCTGACACTTACTGTTTGTGTATACAGGCCCTATTCACTTCACACTGCCTATTTTCTCATGTGAGAAGAAGGGATCCTAAAATTACCCTCCTAAGTATAGTAATGTTGAAGTTCAAACGAAAAACAGAATTAGTTATTTGTGGGTATCTTTGCAGGTGATACAGAAGGCAGTCATATAGCTCTGCATCTCCTATGGCTTATCTCAGGATCAAATGAAAATAAAAGGTTATTGGTAATCCTCAAAGAGCTTTTGCTTATGTGGGCTATATGTATCAGTATTTACTTTACCAAAAATTGGAACTGAGATAATGTTAAACACAAAACCATGCAAGCACACATTATGGTAGCCATCAGAGTGAGAATGAACAAGGCAAATGGTATCTTTGCATTATTATGAAAATAGTTTTGACCTTTTAAATCCCCTGGAAGGGCCTCCTTCCCAACCCGCAGTCTTCAGGTCATACTTTGAGAACTGTTAACGGTATTAGCCTTCTAGGAGATCTAATAGGGTGATAGATATATCTCTAGAGGGAATAACATTAAATAGTTGCACAAGACACTGTTCTGTGAACATCTAGGCTTATGAGACTGTAAAAACTGTGCTTATCTTCCAAAATTCTTCTGTAGGAACGTAGTCCCTGCTTAAAAAATCGGACAGTAATGCTGATAGATGAATCTCTGAATACAGGATGCTGTAAACAAAGCAGTTTGTATTTGAAGACCAGCACAATCAGTTTACTTTTGGGTGTGGAATTTTATCTAGAAACTTCATCCATCTGGCACCCAGCTGAGAACCCGGAGAGTAGTTGTTAAGAGATCTCTGTGAAGACTCAATAAATAGCAACTCTTTGACTTGAGTGCAAGCAGTTAGGCCTTCTCTCCAGGCCTGCTCAATTCTACCTTCGACAGAGCTTAAGCATTTGTAAGTAGCAAAATAATGGTAAACAAAATGCAAGGCACGAGGCTCCCTGGAGAAAGCTCGTATTCAGGATACCGTACATACCCCTAATGTGTAGGTCGGTTTGAAGTACAATACCCACCGTGTGCCGGGCATTGAGCTTCACCCAGTGGAGACTGGGACAGATGTGTTACCTGTGCTGGTCTCAGCAAGGTGGGGGTGACAGTCCTGTGAACAAGTCGTTGCAATAGGATATGCTGCACAGGAACAGCATCGGTAAGAATGTGATGTTCGTTAGTATTTTAAATGATCACCTCAGGGAGGAGTTAGGAACAGTTCCAAAGAGAGTGACTTTTAAAGTGTTGACTGAAGGAGCCCTCTTTCAGGAAACAGTATTTGCAGGGGCAACGGGGCCTGCAGGAAGTCATTCAATGGAGGACTGCTTCGACCAGACCGTAAAGGAATTTGAAAAGTGTACCGAATGAAAGGGCGACATCAAGTAGACTCGTGGCCAGTGAAATGTGGAGGTGAGGGGGCATACCGAAAGGACTCTGGTATGTCTCTGGTTTGCACAACTCTGTGGCTGGGGACAGGCGGGGAAGATGAGTTTGGTTTTAATTTGTAGGCCATCAGGAAGGGATAGTAGGTCACATGGAAACCGAAAGCTAACTGGTGTTCAGAACACCACACTCCTTCTAGCAGTGTTAAAAAATTTCAAATTTGCTGGGGTCACGTGGAAAAATAACTTCTGTAGAATTGCCTATCTCTCCACCAGTGGATAAGGGAAGGAACATGTTTCGTGCTGATCTAGTTCAGAATTAATTTGCTCTTTTCTTATGTAGGCCTGAGAACAAGCGGCACTTGATTCATTTCAGGTGACATAGCACGCGGCAGAAAATAAAAATCACTGAATAAGACAACGTACCCCCAACACTGAATACAAACAAATCGAATAGTTCTTTTTAAATGGTTTCACAAGTTGCTAGTTTTTTTCTTTCCCACATCCCTTACCATGAAATATAAGTTTAGCTGCATTACGGAATTAAGCACAAAATAATAGCAAAATCAGTCACAGAACTGGGCGGCAGCATTAGATTTCAGTCTGAATGGGCAGAAGCTGGCAAAACCCAGAGGTATTTGGAAGGCTAATACAGATTAGTGGGGGAAAAACTATAGAAGCAGCCCTAATTTTATACTATAACTGCATACCCCAAATTTTCATAGACCAGTAATAGCTGCCCAGTTATTCTGATGCTGGCTATGCTATTTAAACACTGCTGGCAGGTGCCGTGTTTCTAGGCATCTCAGTGTATTTAACTAAAGCTTTGACTATAATGTTCCCCCCCCCCCACTAACCTTAATCTAATTAAGAGTCGGGCCAACATTTTGAAATAGTCATTATTTCCTAAAAAAGAACATAAAAATCTCTGGAAGCAGCCAATAATATGGCCATCTTCAAATACAAGGAAACCATGATTTGAGGTACAGGTGCTGACCCAAGCTGAAAGTCTGTGTTCACTTCATGTCACAGCATTAACTTAGAAAAAAAGACTTCACAATAAGCTTTACTTTCAAACTGACTAATCACTATGCTTCCAGAGTAGCTGCTAATTTAATGAACATAATGGATACACTGAGAATTTGCTGACCAAAGGAGCTCCCTTGGAAGTGAAACAGAAATGAGGATACAGGGGCGCCTGGGTGGCTTAGTCGGTTGAGCGTCTTACTCTTGGTTTTGGTCAGGTCGGAATCCAGCCCCACTTGGACTCCATGTTCAGGGGGGAATCTGCTTCTCTCCCTCTGCTCCCCCCTCCAAAATAAATAAATATGTTTTCTTTTTTTTAAAGAAATGATCTATAATTGGTGCCACATTAGCTAAAAGCTTGTGAGATTCTAAACAATCTGGGATTACACCACTAACTTACAGGTCAATCCCAGCCATGAAGCTTGACTCCAAACATCCACATACCATAAGGTTCATCTATGACTAAAGAGGAAAGTGTCTGGGTTTGAATACCATGTGGATGCCTAGAAGCTCTGACACCAGGAGCCAATGATTTGTTCTCTTTGAGAGTCCTATTCTTTAAACTTCAAAACACATTGTAAACTCTAAATTCATCATTAATAGTAACTTTTTCACCCCTAATCAACTAAACCATATTTAAAAAGTTTTCTTCTCTAATAAGTGTTTGCTGAAATTCACTGTAGGGATATAAAAATACATGTAACTATTAAGCTATTAATTAACTATTTACATGATCTATTTAATTAGTGTTTTGGAAACATAAAACCTCAGAAAGCTTGCAAGTCTACTTTTGTAGGCTGGTATAGTGCTTTGACCTTCCAGAACATACATTCCAGGAATACCTGAAGCCTGGGAAGGGCCTGACACATTACAATGCAAACAGATCTACAACAGGCCCCTGTACACAGTGGTCCCTGTACACAGTGGTACCACAGAATGGTCACGATCTTCCCTTTCCACTCCCTTAGCAATTCAACAAGAAAAATGTCTGAATTTTAGAATTGAGAAATAGATACATACTCATCATGAACAATGGTGGGGCCATCCCTTGTTAAGGCCTCTTCCTTGATGACATTGATAAGTTCGAAAGTACTGCTGATGGGGGCATCTGGGTTAGGCCATTTGGGACACTGGAAGTGCCGAACCTCTAGGACGTAGTCATCCTGTAACCAATGGAAGAAGTCATAGCCCATCCTTTATTTCCTGACACCTGTAATCTGGGGACTAGAACTTGCTCCTAAGAAAGTATGTATTAGAGATAACTGAAGAATGCCAAATACTAGGGAGGACTGCGTGCCCTTAAAAAATGACCAGGTCATGATAGTAGAATCCTATTTTGTTCAGGGAACAATAAAATTTTAAGAGACTTTATAGCCTATTCTATCTTATCTGTAAATTTAAAGGAAAAAAAGACAAAGGGTTAGATCATCACTTAAGTTATTAATATACAGTAGCTCCTCTCTTTTCCACTCCATAATGTTATTACACATCAAAATGTCATTTACTTAAAGTCTTACTATTATCATCTGTAACACACTGCAAGGTTTACATATCTGGTGGCAAAGAGAATACTGAGCTCTAGTATATTGTTTTCATAATTAGGTCAACAGACCTATTTGTATGCATGCTCAATCCGAGGAACTGTTACATTTCATCTACCCAGCTGGAAAAAGCAAATATTTGAAGGAAGGAAAAGGGAAGTGTACATATTTAAAATTAAGTCATACTCAAACGCCTGGGCTTGTCTCGAGGGTGGCAAGTGATCTTATTATTACTTAGAAAGATGATGCAGGGCCCAGGTAGGACTGTTACTGAGAAACAGAGATTTAAGTTACCTGTGTAGCTTCAAGGATAAAGTCATGGATGATAATTTGTTCTTCATTAGAGAGGCACAGTCTGTCTTTGCTGATAAGGGTGACGGTAAAAGCCTCACAGTTCATGGATTCTTCTCGACTTGGCCAGTATACGAACTCATCTTCTGCCTATGGGAACCCCCCCACAAAGAAAAAACTCCTCTGCAGTGCTGTCAAACATTTGTTTTTGAATTTTCTTGCAAATTGATATATAATGTTTGCCACCTCCCGTACCTCCCGAGTCACCATTTAATCATGCCCAGTTCACCAAGTTCAGTGGTGACTGTAAAATATACTTGATAGTAACCATTTCCTAGCACTTCCCACCTAGGTCACTGTAACAACCAAAAATGCTCCCTCTAGAGGTGATATATTAAAATTAATCGACCTAGATCTTTTTTTTTTTTCCTTATTATAATACATTCTAGAACATTTCTCAATTGGACTTAGTATATTATTTCACCCTTGCTTAAGCAACTAAGACATCCTGGTTTTTACTTCCTATGGATTATGAAAACAGTTCTACAGTTGATTAGGATTTTGTCAAGGAATTTCTTCAACATTATCTTAATTTTTACAATATACTAGTGAGGTAAGGGGTTTTTATCATCCATCTTTACCGAGGAGAACATCAAGGCTCAGAGAAGTCCATACGTTGTCTCAAATCACACTGCTACTAAACGGTAATGTGTGGGAAGAGGTTGAGTGTAAGTAAGCTTATGTTGGCCCGAAGTACAAAGTGCTCTTTCAAAGACAACTTAATCTATCCATGTTAGGCTTCAAATGGAGATTAACATAGAAAAAGGCTTTCAGCCTTGAATCCGGCAAGCTTTAAATGTTCATCTATTTTAGGATTAAAAATAAATATTCAGGCGGGGTACTTGAATTCCATCCCTGAAAACTGTGGAGACTTAAGAAAAAGGTAAGGGGTGCACAGATTGGAGATTTTGTGAGAAATACAATGATTAGAATAAGACCCCTGACCCTCACTGCTGTGCTTCTTTTTCTCATCAGTTCAAATGGCAAACTCTACTTTGCCTGGCATATTTACATTTCTACGGGCATTTTCCTGAAAATGCTTAGATACTACTAGTGAAGTCAGAAATAATTCTGAATAATGTTCAAAACAAAGAAGGTTTTGTTTAATCTTACATTGTTGCATCAGAAATGAGCCAACAGTCCAATAAGACTTATCACCCTTTCAAGTTTCAATATAGCTTATTGCCAAGTACATTTTTATTTTTAAAGCTCAGCATAAGGGGAAACAGATTAGCAATTGGGTTTAGTCTATACAAAAGAAGTCTGTAACTGTCAGGGGTTTTAATACATTTTGTCCAAGGAAATGGAAGTAAGAAAGACCCTTTTAATAGATATTAAAGATAGGTAATAATGGACAGGGCCTATACATTTAATCAATATGCACAGGTTAAGCTAGGATTTAGGATTGGATGTGATCCTGAATAAATTGATCTGGGCCTTAATTTTCATATCTGAAAAGTGGGAATGACAACATTACGTACCTCTAAGAAATTAACATGAATAGTAAATTATCAAATTGGCCTAATAACTGCCAAAGGGATTTTAATAATGGTGGAAGAAAGGCAAAAACAAGAACAAAAAACAAACCCCTTCTGAATACAGACAGCAAACTAGGGAATAACTGATCATCTTCAAAGACTATGAAAAATACATGCTGCTTCTTAATTCAGCAGGAACTCTGGTCTCGTGGTTATTTTGCTTACAAATGTATTTGTAGATCAAAGATGCCTGTACCTATAACAGTGCTTTCTGAACCAAGAACCAGTGACTTTGGGCTACTCACAGCATCATGGTCTTGACAAGTTATTGCAGTGATAAATAATAAAGCAAACAAAGAGAATCTACAGACATTTTTAGGAAAAGTGTTCACTAATAAACCTGACTTTCAACCCCAGAGCTGAGAATGCAGACATGCAGGATTCTAGCCAGGTCTCCCCCAGCCTGAGACACAGAGATGACCTGTTCCGGGGCATGTCAAGGTCCTCACTGTCTGCAGAGCTTGTATGGACTCAGGTGGTCCAGCCTGCCCCCTACAAATGAGCCTGTGGGTAGATGCTTTTGGTGACTGTCCCGTGTTAAGTGACAATAACAAAATACTGACTCATCCAGCAAATGAACGTTTTAACAACCCTAAGTGCCTCCAATTTCCACATGCCAAACAGAATAGACCCCTATTGCCAGCTAATTTGAAAATTTACACTCCAGTTTTTAGCTTAAGATTCTCAATTTTGTTGCCATTCTATCATACAGAAGCAGTCTTGGTATTCTGAAGCTGGAGCAAAATGCGACAAAGTGAAGAAGTTCCTACCGACTGGGCACACAGTCAAATGCATGTCATCAAGACTAGGGGTTCAATCACAGGCTGTTCTTTCTTGATTAAAAAATTCACTAATCTGATACTCAGGGAAGCAGCTCCTCATTGGTTTTTGTTTTTGTTTTGTGGGCTTACATGTCCTCATAATAACTTCTGAAGACCCAACTAATTCTGAAAGTTAAGCTCATCTTGATAAATTTGTTCACCCTTCTTTTATATAATCTCGAGACACAGGGGAGGAGAGAAAGGGGCCGTAGCTCCGTCAAGGTCTTAAAAGCACCTTTACATTGGAACAAAATAGCCTTTCTGTACCTCCTTCCCTGTAATGGATGTGCTCTGCCTATGGAATGGGGGAGAAAAAATGATACGTTATTAGTACTTTTGATATAAATGTGTTTTGGGAGAGGGCTGGGAAACCTTTCTCTGATGTGGGGGTGAGACGAATAGCATAGCAAAAAAATTAAAGGACAGGTCACTCAGGTTCAAATCCTGCCTCCAGTTATTTGTGTATATGCCCTTAGGCAAGTTACTTCCCTCAATTTTCTTAGCTATTAAATGAAATGATAATAGTCCCTGTGTCATAAAGTGGTGGAGAGGATTAAGTGAGTTAATTCATGTAAACACAGTTCCATACTTAAATGTTAGCTGCTATTTTGTTTTTCACAAGTGACACACGGAGACTGAGAGGTCAGGTTAAGGTCATATGTTAATGAGGTTACTCAAAGGCCCTTTTCCAAAACCTTCTGCCCTGCCACATACTGCATGAGAGAATCAAGTAAGGAGTGGAGAGGGACAGTAACTTTAAGAATACAAAAGGAACCTATTCAGACTTAAAGATAAGTCTAGATGGGGGGCGCCTGGGTGGCACAGCAGTTAAGCATCTGCCTTCGGCTCAGGGCGTGATCCCGGCGTTACGGGATCGAGCCCCACATCAGGCTCCTCCACTATGAGCCTGCTTCTTCCTCTCCCATTCCCCCTGCTTGTGTTCCCTCTCTCGCTGGCTGTCTCTATCTCTGTCGAATAAATAAATAAAATCTTAAAAAAAAAAAAAAAAAAAAAAAAGATAAGTCTAGATGCCCCTCCCTTGCACATACAGACAGTGGAGCCCTGTGGGAAGGTATCAAAATGATTTATGCTATGGCCTCACAGGCTCATTAATATATCGCAGATGTGCTTTGCTTACCAAGCTCTGGTTGTCTGGCAGCATGACAATGATCTGTGCGTTATGATCCCAAATCATTCGCCAGAAATCTTTCGTAGTATGTGGCAGAGGGTGCTGGGTTATAATAAATTCATTGCTCCTATAATAGCCCTTCAGTTAGGGAGATGGAAAAATCAGCAGTTAGAAACATTTTATTCTGACGTTGGTGGTAGTAAAACACGTTCCTGAGATAAGACAGCATTGTTCTGCCCCCACTTAAACCACTGAAAAAGGCAGTCCGTACATGTGCTAATTTTTAGATAAATACGCTAACACGTGCGGATCATTCCCTCTCCACGCACAAGTCCCTTTTAGTTGCCCCTGCTGCTTTTACTTCACAGCAATTTCAACATTTATTCCAACACTAGATGGGTGAAATTAACAAGAAAATTAATTCCTTAACACACACTTTTCTTTAAGTATTTCTGTACCCCCGCTGACTAGTAGGAGTCTTTTGTTAGAGGTCGCCAGATACAGAAATCGCTCTAATTTTTATATTACACATCGAGAAATTATTTGAAAAATGCAATCAGCTACATAGGTGGTATCTGCTCTTTAGCACCTTTTAGTTTAATTGAATTTATTTATAATTAACTGTTGACTCTCACCATGATATAAGAAGCATTAATGTAATCTGTTCCTTTCATTCCAGGCAACGGTGCAAGACCCACTCGGGCACGCTCGGCTATGGTATGGAAAAAAAAACACAAAAACACCACATTTGCCTTATAACACACACAGAACCAATAACGCTTCCTGAGGTTCACTTGGTGAGTAATCTATTTCCCTGGCTCCCCTTTCATTTTAAAACTCACCTATATTTTTAACTGAGCTAAAGTGTCAGCTAAGGCAGAATGTAAATGGAATTTTGCTGCACATTCCCAGAAGGGTAGAGGCATTACAGGAATAAAATCTTACTGTGAGAGAGGTTTTCACAGCAGATCACGAAGAGAACACTCTGTGCAGAGATGACAGAGGATTTCAGATAATTTTTGGCCCTGCTTGGATATTCTTACAATTATACCAACACATTGTACTTTTGCTCTTTTGCCATTCCCTTACCCATATTTTTTTCCCTGTAACGTGCTTAGAAAATGGTGGCCTTTGTCAGTAAAGAGACTCTCTCCGGTGACCACCCATGCTTGTGTCTACAGCTCACTCAGTACCCTCTGCTAGGTCCCGAGTTATTTATACAAAGGTTCCCATCTACCCCCAGTGCCTTGATCTCAACACCAGAATAATGGAATAATGCATTCCAGTTGTACAGATTAATCAGAGACTCTTCAGTGTTCTAGGGGTATTAATGCCACAGTGATCATGGCTTTACTTTATTTTTTTTTTAAGTTAAAATGTAGAAGTACCATAATTCTTGAATTTCGGGGTGAACGGAAGCTAGACTTCATGTCACACTGACACAACAGTTTGCTGGCACAGACAACCCCCCTCCTAGTTTGATCAAACTGCCTTCATCCGCCTGGCCTAACTATTCCCCTTGGTAGTTGCGGCCTCCTTACATAATACATAAAATTCAATGAAAAAATACTAACACACTCTATCAAGTCAAACTGATTTTAAGATCTTACACGGCACGACTGAAGAGTTTCGGTTCTTTTCTTTGTTACACTCTTTCTGAGCACTAAAGCACTCCACATACTTGGCATTACATTGTGTGACCAGCTGAAAGAAAAGCAACATTTTAGTTTTCATTCATTCACTAACCTTATTGTGATAATCGTTTTGTAATAGATGCAAGAATCAAGTCATTACTTTCTATACCTTAAATTGATACAATGTTACATATCAGTTACATCTCAGTAAAGCTGGGAAATAACAAAACAAAGTTATAATTGATAGCATTTGCTTGATCTGGCAAAAAAAAAAAAAAAGCCAGTCAGTAACTGGATTACTAAAGAGCAAAAACATTTTTCTATCCCAAAGAATATATTTTTGTGTTTCAGTAGTGGTTATTTCTGTCCCACTACTGTGGTTATATGTAAGCTTGTCTTATTTCTATCAGGCCGTAGGCTTCAGGCAACAGGTTCAATGTGGGCAGCAGATATTTTTTGAATTGGTCTGGACTTTTCTGTTGAAAATGTCACTACTTTTTGGCATTTGTCTTCCGTAACTTCTCACAGGCACATGAGTCAGGTGGGGCTACACTAGAAAAGACTGCTTTATGGTCACAGGAGCTAAGCGTACTTTCTTGACCATAACTGACTAGGTTCTCAGTACCTTTCTGTTGAACTAAACTAAACATTGTTCTAAGGCCACTCTAAGTAGCCCAGTAGTTTGGTTATTCTTCCTCTTCTTATATAGCTTGGTCGAATCCTGTTTTGTTTTTTTTTTTAGCAGGGAGAGGGTCCATTTTAACATGAGGGAACGACCTCCTCTGAACGCTTTACTACTGCTGTCCAGGGCCCTGGGTGTAGTTTTCAAGTTTTGGATCCTCGTTTTTTTTCCTTTTACTTAAGTTCTAAAGTGGTTAGTGCTTACCAAAGAACCAATTACCAGGTTTCCAATGGAATGAAGAGATTTCTCTTAAAAAATTCATCAAAATATGTGGAAACAAATATTGCAGAAATAGAAAAGGCAGAATTTAAGAAACGGTGGGTACTTAACTTTTTTTAAGAAGTAATTTTACATACTTAAAATGAGATACGATGTCCTCATTATTAATTACCTCAATGGTTTTTCGAATAGTTAGGATGTTATAAAAGGAGAGCTAGAAATTTAAGATCGTTATGGAACGAAAAACAGATTAATTTTGCTCGTTAATTTGCTTGGCAGTCTCAATGATTCAAATGATGGTTTCACAATCTATGGAAAGTTTTACCGTGAAAAGTACAACTGCACAAATTCACCTCATTCTATCTTGATACAAAATGAGAAATTACGTATGGAATAATAAAAAAAAATTTAAAAGACTAATGAGAGACTAGTTAGTAATGGGAGGAAAAGTATTTGAGGTTAGGATAAAGGACAGTTCTTACTGATCTTAATCAATTACTTTAATGTCCTTATAGTCTTTTTTTTTTTTTTAACCTTTCCCTCAGTTAATTCCATATAAAGCTTAACTGGCTTTAAACTCCTTCATGCCCTTATCCAAGCAAAAGAAGAATCCTTTTGGGGAAAGGTAGCTTCTCTCTGGTATTCCTTAGTAACTCTCTTTTAGTTTCTACATTATAGTCTTTCGAGTAGCTTATTAGTTAACATACTGTCCTAAAAATAAATCATTCTTAAGGATAAGATACGTTAGTTCAGAAAAAATACAGAGGCTATTTTTGGACTTATAATTAGGTCACTGTGGCCCGGGGGCCGATGGTGTTTACATTCAGATGAAGCCCTAAGTGGCTCAGAAGGAAATACAGCACCGTGCTCTCTACGTGAATCCCAACAGTTCATACACAGGTTGAAACTTACTTTATTTTCTTCTCGTTACATGTGAAGAATGGAAATGGTACTTCCTTTCAGTCTGTCCATTCATGCCAAAAAGATAGGACCCCCAAACTCAAGCCATTTCTTTACTCTTTTTTTACCCCAGAGGTTTATTCAGAGAACTACCTTGAATTGCTTCTCCAGCCGTGTCTTTCCTCCAACTCCTGGTATCAGGATGCTGTTGACATAGCTGTGCAGCTGATTAGAAGATACTTCAGTCTCCTTTCCTAGAATGGCTTCCAACAAGGCATCGTGGATGAAAATGTACTGCTCCTACAAGGGACGGAATGAGGAGAGCGGCTGAGGGGGTAGCCACCTCTCTCCGCGTCATGAAACCGACCTCAGATCAACTCTTCCCGCGGCGACTCCCCCGTGCACCCCTTCAAGCATTTACAGCGAGGTGGCTTGCTCTGACACTGACTGGTTTATCCCTCCTAACTTACTTTAGGGTCAGGACCGTGTTTCCCATACCATGCCCCCAACAGTAGGTTCAGTGCAGCAAGGCCGGGGAGACACGTGTCGAACGGAGGCTGTTAGAAGCATTCTACTTCTGAGGCCCGACGACACGTTGAATTCCCCACAGCGTCAAGCACAGCACCAGACACGGCTGCACCTGCTTCCGAAGTGTGGGTGAATTACTGAGAAACCACAGGTAAGATCCACGCAGAAACGGAAAACTGGGAGGCAAAGACTAGGATCGTGGTCAGCGCAGCTTCTGATACAAACCTGGACATCCCTTCAGGCCCTACGAGAATGAATTTTCTCCTCAGTACCATTCGACTTGCATTGAAAGCACGCGCCAGAATCTCTCGAGCGCGCCCGCAGCCGCTCCTCACCTCAGTCTGGACGAGGTAGTTACGCTGTGTCCTGATATGCTTCAGGAACCCCAGGACGTTGACTGTGCTTTTGTCTTTGATCTGCTGCAGCATGCTGTCTATGACAATGTAGGTGCCTGTCCTGCCCACGCCGGCGCTGCAAGAGAGGGCGACACTCAGCTGCTACCGCGGACCGGAAAGATGACCGTCTGGGTAGCGCATGAGCTTAGAAACCACCTGGTTGTTTAGATAACCGAGGAGAGTTGACACAGGTTATCCGTTGTGGACGGCATCCCAAAACTTCATTAGGACACTTCCCACGAGTCTTGAGGGGGAGCAAAGACAGCCTTTTTAGAAATACCACAGCAGCTGGAGTAAAATGTTGCATATGTATTTGCTTTCTCAGCCCCACTTGCGGCTCAAGCCAAGCATGTAAGTCAGGGACGCCAGGGACGGAGAGCGGCCCTTCTTGGCAGAGCCATCCCCCCACCGGAACCCCGTGTGCTGAGGCCCCCGGTAGGGAGTTTGCATCCTTGATGCCTAAGTTTGTGCCTGGTACTGGAGCTCCCATTATCCTTTCAGTAAGTCCCCTTTCTGCGCCCCTCCCTAGTCTGTTCAGTATTAACAAACTTCCCAGCTAAAGGGTGGCTTCCTTCAGTCAGCCCAGTATGGAATCAGAATAGGACGCCTGCAAAATCTGGCCTCTTCTATTCACACTTCCTCATTGTTAAAACACAAAACCAAAACAGAAAAACAACAGTCAGGAAGATGGGAGTTCTGCCGTACTGATGAACAAGAATCCCCCAACAGGTTCCCACCTCACATGGCTACTCCATGGATACCCCGGCTCGTTGACAGACTTTCATGTCTATTTTAGCGATTCCTCAATGGGTTTGCAAAAAAATGTACTTTTCATGAGGCTTTAAGCAGGAGATGGGTTCCAACATCTGCCAACGACTTGCTTTGTGATCACATGTTATGAACAGCAGCCCAGAAAAAACGCTTAGAAAATGCCACGCAGCTCTGGGACATAGCTCACAGGAGAGCGAGCATCTATTTGAATACCGAAGTTAAAAAAAAAAAGCCAAGAATGCAATTACAAATGAAAGATAATAAAAGTACTTTTAAACCACGTACTAAAGTTGTTTAAGGTAGTTAAGAAGGGAAAAAAGGCTTTCCCAGTGCTTTGAAAAAGGTCCTTCTTAGAGTATGGATCAACTAAAAAAATTAAAAATCTTTGCACTCCTACAATAAACTTTATTATTTGGAGGAGCCCTTTACAGAAAACCCATATGCAAAGCCTCAAACGCTCCAGTGCAGAAAGCCCTGAACTTGTGTTTAAGGTCAGACTTCTGTGTAATAGGAGTAGCTTCCAGATTCCCTATAAACAATTGGGGATTTTATTAATAATAGATGTTATAAAAACTGGAGATTCATTCTCCAAGAGCAGATTTTGTTGTAGCCCCTGAAATAGCGGATGATTTCTGAACGTTCTGAGAATGCAGTGATTTTACAGAACCCCAACAGGCCGTACTGGTCCCAGTTTTCAGCGGGAGACTCCGTTTCTAAATCAGACAGAGCAGGGCCCCAGCAGTCCACATCCCCCACTCTGCCCACTTCAGATGTTGGCTCCCAGGCACAAGAAGGAGAAAGATGCTGGCCCCACCTGCAGTGCACCAACACAGGGCCCATTTCTGGCGTCCGGGCTGCCGAGGATCTCCTCACGAAGGTCAGGACCGGGAGGGCGTACTCAGGAACCCCCATGTCAGGCCACTGAGTGTAGTGATACTGGATCACAACCCGTTCGTTCTGACGACCCTTGGGATTGCCCTTCTGACCCTGGGAGAAAGGCGGAGAGAGAGGTCTTTAAGCAGACAGTGGGCATTCTGGATTTAAAAAAAAAAAAAAAAAAAAAAAAGAACGTAGGAAACACGACCTTCCACTTCATGTGCCCTAAGTGAATGTTCCTGGCTAGGTACTTCCCCCTTGGTGGCCCTCTCATGCCAGGAGTGGAGATATCGTCTAGCTGGATGTGAAGTATCAGACGTCTCCGAGGAGAGAAAATGGTTTAAGATGTGGAACCATCTCAAGCACTTTGTAATTTGCCTACACAGCCTCCGTGTTCTGACTTCCTGCCCCGACTCCAGAAGGCCGTGGTCCTTTGCTCTCAGGTATCTGACTGTGGGCCCCGACTCCCATCCTTTCTCTGCTGCCTGGGTCAGACCTTCAGGAGCGTGTGTGCTGGCTGCTGCTGTGCGTCCTCCAGGAGGTGATTCTCAATCTCCAGCGTCAATAATAAATTCAGAAATTCAGAAATGAAATTTTCAGAGTACTTGTCCTGTAAGTGGCTGAGCTTTTTACATTTTAACCATTTTGGATGAAAAATTTCCCCCAATAGGAAACTTGCTATTGGAGGTTTTTCTTATAACCAATTAACCAATGAACTTATAAATATCTGAAAATTTCAATTTTTTTTTTCGATGACTCTAGGTCATTAATCAGCTAGAGCACGTAAGGTGTTCGGCCCTGGGCTGAAGAACCCTGATGGCTCTGATATCCAAACTCTTCCGTTAACTCTCATTTTCCTGTTTCTTCCTCTTTTTCAGTTACTACTTTTTCCTCTTGCATAAAACCCCTTAAAGTTCCTATATGACCTCTGTGCTCCAACTTGAGTGGTTTGTAAGGTAAGTGGGCAATGTTTAAATACCTGAAGGGTTCAGTGGGCTTTATACACATAAGCTGGTCATCGGTTACTTTAAGCCAGCTAACGGCTCTATTAGAACAGAAATACAGTGCAACTTGACTTTTATATACTTCTGCCATTCTCAGAAGAAAACTAAACATAGAAGAAGACTGTTAACCTTGGATCACAGATGGGTTTTGAAGCCAACGAAATTATATATAAAAATTTGAATAAATGTTAATTCTTCTGGGGCGGGGTGGGGGGGAGCTGTAGTTTTATCACATTCTCAAAGATGGCCAAGACTTAAAAAATATATATATATACCCATTGCTACAAACAACTGCCATTCCTAAGTCTCTCTAGAGCAATTACTTTATATTTTCTTAATGAACATCTACCTAGAGCTCCTAGTAGTGCTGTCATGGTCCATGAATCTTGATGGAACAGATTTTGAACAATAGAAACCGAGATAACTTGGAAGCAGCATTTTCCACAAGGTGTGGAAATTGGATGTTAACAGGTTTATAGGAAAGGGTAATGTTGAGTTGTATTAGGACACACTAGGCAAAAAAACTGAATGCATATTATGTAGCCTTCATTTTCCATACTTATTAAATAGCAGAATCTCCTTTTTGCAAGCATCTTGCAGGGTTAGCATTCCTTGGAACATGGTTTGGGAAAATAACTCTTGAAAACTGTCAGAAGGTTGCTACTGAAAAGCTAAATCCACAAACAGATGCTGTTCTAGTTGCTGGTCACCGAGACCTAGAACTACCCTTTTTTTTTTTTTTTTTAAATGAAGCCTTTACGAGGAGATTAAAGAATTTAATCAGGCCAGTTACATTCTATTATGTGCTCTGCCAGTATCTTCCACAGCATACATTGATGTCAATCAAAGGAGCTGTGAAAAAATGTTTTTTAAAAATACTTTTTTAAAGCCAAGTTGGTTCTGAGAATTGGCCTTGGTTGTACAGTAATTTTCATACAAGTTTAAAGAGAGATGCCCTGGCAGCCCACCCATATTCCTTCAATACCTTTTTCACTTTTGTATTTCTGACTGAAAAACGACGAACAGTGTAGCAGGCATGTACTTTTGTGCTCTTCAGTGTGACAATAATGTTTCCATACTCCTCACTATTCTCTGTTGGCCAATACTGATCACATTTTCGCTGCAAAAAGGAAAAAGTTGTCAGTTCCAACGGCAATTGATGCCACAATTGTACTGTTGGTAACGTGATTTCCAGCGTGTTTAGAACAGGTAGTACCATCATATAGTTGAACCGAAAAAGAAACACATGGCCTGATGGCTTAGAGGTGGACATGCCTCTGAAGAGGTTAATCTTGGGACACCTTTGGGCAAGATCGCTTGTGAAACGGGTCTCGTATTCATGACCACCTTTCAACAGACAACGTACTTTAAAGAGGGCCTCAGAAAGAAACCTGTATTTGGCCCGTAAGAAATACGGCTGGCTACGTGAGGAGGCTGGGCTGCCTTCCGAGTTGCAAGAGAGTCTCGTTACAGTGAAAACCTTCATTTTACCACTTGGGTCACCAAAGGTGACACAGGGACTCCACAGTCAAGGTGAAGCTGTAGCATTCCGAGCAATGAATTTGAGCCTTAGCCTTTTACTCCAGGCTAAATCCGCATCATAGAATGTAAACTCCTAATCTGTTAACTCTAAAATATTAATCGTCTTAAAAAAAGGTTCTCTTAATGATGGTCAAGGTGTTTTCAACAGTGTTTCCGCACCCCCCACCCAAACTATCAGTAGTTCCCCCACTACACTATGTTTCTTCCAACTTCCCTATTGTGCTTTCTGTCCTGTCTCTTAGAAGGTCCTTCTGTAACTCCACCCTCCTCCCTCCTTGTTCACAGCTCACCTCACGTATTAGCTCCTTTACAAAATCTCAGACCTGGAGGATGTATCCATCCCTTTACAGCATCCCCATTCAAACACTCTATTCATCCCCCTTGCCACATTTAATTCCGACTTGTAAGCGCTCAGCTCTTTCCCACCAGACCACAAGCGAGGTAGGGACAAGAGAGGAAGCTTTTCATCTCCTTAACTCTTTATACCTGGTCAAGTTCCTACCCTACAGCAGGTGCTCCATAAAGAGGTTTTGAATGAAGGTACATGATTTAAGATATTAAGCCAAGAGGCTCTTACTCTTCCTTTTTCCACAAGGTTCGTAATCATGATAATGATTCCAGTGTTTTGTTCCCAAATCATCCTCCAGAAATCTTCAAACGTAGACTTTAAAGGTCCCTGGGTGGCGATATAGGCTTTCGCTTTGTTGTAACCCTTCAAAGATGATACAGCACAAAGTAAGTTGAAAGCAATGCCACAGACCAGTTAATAATTCAAGTGCCTTCCACATTGAAGAGGCTGTGTTTTTAGGAAAAGCTCTGTGCAGTATTAAAACACGTTCAACAGTCTCTGTGGCACTCTTCGACAATGCGAAACAGGTTTATAAAAACATTTCTGACTTACATCGACATAGTTTGCATTAATGTAGTCGCTGTGCTTAGAGTCTTTTCCTGGTAAAGGTCTTAACTTCACCCTACTGTGATCATCTATAGAGGATAAAAAAAAAAAAAAAAGCAAAAACAAATGTGTAATTCAAACACTGCCAGCATTCTAAAGCAGAAAACAAGGCAAATAGGCAATGTGGCATCTCCCAGAGTGCCCCAAGAAAACTTTTGTCAGAACAAGAGCTAAAAATTCAAAGATACAGCAATGAAACCCATCTTAAAAACACAGGGACGTTTCTACATCATGCTCGGATGTGGGAATGCCGGAGAAATGCTAAATGAAGTCCTTATTAGTTCACGTAAAATGATCTCAAGTTGCAACCCTACAAAGTGTCCTTGTCCTGGATTTTAAAACCAAGGCCTTTGATTATCCATGGCTGTGTCTCTTTTCCATTAATACAAATGTACAAAGGTGACTGTTATATTAGGTTCAGAACAACACCTATTTGTTGAACATCTATTTTCGGGAGACTACTTTGCTAAATTCAGTTAGACTCCCTGCTACCCCAGTAGAACCTAAGTAACTGAAACCAGAGCTGTTCCTGAGAGTAATCTCATTGCAGGACTCTGGTAGGAATCTGGTCAATGACCAGATTTTAGGATCCACATAACCTCAGCTTATGATCACAAAAGGGGGAGTGGGATATAGGCCTCTTGTTGCCCAGCAAAGTGAGCTTGAATTTTTAGGACAGCAAATGAAATAAAAAGAAGTGAAGGTCACAATTTTATTTTCTCTAGCTAGGAACAGAATGGGCAAAAGTAAATGTACATTTCTGCTTATAATCATAAAAGGCCAGTTCAAGGAGAAGTCCAATGAGTGGTTTAGCCTAGACATTAATGACCTCAGACTATTTCTCAAGCACTTTTTGAAAGCCCTCTCCCTTCTTGTGACTGTGAATTGCGTTTGTTGTTCTGACAAACTCTCAGACTATACTTGCTATGCAGAGGGGCCACCTGCTAGAAATAGGCTCCAAATGACAATTTTCCTCCAAGTTATCTGAATACAAACCACTATGCCTTAGCTCAGTAGCACTATAATGCCTATTATTTTTCAGATTGACAAATAAGAATACATTTTCAAGTTGCAAAATTCATATTTAATCCAAAAGGTAGCAGCCTCTCTAAATAGATCAATACAGGAGGTGGTCCGGTAGCACCCATATATACTTGGAAGTTGTAATGGCTGTGTGAGAGAAGGAGACATTTTGTTGCCTGCACAGTAAGTTGTTTCAAGACATCTCCATCCCAATTTTTGCTATTCTAAGCCCTTAATATGGGGGTAGACCAAGATGACGGGTGATAATGCCCAGAATCTGACCAGGTGTCATGAACACCAGAATCCAACTTTCTGAACTTAGGAAAATAAAACCACATCTCATCTGAATTTGTGACAGTGAAACCATAAATGATGTGGTGAGAGTACAACCATATCAAACCACAGATGGTACACTTTCCAGGCAACACCATGACCCTTGGGCGTATCACGCAGACGCTGCTTTGATTTCCTCCCTCTTTTTTACCACATACTTTCAGCCAAGCACTGAGGTCACCAAAGTAAGGACTGCCACGGTGGAGAGAATGCTATGTGTGGATATACTCAAGGAACACATGTGTATGTATCCCTGCCTGACTTACATGGTTAGAAATGAGGTATATAGATGGACACATCCTTATATAATCTCAGCAAGGTGAGCCTTGACTGATTTGGCCAACAAATACTGTCAGAGTCCATCCATTCAAAGACTGGAGAGAAAAGTAAAGTTTGACTCTTCCTCGTTCCATTTGTTACCTCTTCATTCTCTCACATAAGTGGAACCAATACTCTTATTCAAAAATGACTTGTGGTCCTTTTAAAACTTTAGAGTTAGTAGTAAAACTCTATTAGTAGGTGACATTATCTTGTATATAAAAATTCTAAGGAATCCACAGAAAATAATTATTAGAATAAATGAGTTCAGCCAAGGTTGTAGGATACATGATCAATGTTAAAAAAAAAAAAAAATTGTATTTCTATACACAATGGAAGATCTCAAAATTAAGTAAACAATTCCATTTACCATAGCATCAAAAAGAATGCTTAAATTCAACCAAAGAAGTGTAACACAATGCAAACTATAAAACATCATTTAAAGAAATAAAAGATGACCTCATAAATGTGGGAAGACATCCCATCTTCATGGATGGAAGACAGTACTGTTAAGATTAATCCACAGAGTCAATGCAGTGCCTATCAAAATCCCAGCTACATCTTTTGCAGTAATAGAAAAGTTGATCCTAAAACTGATAAGGAAACACAAGGGGCCCAGAATAACCAAAACAATCTTGAAAAAGAAGAACAAAGTTGGAGCATTCACAGTTTCCAGAGTTCAAAATATACTACAAAGCTATACTCTGTCATTAAGATGAAGCAATACTGGTCTAAGGATAGACCTATAGATCAATGGAAGAGAACTGAGAGTCTAGAAATAAACCCTGACATTCGTGGTCAGTTGATTTTCAATAAGGGCACTAAGACAATTCAGTGGGGGAAAGAAGAGTCTTTTCTACAAATAGTGTAGGACAACTGGCTATCAACAGGCAAAAGAATACACTTCGACTCTGCCTCACATATATAAGAGTTATTTGGATAAAAGACCTAAATGTAAAAGCTAAAACCATAAAACTCTGACAAAAACAAAGGTGTAAATCTTCATGATCTTGGATTACGCAGTGGTTTCTTAGATATGACACCAAAACCACAGGCAACAAAAGAAAAATTATGTTTCACCAAAATTAAAATAATTTATGCTTCAAAGGACACCATCAAGAAAGTGAGAAGACCATGCACAGAATGGGAGAAAATATTTGTCAAATGTTTATCTGTATAAGGGATTCGTTTCCAGAATGTATAAAGAACTCCTACAACTCAGCAACAAAAAGATAAGTAATCTCATTTAAAAATGGGCAAAGAATCTGAATAGTTATTTTCCCAAAGAAGATCTACAAATGGCCAATAAATACATGAAAAGATGCTCAACATTACTAATCATTAGTGAAATGCAAATTAAAATGGCAATGAGATACCACTTCACACCCATTAGCAAAGCTATATATATATATATATATATATATATATATATATATATATATATATATATATATATGTCTATCTATAGAGGTAGATATATAAAAGTAACAAGTGTTGATGAGAATATGGACACTGGGACTCTCATATATTGCTCGCGGGAATGTAAAACAGTGCAGCCACTTTGGAAAACAGTATGGCAGTTCTTCAAAATGTTAAACATAGAGTTACCATATGACCTAGCTATTCTATTCCCAAGTATATATCCAAGAGAATTGAAAATATATGTCTGCACAAATGTTCATAGCAGCATTATTCATAATAGCCAAAAAGTCGAAACAACCCAAATGTCCGTCAAATGATGAATGAATAAACACAATGTGGCATATCCATACTGTGGAGTATTTTTCAGCCATAAAAAGGAATGAAATACCGATCTAAGAGACGACATGGATGCATCTTGAAAACATCATGCTAAGTGGAACAGACCCAGACACAAAAGGCCACATAGTCTAGGATTCCATTTATATGAAATGTTCAGAATAGGCAAATACATAGAAATAGAAAAGTAAGTGGTTTCTAGGGGTTAGGGAAAAGGAGGAATTGGGAATGACTGCTAATGGGTATGGGGTTTCTTGTTGGGGTGCTGAAAATGTTCTAAAATTAGGTAGTGGTGATGGTTGTACAACTGCGAATATACTAAAAAACACTGCAATTCAGTTTATATTTAAATTCCCATTTAAATATAAATTAACTTTAAATGGGTGAATTTCATATGGTATGTGATTTTTATCTCACTAAAGCATTATAAAAAGGTTTATCTACAGTAGCATTCAAATTTAAATGGTTCAATTTAATGCACTATAAAATTCTATGGAATGTGTTCCTTACCGTAGTGTATGCTAACCATAAACATGTGTGCCTCTGCCTTTAGTATCAAAGCATATATTATCTGCCAGTGACCCAAACCCCCAGTGTCTATAAGAAGCAGCACTATAGCCAGAAGAAGACTGTGTTCCTAGAGTATTCCCGTAAGGTTCTATAAGAAGAATGCTTACTTGTTTGCTTCCCAAACGCCAGAGTACTCCAGACCTTGGAAAGATGGTAGAAAGGACAAAATGCATGGGCCCCAAGGACTGGTGCCTCCATCCCTGAAGGTATAGCCCACTGAAGGTACACTACCTAGTCTTAGAAATTCAGTTTATTGATCCATTTTCAGTATTCTTTATTTTATTTAAAATCTTGGCTCTCCCCACTTAAAAGCAATGTCAAGAGAGCCACAGGACATTCAAACTTTGGTTCCCAGCGTCTGGTATGAAGCCACTTCACAAGAGAACCATGAAGCTCAGAACATTTCTTCCAACCACCTTATTCTTAGGTAGAGACCTGACAGCTTAATGAAAGACTCAGGGGGCTGTAAATGTCCCCACTTCTTCTTATCCACTGTTGAAGATGGGCTAACGAGAGGTTAACTGGTGAGTGTAATTCTCTCTTGGCATTCCTGATTGCTTGGCTTTCTGCTCATCCCCAGCATGAAGATTTAATTTCCTCACAGTTGAAGATAGTTTAAAGTTTATTACTTACATGCTAAAATGTTGATGTATCTGTTTTTGTGCTTGTTATCTGGATGATTGGAATGTTCTGCGGTGATGTTCATATCGGCAGTACAGCGCTGGACTTCCTGGTGAAAAAAAAAATCAAAATTTCAAAAATTTTAGACACACTTTCAATGTCTAGCAAGGGTGTAGGAAGAAAGGAACTATATATCCAAAAGCATGAAGTATTTACTTGCTCCCTAGCTGCGGCCTCCCCATTACCTCCCCAAACTCAACTTCAGAAATAATTGACATGTTCATGTAGGAAGGATGTGAAGAAGATAAAAGGATTTCCGTTTTTACTAATTCATCAATCATCTACTTCATTCCAGCCTGTGACCTAGGCATAGGGATTACAAAACATCGTATCTGTCTTTGAATATGTCACAGCCTGATGGGGTAGGAAAACATGCCAAGAGACAATGACAGTCAAATGTGGTTAATAGAAAAGAGTCCTCAAGAAACTATGGTGGGAGCACAGAGGAAGGCTTCAGGAAGATCATTTGAGTTTTAAAGGATGAACAAGAATTTTCCAGGCAAGAGTAGAATCTCCGCCATCATTTGCAATATGCTTATAGACCATATAGCTCCTTTTATAACTATCAGTGCAAGTTGATTACACTCCGTCCGGAAGTGACGCTACTGTATTAGCCCAGTGACCTGTCCTGTGTGGCCCAAATATATAGAGATTTGATGAATTATTTGTGAACTCCAGTTTCATTTAAATTCTCCTTTAGAAGGCAACTCTTCAGCTACCTTTGCCACGAATGTAAACATCATGCATTAGCGTAATACAAGGTTGCTGTAAAGTCAAATTTTTCTACGGTGTATGGTTCAAACCCAAGAAAGTACCGGAATTAACTAATAAGGGAAGTCATTAGCAGTGCACAGCTGCTACAAAGAGCAGGAGCAAGTGACAGAAAATTATCAGGAGAGAAATATTTTACACGTAACAGATGTAAGAGTTTAGGTGCATGTAGACTCCCCCCCCCCCCGCCAAGGAGGTGCATAGCAATTATGGATGCTTTCCATAACATTCACATTAGGAATAATGAAAACGAGGAACTGGTTGTCTTTTATATTCACAAAGTACTTCCCAGTGAGGGGTCCCTCTCTTCTCTCCATGGAGGAACCAACTCACTGTAATCAAATAATTTAAAGTCTAAAAACAAAGGGTCACAACCCATGCAAAGAGACCATACTCATGAACCCCTGATTCTTGGAAGTGGTATGTTCAATTTTTCATAATTGCAGACCTTCCCAGTTGTCCATTAAAAAAAGAAAGAAAAAAAAAATCCACAGGTATTAATTCAACACACCTCTTGGGGAAAGTGTGTGTTTCACAATTCTTACTCTTGTTATGTTTACTAAATGTGATAAACTCTATTTTCTCTTCTAAAATGGTTTATAACCTATGGTTTCACAAATGGTGGTTTAAAGGGGTTTCAGGCTGCCTTTGGTTCTTTTTTCTAAAGTGAGATAAAGGGTAGGCATCACGTGATGAGTCTGATATCTTAACATCTCCAAAAACATAAGCAATGCTACCTCTACTCAAAGTACGTGGGGGTACTGGCCTTTTAGAATTGCCTTGAACGCCTGAGGCATACACCTTTGAATAGTTTCAGGGGCAGAAATCCTTTGAAAACAGATTTGTATTCTGGAAGACATTAATTCAATCTATACATAAATTCCTGAAATAAGCTGACATCCTTTTGTTTCTGGGTTTTGAAGGTCATACTTTGGCATACTGGGTTGCTAAAGCATCTTGTGTTAAGAGATGATAGCTTTCCGTATTTTAGCTTGAGATTCACTTGGTTGATTTTTTTTCCCTATTGTGTGGATCTGACCACCCCAGCTATGGACTGAGCTCAGGCCTCTATTATAATATAATGCAATTGACCAAGAGTCCTTGGGAGCAGCTGTCTGCACTGTTTAGAGCAGTCATTCAATATGGCCAATCAAACTCTTTGTTATCTAAAACCGTGGGTCTGATCTGTTGCCTCTATTTCACTTTTCCAATTATATGAATGACAGAAAACAAAGAATAGTCATAAATAATGTTAAATCTGATTTTATGAGAACCCGAGGGGTTTGCCTAAGGCCTCCTGATTTTGTCTTGTGGATAATAATGTCATCTGTAATTCCTTGCAGAACTGTTTGCCTCATTTAGATGCTGGTAATATCATCTGATCCTGGAGTGGCTTTTCTCCATCAGGACTGGCATTTCAAAGTTAATGTGATTTTAATAGGTGTTAAAACCCTTCGAAGTGACACTGGCTGATGGAGTGTGTGTAGCCAAGTTACCTATTCGGCAGTCTGATAAACAGTGTAAGATTTAAGCTTGTTCGTATTTTACCGTCCATATAACAGAGTTGGAATTCTCAAAATGGGTATCCTGAGTATCGACAGGCACAAAACCACAGAAAAAAAGCCAAGTGAAAACAAGAGATTTAACAATAAAGTAAAACTTAAACAAAAACACCGCAAGTTGGTATATTCAGCACTCTGGGAGACCGAGGAGGCGAGATCGCCCGCTGCCTGGGGTCAATGAGTTGAGAAGTTATCGACAAGGCACGTGGAGACCTACTGTCCTACCATTCTGTGGCTTGATGTGAAATCATGATGGAATAAAAAATACATCTGCAAATCTTTCAGATTTCTCAGCTTCCCAAAGAAGTTGAGAAGAACCCACTTAGGACCAGGTGACCCAGTGTTAGAGCGAGTATATGGACACTTCCAGTGTGTGGGTTCAGGCAGCCTACAGCTGTGTTACGGGGACTGTGCTCCCAAAGGTGAGCACTTTAGGTCGTCACTATGGCCTGGTGCTCTGCCTCGTGGCTGACACACAGCTGGCCCTTGCTGGATACTGGTGACATGCCATCTTCCCGCTTCTGCTCAGGCTACCAACTGCAGCCACATCGAACGTCTTCAAATGCTGCTGCTTTGACCCTGTTACTCTCTTCCCCAGAAACCTCTAGTTAGAACCCAGATTCCCTAGCCAGGCTTTCAAGGTCCCACCTTATCTTCACCAGCTCCCTTCCCATTGCCAAACAGCTTTACTTCCGTGCCCTTTGAAAAGGCCATAGGATTTCCTGCAGTGGGTCTGTAAAATACAATTATTTTTCATACACTATTGTGAATTCTGGCTAGCTGTCTCTTCACTCTTCATAAAAACCTCAACTATGGTTTTCTTCATGCTAAGGGTTTAAAAATGTTCTTAAGACATTTCAGACCCTAAGTGGCATTTTGTCACAGGGACTCAGAGTTCTTTTCTGCCATCTTGCAGGCTGCCATCTCATGCAGCATGACCCTCCCCCCTCCCTGGGGTCTGGTGACACCCTATTATGAGTCGATGGCAACGATGGAACGCTGCATCTTGCATAAAGTGATTGTGGCCACGGATCCCTCGAGCACATGGGCTCAGGTGGACAAAGCTTTGTTCTCCTGATTTAAGACGAGCAACTGGCCCAAATTTGGCTCAGCTGGAGTTAATTGTAAGCGAGGCGATTCCCCCAAAGGATCTTGTCAAGGGGGTTGGACCTCTGGCCTCGTCTCCGCACTCAGCCTTCCAACTTGTGACGCTCCTGACCGCTGCCTATTAATTCTATCGACCCACACGGCCTCAGAGCCCTCTCCTTTGGAAAGATAACGCTAGCACTGTGCCTTTGGAAGCCTCCTGGATGAGGACTGAGGAGGCCGGGGAAGAGTGAGGTTCAAGTCAGCTCAGGTAGCCAAGGAAACAGAGTCATCGAACGCCATCCTGAGACAAGGATTGATGTTATTTCCAGTGACTGCAGAATCTGCTAGAGGTATAATGTTGCCAGCTCTTACCAGTCTCCAAAATTTATCTGACAAGGACAAAACGCTGGCTGCATCACCTCTAGCCAAAGACTCAAAATTACCAGTGAATCGTTTTTCTCATTCTCCTCCAAGCAGCAAAGTTCTGAACATATGACAGCTATTCACCAATTTTCTTTTTTTTCACTTCCATCCAAGATTTTAAAACAGGATGGGGCAAATAGAAATTCTGGTGAAATAATCAAAATGTATAGAAGCCTTTCTTCTTCTTTGCCCTCCTCCGGAACTTTCTATCCGTATTGAGCACGTGTTTTGCTTTGCCCACTCTGGTCTCCATCCCCCACCAGACTGAACTCCTTGAAGGCAAGGTCTCAAATTCAACTCTACACTTTGTATTATGTCCACAGAATAACAGGTACTCCGTAACTGTCAGATGAATTGCTTTTCTCAATTCTTAATGGCCACACATCAATTGTCAAATAGTATTTATAATTTTAAGATGAGTTCTTTGACTAACTTTAGGCCTCTATGCAGATGTTGTTTAAGATTTTTATAAGTCAGATTCTCAACTAGCTGGAAGGCTCTAGGCCATAAAGGTCATGGAGTGGGCTCTCAGTACTTTTAGTGGGTGGGGAGCTGTTTCCTCTCCTGCCCCCCCCCTTTTTTTGCCAAGGCAATTGTTGGCTTGTCAGCTGCGTGATCAGTTTTAGACAATCATTGGTAATCTTGGTATTTTTTTCTCCTTCTGACTCCAGGTCACTACAGGACACCACTTTAATGAGAGCGTGGAGGGTCTCGAGGTTACACATGTGGGCTTGAGTCTGTTGGCCTGGTCTTAAAAACCTAACTTCTGTCATTTCAAAACGGAGTCAACCAAAGCCTCAGTTTTCCCATGGAGGAAGTTTCCTCATCTGTAAAACGGGAACCATAGACTAGCACCCCGTCGTGGGGTAGTTCCGAGGAACAAGTGAAATAATCCACGTGCCCTGCTAATAAGTAAATGCTGGCCACCCTTCTTGCACTTAAAAAGATCTGGAAATCTGGGGTTGACTTTACTACTCTCCTACCATAATGAGGGTTCTGTTTTGTTTTCCTTTCCTTTTTTTTTTTTTTTAAAGATTTTTACTTATTTTTAAGTGATCTCTATATCCATCGTGGGGCTCAAACCTACAACCCTAAGATCAAGAGTCACACGCTCCACCGACCGAGCTGGCCAGGCGCCCCAGTTTTGTTTTTCTTTAAATCGCACAAAAATCTCTTTTCCTGACCTTTTTTAATAGCCTGTTCCTATCTTGTTTATAAAACAGCCTTAATAATTCCTTAAACAGCCTGCTACCAGTTATCCTTTTTAGCAGAGCTGCCGAAAACGAATACCACTACTGTTGTAAAATACTTCGAAATCTCCCTCAGTGAGAAGAGGACAGTATCTTAAGGACTTGTTCTGTTTCATTCCTCCCTTTACGTTGCTGCCTTATTGTTCTTTTCAGAAGACAGGACAGTCTTCCTATTCTGAATAGCTCTGACGTTCTACCTTCAGACCAGGAGGAACTGTGAAACGACAACCGCAGAACAAGGCCTCCCTTGTCCCTGCCCTCCTGCACCCCTCCCTTCACCACCAGCTAGTAAGACTTAAGCTATAAAAGTTCAATATAGGAGACAAAAGCTTCTAGCCACTTTTTTTTTTTTTAAGGATAGAAACAGGGTGCAGATGCCCAGAATTTGTTAACAGGCTTGATTTTGATGCAGCAAAGCCCATTTTAAGTCAGATCGAGTTTATAGAGGTGTAGCTGATTATTTTGAATAATTAAATGGTGTCAAAACCAGCTGTAATGAATAGCACCGGGGTCTCAAATCATAAATAATTGAGAAACTGGAGTTGCATTTGGTCATCCCGATCTAATTCTGTTCTCCAGAGGATAAATGTTTGTCCTGAATACCATCAACATTGTTAAATGCCTCAATATTCTTGCTCAGTCATCCAGCCAACAGTCAATTGAACTAAATCACTTCAACAGCACACACATTTGCTGTCCTCATGAATACAAAATGTTTGACTTTAAACCATGTTCTTCGTACTTGAATGGGCACCTCTTTTGGTAAGCATCTAATAGTCACATTAAATACCTGACATGTTTTTGTTTGTCCCATGATACATAGGACTTTGCCGAATAAATCAGAGGGTCCCTTCTCTCTCCCACCTCTGCTTTGGTTTGCTCAGAAAAACAAAAAACTAACAGAAAGACTTCCTTTCAAACCAGTTGTCAGAATTGCCTTTATGATGGCCTCTGGGGACTCTGAATTTGCACAGAGACGGGGGCTTTGGGTCCCGTGTTCATCTCTCCCTGTGCCTCCTTTCCATGACACCATTTAAGCCCTGAATCCCACTTTGTGAAAAGAGGTGGGCAGTTCAGCAGCACCATCGTCATTTCCATTTTAAAGGAAGAATGAGCGAGAGAAAGGCACCGACTCACCCACAAAGCTAGAAGACAGCTGAGCTGCCATGAAAACTTGGCCTCCTCGGCACAACTCTTGCTGCCAGAGATGTGCCTTAGTTAAGCGCCTCAGTGAAGAAAAGGGCAGTCTGTTTAATAGCTCCTCATTGACACCCTGTCACTGATGCACTGGCAGGGAACCCGGAGCTGGCAGGGCGGTGCGTGCTGCGCTCTACCTTGTTTCCTTTGCCACAGCTCTTAAAATCACAGGGCTGTGTTCACGCACGTCTTCTCCCCAAGGATTAATCATCACGAAAACCACCATCATCCGCCTTTGCAGGGGCTTACCAGGTAACCCGGCACTCTCAAGGACGGGCATCATTCCCTTTTCCCAACTTTGGGATGTCAGTGACAGGCGTGCCATTTCTAAGAACGAGGAAGCTGGGCCATCGGAAAGGAAGTGACTGGTCCAAGGAGAAGGAAGCACACTGCCTCCCACGGAGCCAGCTCCCCGTTCCCCAGACTGCAGATCTGCTGCCTTCTCTGCACTTTGTGCAGCCCAGACACACGGGCCCTACCACTGTCCCAGAGAGGATTACGATGAAGACAGAACCTGGGGGCTGGCCTCTCTTCCACCACTAAGTCTGTTCTTTTCTGGAAGCGCATGTGCAGGACATGGGCAACCCACCCCCTCTCACCTAGTCTTTTGGGGGAAAAGAAGTAGAAGTGTAAAGAAAAAAGAACACTCTCCAACTTTTTCCAGTATTTTTTTTTGTTATGCTTGAATGGATTCATTTCAAGTTTATAAAAATCCTTATAAAAGAAGAGTTGGGTTTCTGGAAATTAATTTCCAGTTTTGAAACATACCTCAAAATCCTCGGAGAACCCATGCTGGTTATTAGAATAGAGCTCACCAATGTGTTTAACAAACTGTTTGACAGGAATGGCTTCCATGTCATCTGTGGGGATAAAATGACATTCAGAGTCACACAGAATATACTTCAATAAAACAAGGGACACCGATAAGGGATTATTAAAGACAGACGTTTGACTTTTGTGGGGAGTGGAAGGACTGTATCACCCGAAGTAGATGTCCTTAAGAAAAGTCTCAGGATGTGTTCTACTTTTCTGTCTCACTAGGATTTTGAGTGCCTAGAAACTAGGTTAAATACAGTTGTTGTTTTTTTTTTTAAGTACCTAGGGAATTCATATATATATATTTTTTAATATTCAAGGCAATTTACATAGTTAAATTACCACATCATACTAATAACTGAAAGTCTGAACTTCCTAAGGGTACCTATTTGTCAAGAAATTTTATCACAACCTAAGATTTTTTTTTTTTCAATTGCTCTTCAGTGAGGTCCTGCTTGAACTTGGAGCAATGAAGTTCTATTTCCAGTCTCTGAAGTCGCAGCAATCTTTATACACAATTACAGGGAGATGCCATTGTACCAGCTGGCTTGGGTACAATGCCATCTATGTTTAAGTGTTCAAAATTTTAGTTCAAGACAGCTGTGTCTACACGATGCCAAATAATCAGTTTGACTGAATTAACTGGATTTTTTGGGTGTTGACAGACTAGGTATAGATTCAGGAAGACTCCACATTCCAACTTATTGTAGTGTTGTCACTTCAGAAGGATATTTGCAGTTCATGAGCCCAAAGTGTGTTTTGGGCGGATTTTTCCAGATCTGGTCCGATACTGGAGTACCGGCCACAAAACTGCCACACCCCACGAACTGGAGCTCCCCAACCGCCTTCCCTCGACCCTCCCCCGCAAATATTTCTTTAAAAATACTCTGCTGAATTTGAGATAAACAACAGACATGACATTTACTTTATTCAGAGTGAAAGATCTTTGGCAAACGCACAAACATCTAAACTGCCACAGATGCTTTTCTTAGCAAAGGGTATGAAGATCTGTATGTGTAAATGAGGTCCTACTTTGGCAAGAATGTTATAGATCCAGGCCTGACAATCTGATTTCTCTTCATCTGGTGACAGTTAACATTGACTATGTCATTCCTTCTCTACTTTCTTTCGAGAGAGCAAAGCTCTAGGGTGGCTTTTTGCATCTATTGACATTTTCAAACTTGAATCATTCTTAAGCGGAAAATAGCATCTCTTATACTTTGTTTAAGGAAGGTGACTTACATGTTCATAATCCAAACTGCTCAGCACAGAAATGTTACTGATCAAATACATGGCGCTCTGGAAGCACCAATTCTTTCTGTGTGGACAATTAAAGACCTAATCATTTTAATAGGCCACCTTATGAAAAAAATTGCCAAGTTATTTACAAATATTTCAGGATTGAAGATGTTCATGAATATGCAATCATTCTGCACGCCCGAGAAATCTATAGCTCCCATAATGATGTCACCAGCATTAACAAAGTAAGCGGAGCCAAAACGTTTCCCCAGAATATTGAGCAGAATGCACAGTTCAAGAAAAATTTCCAAAATTATCTGATCAACTTCGCCTACAATGTTTAGAAGTAAGCAAATCCTACAATCAAGATCAAGTGGCAAAGAAATGATCTGAAGTTGAGATAAGGGTTAATAGGTACAAAATCGGGAGTCTTGAAAAGATTAACCCAAAGAAACTCCTCTTTGGACAAGAGGCAAAATGAGCGAGATGGGACACAACCTACCCCCGCAAACACTTTAGTATACAGACTGCAGCATTTCGTTCCAGCTTATTTAGAAACCAAACACAACACTGTTTCCGAGCGGGACATCGTTAATACCGCAATAGGCCGAGGGCAACATTTATCCCATGATAACTTAGAATTTTAGAATTCCAATAAATTCATGGCGCATACAGACTCTAGTTCAAAATAAGAAAACACGTCAGCTTTAGAGATATTTTACTCTGCAAAGTCAAAAACCAAAAAAGGCAGAAAACATGGCATTTTAAAGGCCAAAGCCCACCTCGAGTCATTAAAAAAAAAAAAGGTTTTCAGGGTAACAATTTATTATTTATTTTTTTCAGCCAAGTGCCCAAGTATAATATCCCAGCTAATGCCATACATGTCCAGAAATCAGTCTGCCTGCTGTCCCCCCCGCTAGATGCTGGAAAAATCCAGCAGAGCTCAGTAGGATAATCATGGAAATATATGACTCACTAGTCTCTCCAATTAGCTTCTTGATCCAGGGAAGTCTAACCACACCCCTCTGGGTTTCCAGGCACCACCAGTAACATCATAAAACTACCAGACAGGCAGACAGACAGGCAGACAGACACACACATGCAGATGCACGCACATAAGCACGCGGTACGGACCGCTACCAGCAACCCAATAATACACTGTCTTTCAATCAAGATAAATGAAGCTGAAGGGTCACAAATCTTTTTTCTCAATATGAAGAAGAATATAAGGCTATGACTAATTAGAAGTCCTCATAGTTATTCCTCTTAAATAGTTCTTCATTAAATTTCTCGCAACATGAGCCAGATAATTATAAAATGACTGTAACTAGCAGAAGGCCAAACAATTAGGACCGTGTTGTAGACCTGATCTTGTCAGATTTTGTCTGGCAAGACCCCGTGGTGTTAGAGGACATCCACGTGAAAGATGGCATTTCACTTACATATCTGTTGCATTAACGGACACAGAGACCATCAGCAGCACTAACCACGGGCCAGGCACTCTCCACGCCCTTTAGGTGGATTACATCTACTCCAAACCTCCCAGTAACCCCGCGAGATGGGTACTATTTTCCTACTCATCTCATAGTTGAGAAAATAAGCTCAGAAGGATTAACCGAAGGCCAGACAATGGCAGAAGCTGGCCGCAGACCCAAGGTCAAGAGAGAATGGCCGTGGTCTGGGTCAGAGTGAATGGGAAACCACTGGATGAGGCATTTACCGAGCACCCAGGACTCAGCCAGGCATTAGGGAGATGGTCTCCGCCCAAGGGCACATTTGTGTTGCAGAAGCGATGAATATCAGCAGGAGTGAGCAAGGATTACATGGTGAAGATGCCAAGTGTCATGAAAAGGATGGATTTGATGACTCAGGTGAGAATAAATGTCACCAGTGTAGTGGTGATGAAGAAAAAAAAATGTGAGCTCGAATCAAAGGGAGAGGTTTTCACTAACTACAGGTTAGTGAGGGAGATGGTGAGGATATAATTGAAACGGTCTCAAGAGAGACTCCACAGAATGATAAGAGAATCACCATGTATTGCGCCCTTACTGGTCACCAGGGACCGTGCTAAATGCTTGCCATACATTCAGCTTTACCAGAACTAGGTGAACACTGCTCTCCTCACATGCCACACAAGGTAATGGAAGCAACATGTCCAAAGTGACCAATAACTCCGCAAGCAGAGGTGTGATCTGAAGCCCGGTGTGTACCGCACGGGAAGACCGTGCTGCTCCACAATGTGACCCCCGGCTCGTCTTCATTCTCCAAGTACAATTTCCAGGAAGAACAAGGAATGAAACAAGAGTATCTCGGTTAATTAAACAGAGTATCTTGGATAAAATGTTCCCGTTTAATTTTGTGCCAATATTTTTAGTTACAGAATTTTCAGATACCAAAGATTTAAATTAGGCAAAAATGAGAGTGCTGCTGTTATCCTTAAATCACCCCATTAGAAGAGGTTTGGTATAGTCAGTTGAGAATCAGCACCTTAAGAGTAAGATTGTTATTCCATGTTGTTATTTACACTTTGTTCCAAGATTTCAGCTCTCGGTGGTTGGAATTAAACTTCATATAAAAGAGGCCTTTTACTGTGGTCAGCAGCCTTACGAACCACTTCTGATGACGTCTGAAGTTAGTCTCTGGTTTGCAAGGTACCCAAAGAGGCACATTGAGAGAGGGTGAACATCTACTAAGAAGAAAGTACCAAAGACGAGAGATTCCATGGAGGTAAAAAAGAGCTCGAGATTATTCACGTTAAATAAAACATAATAAATAAAGAATAACGCATTGAACATAGAGAAAAGCTGCTTCCAGAATCTGGTTATGTCTCTGCTGTATTTGCAATTTGGAGCCGGGTAGAGGGAAATCACCCCTATATTGGTCTGTGGTTCTAACCTTGCCTGTGCTCACTTCACTTTCTCTTCCTCTTCAGGAATAACATAAACAGAAAGCGAAAACTTCACTTGCTTGTCTTTTTTGATATTAGAAAGGAAAAAATCAGCAGCCGAGGCTGTTGTTGAACATCATCCCCAGGGAGGTGCCGCAGAGGGCTCAGCCCATCATGCAGCTCCGTGGCTGGGTCTTCAGCCTGTCACTCAGTAAAACTGTCTAGCTGTCATTCTTGTTACTGATGGTAGAAAGCATCCCGTGTGCCAGGCATGTAGGGGCACTGGTGTAAGTGGAGAAGCCAGAGCCAGATGGCCTGGTGGTAGGACTTCACCCCTCTGTAATTCCCTTTCCTTATCTGTAAAATGGGAATGATAATGACTTTCATAGAGAGTTATGAAAAGTCAACAGATGACCGAAGCAGTTACAAGAGTGCTTGGCATTTAGTAAATGCTTGATAACTAGGATGTATTGTTGGGTGCTAATTGTGTGGCCTTATGATTTGGGGCTGTGATTACCCATTTTACAGATGGGGAGACTGGCTAAAGGAGACCCAAGAGCTTGGCCAAGGTCCATTATCACGTGGTGGGGCCAGGCTGACTCTGAAGCCTTGTGTCTTCCATTTTTTGGGACCTCTCTCTAGACCTTAAATTGAACACACGTGGTTAGAGAGGGCAGAAAACCACAATATTTAAAAAAAAAATAAATAAAAAGCATTTATTTGAGAGAGAGAGAGCACAGAGGGAAAGGGAGAAGCAATCTCCCTGCTGAGCAGAGAGCCTGATGTGGGGCTCAATCCCAGGACCCTGAGATCATGACCTGAGCTGAAGGCAGATGCTTTACTGACTGAGCCACCCAGGCGCCCCCAATAATGCTTTTTAAAGAAACTTTCTGACTTAAAAGGAATGAAAGATACACTTTGGCTTTAACAGTAAGCTTCAGTCAACCTAGAAAATTCACATTGGTATTCTGATCATGTTGATGATGTCAGGTAAAATGAAGTGTTGCACGGTTTACCTTCCTGCCAAGATGCTTAGTGCTGGGGTTGACTGGTTTAACGTCCGTTTAAGAAAGTATCCGTATCGGCAGGGTGCAGGTACATATATAATCACCATTACCAGCCCAGATGGCCTTCAGTCGCCTACTCTGCCACCAATCTCTGTGAAGTTCATTTAACCCATAGCAGTTCCCGCAACCCTATGCCAAATCCCAACCAGTTCTGTCCCTCAGCAGGGGAAACCTCTAAAGCCCCAACACAGTCCCTGGGTCAAGTCCCTCCTGCTCAGACCTTACACCCCTACTCCTCCAAGTCCCACAACTGGGCTGTTCACCACCCCTCTAATGGACAGACCTGGATTTCAGGAACTCAGTCCCTTCTTGCCTGCCCGCTCAGCTCCCAGAGGCCAAGTTCAGGCCTCTCTCTGCACTTGGTAAGACCTCTGTGTCCACTTAGGAAGATAAAGCAAACATGAAACGAAAGAACATTATTGGGATTTTCATTTCCGCATTAGGGCACAACAAATAGATTTTTGTCTAAATCAGACTCTTTGGATGCAAGGAGTGTTGTGGAGATTGGAACATTTTATTTCCTGCCATAAAAAGAAATCTCTTTTCATTTATGACACAATGAAGTCAATAAAGAAAAGGCTTCATTATAGTCAAAAGACCAATGAATCTCCTTTGGAGATAATCTCTGTATAAATAAAATATGCCAACAAGGTTGGTTTAATCCCAAGGGTTTTAAACTGCATGTTTAAAACCCCTTTATATGCTGGCACCCTGCTGAAGCCAGTGACCTTCAAATTATTAAGATGTATTTTAACTGCTGGAAAGGCATGAATCATTTCTGGATTTCCAAGCTCCCGGTTAGCAGCAACACTTTGTTTTGTAACGCTCTTATTAGCAAGTTAGATTCTCTAATTTCCACAAACAAAGCATTTCTAAGGACATTTGTGCCTGACAATATGCACATTTGGAAAAGCCCATACAACTTAGCCAATTATCAGGTTAATTTCATAAGCTAAGTTTTGATTTTAAAAAGCTGTAATATAATGAAAGTCTGAAAGAATACTACAATGCAGCGAAAATAGTCTGTAGATGGTGTATGTTCGTAACGCTGCAGTAACGCAATGAAAAGATTATTGAAGTGTGTCTTTTAAAATGAGTACCTCCTGATTGGAAACTCTAGGTTTTTAAAAGTACTTGCAGATGTGAAGAATAATGTGGATCTTAAAGGAACTGTGTGACCACTTCAGTATCTTAAAAACGTCACAGAAATAAGTATTACTTAGAAAGCATTACAGGGGACTGACCGCTAAGCTCCTGCAGTTAATTATGCTTCCCCCTCCCAGGGTAACAATGGAGAACCCATAACCATGCAACGTTCGGTTCTGAAGAACCTTTAGTGAAAAGTATTACGAGTCAGAGTCCCTTTTATTCTCCCGCACAAGTCAGAGTTCAAGTTACCAGGAAAACCAACCAACCAACTAACCACTGTTCCCATATATGGAGCAGATAGTCTAATTCCAAATTTTCCCAATGAAAGAATTGATGTCCCTTCTATAGTGATTGGAACGCAGCTTCAGAAGCACTTCTTTAATTTCTTTCACATTGGATAAATATTCTTGTGTTAGAAGAGTTCTTTCTAACGTAGCTAACCAACCTTGGCCATCATATTCACATCCTCTAGCATGTCTACTTTTTAGGTAAGTGCAGGTGAGATCAGGAAGAAGCAATGTCTTCATTCTGACAAGACTGTCTTTGCTATGTTAAATCAGGAGAACATACTGAAGATTTCAAGTCAATTAGTAAAATGAGTAACTTAGAATTCCTCAAAAATTCCTATAAATGGCTGTGTCTAAGGGACGAGTGATCAATTAACAAACCTCTCCTTAACCATTTGGGTATTTTATAATACTTCTTAAAAAGTTAGTGTAACTTACTGATTCTACTTATACTTTGGGATTTAAAGACCGGAGCTGTTTAATGAATTTCAACCACAGCAGAATCATCCAAAAGTTTCAACAGATTTGTGAATTTCTCCCTAAGTCATTTAAATCACATAGGCCTATTTTTGCACAGGGAATGGAAGTATAGGTGGGTAGAGCGTCTTTTTCTTCAAAAGTAAGAGAATAAAAAGGACTAGGGAACAGAGTAGAGATGAGTTTTTGATAAGGAAGAAACTTCAACAAAAGAATAACGAAACTATTCAGCGGGCTGTAAGAGAATTCAGCGGAGAGGCAAAAGGTCAGTGCTTGGTGGAAGGTCATCATCAAGAACTCGGGGGAAAAAACTACAGGGGATATTCACATGTATTTGAAATGCCTTGATTTAGAGAACGGATATCCAAATGAGGTGCCTGAAGTCTTGAGATATCAGAACTGTCAGAACAGCATGCCAAGGGGTGGCAGAGCCATTTCAAAGCATCTGTGCTTTGAAGCCACACAGAGAATTCCAGAGTTAGCTCCACCCCTCCCATCAGCTGGGTGAATTAATAGGGTCTCTGAGCCTCAGGTCCTGCAGCTGTAAGAGGAGGCTATCCACTGCACCTGTCTCTACAGGACCGACTGCAGTGAAAATAAACCATGTCGTCAGTAAACACTCAATACATATTGCATAACGTTTTCTAAAAAGAATGGTTAAATGTAAAGGAAGTTCTAGGAACAGAGCTTATTCCATATTCTAGTGATGACCCCAAAGCTCTATTTTACAACAGCGTGGTGCCTGAGTTTTCATTCTTACCCTGCTGCATCCATACATTTTTAACCAGTACAATGGTTCAGTTTACTAGAGTCGTTGTCTGGAAGTATCTTTCTTTTTAAACAATCAGTTATAGGAAATAAGGAGTTCAAGTGATAACAGTTGATAAATCGGAAGTCCAGTAGTCCTGTTATTAGGTTTTGAACAAGGATAAGATATAACTGAGGTTGGGTGCCTGGGTGGCTCAGTCGCTTAAGCACCTGCCTTTGGCTCAGGTCATGATCCTGGGGTCTTGGGATCGAGCCCTGCATCGGGCTCCCTGCTCAGCGGGGAGCCTGCTTCTCCTTCTGCTCCTCCCCCACCCCTGCCTGTGTGCGTGTGCGCACTTTCTCTCTCATGAATAAATAAATAAATATCTTAAAAAATATGTAACTGAGGCCTGGTGGGTAGAACAAGTACTCGATATGAACTCTGTAAATATCCTACTATTTTTGGAAATAAGAACAATGAGATAATTCCTAGGGTAAATCATTCAGAAGGACCCCAAGGAGGTCTCCACTAAGGAAAAGTTGGGGTGAAAGCTTTACCAGAGTGAAAATAACTCATGAATTTATTAAAAAGTGTTTCTCTTACATTGAATTTCTTATGCATGACATAGTTGGATGCTAATAACCAGAAGAAACCATAAGAATAGAGAGAATAGTGGATCACTGAAGTGCATCATAAATTAGAAAATATTTTACAAATGGGACTATTAAACAGGTCAGTGGGGGGTTTTGTTTCAGAAAAAGGGAGAGAGTGGGATTAAATTGAAAAATCTTTAAAGAAAGGTCATGGGGAGTAAGTTCTTCCCAGTTAAGGGTGAAATGAGTTGATGTGTCTTGGCAAGGGCCCCCCAAGAAGGCTGTGCCATCTGGGAACAGAGAGAGAGAGCAGCCTCGCTCTTGGTTTCTTTAGGTCCCTCACCGTCACACCGCACTGTAGCATTCCAACTACTTCATTTTTACAGTCGTGTCACGACTCCTCAAGGCTGCATTTGCTACGTCCAGTGAGGTACGACTGAACACAGATTTCTCAGTCAGTGGAGAATTTAAAGCAATTTTCTTCCCAAGTACTTACACTACCAGCAAGTATGAATTAGGAAAAACTCCCATTTCAAGAAATGCCTTTGGGTGGTGAGTACAGGAGTCCCCCCTCATCTGGGATTTTAGTTCCTTGCACTCAGCTGCGGTCTCCAGACGTATCATCAGAAGGACAACAGTAGCTGAGTGCTACGTCACATGCCTATGTCATTCCCCTCACTGCAGCTCACCACACAGGCGTTTTATCTCACACCATCACAAGAACGGTGAGGACAGTATAATAAGATGTTTTGAGAGAGACCACATAACTTTGATTACAACATATGGTTATAATTCTTCTTTTTTATTATTAGTTATTATTGTGACTCTCTTACTGTGCCTGATTTATAAATTAAACTTTCTCACAAGTATGTACGTAGAAAACACTCGAAAGCCTTTCTGGTCTGAAACACCTACCCAGAGGTGTGGCAAGGCAGGCACAACGGACTGGCATTTTCTCAGGATTCCAGTGAACTGAAAATCCTCAAGTCCAAGGGAAAGAGCAAGGCGCGGCGGGCCACCCCCAGTGAATGCGGGGCGATCCCAACCTGAGGACCGGGCAGATACTCGTTCTCCACAGCTGCTGGGGTGAGCGATACCGTGATTTCGGAAAGAACGCTTCAACAACTGACATTTCTGGCTCACAGTTTCCAAAATGCTTCTCATCTGAGTTTTAACACTGCCTCGAGTGCAGGTAAGATCGAACATCCTGTTCCTTTTACAGAGTTTGGGAACTAAGGCTCAGAGAGGTCAAGGCACTGACCAGAGGTTTCACGGCAGAGGCAGGGCGAGATCCTAGGTTTTCTTTTCTTCATTTTTTTTTTTTTTAAGATTTTATTTATTTATTCGACAGAGATAGAGACAGCCAGCGAGAGAGGGAACACAAGCAGGGGGAGCGGGAGAGGAAGAAGCAGGCTCACAGCGGAGGAGCCTGATGTGGGGCTCGATCCCATAACGCCGGGATCACGCCCTGAGCCGAAGGCAGACGCTTAACCGCTGTGCCACCCAGGCGCCCCGAGATCCTAGGTTTTCTGATTCCCAATCCAGTGGGAAAAGAAAATAAACACTGAAAGACAGCCCAAGTAGCAGCTCACCATCTAACCTTCTAAGATAGATTTCAGGTACCCAACAGCTTGTCTGTCAGAGGAGTCCGTTCAGAGGAGAGAGAAACTCCTAGGCATTTGCCAGAGGTCCACACGTTCTAGGGGATGCAAGAGGAAAATGATTCTACACACGTGCTGGTGCACGAATCCTGCGGATTCGACAAAACGACCTACTCCGCGCAAGTGGAAGACTGCGGACTCCTGTCTGCTTCGGCTCCTCTCAAAGGCAGGACTAGTTTCCTCCACCAAGACTCAAGGGTGAGGGTCAGGGAAGAACGGAGGGGAACACAAAACCTGTCCCGTCTGTCTGGGAATGGGTTAGCAGCCATGAAATGATCCAGTAGGAACGTACCCAGAGCCTCTCTGCTACCCCTCTTGCTTCTGTGTGACAAGCTTCCGTGAGAGAAGATGACCAGAACGGAGAACACGGGGCCAATTCCAGCAATCCCTAACGACTTCGCATAGACTGACACATAAAGGTCCCATGAACCCCCCAACTGTGACCGCACCTCGTGAAGGTTTTTACACAACAGAAGCATTCCGTGGCACCGAGAGAATGACTGTACCTCCGAGCTTCACAGATACAGCCTCTGAAGAACTTTAAGAAAGGTTCGCTGACGTGAATTCATTTGTTCCGAGAATTAAAGAACGCTAACTCTGTGCCGGTGTTATCCTAGGACTAAGGAGACATCCGCTTGCCTCTGTGAAGCTCTCTTTGTCGGAGGAGGAGACAGTAAACCAACAAGAACAATACATGGCGTATTAGACAGGGAAGACCTTTCTGGAGAATGAGGGGAGCTGCAGGTGTGTGGGACGCAGCACTAGGGGAAAAGGAGTGCCTCCATTTAGAAAAAAACAATGAATGTCAGGAGGGTGGACGTCAGAGATATCTAAAGATAGATATTTACCAGGACATCCAGAAACCCAGAGGAAGAAAGTTCAAACCTGGCAAAAAGGAAGGGATGCCAAACACACATGGTGGGAGCCACCTTCAATTCCCACACCCCCTCTCCTACAGCTAGGCGGCTGCCGAACTTCCCCATGTTTATGGCATTTGTAGGATTCACAACAGTGTCTTCCACCAGTCCCCACCCGAACACTAACCGAGTGTTTCATCTTTCACCTGAGGACCAATGAAATAAGCCCTGGACCAAGAGTGTAGCCCTAGACTTCCCCCACAAAATCCTAAGAAGCAAAACTTCCAACGCTAAGATAAAGTATTTGCAGGGTACGGAATCTTAGGAGACAATTCGAGAAAACCGCATTACAAATTGTGATTTAAAAAAAAAAAAAAGTAAGTGCAAATTGCCTATCAAAATGAAACCCGGTCCACGTGGATTGCAAATATCTATGCTTTCCCTTTTGTCTGCCATTACTTCCCTCCCTGCATGTGAGTCTATCCTGTATTAACTCCTAGTTATTTGTTCCTCTCAAAGAGGACTTCATCACACTGCAGATATGTAAAGGAGCAAAGATTTCATTAAACCCCCCTTAGTTAAGGATCTTTTAGGGCAAGCTTTCAAAGGCTAGGAAAATAATATTTTGTCATGGCTGTCACACAGAAGTACAAACAAAAGAGAAAAACAATTAGCCCATTGGAAAGAAGAGTGTGTCTTACTTACCCGGAATAGGAATAATAGGGATACTTTCATTGGGGACCACCCGAGGTGAACTGCTATCTTCCACATAGAAATGAGCTGTCTGAAAACATTTTCTGTGTAGGAAAGAGAAAAACATGCAAACAGTGAGACCACAGAAATACACTTGGAGTTCATTTTTCAATTCTTCCTTCACAGGTTTTACCAGCTTTAAATACCACACAGCACTGAGTGCGAGCCCGTGGAAAAGTAACATGATTTAAGAAGGACAACATTCCGTCTATTGGAAGAATCCCCAATAGCTAAGAATATTTATTTTTTTATTGCACCATACCTCTCCTGAGATTCAAAAGGGAAAAGCTTAGTAGTGAACCGCTCAAATCCACCAACACTTGGCATACACAGGGCAAAACTTGCTGCACAAACCGTTAGGAGGACCCCCCACAATATTTCTAAATTTGACCGGTTACAGAAGAGTAATAACTTGGTCTTCCAAACCTCCAGCACCAAGTTCAAAACCACACCTCAAACGCACTCATCAAACAGCCCCAAGTACACAATAGCATCACATTGTTAGTGCCCAGCAAAGGCCCCCGAAGCTACAGACAGCTCTTTAAGAGGGTCAGAGGGCTTGAAGGGGGCAAGCCCTCAAAACCCGAGGCCCTGGCCACACAACATCGGAAATAAGAACCTGACGCTCGCAGGTGTCCGCTGCCTGTTTTCTGCGGTATTTTACCTGGACTTCAGGCAAAGCAGGGAGCAAACACTGGTCATCATAGGACAGGCAGTGCACAGAAAAGCCATCAGCAGCTCACTCAGCCTCTGCCTACTGATGCTGGCTGGCCCTCGGCTTTCCAGCATCCACGTCACTGCTCATTGCGGCCCTAATGAGCTGCCGGAAGCACAGGCTGAATATTTAATGAGGCTGCTCAGCGTGAATGGCTATTGTGACCAGAGAAGGGTCCCTGTTCATCTGGCGGAGGGCCTTCACAATAGCTGGCCCTACTGCTGGGTCTTTTAGCCAAGCAGGCGGCATCCTTCTGGTGCTCGGTGTCCCTGGGATCCAGCCTGCTCCTCTGACGCCTCACACCAAGCCCCGATTACACACACTCCAGCCTTGCTCTTCCTGGGGGCTGCATTCCAACCGCTAGAGTCAGTCAACTTTTCTTCAGAGTTGTCTTTAATCGTTTAATCCAAAGTATCCTGGATGATTCTGCTGGGCACGGCATTTTTCTTTAAGCAGTGCCTGTTTCCAGACGGAAAGAAGCTCTAACCGATTGTACATTTGGGCACTGTTCTAGAAAGCAATCTGGACTGCTGCTCCATGCCATTAGGGGGTTCTGAACATAAGTCACTCCTACTCGGCACATGTCTTGCAGGACTGCTCTTGCAGAGGGCTGAAAATGATTTTTTTCCTCCTATGAACTGCCTGGCATTGGTAACATAAATAATAAAGCAAGTTTTCATCACTCATCGTTAGCTGCCTTTACCTAAATCTCGAAAGAACGTCCGTCAGTCCGACTTAAGCCACATGGATATGAAATGCACACAATGTTTTAGGGCTCTGATAATAACCGGATCTTCTACTGAATGTGAAGATGATGGAAATCCATGTGAAAAACACACACACATGATTTTCTTGTCTGAGGGAGTAGTTGCTTTCTGTTTCTAAATCAGTCATCAAGTTTGCTAATCTTGGATTCTTCTCTCCCTCAAATTGGCAGAGATTTCCAGAAAGTAGCATTCAAGTTAAAACACAGGTGACGGACTCCACAAATGAAGTAAAACCTTAACTGCCGAGTGTCGTAGCTAGGCAAAACCTGCTTTTGTTGAAATACTGGACCATTCAAGAACTTACTAACCCAAAGAAATGCGAACACTGAAACAAATGACATGCAACTCATCAGGTCAGACTTGAACTGGAAACACACACACACACCCCCCCGACAAGTAAGTCTCCTGTTATAAGACATAATTACTATACCCGTTAAATTTCTAATATATAAAACTACTAGTACAAAGAATTGCTATTGGCCAAGGTACTGTTCAAGTCAGGAGACTCAAAGGATAAACCATATTGTCGATTCTTTTTCTGGAAGAAGGCAGGCAGACTGTTCACTGTTACATGTGGAGCTAACGGCTCTGCATTCTCTTTGGGGGAAAAAAAAAAAAGGCGGTGTGTACCGAAGCACATCGCACCCCAGTGCCCCATGTGCTGCTGTTTGTAATGGATTTTCCCCGGAGCAAAATAACCCTGCGATTGTCAGAGAAAAGCACACCACTGCGGATGAAGGTCAGAAATCTGGGAGACACGGCTCTCCACATCTGCACCTTGGTGCATGTCCTACCTACTTTCCTCCCACGCGAGGACTCAGGTGGGCAACGACCTACAGAACTTTGGGGAAATACCTTCCCTTAGAATAAAGGTTTCAGTGGACTCAGCAACCACTGATTCAGCACCCGCCGCTCACAGAGCCTGCAGATAATGCCTTCTCTCTGCAATTGCCTGGAAGCTTCAAAGCCACTTCCTTAAGCCCAGAGAAGCATTCGAATTCCATACATAATACATGACGTCAGCAGAAAAATTAGGAAATACAAACGAACGAAAGGGAAAAGCAATCAATTAAAGTTACTCCAAATCCTCTGCCTAGTGATCATTACTATTAATATTTGGGGGGGCATATCCTTCCACACTTTTCCGCTTTTATTATTGTCCCTCGATCACGGGCGACGAGGGGGCCAGGGCGGTCTGACCAACAAGACAGACGAGGCGCCTCTGTTCTCATGGTGGAGATCTCCAACAGACAAGTCAACAAGCGATTTCGAATGCTCAAGGGCTATGAAGAAAGTAAGGCAGGCTGAGGTGCCCCTGGAGCGGAGACCGCCTGAAGAGGAGCAGCCCCGGGCAGGTGTCGCGGAGCAGCGCCCTGGGCAGGTCAAGCAGCTCGTTCAAGAGCAGAGTGAGCCTGCATGTTGTAGGAACTGAAAGGAAGCGTGAGGTGACAGCAGGGAAGGGCAGCAGGAGGAAAGGGTGGAGGGGTGGCCAAGAGCCAGATCATGGCAGCTCCAAGGCCATGACCTTCACTGGTATCTACGGGAGATGGGAAGCCGACCAAGGGCTTTCATCAGTGGAGAGGCACAGCCGGACTCGTCTCCTTCAAAACACTCATTCTGGCTGCTGTGTGATGAGCATGGGGATAGGGCAGCAAAAATGGAGCAAGGAGGTCCATCAGGGGCTACTGTGGTCTTCTCACGCACACACAGACAGGCTGTTTTCTTTTGTGTTTAACAAAGTCAAATCCTACTGTACCTAGCTCCCTTACAACACATAGGAACTGACGTACCCATTCATGCTGGCTCCCCCCCATTTTATGGATGTGTCACATGATTAGCTATTTAGCCCTTTAATCACTAATTACTGGAGGTCTGCTTTTTATTTTTTAAAAGATTTTATTTAATCATTTGAGAGAGAGGAGAGAAAAAGAGAAAAAAAGAAAGAGCACAAACAGGGGGAGGGGCAGAGGGAGAGGGAGAAGCAGACTCCTCACTGAGCAGGGAGCCTGACGCGGGGCTTGATCCCAGGACCCTGAGACCATGACCTGAGCTGAAGGCAGACGCTTACCCGACTGAGCCACTCGGGCGCCCCTGCAGGTCTGTGTGAGTGAGGGACTGACCCTGGTACTAGTTTGGTGTCCACTTTTCACTACCATTGACCATACTGAGGTGAACCCTTCTGTGTGCAAATTAGACATTGTGGGTTTAATACCTAAGAAAAGCAGCTGGTCCAGGGTCAATGTCACATGACATTGGGTCTGAACGAACTCCTTTCAGAGAAGTCCCACGAGAGGCTGTTTTTGGCCTTCAGCAATGCCCAGGGATAAACAAGTAAAGGCAGGGATTTTGAAAACGAGGGAAAAGAAACACAAGTTTTCATGCCTCTAAATGTTTCCACTGTGATGTGTTCAAAGAGGCAGGACTGTCTCTCATTTTGAGCTCAGGAGAATGGAGACAGAATTTCTGAAAATGCTCAACGGGTCACTGTGCATACAATTTCAAATGTCTGTCTAGGTCCGATTCTCTTTCAACTAAGTTACTCTAAAAATGCCTCCTTGAATGAAACAGATTCTGGATCATAAAGGGCCATTTTCTAAAATTGTTTCTTCACAATGAACATTTGTTTAGGCAAATACCTTAAAAAGAGAAGGAAAACAATAAAGTGGACCACATTTGGAAAGAAAAATACATTTACAAGTTTAAGTACCAATTACAGTCTGCTGGATCCCCACCATACACTTTATGTTCTTCTTCCCTTTCCCCCTTTTTTCCTTCCCTTCCCTGTTGTCCCCTGAACCCACCAATATGTCACCCTTAAGGAACGGAGAACAGATAAATTTTTTCCAGTGACCCTGACTGGCTTAGTAATGATCCAAATTAGGGAACTTTTGCTTCCCGTCATCTACCTTTGCCACATGGATTCTGTGGACATTCTGAGTGTCCCAATTTAGGTACAGCTCCATTTTGGAGGGTCCTGAAGTCAGTCTCTCTCTCTCTCTCTCTCTCTCTCTCTCTCACACACACACACACACACACACACACACGTCAGTAAGGTTTCAGTCGAGTGGTGGTTATCAACGAGCAGTACCTACGTTATCTCTTTGGTCTGGGGACTACGCTGGATGAATCCCACTCCTCATGATTCTAGCTGAGCAGTCCCAGGGTAGGGGAACGGGCCTGTGTCATCTGGAAAAATCCCCCCAAGGATGCTGGTGTGTGCGGCGTCTGGTTAAGCAGCACAGTGACACAGGGAAAGTGGCTCCAGAGAGTCTTCAGTACTCTAAGAAAGCCACTGAAGAAATAAAACAGTCTCAGATGGCACGTGCCATAAAAGTGACCATAAAAGTAAGCATCTAGAATTTACAGGGTCCCAGATGGGCTAAAAAACTGTAGTTGAGAATTCAAGGATGTTAACATAATCCTCTCAAATACAGAAAAAAATAAACTGCATCTCACATACTTAAATAAGAATTTGAAAGGTCTTCTGCTCTGCTTCTGTTGGAACCTAGGTTCTCGGAGAGAGGATGGCATTTCCTGAAGCTCGAGCACTGTGTTCTGCCGCCCGCGTCGGACAAGTGTCTTCTCAGCTCACAGATTTCTCAAGTGAAAGTTTTTCTCCTAAAACGACCCTTTCAGCCACCTTTGTGGACTGCTCTGCTTATCTGCCAGCCAATTAAATTGTACTTTCTGTCACGGAATTGGATTTGTATTTACTTATTAAGTAGCTCATGGATATTCTGACGTCCTTATCCCAAGTGTCCGCCACTTGAACAAAACCGAAAAACACTGAGTTAGACGGGTCCCTCAAACTCATCCCCATGAAGAAATAACAAGATAGAGTTACGTCAAACATTCAATGAATGCTTCTAGATAGGAGCAAGAAAGACACCCCAGTGGCCATGAGGTAATTTTTCCTCAGTTCCAGCTCAAGGGGTACGGGGACCAGAATGCAAACACGTGCTGGTCCCAGAGTTGGCTGCACTCCTTACGTGCCTCTCATAGAAAAACCGCCTCTCTGCACTGAACGACAGTCTACCGTTTAAACGTATACATTTTTCATAGAACACAGCTCCTAAGTCCAAGCCACGTGTTTCTCGTGCTTGACCGAAGATGGCCAACCTGTTAGACACCCATCCATCTCACGAAAAGTTCTAGTATAACACAATGCAAACATGCTTTCTGCATCACTCTCCATTCATTCATCCATTTTTAGAAAACTAATGTGGGCTCTTAAATGTTAAGACTTCTAGGAAAGGCCTGACTGGAAGTCAAGAGGATAATGGGTGATACCCTCTCTAGTAGCTCATCAAATTGATATGGATTCTGGCGAGCAGCTCCCTCGGTCTCCAGCCCAACCCCACGATCTGTGGTCCAGGCCCGTGCATGGATGGATTGGCCTAGCCTGTAAAACGCCCGTGGGCACAGTAAGCGGACAGTCATGAACATCTGGTCTTGGACTAAAATTTCTAAAAATAACTTCTCATTCCTTTAGGTAAGGGAGAGATTTTGAAGAGAGAAGCTTTTTCAAAAACCAAGGATTCTATGCCTGAGAGGAAGCACAGCGCATGTCATCAGGATGGTAAACATCGACCGGTATCAGCAAGCCATCAATGGTGCTTCTCCGAGCTCCCCCTACAGCACACATACTCCCAGCACCGGCAGGCCCCGGTGTTTAACTGGTTCTCTTGAGGGAGAGAGAGAGAGACAGACAGACAGACACACAAACACACTCCCCGACCGAAATACTTCATCAATAATTACTCAAGTTACAGAGACTTATTTAAATAAAATGCAGCAAATGAGGAAGATGAGGAAGAAACCTCTAGACTTGCCATTCTCCCTCCCCATCTCCTTCCAGGAATCAGACACACCCAGAATGACCAAAGTTCTACAAGGAGACTTTCCTTTATGTTGCTTCAGTTTTTTTTCCCCCAAATACTTGCATAGATAACATTTGCTATCTTCATTCTTACTTACATCTCCTTCTGCCCCTCTGACAAGACTCTGGGAATAACTGAGGTGATGGAGACTTTTCAAAAGCAAACTGCTAATCTTGAGTCCAGAAAGACTGAATATTGGAAAGGTCTAGAATGCCACTTAGCACCACCGTATATCGAAAAGGGTCCTCAAAAGGCAGCATCTCCAGCCCTGTTTACAGGACCAGAGGTTTCTGAGACGTACAGACATCTGGGTCAAAACGTACATCCTTTTGACAAGTGATGAGAGGTCCTATTGTTCTCATTCCGGGTCGCTGGCTTATTACCCCACTGCCGTCCACATCACCACAGCTGGGGCCCACGCAAGAGCAGATCACAGCACCACTGCTAGAGTCCCACCCAAACCTGGGATGACAAAACAACCAAACGATGTGTAGGGATCAGAAGCCCGGTCACTATCTTCCAATTAAGCTCAACGGTTTTATAATCGTATCAGGGTGCAAGGAGTTTGTCAGCAGTGTGCAGCTCAAAATGCTAACTGCAGACCAGAGCGGGCAGTTGGCTGAGCTGCTGGTGCATATTAATTAAGCAATCTTAACTGATTTATATACGCCCTCATTTAAATTTACAGTGCCATGCCTGCTAATAATCCCATTTATTTTCATGCTGTTGAGTACAGAAATCACATTAATATTTACTTTTGTGAACGGATCTGTTGTAGTAAACCACGTATGAATAAGAACCACTGATAAATAGGAAGTTGAGAACATTCACATGCCTTTAAGGAAGATGACTGAGAGCTGTGTGAAAAAGATGTGGATTGATTTATTAGAGCAAAATGTTTCTAGAAATTGAAACAACAAAGACAACAATAGAAGGAAAAGCCTGTGGGCGTTGTTAGGCTTTTCCTCAAAGAGGAGTGCCTGCTTGAAATAACTCAGGGGTCCCACTTGGAAAAGAGCCCACTCTAAGTTCTGAGTTGAGATTTTTTTCAGATGCAACCACTCACTGTTCAGCTTCCTTCACTGTATGTGAAATGATTCTGTTTGTACAACTCAGTTTATACTTGTATTATCTTTCCAGGAAGGAATCTTCTAGAAAGAAGAATTCAGAATTGCACTGCTCATTTTCATAGTCTCCAAACCTTGTAAAAGGCACATGTGATCTGACAAATATCAAAGTACTCTTGGGAATAATCAAATGACATATTTCACATCAGGGCAATTCTGGAAATCCTGGCACATATGGTTGTCATACCTTGGATAAATACAGCCTGTCAGATGTGAGGAGGAGATGAAGGGAAGAAGGAAAGAGGAAAAGGGAAACCAAACCACGAAGATGGATGAGGTGTGAGAGAGGATACGTGTATTAAACAAGGAGAAAAGGTTTCAAAATATTTTGGATCTCACATGGTCAGGAGAGATGGCCCATTCGACTCTTGTTACAGCTGCAAGTGACAAAAATCTGATTTCTGCAGCGAGAATTTCACTGGAGGATACAAAGTGCCTGCAATTAGCATCTAAGGAATGCGGGAGGAAATTAAATTATGTACACTTAAGTGGTTTCAGCACAATACACTTGCATGCTAAATATTAAGTTTGCCAAGCAATCCTCGGAGAGTCCTAGGAATGACTAAAATACTGCTGATGCTTTCCAGGAGATAAGACAGCAGAGGTCATTTCATAAACCACATTTTGATCGAACGAGATCACCTGAACAGGGCAGATTTTACGTCGTGGCTGGCTGTAAGCAGCTGAGCTCTAGACAGCACTTCCCACTCCTCCGAGCTCTTACCCAGGAAAGAAGGCTTCAAGTTGGGGGCTTTGAGGTAGCTGTCCCACAGTTAGAATGCCGGCCTGGAATGTTCTGAGTTCTGGACTGAGGCTTAGGGGACTCTTCACTTCCTCAGATGGAGTCGGTTAATGGGGACATGATGGTCCAACTCCTTTTGGGCAGGAGGTGGGAAATGAAAACTCACATTTTATTCACTGCACATGATTCAACATCTGTGACATGTTCTCGTAAACCCTTTTTGCAGACTATTTCATTAACAGTCCGTCAGACTTCAGCTGGAAGAGTGTTATTTTAAGCATCTAGTGAGGTATGACACGTCTTTTCACTAAACACCCCTACGGCAGTACTTTTTAAATACCTGGGACCATCTCGGAAAGAGAAAAGTTGATTCAGACATCACACTATCAACCAGGTCAAATTCCAAACTATCTAAGAATTTAACATTAAAATTTGAAACCATGAAAGTACTAAAATAAGTCATCTCAGAATGGAGAAAGACTTCCTAATAAGGACTCAAAATCTGGAAACCAAAAAAGAAAAGTTTATGGATAAACGTGATTCTATGAGGTCGAAGAAAGAGCAGGAATATAGTTCGCAGACAAACCACAGATTAAAAAAAAAAAAATTTTTTTTCCTAAAGATTTTATTTATTTATTCGACAGAGATAGAGACAGCCAGCGAGAGAGGGAACACAAGCAGGGGGAGTGGGAGAGGAAGAAGCAGGCTCATAGCGGAGGAGCCTGATGTGGGGCTCGATCCCATAATGCCGGGATCACGCCCTGAGCCGAAGGCAGACGCTTAACCGCTGTGCCACCCAGGCGCCCCGGAAAAAAATGTCTGCACCCCTTATTGCCGACCGTAATCTCTCTCAATTAGAAAAAGGCCAACCAGTGCAAAGGAAAAACGAGCAAAAGACCAACAGTTTAGAGCAAAAGAAACCCAAAGGACACAAACATGAAAGATGCCCTGCCTCACTCATGATAAGAGAAAACACATTCCAACTCTACTAACACACCACTGTTCTCCACCCATGAGGTCGGAAAAATCACCCCCATTTGACAACACACCGTGCTGGGGAAGGCGTAGGGAAAGGGGCTCACGTGTTGCCAACAGAAGCCGCCCGAGGTACAGGCACCGGGGAGGGCAATTTGGCGCCATCCGTCAAAATTACAGATGCCTGTCGCTCCTGACACAGCCCGTCTCCTGACTCTACCCTAAGACAGACTTCTCCACTTGCGCAACGACATCACGGTATTCACCTTGGTATTGCTTATAATAACAGAAGACTAGGAACAACCAAAATGACAGCCGTGCAGGAGTGGGGAAATAAATCCGGACAACTATACGAAGGAACAGTGTCTTCTGTAAAAATAGAATGAGGAAACCACAGATGCAGCGAAAAATCAAGTTGAGCGAAACAAGTGAGGTGCAGCATGGTGTACGCAGTGTCGTGCTGGGTGAGAGATGGGGGGACAGAGGTCCCTACTTGCTTACACACCCCGCCCCCAGTGTCTGGAGGAAGAGATAGCAAACCCGCAGTGGTGGTTACCCGTTTGTGAGGTCAGGAGTCAGGTGGGCAGGTGACCAGATGGACGTATGCAGATCAGATGGAGGGGCATACAGAATATTAAGCTCTTTGGTTTTCAACTGTGTTAAGTGTTACCTATTCAAAATTTATTTATTTTTATTTTTTTAAAAGATTTTATTTATTTGACAGAGAGAGACAGCCAGCGAGAGAGGGAACACAGCAGGGGGAGTGGGAGAGGAAGAAGCAGGCTCCCAGCGGTGGAGCCGGATGTGGGGCTCGATCCCAGAACGCTGGGATCACGCCCTGAGCCGAAGGCAGACGCCCAACGACTGAGCCACCCAGGTGCTCCACCTATTCAAAATTTAAATCAACTACTTTTTTTAATTAAATACTTGGGTCTGATTTTTTTTTTTTCTTCTTTGTTCTGGGGGGATAATCAGCTGTCACTTTCTGCAGCCACTGTCCTGCTGTCCCGGGTTCTGTCCGCCCTCAGACAGGCCTCCTCCTCCCCCCACCGTGGGTGGGGACTGTTCAAGGCAAGTGAGGTCAGACCACATGGGCAAATGGATATTACCCTGGGGTTTATGTGCATAGACTTTGCAACTGTTTGGAGGGTTGCTATTTGGGCAGCTTTTTGGGCTCTTCTGATTCCCTGCCACATTTTGGATGGGATGCAGACCAGGAGAGGAAATGAGAGTGGATAAAAAGAGGCCGAGGCAGGAGATGAGAGGCTGACGGCCCTGCTTCCCTGATGGATATGCAGCCTGGTAGAGGAGGGAGGGGGCCCTGTTCTCTGGGAGGCTTTTTATAGAGCAGCAGAGGACAGAACTGGGTCAGGAGGCTGCTGCCAACGCTCCTGGGATAAAGAAGGAGGGAGGAGAGGGGAGAGGGGGCTGGTGGTCTTCAGCACACACAGCCTCGGAGGAAGGAGGAACTGTAGGCTCTGGGAGAACAGAGTATGGCAGGGCAGCCAGCGGAAGGAACAGGGTAGATCTGAGCCCCCTGAGGACAGGATCTCTATCTGGTCCACTCTTCATCATGGATTGATTAGCGGAGCCCACCAAGCAGTGAGGAGAAGGGGCACTTCTCAGGACTCAGACTACCATGGTCTGTCCCAACTCAGCCACCCGAGCAGGGGAGCCCAGACAAGGAACTTCTCCGAGTCTCTGTCTCCCCATCCTCTGGATGTGGGAATGTATCACATACACTAAACACTTCACAGGCATCACCTATTTGCTCTTCACAACAACCCCATGGAAGAGAACTGTCATTGGACCTACTCTTGGATGATGACATCAAGGCTCAGAGGGCTGTGTTCAGTTGCTTAAGGTCACACAGCCGGGAAGGGGCAGAGCCACCATGAGGACCTGTCTCTCCCTGAGCCAAGGGCTGTCTGCTTTGCTCCTACATTATCAACGAAGTAAAATAAGGGCTCATAATCAGGTGGATTCTAGAAACACTTGTGCTTCCCAAGGTGGAGCTCAACTTCTAGATCTAAATGAAAGTCACTGTGCCCCCCCCAAGCTTCCGGCACTAAAATACATCTAGAATAAGCCCGCTCCCACACGGCAGGAGGAACATAAGTTAGATTAACCACAGGCCACCTGGCTACGGCATCACGTCTGCAGGGAGCGTAGACCTCAGAGGGGCACCATCTGTGCCGTGTCCGTGAGGTGACCCACTTTTTAACGTGTTACAGTCAGAAACACATTATACTTATAACAGACTGGGCATGAATATTAAGCATTTACATGATGTCGAAGGTACTCTCTAAGCTTAGAACTTGGAATCTAAAGCTATACAGGGGGGGTTCAATTTCAGTTTTCACCACTGGAGTTTTGGAAACGGATTAGAACATTGCAGACTTCACTAAGTAAAAAGTTCGTAGAAAAAATAATTACATTCCTGGTATCAGCAGTTACCCCTTTTTCCCGACAAGGCCCAAACCGCACCATATCACTTAAGAGACATCATAGAATTTCTCATTCATCTTCCACAATTGCTGTACTCTACCTTCTCAGATCTCATAAACGTACCTGCTTAGAGTCGATGGGTATCTAAAATTCCATCTCAATAACCTGACTTATCCTCAACCAAGGGAGGCCAATCATTCCATGTAAAACTTCTAAGGTAAACAGTATAAATTGGATCATTGAAAGTAATAACAAATTACTCACAACCCAATATTAGTGAATTATCCTAATTGGCAATATTAAAATATTAATTACCAGATTAATATTAAGTAGAGTTTGCCCAGAAAAGCCTTATAAAAATATTATCAAAAGGCTCATGTACGGTGATTAAGATTGCATCATCAGGACTTCTAAAGGTTTACTGTAAATCATTCCAGGACAATTTTTCCCCAGTATTCAAGCTATCTAGAATGTGTATGCTTTCATTTTTAAAAAATTTCACTCTTATGGGAAAACACATGCTTTTCCCCCACTTGCTCACTTTTCTCTTCCTTTCCTACTGTTCTTCCTCAGTTTATTTATACATTGAGGTTTCTTTCTTTCGTTCTTCCTTTTTTTTTTTTTTTTTAAAGATTTTATCTATTTGACAGAGAGAGAGACAGTCAGCGAGAGGGAACACAGGCAGGGGGAGTGGGAGAGGAAGAAGCAGGCTCCCAGCAGAGGAGCCCGATGTGGGACTCGATCCCAGGACCCTGGGATCACGCCCTGAGCTGAAGGCAGATGCTTAGCGACTGAGCCACCCAGGCGCCCCTATACATTGAGGTTTCTAAAAGGTATTTTTCACTTGTAAGGTTAAATGCATGCTTTTTTTTTTTTTTTAAGCTCTGAAACATGCAAACATCTGAAATTTTGGAAAGATTAATGGATGCAACAAACACACCAACACAGAACATTCCAGTATGTCCCCTTCTAGAAACAAAAGCGCCCCCCAAAACCGCCAAATAAAGCAAAGCAAGCACACACGGGACATACCTTCGTTGCTACCAGCTACCCGCAAGCTGTGCTGGGATTTGCATTTCTTACTTCCGGGAGTTGGGGTAAGACAGGTAAGTTGCAGCAGTGTGCTGTCTAGAGGACTTTCATCCCCAGGGCAACAAAACAAAAATCCAGCAAGCCAGGCCCGGCCAAAGAGGCACCCCCCTTACGCCTGACCGCCCCTCACCTGCTCCCCTTCTCTCCTCTCTCCCCAGAAGAAGGCACTTCACGGAAACGTCTGGGAAAGCCCTTGGACTTTATTTTGTTACACCCTCTAAACAGACAAAAAACAAAAGAGAACAGGTATAGAAGACAGTACTTTCAATTGGCCACCAAGAGTTCCACACGAATCCCACCCTCCCACCTAACACAGACATACCCATCATCGGTCCCAATTTGGGGCATCTGCAAAAGAGAAAGCTTACACACAAAGGGGACTGGGTTTTTTCCAGGATTTTTTTGTGCATAGTTAAGAAAGAGGACATGGGAACTTTGTTCTTAAAAGCGTTCGTTATAGGTTAGAAACCCGTATGACTCCTGGTGGTAATGGTAGGTAAGGGTTATCTCCATCCAGTCATGATTGGGTTTTCCCATTCGCATATCTAACCTTCCACCTTTGATGTGATGCTCTGGCAAATGCGACCATTTAAAACACCATTGAAGTCAACAGAACTCAGCAGGAATGTCCTGGGGATCATCTGAACCTCCCCTCCGTCGCAAATGTATGTGAATGTGGTGCCCTTAGACCAATCGGGGTTTTGTCTTTTCCCCACGCATGCCTCTCATCTCCGGACACTTCCCTGATTCACAACCCAGACCCGGGAATTGGTGGGAGAGACACCTCAGAGAAGCAGTCGAGTTACTTCTATGTACGACGTCTGATGTTCAGTTTCCCCTTAACACTTAATGATGGCAGCATCTGAGTCTTGTTTCTAGCTTTTGAGACATACTTTTTTGTCCCACAGAACACTGGAAAAGTCTTTACTTAATTATATTTAATCCCTTAACGATGTAGGCTATAGGATTTCACACTGGAATGATTCCTATTCTTTCCAAACTCTGTTGATAGAACAGCAAAGGCAAACTCGCTTGTAGCAAAGTTTTCTTTCTTTGGAAGCTCCGCTGAACCCGCTCAGAACTCTGAATTCACGTGTGGGATTCCAAAGGACGCTGGAGAGCTTCTGATTGACCTGGTAGTTTTTACTCTGGGATGAATGAACATCTTTGAATTCTCAACTGTTCGGTTACTCTTCTCTTTTAATACCACCTTTCACTTACTTTGATAACTATTAGCCTCTATACTGGGTAAAAGCGATTGGCACAGGAACCGCAATTTGGAGAAGCCGCAAGTTGGGAATATGATTAAAATGCGTGTGTGGGTCAGGGTGGGGGGCAGGGAGCGCGCTGTAATTCAGAACTCCCTGTCTCCCTCTACTGAGTACATTCTGGAACTACAACAACTGTCCTCAAAACATCACCAGCGTACTCGGTGCAGCGATAAACATTAATCTGAAGAAATCACGAGCGTATTGGAGTGTTTTTGCAAATCTTCATAGAAACTTGAAATTTGCAGCTTCCTACAATATTTAGACTTCTTCTCAACCCTTAGCCCTACTCTGAATTCTGCCAGATTCACTCTTTCGGGAATTTTGGAGCGGAGCCGGCTATCTCCGCAGCTTTTCCTCACACACAATCACAGCCGCTTCAAACTACCACCCGTAAACTGACAACACTTCGCGGAGAAGCAAATGCCATAAAACCAATAACTAATATCTTGAATAATGGAGGGGGCCACCTGAGCAAGCCCACAGGACAGACGCAACAGCCCTGGGAGAGAGGACACGTAATCGTGAGCAATGCCAAGACAGGTGCTGGTTAGGTAGCAGACTCAACACAGGAGTTTCCCTTTCCTGAAAAGTCAGTTTGCTTTAAAAACTGCACACATCCATTTCCTCCTTCACAGAAGCAATCCCTCAAGTATCATGGAGGATGTTTAAATGACAACCTTCAGCAGCGAATCTCTCCCTGCTTTTGTCTAATGACTACGTGTTAGCCTGTTCCAAGAGCTTCGACTGGCATCTCAGGGCCAACTCGACAGCAGGGGGCCGGTTACTATAACAACTGACAGTTCTTGTGAATTCTGAAAGGTCCCCGAGTAGCCATTTGGGAAACGGTTATTGAGCAAAAAGTTGCCTGGGATCGGCAGCATTCGCGGTCACGTGACCCGGATCCCCAGCACACAGCTGCAGGGAGAAAGGAGACACAGTGCCCATGCCTCAGGGAACAGCTGGGGACCTCCGAAGGCTCCCCACCCCCACGCCTTTGAGCAGCTCAGAGCACAGACAGCTTAGTACCACCGTGTCGTCAACTCAAGCCCTCCAGGGCAAGCCCTATCTTGGCATCATGCAACACGCTTTAGCTCTACCCATGGCTTGACACGTTGTCAGGATTTGAAGAGTGGAATTGTAAAAATTATTCCTAATGATTAAAAAAAACCTTGAAATATGGCCACAGATACAAGGTTCCAGAAAGGCATGAGGGATATGGGCGGTCACCAGTTTTAAAAGAAAAAGTGATGCCTGGAACACTAGGGGTCCGGTGAGCAGTCTGTGTGCAGAAGAGATAAAGGTGATGGCGCAAAGCTACCACAACGTGTGAGCTAGAAACCTGGATTTTTCTAGACTTGAGTAAAGTATACAAACCTACTTTTTGTTCCCATTCCCTTCTGCACACAAGCCACGTTAAGAGCACGCTGGACAAACCCAGTGCCTTTGTACAGGCCGAATCCCCTAGGAAAGAATCGGATTCTACCCACAAAAGCGGACTTTGTTTTGCAGGGACGAAGGGCAGCTTGAGAGCATCTTCCCTCCGGCAATACTGATCATGCAATGACCGAGGACTTCGCTGTCAGCTCGGACACAGAGCTCTGCCTGGAGCGTGTGTGGCTTTTCTCTGTTCTGTGAAAATCACAGCTCAACCTCCTCTCCTCCAAGGAGCCTTCCCAATGAGCTCGATCTCATTCCCACCCCACCCTGGCAGTGGTCAGAGCCCATTCCAGAACACAGTCTCCCTAAGTCATGACTGCAACTCAGGGGAACCCCAAATGCAGGGGCCAGCCAGGGGGCTGCAGGGAGGGCAGAGACGGACAGGCTGGTTAACTGGTGCCCTTCTCCCCCAAAAGACGTCCTCGTGGTTAACCCAGCCCACTAATATCCCAGGAGAGCACGACAACAATGTTACCACCTCATCCAATTTATCACGAGAACCCAGACAGCTGGGGTTTTAAGTAAAATCTGCCTATTTTCTAAACAATCCAGACGTTTTAAAACAGTTTATCAGCTCAACAAAACAGGTCTGGGACCTGCATTTGGGATTACCTTTCTTTACCTGCTCATCTCCCCCATTAGCCTACAAGCTGCCTGAAGACAGGAACTCGGTCTCCTTGCCTGGCACAAACGAGATGCTTTAAAAACATCTTTGAATGAACAAGCAACTAAGGAAAGAATAAACAGACCAGCCATAAAGGGTCCCAGGTCAACAACACAAAACCCTAGATTTGAATACTTCTAAGACATACCAGCTCTGTGATCCTGGGCAGTCATTCCTGTTCTGGAAGAAGGTGATGCAGTCCTGACCCTTTAGCTACCACCCAGGCCGGCTAGGAGGATTAAATAGAACGTTCGCTTTGTATCAATTCAGTAGTTACTGGTTATTGTGATGAGTGTTTGCCCTTTGCTATCTGTTCACGGTCACATGCACGGGAGAAAGCACTCAGTGGCATCTGTCTCCGTTGTGACTTCCCTGGGATGGCGGGGGACAAAGACTTAGACTGAATGCAGTCGTCGGGGAGTAAAGTTGGAAGTGCTGGCTGCTAGAGCAGATGCGTGGAGAGCCTGTGCCTGGGCTCACAGCAGCTCTGTCACTGCCGCTTCTGTGGGAACCCAGGAGGGATCCGTGTTCCACGGGGGACACATGCTCAGCCACTCCTTGAGCAGGAAGAGGGGTATCACCACATGCCCATATTCGACATTCACATGTATGTTTTCTGGAGCTTTCACTGTACCAACATACTCCCCCTGCCCCCAAATTTGGGGTTTGCATCCCCTCCAATTTATTACACTGTCTCCCACTGAACATCCAGGGAAGCAAAAAAAAAAAAAAAAAAAAAAAAAAAAAAAAGGCAGTATACACAAAACTCACTTGTTTTGGTGAATCGCATTCTTAATGAGGAGATGCCAGCACATGGCTAAATTTCTCCAAGTGTAAAGGTGGGAGTAAGAGAGACCTTTTTTCTCTCTGCCAAGGAGGGGAAATTGGTGTTGACTGATCTGCCACAGAATTTACAGATGGCTCAGTCATGTGCTGAGGGGGGACATAAATTTCTCATTTCAGATCGTGAAACCCTTCCAATACCGAACTAACACACCTGGGTCAGATGTTACAATAACCACTCAGAGTTTCCCACTTTCTGCTCCAGAGTCCATGTAATTAACTCAGCCCTATCTGAAACTGAGAATTAAAGCTGCTCGGGGGATGGGGGTGGGGAGCGCCTGGGTCGCTCAGTTGGTTAAGCATCTGCCTTCGGTTCAGGTCATGATCTCAGGGTCCTGGGATTGAGTCCCACATTGGGCTCCCTGCTCAGTGGGGAGCCTGCTTCTCCCTCTGCCTGCTGCTCCCCCTGCTTGTGCTCTTTCTGTGTCAAATAAATAAATAAAATCTTAAAAAAAAAAAAAAGCTGCTCTGTTTCTGGAAAGTTCTTCAAGCCAGGATTATGGTCACTAAGATGCTCAATTTGTCATGAAGGTACTATAGCACTGATTAGCTGGAATAAGACATAATATACAGGTTATCTGATTCAGCATCAAAACTTAAACCCCTGAAATTATAGTTGGCCCTGCAGAGTTTTCTTCCGCATGATTTTGGCAAATGCAAACCATAGAATTTTTTTAAACAAACGTGCTATCAAAACAGGCCGTGAAGGGAAGTAAATGCCTCCAGACATGCTACTCCTCATTTAGGCAAAATAAGGTAAAGATTAAGAAAGTGGCTGGGTTCAAATTCAGCATCCACCAAAGATTAACATGTGATGCGGGCATGTCCCCTGATTTCCCCAAGCCTTGTTTTCTGATCTGCAAAATGCAGTAATTCCTAGGATCTGAATGCTGATTAGGCGACAATGTCATCTGCTAAGCACACACGCAGTATGGTGAAGATTCCAGAAAAGATTCTTGGCTACAAAGGCCTTAAGATAAACGAAGTCATTTTAGGTGTGAAATTTTACTCAGAAAAAAAGAGCTACCTTCAAAGCAATGTTCCTCCAGATTCCAGGAAAAATTTTTTTAAATGACTTGTCAATACTCCCAATTCTCAGTGGACGCTGCTGTCCTGCTCGCACTAGCTAAACTACGCTTCAGAACAAGTTAATACACAAGCTGATGCCCAGGCAGTGACTGGGCCGCCCGCACGAGCTCCTTGCCAGCCTCGACCTCAAGTTATGCTAATCAGAAAGAAACCTTCCAGAATCTTCCTCTTCTTTCTGAGTGGCAGCAGCTGTGTGGCTCCCGGTCTTTTCAGGAACGTCAGCACATGGGTGCCATGTAAACAGCTTGTCTTGGTAAGACGGGATCTGGAGCTCTTGGAATGCATTTTCTGACTGGTAGTAATTCAAAAGGTGCATTTTGTTTTCATCCTGAGTGGTAAGGCCAGGATGGCGCACTTCGAAAACCATTCGATTTATGGCCTCTCCCTCATCTCTATAGACTCTTACAGCTCTGAACTGTCGCAGGGTTGAGATGGATTACAATATCTAAACAGCACACACAGGGCACTCTTTGCAAAAGATACAAACCGGGACTATGGATTTTTCATTGATTTTATCTTTTTAGCTGCCCTACCACCCCGACCCTTGCTCCAAAACATTCTGCATGTATTTCCGGCTAGCTTCATGGTAACTTCTGCATGGTTAGGATTTCGGTCCCTGCAGCCCCTCAAAGCCGACCTTGCAAGGAGCACTTAAGAACTGTAACCTCCTCCCTGTAACATCTGAGCTCACCGATACTCAAGAAGAAGTTTCTTCCGCAGATCCATTTTGCTGCCTGTAAAGATGCTGCTCAAACAGTCCCCAGTGGGCCTCTACGAATCTTCTAGTCGGGGAATGGGGGGGAAGAGGTCCCTACCGTATTTTCTAGTTTGGGCCAGATGTGAAGTAATGAGACTCCTCTACGGATGGACCTGCAAAGGTGTTCCTTTAAGGAAACCTACTTTTGCTAAATGATGCCAGTGGTCTGCGTTCTTAAGGGTACTTCCAGCCACTCAAGGAATACCTGTGTGCTCTCCACCTTAGCATGTGTCCTTGGGGCCGTGTGACCATCTCTGGCCCACAGTGAGCAAGTGGTACTGAGGGATTCCACTTCTGGGTCGTGCGGTTGAGAACGAAGCGCCTCCTTGATTTTCGACCCCTGCGGCAGCCATTTGGGAGACACGGGTCCCAGAAAGAAGCTGCAGGTGCACGAGGGCTGCCCAGCTCTAGCAGACTCCCCACAGTGACAAAGAAACTTCGTGTGGTGAGGCCACTGCTGGATGTTGGGGTGCGTCTGCAGCAGCTAATGCAGCCCGATCCTCGGTGACTGAGGCTGACCACTGGGCTTCAAAGCGGGGTGGGTGCTGGGTCAGTCATGTCTCTAACCTATTTAGGGATGTTCCTCTGGAATGGCCTCGAGGCCCACTGGGAGCATCGCTGGAACCCATTTCATTAACCTGTCCTTTTTTGGCCCAAAGTGGTTCTTCTCAGTTGGTTCACCTATATTTATGCTATAGTTAGCTCCGAACACGTGACTTTCAGCTATTTCTAGGATAAATACTTGGCACTACTGATGGTCAAAAGAATGAACTCTAGAAGGAACTTCCAAAAGCTATTTTTAAGCAATGTTTGGAGCAAGGACACATGACTGGCAAGTGTGCAGCTATACACGGGTTACATTTCGGGGACAGCGCTCGTTTAGGGCTGTAAATCTGAGGTTATCGAAGAACAAATTTGCAGGCACACCAGGACCCAAAATTAAAATGTGATTTTCCCCTAACGTCAGGGATAACCCAGCGATCACTGCTTACCACCTGCCAGGCCCTGGGATCACCCTTTCCCGTAGCAGACACCTACTCCTCATGGGAGCCCGGCGGGCACATTTCTTCACTGTTTTGCAGCTGGAGAAGCTGAAGGTGGTGAAGTCGGTTTGTCAAAGACCCAGTTTCTCCGTCCTTTTCCCCCCGGCACCTCTCCTAAGGGGCCATTTTTAAAGTTTCTATTTTAATTCCAGGGAGGGAACGGAATGCAGGGTTCTCTGTTTCAGGCGTTCACTACAGGGATCCAACACTTCCGCACGGCGCCCGGTGCTCACCTCGACGCCACACTTCCTGAGGGGCCTTCATACACCGCTTCCCAGTCACTGCCCCCCCGTAAAACTGTCCCACCAGTAACATGCGTGCGACATACCTGTGCTTTACCTATAAAAGAAGTTTTGCTTTTGCTTTACCTCCCAAGTACCCATTCGCACCCCTTTGGGAAGAACTCACCCCTGCTAACGACACTTGCTCTGAAGCCATGGGTAGTGACGGTGGGGCTGGCCCGGGCTGCCCCCTCACCTCTACACAGCACCGCCTTTTTCTCCTCTTGTCTTTCTGTAGCATGGTTCCTGTATGCCTTTCCATCATGCTTGGGGTAAGCTTCATTTCCCTTTAGGCGGCACCCAGGACCTTCAGGATCTGGCTCTTGCTGTCTCCACGGGTCCCTGCTTATGAGCGGCCCGATTCTCTCCAGCCCCTTGCCTGTACACCCTCTTCGCTCGTGTCCAGCTGCTTGCTCTCCAAGCCCCAGCTGGGGCATCAGCCCTCCAAGCAGCTTTCCCCTGATCCTGCCCCTACCTTTGTGCTAGCAAAGCAGCTTGGATTTCATCCTCCAAACATCCTCTATACTCGATTTTATGTACTCGTCTGCCTCCCCCAGGGGGCTGCAAGGACCTTGGGAGAAAGGAGCTTATCCCCCAAATCCCCAGGCCCAGCGTGATGGGTGGCAGGTGCGAAAGAAGCAGCACATGAACAGAGGAAGTTGCACGTGGGTCCCGCACCCAAGCAACAGAAGAAACAGCTTTATCATTTCTTCAACAACACAACACTTGTCGACTGCTGTAGGCACTCTGATAATCCTGCAGCTGGGATGGAACTGGAAGGGGCCCCCAATTTTCCATGCATTCATGGCACCCGAGTCCTCACTAAGAATCCGAGGCTGACCAGGCTGAGCTCAGGTGCCTACCTTGTTTCTTTCCTACTACTCGCACGGGTCATTCTCTGCTATCCAAGTCTGAATTCTCTTTTCTCAGCAGAAATCCCTCTCCTCCTCATTCTAATTTCCCAGCTTTTTTTTTGGAGCTGGTGCTGGCTGCTTCTGTCTGCCTGACACCTGCATTCGGTCACCTTTCTGGGTTTTGAGGGTCCTCTGGGAAAATATCCCTTGTCCAGTTTCAGTGCATGGGGATTGCGATGGCAAAGACCTCACTTCTGGGCTCCAGAGTTAATCGAAGAGCCAGGCCTGACCAAAGTCTTTAATACCTCTGCTCCAGAAGGTTCTAGGGGTGAATCAATGACCTGAGTCTGTCCTAAGAAACACCATCTGGGGGATTTAAATGGAACTGTTATGGAAGAGAAATTCCCTCTCTGCTGGGATGGGAGGATGTAGGTCTGACATGGGCCAGAGGCCACCATGTGGAAACAGAGGGCCGCAGAGAAAAGCCAACACAGGGACAACAGACCCCGGAGACGAAGAGGGAGACAAACACAGGAACACAACACGAGCCCTGCTGTCCTCATTCCATTTCTCCCGTCTAGCTGGGCCTGATGCTCCAAAGTGTTCCGCTCCATGAATCAGCCGATTTTCCCCTCCTTGTGCTTAAGGCACTTTGAAAGAGATTGTTGTAAATTCCAACACAGTGGATGCGATCACTGCACACTGCTTAGTCCAGAGTGGGCCTTCAACAAACATCTGGTCCTTTACCTTCCCTGGTCACAGCTAGCAGGGGAGGCTCACAGGAAGGCGGTGGCACAACAGGCCCACTAATCCCACCTCCGGTTGACTTTGCTGAACGTCGGTCATGCTCAGCTTTCACAGTATGGAGGGGGGAGACCGGCATCTTGGTGCTTCAAAAAGGTTATGGATTCTAGAGTGAAGAAGTCCTATGTTCAAAACCAGGGTCCGTCACTTTCTACAGCACCTCCAGGAGCTTCTAGTCCCTTGTTCTTAAATGGGATAATAGTACCTGTCCTAAGGTTTACTCGGACAATCACAGGAGATGGTGGTACCTGAGCACTTGGCCTGGTGCCCGGCACTTAAAAAGAGACTCAGGAAACATTAGCAAGCATGAACATCCTCGCACAAGGGGACACTGGTGGAGAAAAAGAAATCCGAGAGCTCAGGTTTCATTTCTACTGTTTCACAAATTCATTTGATGGCAGGACTCTCAACACACTCAGGAGCCAGGAGAGCTGCAAAGGGTCAGCCCTCGGTTGCAGAAATGGCCTCCACAGTGAGCTGTTTGAACCCCCAGGTGCCTGGCCTGCCCCCAAGGACACAATCCAGAAGGTTCTGATCTGCCTCAATGCTCTACGTATGTCAAGTCTGTCTGGCAATCATCTGTTCTCGCTGTGCCTCAAAAGGCAGAAGAGCACTGAGGTCCTAGCTTCAAAACCACACCGCCAACGGGACATGCACGTCTCTTCTGCACTTAGCGATTTTCTGTGAGCCCCCCAATGCCTCCTCCTTGCACATTAATAAGAAACAAAAAAGTTGGACAGAAATAGTCCTTATCTCCTCTCGGCCGTTCTCCTGCTTAGCCAGCTCATCTGTCCTAATGCTAATTTTAAGCTCCTTCATCTGTAACAGTGTTCCTCCTATTCCCTTCTGCGGGCTGGCAGGAAGAGTCTAGTGAACGCTCGTGTGCACAGGTCACTACGTTCAAACTTCTGGTTACTTTAAATCAAGCTCTGAGTACATACCAACTGGTAGGTATATCTAACCATCATAGATTTTAAACACATCAAGTATTATTCAAGACATTTTCAGACGAACCATGAGAGACTGTGGGCTCTGGGAAACAAACTGAGGGTTTTAGAGGGGAGGGGGTGGGGGGATGGGCTGGCCCGGTGACGGGTAGTAAGGAGGGCGCGTGTTGCACGGAGCACTGGGTGTTACACGCAGACAAGGAAGCACGGGACACTTCATCAAGAACTAATGATGTGCTTGTATGGTGACTAACAACTAAAAACAAAACATTTTCTATTCAAACCGAGTTTTTCAAAAGTATATGCAGTTGTCATTTTCTAATAGGAAAACACATCTCGAATGGAAGGTCTCAAAGTTCTCTTTACTGTTTTCCACAGGCCCTCCCTCTGTGTAGCCTGTAGTGTCAACACCCATGTTCTGGCCGGCCTGGTCTCCACGGACACCGGGCCACACAGCCCTTGCTCCCAGCGAGCTGTCTGGGGGGGCGGGGGGGCGGTGGGGAGGCAGAGGACCAAGCTGGGCCCGTCAGAAACAGTCCTGAGGTTTTTGCTACGACTGCTTAGGGCAGGAACTGGTTCACACCAGGGCTGCTTAGCAACAGTGTCCGGTCTGGGGGCAGCTGCGCACCCTCTCTGCTCCTCCGTGCGGAGGGTCTGCCACTAAAACCACACGCACGCACGCACGCACGGTACTGAGCAGAGCCAAGAGAGGAGTGTGCAGACCTTGTTAGTTCCGTGTGCTCAGCTAAACCCAGGTCAGGCAGCTTCCCATTTTCCAGTGGGCTCCAGACCAGCATTTGTTTGCAAACCACTTTGTTCTAGGGAAGGCACAACAGGGAGGTGACTCACCCCCAAACACCAAGATTTTCATGATCTAGCTGGCCTGCTGTATTCACACAGCTACAGGGGCCATCAGACACCTGGGGAGGCCAGAGATGAACCCTTCCCTATTCCCTGGTTCTACTGAATGGAGAATGGGCCCAGGGACCCACAGCCTTTCTGCCAGCAGATCCCGTCAATCCCACCTTCAAAATATGTCTAAATCCAACCGATTCCTACTGCCTGCACTGCTGCCCCCTCATCACCTCCTCTGGACTCGTCCAGTCCAGCTCCCCTTGCTCTGCTGCTGCCCTATCCTCTTCGGGCTTTTCGCAACACAACAGCTAGGTGAACCAGAAGTCAGATCACAACACACTTCTGTAGCAAACCCTACTTATCTCGGGGTGAAAAGCGATATATGCACAGCAGCCCACGAGGCTGTACAGGACATGACTCCCTGCTACCCCATCTCTTCCTGATCCTCTCTCCTACCCCTCTCCCCAATGCTCACGTGCTCCAGCCACACTGACCTTTTCACTATTCCTGAAACGTGCCGGGCACACTCCTACCTCAGGGCCTTTGCACATGTGGTTTCCTCTGCTTGTCACCTGCCCCCAGTGGAGCCCATCTGACTCCCTCCTGCTTTAGGTCTTTGCTCAAATATCACTTGCCACTTAGGTTGAATATTCCGAGTAGTTAAGGAAGCTCTAAGTCCCAGACGGCCCCTCCCCTTTCCAGATTTAGTTTTCTCCATTACACACTTACCATCACTTTAAGTATCACATATCTTACTTATGGGCTTTGTTTATTGCTGGTCTCCCCCACTAAAAAGTAAGCTCCAGGAGGTAAGACTGCCTGGAACATAATAGGAGTCAAAATTAACTGAGTGAATGGCAAGAAGAAAGCATGGGATGGGGATAGGACACTTGTTCACCATGGAGGAAGCTCGTTCAAGGGCAGAAGCGTCCCACAGTAGTCGGAGAGGTAAAGGTAGCCAGGCCAACCAAGAGGTCCAGCCTGCCTCATTCAGTTAGGCTGCCTCAGAGAATGCAGCTGGAAAACAGAACTTTTAAACAGAAGCTGCAAACAGGCTTCCCAGGAGGAACAGTGAGAACCAGTTCAAGGGCAATGATAATTCAGGGAGGACTTAAAAATCAGCTGTATCTATATTACGTGTATTAAATGCCACATAATGTGCTAAATGTTTCCCTATCATCTGATTTTCAGCAAAAGGCTTTCACAGACATCTTAAAGTCAAGAAGGGTCATTATGCAGACACAACAAAGTGAAACATGGCCCCAGAGAAGGTGGAAATGCTGGGAAAGTTATACACTCATTTTGCAGGTTCAGAAACGAAAGCTTCAGGTGGGAATGGGATTTGAATCCGGCAAGTACCAATGCTGGGGTCTGAACCTGGATGTCCCGGATCCCCAAGCAAAATCTCCTTCGGCACGCCATCTCAGGAGCTCCTCCATCATGGCTCTCGCCTACCAGCTGCTTCCAGATAAAGCAGATCCCCCAGGTGGTGACCCTAGACCCACTCCAGCTGCCTCAGCTTTACGAATGAGAGGCCCCACCCCGGGCAGCCTGCTTACAGCAGGACCTAGCCCCCCCCTCCCCCCTATTAGGTGCAGCCTGGCTTACTCACCTCCAGTAAACTAGCACAGCAATGAGAAGGATGAGGCACACGAAGGTCAAGGCTGATACCACAATCAGAGGGATGATCCACTCCATCCTCCCTGGAGAAGGACGGCTTATCATTCCAGAGGTGTTCTTTTCTGCTGCAAAGAGAAACCGTGGCAGTTAGAGGACAGGGGCCAGTGGAGAGGGGGAGCGGGGGGCCGGAGGAAGACACAGAGCTCCGTCCCAGTTTGGGGTGGTTTCCCGAGGACTGAGCTGCCTGCTCTGGCTGCCCTAGGACAAGAGGGGCCATCGGCGGTGGGCGCCATCTCCCACCGAGTCCCCACCCAAGCGAGGCTTATTCCCTAATTGCCAGGGGGCTGGACGCACAGATACAGGGCAAGATGTTCTCCCAGAGAGCTGCACAGAGAGAGATATCAGCTTCACTCCAAGAACAGTATGACCCGGGGCAGGTTTTGGATACACTGAAGAAATGGGCTCAAGTCTGAATGCAAAAATCACACTTGCGTCTGGAAAGGGACTGGAGCGGTGGGAGGTGGCTGGGAGCTGCTCAGGTTCGCCAGCGCCAAGGCCGGAGGGAGGGCAGGAGGGCTTTTGCTAAGATAACCAGCTGGGACAGCAACGGTTCTATTCCTCGCCTGCTTAGCACCCAGTTCTGTTTGGGGAAAGCACCTCTCCCTAAAAGATAAAGCCGTAGTGGGACAATCATCCAGACGGGGCTCCCAGTCTCCCGGGCAAGGGTGGGGCTGGGCAGGGGACTCCAGGTAGGGCAGCAGCTCTCCCCCCCGGAGTCCCAGCCAGCCACTCAGACTCCATTACAGCACAGTCCACCGGGAGCACCGAGATGCTTCCGCCCAGCAGTTCCCACCCGCCGGACTCCGGAGAGCCTGCGTCTCCAGCTTTCCCTCTTATCCCATTCCTCCCCACCCCCATCCTTCTAAAAGTTCAAAGACAACCGGAGCGAGGAAGCCATGCCTCGCTCTGCTCCCAGCACACGTCCGCCTCTAAAGAGCAGCCAGTCTACAGGTTCACAGGCAAGTCTGAAGCGACCCGGGATTCTCTCTGGTCCGCAGGTACCTCTTACCCAAGCAGCTCTTTCCTCTGGCTCTCGCAGGCCCCGAGGAGCGTCCCAAGTCCCCAGGAGCCTCCGGAAGGAACCTACTCTCCTTTATACCACGCGGAAGATGCCTGGAAATCTCCAGGTGGTGCAGATGAGGCTCCTATGGATGCCGAGCGGGGCTGGGAAGGGCAGGGGTGCTCACGGACAATCATGGGAGGCAGGTGGCGAGAAAGCGAAGGTTAGATGTGAGCGAGGGGAGAAGCCCCGGGAAGAGCCTACAGCTGGCTGCAGGCTGCCTTGCGCTCAGCAAAAACGAGGCCAGCGCTCCGCCAGCCCAGAGTGTCCCTCTGCAGGGCGGCTTCCACACGGGGCTCATCAGACTGGGTTTCCAAGGCGGAGAAGATGGGCTGACCAGGAAGGAAATAATTGGCCCTGGGAGCGGATTTGTAAAGAGGCAAGACTCCTGAGTAATGAAGAAGCGTGTTACAGAGCTTTTCACCGGCTTCTTCCAGCTTCCTTTGATCACCTCTGTTGTTTCACGCACAGTCCGGGCATCCCACGGGGCCAGACGGAGGCCAGCTCACGGGTAAGGAGATAGAGGCAGGCAGGCAGGCACACTCTGATGAGACACCATTAACACAGCACTTCACGGTTTATAAAGTATCTTCCTAACCGTGCCAGCCCATTGCTCCTGACCTCTTGCTCCACAGTTTCTCATTAGATGGCTATTTGCCAAGTCCCTAGTGTGTGCCCGACACGGTGCTAGGGGATGGGGAGGCGGCAGGACGTCAGGCAGAGACAGCCCTGTGCTGGGGGGTGGGAATCACTGGAAGGGAAGAGGCAGACGCTAGAACAAGGAGTTAGGATAGGATGAATGGGATGCCACGGATACAGCCCAAGGGCTACGCACAGCGGGAAGAGCTGTCCTAGCCTAGCGGTTCTGGAGGCGGCTCCTTGACACAGGTACCTGGAGGGTGAAGGGGAGTCAGCCAGGCTGAGTGCAGGGGAAGAAGTGTGTTCTGGACAGAGAGCATGAGAAAGGGGGGACCAAGATGGAGTAGGGGAGGCCACATCTGCCAGGGCCCTGTAAGCTGAAGTAGAAGAGGTTCTAGTCCCAAGAGCGCTGGAAGCTGAGGCTTAAGAGATCAGATGTACAATTCTTCCCCTTGACCTAATGTTTTAATAGCAAAGCTCTAGAAGAAGCAGTTACAAATGAGAATAATCGTGCTGGGCTCCAGCAGGGGGCAGCCCAGCCAGGCAGCTATCCGGCTGATGGCTGGGAAGGGCTGAAGGACTGGAAGGTCCTGTTAATGGAAACTATGGCAGGAGCACTGACATTACGGGCTACATGTCCAGTGAATTCGGTACCCACCCTGCGAGGCATTGGCATACTGGGGGACTCCCAATGTCTTATTTTTCTCCCTGTCTTTTTTTTTTTAAGATTTTATTTATTTATTTGACAGTGAGAGAAAGTGAGAGGGAACACAAGCAAGGGGAATGTGAGAGGGAGAAGCAGACTTCCCGCCGAGCAGGGAGCCCGAAGTGGGGCTCGATCCCAGGACCCTGGGATCATGACCTGAGCCGAAGGCAGACGCTTAACAGCTGAGCCACCCAGGCGCCCCTCTCCCTGTCTCTTGACAGAAGAGGATTCTTGCCTATCTACTAACATGGTAGATGGGCAGGGGCAGAGGCAGAATGCAAACTCCAGGCCCTACTCATCCCGAAGCACTGGAAAGGACCCTTGGCCAGAGGAGCCCCTCACACCCATCTCTCTAAACTGTCACTGGAAACACCAGCTCTAGACTATCTCTGCCATCCGAAAACCAGCAAACAGCGGCCATTCCAGCATGTCTGGGACTTAGGAGTCACGGTCTAGTTGTGAGGGTCAATGGCATATTCCATGGCCCCAGAAATCCCATGTGTCGGCCGTTACGTCTGTCCCTCTCTGGGCCCCCACAAGGCGAGGGTGCAGGTTTTCATTAGATTCTCGGGGAGCCTCCGGTCTCACTTGCCAGAGGACAGCATGGTGTGCAGATGGGTCTGGAAGCCGTGGTGCGCCCGGGGCCGGGCTCGGGGCGACCTCAGCGTATGCATGACTGAGGCATTTCTCTAACATTTCCCAGTGCTCGTGGGCGACCTTGGTTTTGAAGGGGTGGACAAGTGACCCTCCATCAGCAACACCTTGAGGCATGACAGACCTAAGAAAACACGGTTCCACCAGGCACTGGCTTTGCCCGGGGCTTCGCCCGAGGCCAGGCAAAAATACGAGCGCTGCTGGATGTCCACCTGACGCATGACAAAGTAGATTTCATCGTTGCGTTCCCGGTCCTGCTTTGACTTCATGGTACTAGGAGCCTGGAATGTCATCGCGTCTGCACACGACCACGTGAATGCTGCTCCTGTCCCTCTCCTGAGGAATTCCGTGCTGCTCTCAGGGACAACGAGGCCTCCCATTATCTCCTGCGGCTCCCCACCCCTTGTGTTCCAGGAACACCCATCCAACCAGTGACCATGCTGGGCCACGGTGGGTCCCCCTTCTTGGCCTTTGTCCCTGTCACCCCACTGCCAGGAATGCCATTCCCACCCTGTCCCCAGAAGCGCCCATCGACCCCCCCAATCCTGGTTCGGGGCTGCTTTCTCCGTAGCAAGGCTTCAGGCTGTGCTATCTCTGGAGGGCTGAGTCAAGTTCAGATCACAGGTTCAAATCCTGGCTCTGCCACTTTCTATGTGACTTTCAACCAATAACCTGAATCAGTTGGGCCTGGAGTTCTTCCTCTATAAAAAACCCTGCTTCATAGGGATGGTGGGAAAATTCAATGGAAAGATGTGCCTGGCGCTGAGTGGTGCTGGTACCTACTCTTGTGCTCACCCACACCCTCACCGTGCACTCCCCTCACTGTACACGTCACACTCAATTATACCTGCTCTTTCATTTGCTACAAGGGTCCCCAAAGGGAGGGCTGACTCTCATTTGTACACGGAAGCACAGTAGTGAAGCCCTGTCTCCTACTAGCTCTGCAACCCTGGGCAAATTACTTAACCTCTCTGTGTATTCTTTTCCTGCTCTGTAAATGGAGACAATAATATTGCCTATTACCCTGTGGCGTGTGTGGATTCAACGAACTAGTACCTATAAGACACTCTGAATGTTGCCCAGTAGCCACTGGACAGCTGTTCACATCATCGATGGGGGTGATCACCATCCCCATTCACCCTCTCTGTCGTCAACACCCCAGCAGCACAAGGCAGATGCTGAGTGTGACCGCCCTGTACTATCTGAGACCATAAGTGGCAATCACACAGGAGCTCAGACGAGCGGGGCACGAGCACTCTGCCTGTGCGGGGGCAGAACCTCATAGCTGGCCCTGAGACCACACGCACCCCACTTCTTGCTGTCCTTCAGAAACGCCCGTCCTGCTGCCCGACTCAGTCTGGGGCCCGGCAGGCCCTCGGAGGAGCAAGTGTGATACAACGGTGAACTGCCAGGAACTACTAGGCACATGTAACATGCTGCCTGGGCTGGGTATACACTCGCCTGCTCCTGGACCTTCAGTCCCCCGACAATCCTCCCCATGCGAAGGCCTCCAGAGACTGGAACATACTATGAACTATTCGGTACAACCAACATCATGCACTTCAGGGCCAAGCAGACCGGATGACAAATTCTGGCTCAGGCCCTGCTGGCTGTGTGGCTTTGGGTAAGTGACTGCCCATCTCTGAGCCCCTGGTCCCTCCTTTACCAAAGGGAGACATGATGATGCTCACCTCTCAGGGGACTTATAAGGAGTAAATGAGATCATCCACGGTGAAGAAGATTGTGCAAATTACGGCCACGTAACTTACAGAACCAGATGCAAAAATGAAACCAGGGGGCCTCCTGTTCACAAGCTATTAAAGAGTCTCAAGATGGGGACAGCAGAGCGTGGAGGCCAGCACAGGGCCTTCTGAGCACAGGTCCCACTCTTCTGAAGCTGGCCTGAGCAGTATTAAGCACAGTGCCTGACACCGACGAGGCACCCAGAGAGTCCATTCTTCTCTTCCTTCCAATGGAACCAGGCACCGGTGCCACCAGTGTGGTACAATGAGCACTCCCGATTGTTGGGAGCAGCTCCCTTTCATTCAGAGCTTCACTTGTAACCCAGCTGCCTCCTGGGAGAACTTGGCTGCCCAGTTCCCGGAGGGCGTGCTCCCCTCCCCGATGCCCAAATCCTGACACCAGAGTAAGTCCAGGACCTTTGAGTTAATGGAGCTTTTCCTCTCATCTCCATCTCTGATTGTCCAGATGGTCTGGTTTTCCCAGCAGAGCGAGCTTTCGATTCCTGCCCGCCATGGGTTGTGTGAACTGGCAGCCCACACGTGCGCCTGGCTTGGCACCCCTCCCCCACTAATTATTATTAGATTGTGAGGTAGCTGCCAACATTAATAGGCAATAGAGTTCACATAAACCAACAATGGAATCGCCAACCAGCAATGTTTGGAGTTGGCAAGGCTGGCCTGAATTCCCACACGGCAAACATCAGCTGGAACCCAGCAGCATACTCTGCTCTGACAGGGCATGTGTCCCTTGTTTGCCACAGTCCTCGCTGCTCCCTAATGTCACCCACCAGACCTACCGTCCTCACCCCTGACCCTGCTGGCAGCTCACTCTAGCCCATCTAATTCCAGGCTGCTGGGGGGCACTCTGACCCAAGGAATGAGCAGAACAAAATGGACTTGGGTCCCTTTTCCATACTCTTTCCACAGCTGCATCTCCTTGGTCCATGTGTGCCAGGATGAAATGGGATGGGGGTAACAACTTACACCCACCTCTCCCTCCACCCCCACGGCTGCGATAAAGGGCTGCTGGGAAGGTAAGAAGAGGGAGGCCAGCCAGAGCTGGGACTCAGAAAATGAGCCTCCTTCTGAAACGTCTTCCAGATAAAACTTAGAGCAAGATGCGAACTAACCTGCTCTGAGCATTCGCAGGAGAGAAGCAAGGATGAATGACCTTCCCCACATCCCCTCCTCCTCCCAGCTTTTCTTTCAGCATCCAACAGAATCTGAGTAAAGTGCCTCCATTCTGCTTTAAAAAAAAAAAATTAAAAAAAAAAAGAAAAGAAAAACAGTTTTCAGTGGCATATGTCATCACTGAATTAATGCTGTTTGCCTTTTACTGGCTTGGCTCTCATCCCAGTAGAAGCAAATAAAAACGGAGTACAATGTACTAGAAATGCTACAAGCAGTGATGTATCAGATGGATGCATCTGAAACGCTTCCTACCGCACGGTGAGGACCCAGCTTCTGCTGCAGGACAACAACCCCTACGCCGTCAAGACTAAAATGGGCCTGCATGCAAGAGACCACTCTCGGGAGTAGGAGAAAGCGGCACGCTTTCACTGTTCAGGAAAGATCGAGAGAAGGACACACGCCGGGTTCAACTGCGGGCAACTTGACGACATTTGTTCTGAGTAACACCACTCCTTAAAAACCACCCACAAACCGTGAATTAAGACGGCTGCTTAAAAAAAAAAAAAAAAACACACCACCACCCAAAAAACTGTGGTTAAAAAACACGTAAAACTTACCGTCCTCACCGTTTCTAAGGGGCGGTTCAGTCGCGTCAAGTGTATTCACGCTGTTGGGTAACCAATCTCCAGACCCTGTCTTTCACCAGCAAAATGGAAAGTCTATACTCGTTAAACCATAACCCGTCTCCCCACAGCCTCTGCCAACGACCTTTCTCCCTCTGCCTCCATGACTTTGACGATTCTAGGCGCCTCATGCAAGTGGAATCCTGTTTTTGTCTTTCTATGACTGGCTTATTTCACAAGCATCACGTCCTCAAGGTTCATCCGTGTTGCGGCGTGTATCGGAATGTTCTTCCTTCCCGAGGCTGAATGACATCCCACTGTATGTACGGACCACATCTTATTCATCCGTTCAGCTGTTTGGGTAACAACCCACACGTGCATCCCTCGGCTGCTGGAAATAATGCCGCTATGAACGTGAACGCACAAGTATCTCTTCGAGACCCTGCTTTCAATTCTTTTGGGGAGACACCCAGCAGTGGGATGGCTGGATCATATGGTAGTTCTATTTTTAGTGTTTTAAGGAACCACCATATTGTTTTCTACAGCGGCTGTACCATCTTACATTCCCACCAACAGTGCGCGAGCGTTCCAAATGCCCTACATCTTCGCCAACGTTTGTTATTTTCTGTTTGCTTTTGTCATTTGCATGGTAGCCCCCCAAGCAGGTGGGAAGTGAGAAGGTGGCTGGCTTTTCACAGGGCCACAAAATTTGCCTTTATTTTTCTGGCGTCCCGGCATTACCTAAAGCATGGTGGCAGAGACCCGACTGTCAGTTACAAACATGTATATTCTCCTGCAAGGGGCCACGGGCTCTGGGCTCCCATTACGGTGCCTGAGCTGGATTGGAGCATCGTGTGTTTTCATTTATATTACCACCTGGAGTTCCTGGGAATAAGCACTCCTTATCCCTTCACGGAGAGCTCCCCTCATCACACTCAGACAATCAAACAGTCTGCCGTGTCTACTTCAAGTAGGCGTCAGGAAACTGAAGGTGTTTGATAAATCCCAATTTCATTCTAAGCCCTATAAATATGCTGGTCCTGACTGCCACCATAGACACTTGGTTGCAACATCGTGTGGCTTGGCCATCAGCGGGGACAGAGCCTGTACACTGTCTTACGTCAAATACATACGACAACCTGAACGCCTGACCCCAGCCTTCACGGAATGTTCTGCTTGTTCTCAGTGGGGTCTGGTTTCCCATACCAAGAGATACAGACTCTGTCCTAGTTCAAAGATCACTTAGTGGGTGGGGGGGAAGGAAACTTCCAAGGGCCCAGACACTTTCTCAGCAGACACTAAACCACGCCAGCACTGAACAACTCCTTCGAGCCACTCCCAGCCGATGCTTTCTGACCCTCCCAGGAAGAGGACAGCCAAGAACAGGGACAGGCGGGATAATCTAAAAAACACCTCCAAAAAAGGGAACCTGACCCACAAAACTAGCCCCTGGCTGCCAACTGCTTTGGAGAGTCCAAATGCCTGCCATAATTTATTTTACATACAGCACCTACGTTTCCCTCCACCTCCACACACTCTGGCTGAGTATCCCATTCATGATTTCTGCCGTCTTCACGAACCTGTCCTAGCACTTATTTCTGTCCAAGTGAACTTGGAAAAGGAAACTTTATATTAACAGGATAAATCCGAGTTTCTCAAGCACAGCGCCGCTGACACTTGGGACCAGGCTGGTCTTGGTTGTGGGGGGCTAGTCTGTGCTCAACAGCATCCCTGGTTTCTACCCAACTAGTTGCCAGGAGCAGCCCCTCCCCAGGCACGGCCACCAGAAATGTCTCCAGATATTGCCGAATGCCCTTGGGGAGAGGGGGACAAATTCCTCTCTGGCTGAGAACCTGTGCCAAAAGCGGAAAACTATTTTTTCTAAAGCACACATTCAAATAGTCACTTGATAAGTAACATGTCATCTGAAATCTCGTCTTGTGTTGCCCGCTCGGGGAATAAGCCCAAAGCAGAAGGACAGCAGCACCGTGGGGGGAGGACACCCCTGGACTCTGCAGTCGGGGCGTGTGTTGGAGCCCTGTGTTGCCCGGACATGTTTCTTAGCTTTCTGAGTCTTGGTTCCCTCACTGGCCAAAGACAACAAGGACAGCACAGCCTGAACAGGGGTGCTATTGGACTACAGACACACAGCTGGGCTTTTAGCACAGGCAACACCAGCACGGAACAAATGTTACCCAGTACTGCTATTGTTTCCACAATCAAAGGTTTTCAAGGTGGGTTCCTCAGAGCTCGAGGGTTTCAAAGGGGTACCTTAGGGTTTGCCAAAGGAGTGGGGTGGCGGAGCTTAGCGCCCTCCACTGTGGCTCAAAGCAGAACAGCAGGGGCGCCTGGGTGGCTCAGCAGGTTAAACGACCAACTCTTGGTTTCAGCTCGGTCATGGTCTCAGGGTCGTGGGATCGAGCCCCATGTCGGGCTCTGTGCTGAGCTCAGAGTCCATTTGTGACTCTCTCTCCCTCTCCTTCTGCCCCTCTCCCCGGTCTCTCTCTCTCCCTCTGAAATAAATAAATCTTAAAAAACAAAAAAACACCAGAACAGGAGGCCCCATGAACTGACTCTGACCATTCTTAGCTCAGGTCCAAACAAAAGGAGGCCGGGAGACTGTGGTAGGCTGAGCCCAGAACTGGACCATCCTGTAAGCACCTGACTCAGGGCTGACGGAAAGGAGCAGCTGTAAGCACTCAGGGAAGGAGTGTTTATATACTGGGATTCTGAGCAGGATTCAGTCTGAGAAAGGACTTTCCCTGATTTGAGAAAATGAAAACGGAAAACTGTAGCACTAAATGATTGTTTTAGAGACCATGCCCACCCTGAAATGCTTCCGCTAGGGTCTGCGGTCGTGCATACCACCCCAAGAACATGTTATTGTATCAACTGGCTCCTGGGGGTGCCTGCACCATGTGCTGCCTGTGGCTCCTAAGAGAGGGGCCAGGGCGGATTTCCATGTGCCACACGCCCCGTCGAGGGCTTCACACTAGCAGATGTTAGCAAACAGACACAGTGGCTGCATGGAGGCCTCTCATCCTTCCCATCGGCTTCCAGAGCAGCTGGAACTATCGCAATCAACTCTACAGTCAAGGCCAAGTACCAGTGGTTCCTACCTCCCCGGCCCAGGGATGTGTTTAGTTTGGCATACGTGAAAACAAAACAAAAAACGAAAGAAAGAAAAAAGAGAAAATGTTTTAAAAATTGGGATTCATTTAAAAATTGGGAGATGCTGCACAGACTTGGGTTTCTGCCTCGCGAGGCATCTTCAGTGGCTACAATCAGGGGAACTGAGTGAGGCTGTCCTCTTTAGAAAAGACACGTGCATCTGGTTTGCTGTGGTCCTCAGTCCTCCCTAATGTCCATCACATGGCCCTCTTCTCTCAGTGACACCACCTGTCTGCTTTCTGTAGTTCGCTGCTTCTCCCACAGGAGGACTCCTTCCTTGTGGATTACTACTACGCACGAGACTTAAAAAGAGGTTACCAAACATCAAGGAATTTAAAACAAGCCTTTTGGAGATGCTGGTCAAAACATAACATAGTCTATAACTTTAAACATGAATGCTTGTTTCAAAGAGACTAAATATAGGGGCGCCTGGGTGACTAAGTATCCGACTCTTGATTTCGGCTCAGGTCATGGTCTTGGAGTCCTGGGGACTGAGCCCCATGTCGGGCTCTGTGCTCAGTGGGGAGTTTGCTTGAGATTCTCTCTCTCCCTCTGCCCCTCAATACCTTCTCTCCCTCTTAAAAAAAAAAAAAGGCTAAACATTGATTGTTTACTTACTGTGAAGAAAACGAAATGAGATTTAAAGAAACGTACATGCAAAGTCTTTAAAATAACCCACCAGCAGCATGAAGGCTTTATTTAAAAAGTAAATGCCAAGCTGGAGGAGGCAGATGGGGAAAGGCTAGAAGGGCTGGAAGCGAAGCGAGGCGGTGGGGATCACGGACTGATGTGGGGTTGGGGAATTTTACCCTCGAGTCACTCATATCCCTCCTTAACTAACAAGCACACACGTATTTCGCTTAACCCAGGGGTCGGCACGCGCTGCCTCGCAGATCAAACCAGGCCCACTGTCTGGTTTTATATGCAGCGTTTTGCTGGAACTCAACCACATTCGCTCACTTACATATTACTTTGGCTGCTTTTGTGCTACCTGGCGGGGCTGGCAAGTTTCGGCAAGTCTCGGCAGAGCCCGATGGCCCACAAGGCTTTGAGACATGAACCTTCACACTAGATGAACGTGGTGAGGGAGTCGCTCTGGTTTACCAGTTTGGGGATAGAGCACAGTTGCCGGGGGGCATTTTGAATGCCAGCTAACTGGGGACCAGAGTCCTGGCATGCTCCTTAATGTCCACGGAGGAGTACAAAAGAAAGACCCACTAGGGGCCTCCTCACGGTCACCATTGTGATTTTGTGGCCTTTGGGCTGCAGACAGCTCCTCCTTCCTTGTGACTGACAGCAAGGGTGACTCCCATTTATCTGCACCCCCGTCTGCACCGAGAGCTCTTGTTATCCCCACTTTACAGATGAGAACGCTGAGCAGAGACCGCCTGAGGAAGCAGAGTGAGTAAGGGGCAGTGGCTACGGGGGTGACCTGACTCTAGGAGCAACTGTGCCAAGATGGCACACGTGGATGCCTGACGGTTGAAGCTGGAGACCCACACGCCCTGGGCTGCAAATCCCCAGGGTTCACTGAGTGTTTCCCTTTCCCTGGAATCGACTCCAATCCCAGTGACTCACTGCCTCCCACCTGGAACAGGCCCAGGTCCCGCACTGCACTCTAGTCTTGCGAGGTATGAACACTCCCAACCTAAGCTCCCAACAGCCACCTTTGTCAGAAGTAGGGGCAAAGAAGTGTTTCGGAGGAACAGGCTAGAAGACCACCTTACCAGAGTCTGAGTCCACAATCAGAGCCGCTCAAGCTTGAAACTCAATCTCGACAAGGTCTACCACTGGTCTTTGGAGAACCACCACAGGTCCAAGCCATCACAGCCATCACCTCCTCACTGGGCTTCTTGTGTCCACTCCTGCCTCCCCTGTATAATCTCCACAAAGAGGCCCGAGTGGTCTTTGAAAAAGGCTAATCAGATGAGCGAGTCTCCCGCTGAAATCCACCACTGGTTTTCCATTTCAGTTAGAATCAAATCCTCAGCATGGATGACGAGCCCCCTCCTGGTCTGAGCACTGCCCTCCTGGGAACTCACCCCCATCCCCCCTCCCGACTCTCTAGGGTCCACACACACTGGCCTTGGGATCGCTCCTCAGCCACTCCAAATGAATCCCCACCTTGGGTCTCTGGACCTGCTATTCCTTCTGCAGCCTAGAATACTCTTCCAAGGATCTCCACGTGGCTGGCTACCTCCTCACCACTTGGGTCTCTGCTCAAATGCCATTCCTTGACCACTCGATGCCACACTGCCCCCCTCCCCAACCATAACGCTTCCCACCACTCGTGCACGGGAATATCCTGAAGCTCCCCCACAAGAACATAAACCCCCGGAGAACGGGAGCCTGCCTTGATCTGTGTTCTATTCCCCATGCTTTGTGCGGTGCCTAGTGCGCGGTGGGTACTCCATAAATATTTCTTTAGCATCTTCAAATACAAGAAATCCTACTGTCTCACAGTAATTCCTAGAGGAAATGTCACCGTTCATGTTGCATGGCTTCAAACAGCTTTATAAGCGGCCCGATATTTCCTTCACTCAACTCCACAGAAAGCTACTCTACACCTTTCCCCAAAACCAGGACAGACTGAGCAACACCCATAGGAAACCCAAATTTCAAAAAACGAGTCCATACCAGCTTTAAGGAGGAACGTAATTCAAAACATGAAAATTTATTCTAAGTTGTATCTTAACATACGAGATCTCAGCTTTAGATGAATTTTAATGTTTACAAGTGCAAAAGCAAATAAATATTTACCAGTTGCTTTTTTTTTTTTTTGCACTCTTATAACTCCACAACAGCTTAGATGCAAAAAAAATTGTTGCTAAACATCTTGTAGTCTGGCAAAAAGAAGAATTTCTTATTAAGAAAACCCCTCACAACAATAACAACCCCTCACGCTCACGGCTGCCTCGCAGAGACTCTCAGGATGGTTCGCTAGGATCTGAGCGCAGGAGAGAGGGACGGATCAGCATGGGTCAGAGTGACGGGGACCCCTTCCCGGCGGAGGCCAGACCAGCCACGCCCTGGTCTCGCCATCCATACGCTGGGTAATGCATACAGCACACGGGGCTCTGGGACAGCAGCCCCCTTGCTCGGGCGAGGACGGGGGCTAACACCAGCTCTCCCCATTCTGGAGCACCTCCTACGTTTGGTTTCAGTGTGCAGGTCGCTCCCCCAGGTCGGCCGACGTTCGTGAAGATGGGTCTGCCCTCGTCACGATTCTCTTCATCAGTACCCTGCTGCTCTCCTGTTACCGCGCACCGTGTTCAAAGTCATCAGCTGGGTTCCCGGTTAGCCAGCCCACCTGCTCGCTCGCTGGCTACCGCCCTGCTTCCCGGCTTCCCAGAGGGCGCACTAGCTCAGGGTCCCCAGCGCTATGTCCTTTAGGTGGCAAGCCTCAAGACGCAGGGGCTGTGCTCCCCGGCGTGGCACCCGCCGTGCCCAGCACCGAACAGTCCCTACACACAGGCGCCGAGCGAGTGAATAAGGAATGAGATCTTAATGAAGAGATTTCTTAAGATCGATGTCCTCTTTTGTTCATTTGCTTCACTGTGTAGTTTACTTATTTTTAAAGATTTTATTTACTTATGTGAGAGAGAGAGAGAATGAGCACAAGCAGGGGGAATGGCAGAGGGAGAGGGAGAAACAGACTGTCTGCTGAGCAGGGAGCCCAAGGCAGGGCTCCATCCCCGGACCCCCAGATCATGACCTGAGCCGAAGGCAGCTGCTTAACCAACTGAGCCACCCAGGCGCCCCTCACTGTGTAGTTTAAATCCTTAGAGTTATTCTGAGGCGAGTAGATTTTGTCAGGAAACAAATACCACAGCGGATCTTATTCCAAGGACAATATAGGAGGTTATTCTTATTAGAATAAGATAGACAGATACACGCACATGCACCTTTTACGCCAGGGACATACACAATTTCTAGGAATATTAAGCACTTTCTGGAGTCTCATCTCCCGTCCCATTGTTTTAAAGGGCGAGCCGGCTCACGGCGGCATGGAGAGCCTCAGACGAGGACTGGGCCACTTACCTGGATTAACAGTGATAAATTTGCTATCCTCGGAAAATCGGTCCCCTCGGGACACGGGCTTTTTCGATGGCATCTGGGGCCTCCTGGGATCACTCCCTTCGAAATGCTCCTCTGTGACTGTGGGGGGCACTTGGGTGGAGGTGACCGAGCCGGAGTCCAGGCCAGGGCGGGCATCCCTCGCGTCATCGGGCCGGTCCGTGGGGACAGCAGTGCGGTCCTGCCCAGGCCCGGGCAGAGTCTGATGCCCACCCTCCTCGGCAGTCCTGTTGGGAGATGAGGGGGTGGGGGTGGGCTCGTCCTGCCTCGGCTCCTGGGCAGCGTGGGTCACCCCGCTCTTCTTCTTCTCAGAGTCCTTCTCCCCCTCGTCCTCGTGCTCCCGCTCGCCGTCCTCACTCTCGCTCTTCTCATCCTTCTCCCCTTCCTCGGTGCCCTCGCTGTCCTTGGTCGGTGCTGAGTCGCCGTCGGGGCCCGGGGAAGCCAAGGCCTCTGTGGTGGCCAGGACGGGCCTGACGGCCTGCTTGCTGGCGGAGGCGGCCGTGGGCAGGCGCGTGGGCCACACGGTGCTGGGGAAGGAGGGGATGCCGCCGCCACTGAACCCCAGGCCGGCCAGGAGCGTGCTGGTGACCACTGAGGCCACGGTCGCCTGGCTGCCGCTGGAGGAGGGGCCCATCCCAGTCGCCATGGAGACAAACGAGAAGGGGATGCCGGAGGATGTCCAGGTAGAAGACCCCGAGCTGATGGGGGCCATGTCGGCCGACGAGGCGGGAGACGCCGTGGGCTTCAAAGGGTCACCCGGGAAGGGGGTGGGGGGGGGACAGAAGAGAAAGCGAGTGGCGTCAGTCATCAGGATTGGGAAACAGGCCCTGGTTATGACCCTTAATGGGTTTTACTAATCTTTCATTTTCCTCCCAGGCTTTCTCAAAGAATGGTGCCAAAGCCAACACGAGGTGACCACCTCTGGTCTTCATGCTTTTACAATTACTTTGAGTGCATTAAAAATTTTAACTAGCATATCAAACCCAACTTTTCACCGCTACTGCTTAGGAGGAAGCCAAGTGTCAAAAAAAAAAAAAAGTAAGTACCATTAAAGCTGGCGTAGAAACAATATCAACTAAGTAATAAACTGGCAACACTGGATGGTTGAACGATCCTGGGGTGACACTGGAAGAGACAGGGGCCCTTACTTTTTCATATACCAGTGGCCCTCGTGGAGAGCATACGGCAATTAGGTCTAGAACAGGCCTCCGGAGGGGCCACCCATGTCTGCAGCCGCAGGGTCAGAAGCAGGAGCCACACTCAACACCGCACACTTTGGGAACTGACTGACAGCCGCCACAACTTCCGGAGTCTCTGGGTCTATCCACGGTGAGATCTATGCCCATGTATACGCCAACAGGAAGAATTCCACTTAACTGTGTGCCGGGCCTTCCCACCCTAGCCCGGAGGCATGCAGGATCATCACCCCATTTTACAGGTCAGGAAACCGAGGCACAGAGATGTTAAGGGCTGGAGAGAAGGCTGCCTGTGTGTGAGCCTCAGCTCATTCTTCCCACCATACTAAACTGGGGCTTATGTGTGGGAGCCACATATGGTACCTTGGGGAAAACAAGAAATGTTGCTCCAAGTTATCCACTTAATTTTAGTTCTTCTAACCTGGTATACAGAATCCAGAGTTCCATCCCATCACTTCAATGGTTCAAAACAACACAGCCAGAACAACTTTGATTTTATAACATTATCACCATATTGTAGTTGGGAAACTTTGTAGTTTAAGAACGGTCGAGTTAGCAAATGTTAGGTGTTGAAGTTGGTCAATGAAATGCCAAATGCCACATAAGATAAGGCACCCAAGACAGAGAAGTCAGACGGTCCGGGCTTGAGTTGACAACCCTATCTGGGGGATGCTGAGTACATTACTTTTAACTCACTAGGCCTCAGTTTCCTCATCCGTAAAATGGGAACAATAGTAACATCAATCTTGTGGGATGTTGCCAGGAGTAAATAAAATAATCAAATAATCTGTGCTTAAAACCCAGGAAATGCCTGTAAATTTTAGGCAACTACTGTTACCCCAATACTGTGATTAATATTACGATTGTTAGTTACACTAGAAATGGCAAAGCTTAGATATTAATTGAGGCCCCAGCAATTTGCAAATCCACATAATGTTGGGAAATGACAGCCTTTGAACTTTAGCATACGTCCAATGAAGGGCTTGAAAGAGACCTTTTCCACTCCTTTGCGAGTACTCCTACACTGTATGATCCCACAGATGATAAATAATTTAAAATCTGGAGAGTTTTTACCTTGATAAGAATTACACAGTATAACGCAACTGCTTTAACTCTGTTGCACAGCTACATTTCATAACATATTGAATTATAAACAGTGAGAAATGTAATTGTTTCTGTATTTTCACCTCTTCAAGAGCAGTTTAACAACATCATACTGCCACCTGGTGGTGACAGTTTTAACTGCATGTGAATTAACCACAGGCCACGACAAAGCAATTACCATCTGCTACTTACCACTCCTGTTTTAACAATTCTGGTCCCTTGGAATATTCGAGTAGTATTAGCTGAAATAAAGAAATTACACTGTAAGCAATATACCTTTTTTGTTGTTCCAACAAAACTTTAAGCTTTACATATAATTTCTGCATGTCCCGAGATAGTATTCCTATGCCAACTTTTCCCAACTATTTAAAAATGTAAAACCCTTCTTAGCTCGTGAATCATTTAAAAACTTTAAGAATACTATATAGTTTGCTGGCTCTTGTCTTAAGCTATTAGTTCAATTTTTTTTTCAATTTTTATGCTTTTCTGTTTTGAAGTGCACACTTACATAAACAAATATACAAATCTTTTTTTTTTTTTAAGATTTTATTTATTTATTTGACAGAGATAGAGACAGCCAGCGAGAGAGGGAACACAAGCAGGGGGAGTGGGAGAGGAAGAAGCAGGCTCCCAGCAGAGGAGCCTGATGTGGGGTTCGATCCCATAACGCCGGGATCATGCTCTGAGCCGAAGGCAGACGCTTAATGACTGAGACACCCAGGTGCCCCTAAATATACAAATCTTAAGTGTATGGTCCCATTAATTTTCTCTGTAAAGACCTGTGTGACTACCAGCCGAACCGAGACACAGAGGGATGTTCTCCAGGACCCCAGCAGGTGTGCATACGTCGCACTCAATACCTACCCCACCTTTCTGAAAGGTAACCACAATTCTGACCTCTGTTAGAGTTTTCTCCATCTTTGAACTTCACAGAAGTGGAGTCATAATATTCCACCGTTCTTATTTCTTATCTTTCTTTAAAGTTCATTATTTTTTTAGTAATCTCTACCCCCAATATGGGGCTTGAACTCACCACCCTGAGATCAAAAGCCACATGCTCTTCTGATCGAGCCACCCCCCTACCTATTATGTTTTTGTTTATAATTTCTTATATTATCCATTCCGTCATTATAATATGAATCCTGAATTTACTATAGTTTACCTTAAATTAGCACATTGACCACTTGCTAAAAACCCAAGAACTGTATAATAATTTAACTCTATTTGCCTGCCTCACCTTTTCTGTATTGTCATCCATTTTATTTCTACTTAAGTTTTGAAACTCTGTAAGATATCATTGCTCTAAATGGTCAAATTCTTATATGATCCACATAATACTCGTTCTGGTGTTAGCTCCTTCTTGCAGTTTTCCTTGGCCATATGCTAGTATTGTAAACAGTATAACTGAAAAAACAAGTTTAATTATGGCAAAATGCACAGAACATAAAACTTACCGTCTTAAGTACTTTGAAGTGTGCAGCTCAGTAGTGTTAAGTATATTTTCGTTGTGGTGCAACCAATCTCCAGAACTTTTTCATCTTTCAAAATGGAAACTCTGTACCCATTAAGCAATAATCTCCCATCTCCCCCTTTCCCCCACTCCTTCTATATGTTTGACTCCTGCAGCTACTGCATGGAGGTGGGACCACACATAACTGTCTTTATGTGACTGGCTTATTTCATTTCACATAATGTCTTCGAGGTTCATGCATGCTGGACCATGTGTCAGAATTTCCTTCCTTGTCAAGGCTGAATAATGTCCCGTTGTATGCATACACCACATTTGTTTATGCACTGTCAGTAGACATTTCAGTTGCTTCGCTATTGTGAATAATGGGAAACAGTATCATAAAAAAAACAACAACTGCCTCTTTGTGGTTATCTCAAAAACCAGTAGTTATATAAACTAAAAGTTTACTTCCTATACATACATGGCACTGAAAAATCAGCAAAAAAAAAAAAAAAAAAAAGGCTAAATGCCAAAACAAATAATATGTGTACCTGTTGTAAGTTTTTACCCAAACCAGACGTGGCAATGACTGACATAGTTTTTTGTTTGGCCTGCAAGCTTTTTTAAAAACTGAATTTGTTGCAACAGCCTTCAACCTAAAAATCCCAATTTCCTGCTTATCCTGAAAAAAATCACAATATTCGGTAAAACCAAACTCTCCTTCCTGCTGGGGCTGCGCGTCCCTCACTTCCTTTTGGTGGACGTAGGATCTCCAGCTTCCCCTTGATAACCCTCCCCTCCTCTGTCCAGGCTCCCTGCGCGGCCCCAGGGGCATGCGAGTCTGCAATGATATGATGAAATGAAATGAAATGAAATGAAATGAAATGAAATGAAATGAAATGTTCATTTTGCACAGCTGTGAAGTCCATTGTGTGAAGAGACGGACGTGGAGAGGAGACCTATCTAGACGTCAGTGCAACCAGGTCTAACACAGCAGCCTTGGAAGCGAATAGCTCTTGCCTGGGACTAACTTAGCTGGTTCAAGCCAGGGTGACTACGACGTTTCTCTAGGACCGTTCGGATCCAAAGCACTGAACCTGGCGCCCATGGGCCTAATGGGATCCAGGGACGGGGGAAGAAAGACATCTGCCTTCCCACTAAGCTCTCACGGACAGGTAGTGCTTCCTTCCACCATGAAAAGCAGGCCACAAATTTCGGCCACCTGCTAGCAGAACCTGTGACTTGGTCTCCGACCTATCAGATGTTCTTTTTTTTTTTTTTAAAGATTTTATTCATTTATTCGACAGAGATAGAGACAGCCAGTGAGAGAGGGAACACAGCAGGGGAGTGGGAGAGGAAGAAGCAGGCTCATAGCGGAGGAGCCTGATGTGGGGCTCGATCCCATAACGCCGGGATCACGCCCTGAGCCGAAGGCAGACGCTTAACCGCTGCGCCACCCAGGCGCCCCTGAGTCAGATGTTCTTATACGGCTTTAGAACTGCCATAGTTATCTGGAGTGTCATTTATGTCCGTCACTACTCAGAAATCACAGTAGCCAACAGACCCACTGCTTGTCACTCAATGCTTTAATTAAGAAAAAAAAAAAAAGCATCTATGACTACATTCCAAATTTGTTTGTTTAAAATATTTTGACAACTGTGTTTGGATGTAATTGGTTCCCTTTTCTATATATTTTGCTTATGTATTTTAAGCCATGCGGAGAGAGGATCCGTTGGCTTCAGGCTGCCTGATGGGTCCGTCCGTGGCTCAGAGAGAAAGCTGCAGGACCGCAATTTTCCAAGACTGTTCAGAACTGCAGACAGGCTTTGAACATGCAATCAATGTTTTCATCTGTTTTGTTGAGTTACTGGGGGTACAGGGTAATATTTACTCTTTAGGGGTGGTCTGTTGCTGTGTTTAAATGACTGGGCTTTAGAATAAGAAATTCAGACCTCGCTTAGTAGCCAAGTGATTTTTTTTTTTCCCAAGTTACTTGACTGCCTAGAAAATCACTTCTCCATCTGTAAAATAACACACACATTACAAGCTGTCATGGGGTCAGTCAAATGCCATAACTTATGGGTAAACGCTCTGTAACTGTGAGCCATTCGGCAGATATCACTTACTATTATTACTGTTATTACATTTACCACACCGAGGCAAATAGGTAACATTTATTATGTTATACAGAACATAGTGTTATATTTACTGTAATGTAAAGAGTCCACCTGGCTTTCTCATGCTCCCAAACCAGATGTAAATTTCATCACTGGGAAACCCAATTATTCTCAGCAAGACTTTGGTGACATTCTCTACGCTTTTTTCCTTTCCCTTTTAAGACTGAAGTCCTAATCGTTGATCAGTGTTGGGACACTGGGCCCTACTGCTCAAAAATGCATACCTGGCTCCCAACGAGAGGTGTGCTAGCCTCCCCAAAGGTCTAGTTGGTACACCCCCGTCTGGCTGCTCCAGGCAAGACGTGAAAGCCACCTCGGGGAGGATGGAGGATCAGGCCCCTTGGTCAACATACAGGGACAAACACCAACACATAAAATGAGTCAACTCACCTCCACCTCTGAACAAAGTGAGTCCGTACACAAAGGAGACACTGGCCATTTCCAACAAGTCTCTGTGATCAGACATTTTAAACATCCCATGCTTGGAATTTATAGCTGACAAGGCCTTTTTGAATTACATTACATTACAAACATTTAATTCTTCAAAGTCCACGCGGAAGCCAGCAAGCTCGGGGGCCTATTAATCAGGAAAGGCAGCTCTGCAGAGCCCAGGTTCTCGGCTGGAGCACACGGGAGGCCTATTCATGATTTATGTGTCCGAAGTTCCAGGGCCCCGGCCTCAGCAAGCTCCCACTGCGGCCTCCCATTCTCTCTCCTCTGGGCTGGCACAGACCTGGCCTTGGCCCCATGGACCCTCTTCGACGCAGGCAGAGCCGCCAAGACACTCAGGGCACAGGTGGACGCGGCGAGCCTGATTTATGTGTGCAAAAAATTCAGCCACGCTCATTTCAATTAGTTTAAATGGAAGGGTGACATAATGTGAACATGAGCAAAGAACAGTTAAAGGCCAGACTGTAAAGCTAGAAGGGATCCCTAGAGGGAATCTAAGGCTGGAGGACTTCTGGCCCTGGGTTCAGCATTTATTATTTTTTGGATCAAACCGAACGCTCAGGGGATATTTATAGTTGGTACCAGGTGCTAATTACTTAACACGCTTCATCGCGTGTCATGGCACGAGGCCCCTGTGAGGTGGGTACTGTCACTAATACCAGTTTTCAGATTGGGACACTGTAGCTCGGAGAAGCTTATAAATATTCTCTGAGTCCCACTGAGGCCGAGTGGCAGCCGGACTCAAGCCACGGTGGGGCGGTAGCTCTGGACCAGCACTTCTGTCCTCACTGGGCAGCCAGTTACCTGCGCCATCTGGTTAGAACTCAGACTCCCAGCCCCACCCTTAGAGATGCTGAGGGAGTCGTTCTGGGAGGGGCCCAGAAATGGGCATTTCTCATAGGCTTCGAGATGATGCGATGCTGCTGGTCCACAGACTATGGGGTTCATGGGGCCCCCGAAGTTGTATGCAAAATTCTGGCATTTTTTAGGGAAAAGGTCCAATGCCCTCATCAGATACGTGACTCAAAAAGATGAAGAACCACTGGTTTGGTGTGGAGGTTTCTCTGCAATTGGGGATCCCGGAAGGAAAGGACCTTATCAGAGAGGCCCTCCGACTGGCAGCATAGGGCCCCGTGCCTTGGCCCTCCCCTCCTTGCTGGTTGTGATGTATGTCCCCAAACCAAGTCAGCGAACTGTGGTCCACAGGCTGGCTGCCTATTTTTGTAAGTAAAGTTTCAGTGGAACTGGGGCTGGGATATGGCTGGGACAGGTGAGACAGAGTGGATCCTATCTTTATTTAGAATTTAGGTATTTTCAAGGACCTCAGGTCATGACCTCGGGGTCCTGGGATTGAGCCACATGCTTCTCCCTCTCCCCCTGTCTGCTGCTCCCACTGCTTGGCTCTCTCTCTCTCCGTCAAATAAATAAATAAAATCTTTAAAAAAAAAAAAGAATGGGTATTTTGTCCACAAACTTTTTTTTTTTTTTTTACTGATTTTGCTTCTAAAATTTTTTCATTAAAATATAGCATATCTTGATGACTGAGTTTTTTGATGCTCTTTAAAGTTTTGCACCAAAGTAAATGCCTCTCTTGCCTCCCCGTCCTGGCCCTGGAAATTTCTACTAGACCCTGTATCACAGGTACATGGATCTATTTCTCAAAGGATCCTATAAGCAGGGCTCACGTCTGTGCCGTATGTTTGGGTTCTAGTTCTGAAGAGAACAGCTAACTGAATCAGGCTAGAAGTCCAAAGACGATATTCTACGACATGACTGGGAGGTGATTTTGTGATGACCGTGTTAGACAAATACTTGGTTTCCTGAAGTTGGAAAAATAGCGATAGTCAAACAATAACACTTTGCTCTTCTCCCCCCTCTTCTGGCCTATGATACCCCCAACCTAAAAGGCCTAAATCCCTGAGGCGCTTCAGGTGGGATTTAAAACCCCACCCTAATTCTTAGGCCAGCCTTATTTTTCTTTGTCCAAGTCCCTTAACAGGAAAAAAGATAAAGCAGCATAAAGAAGGAGGAGCACAGGGGCATTTGGGGCCAGAAAGAAGGGAACCAGCCTTACCTTGAAAGAGCATCGTCTGGCTGAAGTCACTGCGCATGTCATTCCGACACACGGCCTGGACTCGGAACAGGTAAAGGCTATCAGGTGACACGTGGCTAATGGTGGCTTTCTGCAGGTGAAGAAAGAAAAGGCAGTGAGTTGGTTTTGAAGGTCACTGCACGCTTTACCTTCTAAAGCCGAACCTAAAATCAGCTTAAGTATTCCTTTTAGGTTTTTGGGTCCCATGGCCAAGCCTGAGAGCCATGATGCTTCCCTACTGACCAAAGGCTCCCTTTGAAAGGGAAGGAAGTTCAGATACAACTGGCTGGGAGTCTGTTTTCAACAGTGATATGTGCAGGGTAAAAGATTTAACAAAATCGTCTCGACTCATTGTCAACTGTGGCTTGGAACATGTTTCTAGCCTTCTTACTACTCACCAAGCTTGGACTTCTTCCTTAACGACCATACCTTTCGTATAGTTATAAACTATCATTACTGATCCAAGACAGCCTCTAGAATTACCAAGTATACTGAATTTTCAGAACCATGCTGAGTTCTTAATATCAGTAACAAAATCTTGGTGTGTAGGTTTCTTTGCAGTTCAAAGGCCTCATTGTACTTTGACTGATGGATAATATGGCGCATGATGCCAGAAGAGATCACCTGACTAGAGGCCAGATGTCACGAGATCTACCTGTGTCACACCACTCACTAGAGGCGTGATTCCAAGTCAATTGCTCACTGTCTTTTGGCCTCTGCTAGCTTCAACTGTTAAATGGAAAGAGCAGAAGCAGCCTCACAGGGTTCTTGTGAGTGCTCCGTGACACAGGCCATGCAAAGCTTGTCCACAGGTATTCCACACCACACAAGAGAAAGAATGCCCCTGGTCTAACACAGAGGTCAGCAAGCTACAGCCCACAGGCCAAATCCAGCCCACTACCTGTTTTCATAAATAAAGTTTTATTAGCACACAGCCACACCCATTCATTTACATGGCAACTGTGGAAGCTTTCACCCCACAATGGCAGAGTTAAGTAGCTGCCATAAAGACCTTATGGCCTTGAAAGCCCCCAGATTTTGCTATCTGGCTCTTTCTAGAAAATGCTTTGCCACTCCCTGGTCAAGAGTCACCAGCCAAATCCAGATCCCCACTCCTCAAAGTTTTATTCCAAGAGCCTCTGAAAAGGAGAAAATGGAAAATTCCTAAAAAGCAGGCAGCCCTTGCTTCCTGAAACAACACACAACAAAAGCAACTGATTTTCAAAGACTTCCCAATGGATGAAATGTCCTGTCACTGAAACGTATATTCTGCGCCAAGTATGGAAAGCAGCTCTGGGAGCTTAACCGCTGAGTGGGTTTCCCCGACACGACTAGTGAAACGCTCTGAACAGGTGTGCCCATGTGACGGACTACACCGGCTGCTGTGGCCTCACGAATGGCTCCCCAGGGGCAGCACTGGGTTGGGGTCATGTTACTCCACGTTTTTTTCTTTTGGAAAAGGCAGGTAAAAGCACCTGCCCCACAGGTGTGCAGCGAGGCCTCGAGAAAGGACACAAGCTGGAAAAGGCTTCACAAATGTTAAGTGTTACTTTCAGGCTTCTGAGGCATTGCCACCGTTAAGTTAGAGAACAGCTTTGTCGCCACTAAGTCAGCACTCCTGACTTCTTGAGGAATTAAGGAAATTCATTTTGTGTGTCCCCGAAGAAAATAACGACCCTTAGAAAATTCTGATAAAAAAGAACTTGCTGTCAAGGCATGTTTTTCTCGCCATCTCTCCCTTTCTCTGAAACTAATTTATGCCTCATTCTCTAAACCTCTGACCCCTGCTCTGTCTTCGTTCGGAGCAAAATCTTTGGTCCATCAATGCAAGGGTTTATTAGAATTCACTCCCAGCCGGTATCTATTTATCTTTGTGTGTTTAATTATTTTCCACTTAGAACAAGAAACCGCATAAGCACCTAGACGGTTTCTGCTGATTAATGCAAGTCATCTTTACTCCAGAAACAGAAAAATCCCTTATGGACATCCAGTGGCGACAAGAGAAAGGTTAAAACACATCATAACCTTGGGTGCCTTTCAATAGATTTCTCTCTGATTTCATGAAGCTCATCCTTCCCTAATGTGACCCAGATAACAATGTCTAGTGGGGAAATTGAAAATATAAATGGAAATGAAGTAAAGGAATCTTCATCTAAAAGAATATGAAAAGTATTATTCCATAACTGATTGAATGGGCCCTGGGGACTCTGTATCGGGAAGAAAAAAAGGGATACTCGTCATTAAGAGCCCCACTTGGTGCTATTGCATTTTCATGCACACATACAATTCTAGTTTCATTATGCCAGAGCCTTTTTTTGATTAACAATAAGTACAAAGGCTTTCAAACCCAAATGTGTCACTTTGAGTTTCTGGGCAAAGACTTCAAGCCTCATGCTTGTTGGGAGCGTTTGCTTTTCCAGCGGAGAAGACAACATCTGCAAACATCTGTTCGGAAGGGCCCCGTTGGGTGTTGCCCACTACGCATTTATGTGAATGTTCACATGAGAAGCTGACTTGGGCGTGGAGAGCTCAAAGTGACGGCAGATATTCTAGGGTCTGAGAGCCTGAGAACGGTGGTTAAAAATCACATGGTCACAGGGGTCCCGAGTGGAATGGTCATGTATAAGGCTGGTCAAATCTGACAGAAGGAGTGGTGGGGGCAGTGGACAGCTGCCTGGTGAAGGGGAGGAAGAGGAGGAAGGAGAATTCTAGTATTAATAGCCTGCCTTTATCTAGCACTTACTACATGCTAGGACCTGTCCTGCGTTTGCATAGCTCATTTAATATTTACAGGAATCAGATCCTCTAAAAAGCGCTTCATGGATGCTTTGTGGTTTTTCCAATGAAAGAACAAGCAGTCCATTTTGAAGAGTCTGATTACAAAGAAATGACCTAGCTTTTCCTGGTGGTGTCCTTAGGAAGCGTTAAGGGTGCACCGCGCCCCGTCAACCCGGGGCCCCATCTACCGCCTGCAGCCACCGCACGGCGAAGCCCAGCCCGGGCCCGCGGGCGCCCTCCGCAGGCGGCAGGAGGCTGTGCTGACACAGAGAAGGGACCCCCGGCACGCTTCGTGCTCGGCACAGAGACACGGCAGGGGGCCCGTCTCCCAACTACGAGGGCAGTTCTGACCACAACAAGAAGCTTTTACCAAGTCCTTGTCGCTGTCCTTCGTGAACGTCTTCTCCTTCTCGTCCTCGTTCTTGGTCCAGCTGTAGGAGATCATGTAGTTCATGATGGGCGGGTGGTAGATGGTCTCCGGCTGGCTCCACGACACCTGCAGCGCCGTCTGGTTCAGAGGCTGCACCTTCATGTGGATGGGCGGGGAGCTGCAAACTGAAGACAGCACACCACGCTCAGAGACGCCCGGCACAGCACGCGAGTCCGTCCCCCGCCCCGGAGCCCTTAAACACGCCAACCTCAGAACGCTGGCGTAGGAGCACAGGAAACCGCCGTAGTCCTCCTACCGAGGTTCGCCTACTGCGAACAGCGTGCACCTCTGCGTTCTCCCCCCCCCCCACAGTTGTTTTCCTGCAAAATCACGGAAAGCAAGTCGCACACATGCTGACACCTCACTGCTTAATACTCGGGCCTGCATCTCTTCGGAATAAGGCCTTTCTCTTCTATAACTGCATTGTGCTGCACACACTTGCACCCCGCTCCCCGAATTCACATGCTGACACCTCCTCCCTAATGTCATGGCATTTGGAGGTGGGGCCTTTGGGCGCCAACTGGGTCATGAGGGTGTAGGGCTCATTATGAAGGGCATTCCTGTTTTTAGAAAAGAGACCCCAGAGAACTCCCTCGCCCCTTTACCGTCGGAAAAGACAGCCGCCTATGGGCCAGGAAGCGGGGCTCTCACCAGACCTCAAATCTGCCCGTGTCTTATCTTGGACTTGCTGGCCTCTGGGACCGTGAGAAAAAAGATTTCTGTCGTTTATAAACCACTCAGGCTATGGCATTTTGCTGTATCAGCCTGAGCTAAGACAATAACCATAACAGCGTTATCATACCTAAGAAAATAAACAGTAATTCAATAATACAACCTGAGGGGCGCCCGGGTGGCGCAGTAGCTTAAGCGACCACTCTTGATTTCTGGTCAGGTCATGATCTCAGGGTCAGCAGATCAAGCCCTGAGCTGGGCTCCCTGCTCAGCAGGGAGTCTGATTGAGATTTCTCTCCCTTTCCCTCTGCCCTCCCCCGCCCCCGCTCTAAGTAAATAAATAAATCTTTAAAAAAATAATATTATCTGATACATAGTCCATATTCGAATTTCCCTAATGGTGTGCAATAATTATTTCTAGCCATTTCTCCCCAATCTCATGTTCTATTTAGTTGTCACAACGCCTTAGCCTCTTCAAATCTATTAGAGTCCCCTGGCTTTTTTCCCATGGTGACTTGTTTGGAAAAGCCAGGCCATTTGATTTGTGGGATATTCCAACAAACTAAAATTGTAGATGAAAATTTTCTGTAAATAGTTCAGAGTATAAACAAATATAATTTAGAATGAGATTTTAAAGAATTTTAAAGCAAAGACACAAAAACAGGGATGGTTTCCCTCTGGACTAGCAGTACCTCGTGTAATTACCCTCATGTGGGGCATGAGGAAAGCCAGGCCAATTCTCCTTTTCACTCCTTGTGGCTGGCAGGTTTGAAGGGACAGGTAGTTCTCCATCTATCTCCAGACAAGCCCGTTCAAGGGTTGACACTATCAAGCTGGCCTTTAATAGTGTGACAATTTAGGCCTTCAAATGTGTTCTTCCCCAGTGGCCACCATTCCTGCCTCCAGGGGCTCTCAGAGTCTACAGCAGGGTCTCTGAGCCTCAGCATCACTGACGTTGGGCCAGACAATCCTTTGTTCTTGGGGGGCTGTCCTGTCACTCCAGGATGTTTAGCAGGGTCCCTGCTCTCTACCCAGTAGATGCCAGGAGCACTCCCTGCCCCAGTGATGACAATCAAGAAGGTCCCTGCATCATGCCAGATGTCCTCTGGAAGGCCGGTTGCCCCCAGCTGAAAACCACTGGTCTAGAGGGGCAGATGGGAATTCAGTGAAGAATGACACTTGCTGCTGGTATTACACGCCTGGACGGAATGGATGGACATGAGGAGAGGCACGCAGTGTTTTCCAAGCACATCACGGGAGGATCTGACTCAGGCTTTGCCAATGACTCCCATGAGGAAGGCGCACCTGCCTGAGAGCTGACCTGTGAGTGGAGACGAAAGGGGTGGGAGTCAGGGGAGGACGGGAGGGCAGGTCAAGGGACTACAGCAAGGAAAAGGCCTGAAGGGCCAGAAGGAAGCCAGCAGGGATAGATCCAGGCCCGGAGAACCAGGCAAGAGGCAAGCAGTGACTTGTGCACCTGGCGTGAGAGGCCTCACACCCCAGATGCAAAATCTGGTCTTTATTCTATGAGCACTGAGAAACCACTAGAAAGATCTGAACCAGAGAACGATGCAAGCAGGTTTGCACTTTTCAAGATCGCTTCAGCTTCTACCTCCAGGTAGAAGAACGTGGAGGAGGCAGGAGTGAAGGAGGGAGGTGGGAAAGAGGTGCTGCAGGGGGCTGGCCCTGCAGACCAGAGAGCAGGTACTAGAACAGTGGGTTCTAGAGCAAACACAGGTGAAACAGAGAGGCTGGATGATGTGCTGGACTAAGTACGGTGTGAGGGAGAGGCGGGCAGTGAAGACCACACTCAGGTTTGGGGTGCAGGTGAGCCACACTGGAGGACTTGGGTCAGGGACTGTGGCTGGGTTCTGGCATCTCCCAGAAGATCAATTACACGGCAAGCAGCCCACTGCGAGCCAGACTCCCGTATTTTCTAACCCAGAGCCCCAAGTCCAAGGCTGCCCAGCATAGCAGGACGGCTTTCCTGCCAGAGAAGCACGGGCCCAGCCTGAAGGACCTGGCTGCTGGAGACAAGAAGAGATTGATTTTGACAGGGAGGCATCCTTTTGCTCTTCAACTGCTAAATCACGCTTCAGCCGAAGAGATTTGCTTTGTGTGACTGAGACAGGAAGGCAGGGATAAATTAATGAGGCATTCCCACTGTCCCGCAGAACCCCGGGAGGCATCGTGCTGCTGCCCTGCAAATGCCACCGGGGCAGGGACGTCAGAACAAGGAATCTGAAGGGAGGCTTCCAGCGAGACAAGGGGGCATGCAGTGACAACATGGGGACACTAGGTGGCACTAACATACCGCTTTTAAATACCCCAACTTAAGTGGCTGGTAGTTTCTCAAGACCCAGCATGGGGGCAAGAATCAGGAAAAGATCTACACCCCATCTTTCCAGGTGCCAATAATGAACCGAGGAGATTCATATATTGGAAAGCTTCCATCCCTCACAATGACAACCGTGTCAGATTTCCTGATTTCTACCTCTCTTCTCACCTCCTACCATGTTCTTATTTCATCTCCCGTATTCTGAAGACATCACTCCTCTTCTCCAATTAGTGGTGAGCGGCATGGGGATACATATATCTTCAAGTTCCATCATAACCACATAAATAATTCTATCACCCACAGGCAGATGCACCCATTCTTATTTATTCTTTGAAATTAAAATAGCTCAGTTTTCCTTTTGATTAAGATGATTCAGGTTAATGTGTTTAAAAAGAAACCCAAGTAATACAAAAAAAGAAGAGAGCCTAAAAAAAAAAAAAAAAAAAATCACCCCAAATCCCAGAATCTAGAGATAACCATTGTTCACCTTCTGGTGATCTCATATCCAGGTATCTCTCTGCACACATGTAAAAGCACACACATACAATTTGATGTAAATGGGATATGGTTTTACATTATAGTTGTTATGCTGTTGTTGTGTTTTACCCAGTAAATCATGAAAATATTTGCTTGTCAATAAAGAGAAGTTGGCATCACTGTTTTGAATGAAGGTATAGAGGTACAGAACTCCACTGTCTCAATGAACTAGAAACAAATATATACATATATATTTATATTTAAAATCAAAGCCATTTACTTGGAACTAGCACTTAACTTTTTAAATGCTGAGATTCTCATTTTGGAGAATCTGTGGATCACATGACAACTAGGGAGAATCTCTGTCCCATAGGACCTTTGTAAAAAAAAAAACATTGTTTACTTTTATTTGAGTAGAACTGACATACCATGTTACCTTGTTTCAGGTATGTAACAATGTACTAGAAAATACTGAGTGAAGCTCGCGAAAGAGGCGGGTCTGGCCTCTAAGGAGACCATCTACTGGGACTGAAATTCAGTAACTGAGGGGTCTCCAAAGGTCCACGCTGGTCCCAGACCACACACTCAGTCTCTGACGTGCAAAACCAGCTCAGGCAATATGTATAGGAATGAGCACGGTTGCACACCTGTAAAACTTTATTCATGGACACTGCGTTCCGATTTCATATGATTTTCTTTTTTCTGTTTACTTGCACAGCTACTATTTAGATATCAAGTCATCTGTATCAGTCACTTTTTATTCAATTTATTTAAACTTAAAAAATAGTTCACACATGGATTTTCATGTGTTGGGAAATCTTCCACCCCCTGAACTGTTTAAAATAAAACAATTGTTCCTGGCTCGTGGGGGTACCAAAGGTTGTGGCCAGGTTGGTTCAAGGGTCAGTGGTCTGCTGATCCCTAAAGATAAAGGGAGGCCCGACTTTTATCTGAAGCACGTTTATCACCTGCATTTGCATTCTCAGCACGGGATTGTGCTAAGAATCCTAGTTTTGCTAAGAACTTGAGAGGCCCGCCCCTCCACAGAGCTGAGACTCTTCCGAGCACTTACTACCGTGTGGAATTATATTACTGACTTCGCTGATTAGCTGTAATAGATCTACCTCCCCAGTAGAATGCAAGCTCCATGAGGCTGGCACCTTTTCTGTCCTGTCTGCCACACTATGCCTGCTGCTTACAGCAGAGCCTGGCAGAGAGCGGGCCCTCGGTAATAGCGGCTGAAGGAACTGCACACTGGGGGGATGGAGTAAGGGCCTGATTCCCGGGATGCACATGTCCTGGGTGCCATCACCCCCTCCATGCCCGCCATTTTCCTCCACTCTTCTCTCTGGCCAGCAACCCCCCCACCCCGACCCGGCCTCCTGGAAGATCTGGATTCAGCCTCATGCTTCCCCTCGGCCGTCTCTGTGCTCCCAGAGCTCCCCACCTCAACCTGCCCATCACGCGTGTCCCCATCGGCAGCCCACCTCTCCGTCTCTGTGACGGGGCTGTAGGCGCCTCCAGGGCAAGGGGCCACACTCTACATCACTCGTGCCCTCAGTGGGCCCTCAAATTTCATTCACGGAACGAGGGAAGGTATTCTGCGCTTCAGTCAGGACCACTGATAAAGTTCCCATTTACAGAATTCGTGCCACACAATCCATCCCCGGGGTCACCTTCAGGAGCCTCAAGTCTGGGTGAAGACCCTGTCCCCCGGTCTTTAACTCACAGCTTCGTCAAGGGGATGTTCAGTCTATGGAGGTGACAAAACTCCCAGTATGCTCAGTGGCTGGGGGAGGTGAGGTGACCAGATGCCCTCCAAACAACAGGCAAATAAGCAGACAGCACATTACTGTGCTCTGTATTTCCAAGTTTTGCTTGCTTTTTCAGTGATGGAAACTCTTTCCCCAAAACCTCCTTTAACGTGCAAAATATAAAACAGAGCATTAAAGAATCTTATGGAAGAGTTTGGAAAAGCTGGTATAATAAAGCATGAGCTTTGGAGCCAGACTCCTACACACCCTTGTGTTCTCATCTATAAAATGGGTGGCTGATACCTGGCAAAACCCTCCCCACAGCTCCTCAAAGGGTGAGGATTATAGAGAATAGTGGAGCAGAACAAGGATCTGTGAGGCTCAGGCCCAGGGGCAAATACAGGGAGAAGCCACTGGGGCTAGACAGTGTTTTTAAAAATTGGCATATTTTACATACACTGCTGGATTTTTAAATTGGGCCTGCATCTATACCAAGCAGCCGAGCAGCCTCCCCTTCAGAGTGGGGGAGGTGCTCACTTTTGCCATAGTCCCTACCACTCCCCATTGCCTCTCTCTGCTCAGCCCACATCACCCACAGCTGTCCGCCCCCCAAGGCCAGCTGAGTTTTCCGCTGGTCTAAAACGAGCACCAGGAGCCCAGTCCTAGGCATCCAACAGGTGCCCAGGACCCCTGACGATGGCCATTGCAAGCTGCACCAAACCCCGGGAGCGGGCCAGTCATCTTTTACACAAAATCGAAGCCTTTTAACCATGTGTGAGTGCCATACCTGGCTCGCTAAACAAATAGTCCCCTCTGAGGTGTTCCTGACATCAGCCTTCCCCTTCTCAGCGGCCTGATTACGTTCTCACTGGTGTCTGATTGCTTTCCGAAGGCATCTCAGACGATGCTCGGTGCCAGCTCCGAGAATTTCTGCCTTCATTCTGAACCACCTTTAATTATGAGCCCAGACTTCGTTAAATAATGAAGAGGCTTCTAGCAGGGCACCCAGGGTCCTCTGATTCTAAATCAATGTCAAGGATATTTTCTCAGTGGTTCTTAGAAAATGGTCGTCTCCCCCCAGCCCCACCCCTACCCCTCTTCCTTCTGGGTGGTAGATAAACTGATGTGACAGGCTCTGTTCCAAAGTCTGTGGTAACTTGCAAGTGCCTTCAACTATTGAAGGGTCTCCTCCCTGCACCCCGCAGCCCGAGTTTCACAGGAGAGGCAACGGGCTGATTCCTGATCGGGGTCAAGGGGCCAGCACTCTCCAACAGAGCAACTTGGCGCAGATTCACGATTTCACAATGCTTTCAACAGAAATCACCCTGTGCCTGGGCCAGGGGGGCCGGGGAACGGGGACTCTGTGACATCATCTACCACACAGGGTGGGCGTCCAAGGGCCCTGCCTGGCAGGGAGAGGGGGCAGGAAGTAATAGTATCTCCTCTTGGAGCAGAAGGGACGCACTCAAGTGGCCCGGAGCCACGGAGCCTCGCCTCAGACAGCTTAAATGCCTGTCACTTCCTTATCTTCCCGGCTCAGCTCAAGAACCCTTGAACATAAGACTCCTGTAGGGGAAATTTCCAAAGAAATGGCCTCAGGGAAGGATTTTTCTTTTTGAAGGGCTGAATCAAAGAGGCCTAGGTAAACACAAAATCCCCCAAAGCAGACCACGTAGGACTTCAAACCTGGAATCCCAGTGCTCTGGGGTGTCACCTCCCCCACCCCCAGCCAAGAGCTCACAAAAGGGAAGCCGCACAGGGACGGTGACAGAACTGGGAAGGAGGCCCTCAAAGGCGGGCCTCAGCTCCGGCATTTTGGGTTTTTATGACATCCGAATAATGTCCGTTTGGAGCTGCCGGCTGCCCAGCACATGCCAAGGGCCAGGCTCGGTGCACTCATCTCAGATAATCCACGCACGCATAACTAAATCCGAGAGGTGGGTTCAATTATTCTCCCCATTAAAGATGATGAGGACATGGGGTTCAGAGAGCCCAAGTCACTGGCTGGGCCAATGACTCAGAGAGGGAGGAGGGTTCTGAACCAGAACCCAGTCTGTTGCTCTTTGAAACCAGAGTGGGTGGCGGGCGAGCCACGGGAAGGTCATGAGCATTCTAGTCACATCCATCTCCCACATGGGCTTTCCTATCTGCAAGATGGTGATAAAAATGTCAGGGGTGCTACTCAGGTTTCAAAGGTGAAACCGGCCCCACACAGGCACTAGGCATCGCTACTTCAGCCTCCTTCTGCCCTCGGCCTGCCCCATCCTGTCTGTTCTCAATGAGACAGGAGAGTGTGAGGTCTCTCAACAATTTCCACAGCAGCCTCCAAGTCCTTCGAGGCCCTGGATGGATGGAGCCCTATCACCATTCTCCTCATCAGAAATGCAGTCTCAGCTTGCGGTCCCCCAAACCATCCTGGGGATGCTGGAAATATGGGGGTGGTGCAGGGCAACCGCCCCCAAGGCCTTTACTCCGTGCCGTTCGCGCTGGCGTTGCGATAGTAACATGTCCTGTCTGATGAGCCTGGCCCTGGGCTGAGTTAGTGCATTTCACAAACCGCGGCACGAGATCCTCTCTGTAATTCTCTCGGGCTCCTGGCTCCATCATTACCCCTGTTTTAGAGTCAGAGACCCAGGAGGGTCATCCATTCACTTTTTCACTTTGGAGGCAGACTTCTGCTTTGGTTCTGGACGTACCAGCTGTATGGTGTTGGATAAAACATGGGGTAAAACTTTCAGGATAAATAATGAAATGCACAAGCACATTCTGACTGACGTATAGGAAGTGTGCTATAAAGAGTTGCTATTGTTAAATATTTATTGAGCACCTACTAGGTACCAGAACACTGACCAGGAACTAGGGATAAGCGGGGGGGGGGGGGGGACGGACGACACAAATTGACATGGTCCTTGACCTCCTGGAGATTACAGCCCAGAGAGAGAAACACAACCACTTAATCCTCCTAAAACACAGTTCTTAACTTAGGGCTTCTTAGGGGCTCTAGATAGAATCCACAGAAATCTGTGAACATGGATGGGGAAAAAATATACTTTTATTTCCACTGATCTCTAACTAAAATTTAGCATTGCCTTAAATTTCAAATGCTAGCAACAAAAGTGCAAGCAGTAATTAGCAGGACCTACGAGACATCAGCAAAAGAAATCATAGATATATTCCTGTTAGATTACGGTTGTTGCCAAGATCTCAAATTTTTCTTCATGTTCATTATTATTTCAAAATTACAATGGTTATTAGACCTGCTGCTAGATTTTATAATTTAATGCCTTCATCAAGAAGCAGATAAATTACTATATTACAATTAAAAATTTTTTTGGTAATATCTAAGGATAATTAGCTTCCTTGGTAATCTATTTTACTTTATTTTATGCATCTAAAAACCATCAATATGAAAAGAAGTCTGTGGGATTCACCAGAGGCCTGCAGGGGTCCATAGCATCCAAAATGTTAAATACTCCCAGCGCTAAGGATTCTGTAATTACAAAAATATTAGTTATTCTGTACCAAGGTTTTTTTTTGTTTTTTTTTTTTAAGATTTTATTTGAGAGAGAGAGTGTGAGAGAGAGCGTGTGTGCACAAGCAGGGGGGCACAGAGGGAGAAGCAGACTCCCCGCTGAGCAGGGAGCCCTACCTGGGGCTCGATCCCAGAACCCTGAGGATCACAACCTGAGCTGAAGGAAGATGCTTAACTGACTGAGCCACCCAGGCGCCCCTGTACAAGGTTTAATGAGGGACCCTGACCCAGGTCTGGGGGTTGGTTAGGAAAGATTTACTGAGCTGAGTGATGTCTGACCTGACATCTGAACAAGAGGAAGGTTTATCAAGTGAACAGGAAGAAAGGAGGCTTAGATATGTCCGACAGAAGAAACCCAGCTTGTGCAAAGGCCCTGCGGCTGGAAAATTGGAAAGAAAACTAGATTGGCTGGCAAGCAGAGAATGAGGAGAAAGGGTCCAAGACCAGGTCTAAAAGCCAGTAGGTGTTGGAGCCAGGGTCCATCCCTGGGTGGGTCTTACTCAAGGCCAGCCTTTGCTGGACAGCCACTTTCTCATGATGGGAGAGACTCTGGTGCACGGTGGCCCCACGTTCTGCCAAGCACAAGAACAACTGTTTTTGGGTTTTAAATCGATGGTGTCTTAACTAACGCAAAGGGCATCTGGTTATGGGTAACAGAAAACATACACGTTCATCTCTGCCCTGGTTCCTGGCACAGAGCTCCTAAAACCCCTGCAATTGTCTGAGTGGTAAGAGCACAAGGAGAATCTCTTGTTCTAGTGTTTGCTTCTGACCCCATCCCCGACAGAGGGCTTCTGAAACCCTTGTAAATCTCTAAGTGATAACAGGCTAACTCCACAGGGACAGAAACTCCTACACTGGGGAGCCTCCCAGACCTCGCCCTCTGTTCCTCTTCATCTGGCTGTTCATCTGTGTTCTTTATCACATGCTTTGATAGATTGGTGAGCGTAATTATGTGTTTCCCCAAGCGAGGCACTCTAGCAAATTAATCAAACCCGAAGAGGGGGTTGTGGGAACCTCTGATTTGTAGCCAAGTCGGACAGAAGACTTTGGTAAGCTGGGGACCTATTATTACTTGTGAAGCAGGGTGGGCACAATCTTTTGGGACTGAGCCCCTAATCTTGGGATCTGATGCTCTATCTCCAGGGAAATAGCATCAGAACTGAGTTAAGTTTGTAGGACACCCAGCTGGTGTCACAGAATTGCTTGGTGGGGACTCCCCTTCCCATTTGGTAACCAGAAATGCCCAAAGTAAGGTAATTAGCGTAAAAGTAAAGAACTGGGGTTTCCCTACGCAGGAGGAACTGTAAGTTTTTCTAATCTATCTGTGGATTTTTTTCTACACCACCCAATGGCATCCCCTCCATTCCCATGAACAGGCCCTGGTGTGCGATCAGTTTCTCAGCCAACAACTGAGGATTAGAGGCTCTGTGTGGCAATTACCATGGAAGACAGCAAATCTGAAAGCGTTCTTATCCCATCAGCTGTCTCTGCCATGAATGTGTCAGAGCCCCACGCTCAGAACACAGCCGCGGTGGCAGCAGCCAGCGTCCGGGAAGCTGCAGCAGAAATTCACTTCTCCAGTCCTCCAAGCGTGTGGTTCTGACTTTCCCACATTATGCTCTTCCTGACTTCTCCTACCTCCTTGGAGTCTTTTTTTTCTATGTGAGAGCCCTCTTCCTCTGAGAGTTAAAGGCCATGGGAGGTGTCCATGTCCTGTGCAGGAAAGAGCATTGTTCGGCTTGGCGCTCGGGGAGGTGGCAAAGTTCAGAATGATGCATATTCCCAGCTCCACTTGACAACAGCTGCTTCTCGGACACTGGGTGGTAGACTGGACTCCCCGGACTGTGAGGCCCTCTTCCCTCCCTTTCAAGTTGAAGACGCCGTGATTTCCTGCCAAAAGGGCAAAGTGGACCCATCCCACTTTAAGTGAGCACAGCACCCTTTCCAGACAGAACTTCTATCTTCTTCCTCTGCCTTGCTCTGGGCACGGGCTCCAAAAGGAGGTCTGTACCAGGCACCAGGGGCAGGGCTAGGGTCAACAGAAGCCCAGTGCCCTCGTGCGGGAGCTGGGTTTTCTCTGGCTGGGTCTCCTATTTGCCACCACTGAAATGATGTTATGGCCTCGCTGATTACCAAGAAATGCCCCGGTCACCTAGAGTTCTGCGGCTGCCCTCAGCCACGTGAGAGTTCTTACCTAAACACCACCGAACACCTAAGATCCCATGCGCTGCCTTTATAAGTGATTCCAATAGCCATGTCAAGAGATCAACTAATGGGGGTGCCTGGGTGGCACAGCGGTTAAGCGTCTGCCTTCGGCTCAGGGCGTGATCCCAGCGTTATGGGATCGAGCCCCACATCAGGCTCCTCCGCTCTGAGCCTGCTTCTTCCTCTCCCACTCCCCCTGCTTGTGTTCCCTCTCTCGCTGGCTGTCTCTATCTCTGTCGAATAAATAAATAAAATCTTAAAAAAAAAAAAAAGAGATCAACTAATGACCCATGCTGATAGGTTTAGCCATTGATTCTAGATGATTATGATTCGATAGGTCAGGGTGCCCATATTTTTTCAATTTGGTTCTTACAATAATTTTTCTCTTACAAATAGGTACCCCCAAGGCTGGGTATCTACGAGGTTTGAAAGGGGTTTCTTGGCTTCTGCCCAACAGTCACCTTGTTAGCTTTAAATCTCTGCCTTTTGGGTGCCTGGGTGGCTCAGTCTGTTAAGCATCTGACTTTGCTTCAGGTCATGATCCCAGGGTCCTGGGATCGAGACCCACATGGGGCTCCCTGCTCAGCGGGGAGTCTGCTTCTCCCTCTCCCTCTGCTCGTGCTCTATCTCTCTCAAATAAAATCTATAAAAAAAAAAAAAAAGAAAATTAAACCTCTGACTCTTGCTTGGCATCTTCCTCTTATCTGATCTCAGTCATGGCTCAGGGTATGAGATCCACTGTTTGGATTCCAACCTCGTTTCGACCCCCAGATGCGGCGTCTGCACCAACTGGCCGTTTGGTTAGGTTGGCCCTCGATGGGATGGTTCCAGCGTCTCTGGTACCTGGGGACCGGACTCCAGTAGCCACTCCTGGGCCTGGCCAAGAGGACCCAAGAGGAGAGCAGGAAGCCTGCCACTTGCAAGGAGAGACCAGGCTATGAACAGGTAGCGCCCCTGGTGGACCCCAGTGGCAAATACCTGCTCAGCACACAGGAAGGACTGAGCCCCCTTGGTCTCTTGGCTGCCCCCGGCTTATCGATCCACATGCCCTGAGGAGGCACATGGGCTTCTAGCTCGTTGCTGGAACCATCGGTTTTAAGTGGTCAGTACACTCCTCACTGAGAAGGCTCCTCTCTTCTGGGCAGGCTTCGCTGGTGCCAGCCCACGAGCATAGAAACCGCAGGGCTCCTCGCACTCGATGATACCTATTATCGTTTAGTGTCAGACGTGTAGACAGCACCTTTTCAACACAGGCAGAGATCTGAAATGGGAGAGCCACAATGCTCATTTCAAGCGCTCAGACCATTGCTTTGCAATCACAAAGCCACGGAAGAGAGGGCCCAGGAGGGAAGCCCACAGCCACGAGGACCGTTGGCTGTGCTGGGAAGGCAAGAGAAAAAGATGCTTCCAGAGGATTCAACACAGGCTCCCCCTATTGTGCCTTTATAGACGGGTCTTTGATTATCAGGCCCCAGGGATGGGGGAGGTGAGGGGTTTCTTGTGGCTTGAGAAAGCCAAGGGTTCGGCACACGTTCCTTGTACCTGAAGAAAAACAGCCTCAACTAAAGCATGTTTGTTTGCAGAATAATCAGCAGGAAGAACGGGGAAGATAAACAGTCTGTCTCCCAGCTACATGCCTCCAGTGACTCCATGGAGATGCGCGTGAATGTCTCGGAGCCCTGTGCTTCACGGGCCGTGAATGCTGGCAAGCTAGGGAGAGGGGATGTGGGTCACTCTGGGAGGAAGGATGCTGTTGGCCTTTATTAATTTCTAGATTATTGTTCACCAGCTCCACCGTGTCCACACAAACAAACCCGATGTCAGGGAAGATTTTTCTAGAGAGCAAAGAAAAGCTGAAGCCGTAGGAGGGTTGCTAAGTCGGCCCTGAACATTGAACTTTGCCTATCTGCCTGGGGACAGCAAGGATTAAGTAATTAGGTAATATTTATAAAGTGTGACAACGACAGACGGCCCCTGGTGTCCGTTACCGATATCCGCTCAACAGCTCTCAAGCCATAACACAGTTCTGCCAGGAAGCATCCTGACACTGGTGCCTACGCCATGTTAAGTGTCCATTCTCTGCTTTTCAGTAGATAGGCTGGCTGTTCCCTAGGTCAGAGGAAAGCCCTCTCACCATGGTTTTCTGAGATGAACACTTCCACCTAAGTAGTTTATGCTCAAAGTAGAAGATGGCTTCCCAAATCTCGGGAGCCCCTCCGATGTCGGGGACTGGGAATGGTATGGAATCCTACTCTAAATGTCTAGCTATGCTCCTCCCATAAGAGGAGCCAGTCTGGCCTAGATCATAAATGCCCCAACTGTGCCAACTCTTGAGGCAAGAATCCTTTAACTTCTGGCCACCTGGCATGTATGGATTAGTTTAATCCATCCAACCATCCCTCCCTCCTTCCCACCCACCCCTCCTCCCATCCATCCATCCATCCATCCATCCATCCATCCATCCTCCCACCCCTCCTCCCATCCATCCATCCATCCATCCATCCATCCATCCATCCTCCCACCCCTCCTCCCATCCATCCATCCATCCATCCATCCATCCATCCATCCATCCTCCCACCCCTCCTCCCATCCATCCATCCATCCATCCATCCATCCATCCATCCTCCCACCCCTCCTCCCATCCATCCATCCATCCATCCATCCATCCATCCATCCTCGCATTCATCCATCTAGTTAAATATTCACTGAGGAGCTAACAGTGAGCATTGTACCCTCTCCCCAACAAAAAAGAAATAAAAAGACAGTCTCACCTTTCATGGAGTTTATGGGGTGGTGGGAGAGCTAGACATTAGGGGGAAAAACAACTGGACATAAAATTCCCACTGTGAGAAGTGTAACCAAAGTCCTGGCACCCCAACACAAGCAGTAGGCCAAGGAGTTAAGAAACTTCCGTGGGGAAGGTACCCTAGAGCAGAGCTATGAAGGATGAGGAGGGGTAGATGAGGCACAGAGGTGAGGCAATGGCTTTCTAGGCAGAGGGTACAGCCTGCTGGGACTGGGGGTGCAGGTGAACTGACATGCAGGATGTCAAGGGAAGTGAAGTTCAAGATGGGGCTGGGGAGGGGGCCTGGGCACCACATAAGGATTGTGGATTTCACTGGAAAGGCTCATATTTCTACCAGGAAGAGAGCCTGGTCCCCTTATTCTGAAATGTGTTCTCCAGTGATCATGTCACATAGAATAGTTTATTCTGAGCACACAAAGCAGCCACTGTGGACTTACTGACAAGAAAGTATCATTATTTGCGGAGAACTTTCCATGTCCCAGGCTCTGTACTCTTTGCGCGAACAATGACTATATACCCCCTATGTCCTAGGTGCTGTGTCAGGCGCTGTTGATCCAAGGATTCACAAGACCCTCAGCCTAGGAGGCCCCAGCGTGCAGATCAAGGGGGTGCACTGGCCCTCCCAGGGAATGACCCTGTGATCAAAGCCTCAGTAGCCTGTGCCCTGAGCACCCAAGATAACCCTCCAAATGTAAGCCAAGCAGATAAAGACTGAGCCCAATGATTTCTTTTCAGATGATAAGCTCAGATCTTTAGGAAGAATACCCAATCCCCATAAGTATGTTTATTTTTGAAGCTCTTTTGTTCAGAGAAGGCGTAATACACTGTGTTGTTCAAGCCACCTAATGACATTTAAAACAAAGACATCCTGCTTGTAGATGCATTTGGAAGCTGGCAGTCCCATGGAAAATAGAAAGAATGTTGCATTTGGACATAAGAAAACCTTGGTTCACATCTCAGCCCTCCCATTTTCTGGCTGAGAGGCTCTGAGTCTCAGACTCCTCCCATCTGTTAAAGAGAAACAGTAATGCTATGTTTCTCTTTTTGCTCACCCCCGCCCAGCCTCCAACCAAATGATGAGTAAAATCCCAGAGGCTCTATTCCAAACTCCATCCCTAATGGATTGTGTCTACCTCTACCAGGATCGCCATCATGCAACCACTGTCACCCTGCAGGGAATATTTCTATCAGCCATGTCCTAGTCTTGTAAGTTCCAACCCAAGTCCTCTGCAAACATTTTTCACGTAACAGAGAGACGGGTTTAAAAACCTGTTCAGATCATTCCACAGCCCTTCTTAAAATCCTCCAAAGGCTTCCCACTGCCAAAAGAATACCAAGAAAAGTCTTTTCCAGACATGATAGTAACCCATCTCTCCAAGCTGGTCCCCATGCCTCAGAGCCTTTGCTCTAAGAATTTTACAGGGCTGGCTCCTTATCACCTCTTGCCCTACTCAGGGAAGATCTCTTCCCCACGCCTTCACCACCTCTACTACGCTTAGAATACTGCCTGACTGGATCTTCAGAACACTGAAGCTTCATCATTGTCAGTTGACTTGTTTGTGTCTTTCTCCCCACTGAAACACAAACTCCACGATGAGGGACTCTTCCCCCTTGTTACCTTTATTGCTAGCGCCTAGAACTTGTTCATAGTAGATGCTCAACAAATATTTGGTAAAGAAAAAGTGAAACGAAAAGTGGTAGAGGTGGTTTTCGGGATTAAAGAAGACATACGACCAGACGAGGCCAACACAGCATCTGGCACATAACACCCCCCACACAGCCTGTCTAACCCCACTGGTGCTTTAGGCCAGCTCCCCAACAGCGCCTGAAGATGTCTCACATGTGAAAAGAAATTCACGGACTACAAAACATGAAGCAAGAGGAGTGAATGTTGCATTAAATATCTACGAAATATCAGCTTCATGTCAACCAATCAAAGGCAAGTTATACCAGCTCTTTACATATTTACATAAAGTTACCATAATCAGAGGATGCCTGAACAGGTAAAAATGTTTGATACAGCAATGGCATGACCTTCAAAAGAATGAGAACCTAGGATGCTGGAGAATCCTAAAAACAACCCGACTTTTTGGTCTTCTTTTTTACTCACTCACAAGGTTAAAAAGTAATGGCTAGTTGACCATTATTTTTAAAAGAAGGGGGGTTGAAAACACTCTCTGGGGGCTGTGTTAAAAGTGTTTTTTTTTTCTTAGCACTTTTCTGTGCTGGAAGTTTCTGAAAGTAACAGGATAACTTTTTGGAAGAGTTTCTGGGAGGACAGCTGCCTACAAAGGAATTAAGTGCTCTTATCAGAGCTTCTTTTAATAAGATAAAGTAGTTCAAGCTCATTAATCTGGTGAGTAGAAATGATTAAACTGAAAATAGAACAACATTAATGTTTTCTCCCAAAATAGCGAAAAACCATGAATTTAAATGTCAAACTCTTTTTAAAAGCAATCATGGATTTACTTCTTTGTTTGCTAATTTGGGTGGGAAATGAGATGCTCTTTCTCAATGTGTTCTGATTTAAAATAGGCTAGTTACTTAGACATTCTCACACAGTGGTACATGTTCTTAAAAACCTGCTTTTAACCAAAACAGGAAGCAATCTTTACCATTGAAAATGTAGCTGAAAAAGAGATCCCTCCATCAGCAGAAGCAAAGACCGTCCTTCAAAAAACACGGCATGACTTAGGAGGCCGGAGGGGCACACGGGCAACCCAGTGTCCTCACTGTTTCCTTTGCTTTTATTATATTATGCAGTGCCACTTTAATTAAGCCATCAAATCAAATTATCAGATCAAGTGGTTTTGATTCCACTGTGGTTTGAACAGGTTTCGTTAAATTAATAAACCATATGTTTCATGTTGTTGGAAGGAAAGTTATTTTTCCTCCGTTCACTGTTCCAAAAGTCTTCACAATAGACAGTATTCAGCACTTAATCACCAAATGCTCTTCCATGTGCCCGGGATGTGTTGCAGAATAACTGAAATGACAGCCCATTAAATCCTAAAGTCTGTCCAAGTTATTTACCGACAAAGGGCAGAGTGGCAAATTGGATGTCCCTTGAACAATCCACGGAGCCTAAATATTGTTTCCATTTACTGGAACTAAAGCTTTATATTTCTTATGGATGACATCCATTATAAGTCTTTCTGCAGCAACAATACAATATTAAGATGACTTTTCCCCCCTTTCCTTTGGTGTTGTACATGGCCATGTGTCTAGTGCTGGCACTGAAAGGCTTGATTCTGTTTTCTCTATTCCAGTATGTCCAATCATCCTGACAGAAGGGCAAGATGGGGGCACATTAACTCAGGCATTCCTCACTGTGCTGCTCAATGAACACCAGTTAACGATCACAGCCAAGGGAACCAGGGAGGTGCGGGGCTGTAATCAGTCCACCGAGGCTCTGCTTCCACGTCTGCTGTGAAAGACGACCAGGTATTAAGGTGAACTGGTAAGTGGCTGGGTACTGAGTTAATAAATATCTAACTGGTCCTAAGGTCTTGTGGTGGAATGGAAAAGTGGAACCAACCAAGGCTTCACGGTCATGGTCACCGCCATCTTGAAGACAGAAAATATTTACCTTAAACTGAGCCTATAATTGAGTTTCTCCATCTGACTTTGAGCCATCCCCTCCAGCACCAGTTGGTAAATGTGGCCCGCGGCCTATATTTGTGAGTAAGGTGTTTTTCCACACCTATTTTCCACACCTATTCCCTTGTATATTGTCCACGACTGCCTTCATGCCAGAGTGGCAGAGCGGAGTGAATAGTTGTGACAAGAGACTAAGTGCTCACTATCTGGTCCTCAACAAAGAAAGTTTATTGCCTCTTTCCTTATATAATTAATTTATTTTTCTTTCTTCTATAACAATAGCACAATAAATGCAGAGCTCCATGATCAACACTGTAGCTCTCTTAGGCACTGAAAATTTCCAATAACGATCAGATAGAGAATGCCAATCAGACGGGCTTCGTTTTTTTGAATTACCTGAAGATTATAGGTCACCATCCTTCTCTTTCAAATCTTTTGTGCAGAAGACCGGAGGAGAAAAAGGGACTCTTTCTTTCTATTGGTACTCTTTATTGCATAAATGTCTAAGGTCAATAATCTATGCCCTCTAGTCTGCCTGCCTGATTGCCAGCATTTGTGACTGGCTTTTGGCCCATTGTGCCATGGAATCACCTGCATTTTCTTGGGGTAGAAAAAGGAGGAGCATTTGGTAGACCATGATTCCATGAAATGTGCATTTAAAAACAAACAGGGACATCGTCGGTGATTAAGGAAATGCAAGTCAATACTACTTCACCTCCACTGGGATGGCTAAAATTAAAGACATATAGCAAGTGCTGGTGAGGATGTGGAGAAACCCCATACACTGCTGATGGGAATGCAAACTGGTGCAATGGCTTGGGCAAACAGGTGGGTGGTTCCTCAAAACTGGAAAAATTGGAATTACCATGTGACTCAGCAGTTCTACTCCTAGGTATACATCTGAGAGAACTGAAAACATATGTCCACACAAAAACTCAAACATGAATGTTCATGGCAGTATTACTGACAGCAGCCACAAAGTGGAAAAAATTCAAACATCAATTGATAAGCAGATAAACATTATATGGTATATCCATACAATGACGTATTATTTGGCCATCCAATGAAGAATTCTGAGATCTACTCCAGTATGGATGAAACTTGAAAATATTATGCCAAAATACTATGCTGAAAGAAGCCAGATACAAAAAGGCATATATTATATGATTCCATTTCTATGAAGAATCTAGAATAGGTAAATCCATTGACACAGAGTTGCCTAGGGCTAGGAAAGCGGCAGGGATGGGAGAAAGAAAGGGAGGAAGGAGTGAGTGACTGCTCATGGGGATGGACTTTCTTTTGGGGGGTGAAAACATTGTTCTGGAAGTAGGTCGCAGGGAAGACCGCACAACTTCGTGAATATGCTCAATTTCACTGAAGCGCACACTTTAAAAAAAATGAACTTTATGCATGTGAATGAAATCTCGATAAAGCTGTTATTAAAAAAATAAATAGGGATGCTAGCACACAATAAAAAGGAATGATGGACGCTACAACATGGATTGATCTTAAAATCCTAATGTCACGTGACAGATAAAAGCCGATCAGAGTGGCCTGCTGTTGAGGGTAGGAGAAAGAATTGAAAGAACTTTCTGGGGTGATGAAAATGTTCTAAAACTGGGTTATATATAACTATAAACAGAACTATAACTCTAAATTTATTATTATTATTATTTTTTAAAAGATTTTATTTATTTGGCAGAGAGAGAGACAGCCAGCGAGAGAGGGAACACAAGCAGGGGGAGTGGGAGAGGAAGAAGCAGGCTCCCAGCGGAGGAGCCTGACGTGGGGCTCGATCCCATAACGCCGGGATCGCGCCCTGAGCCGAAGGCAGACGCTTAATGACTGCGCCAGCCAGGCGCCCCTATAACTCTAAATTTATTAAAATGATTGAAGTGTACATTGATAATAGCTGTATTTTATGATATGCACATTATGCCATAAAAAAACCAGGAAAGCCTGACCGACTGCTGGCAAGTGTCACATAGTACATACAGTCACCCTGGGAAACTGCTGAGCGGAATCCAACCAAATCTGAGCATCTATGTGTACTCCAGGCGGCCGCCACTGTACCCCTAGGTTCCTACCCAGTAGACGTGTCCAGATGCTCATCAAAAAGCATGGTCAAGAATTTTCATCATCACCAAAATGTGGAAGTCATCCATACATTTATGTATACTGAAGTGGATAAATAAATGCAGGTGGGGTCTCACGATGAAATTCAGCAGTACGAACACACCACCAACGACATGCAGCAGAGATGTGACCCTCAAAACCAGGGTAGAGTGAAAAAAGCAAGATGCAAAAAAGGACAGAGTGGATAATTCTATTTCTGTGAAACTGAACAAAAGGCAAAGCTAATTCACGCTCACGGCTACCCTCGGGAACAGACAGCTACTGGGAAGAGGGAGATGGAGGTGCTCCTGGGAAGCCCGTGATGCTAGGTCTCTTGACCTGGGGGGTTTGCTACTCAAGTCTGTTTGGGGGGTGAAAACGCATCAGTGGTGCATGTACACTTTTCCGTATGTTACAATCCAGCAATATGCTTAAAACACAAATAGAACTGGACCTACATCCTTCTCTGCTTCTAAAAAGATCACAAAACATTTCAGTATTCACACATTTTAGGAGTCAGCATTACGCACCATGATAATTGCAACAAAACCTTGTAGAATGAAGAACTGATTCCTTATATTTCAGGAAGGGTGAATGGCTCTGCTCAAATTCAGAGAAAGTCCATTCAGTAAAAGATCCTGCCCCCTATGACAATTTAACGCGACAGAAACCATTATCTTCTCTAACTTTTTGGGGTAATAAGCGCCATGCATTCCCTCTGCACAGCTGATGTATTATATACTCAGCCCATCTTCCAGGAAAGAACTTTGTGACCGTCATAACCTCAGCATTCTGAGCTACCAGATCTTGCATTCACTTGTGATATGAATTCATCATCCCCCACACATCTTCTGTATTCACCTCTCACAAAATACTCAATCCCTAAGAGATTCTTCTTTTCCCAAGCCAGTTCTCTTGGGAGAAAGCTTTCGAGCTTGGTCGTTCTCTTTATTTTTAGCTTGGTGAGAAAACAAAATTAGCCCAAGCGAGGTCTGCTATGCCAGCCAACCTAAGACATTTCCCAGGTTTGCGTGCTTCTTAACCCACCCATTGTTCCCAGCTGACAAATGACGCCCTTGACAAAGGGTCGGCTCCAAATTACTTGAATCTCAAGCGTTTCTTGATGGCATCTGGCCAGACTACTTCTCTCACCATCTTCAGACAAAACCACACAGACAGGAAGGAAATGATCACATTCTTAAGCTCCTTTTCCTCTTCTGTTAACTTTTCAGATATATGAGCCTGGAAAATGGGCTCGTTCTTATCATCAAAGTGCACATCAGTGCAGTTGTTTGTGGAATATAGTCGCATCCCTCCTGTTCCTACGAAGGTCATGTGCCAGTAAATTGGTCCTTTTTACTGGGGGTGGGGGCACTCTTGAAAACAAAACATCCCTGTGTAACTTACCCCCTAAAATACCACAGTCTGTGTCCAGTGTTGATTAATGACACAAGCCCTTCCCATATTACCCAAGCTCACAGTTTCTGAGAGGAGAGCACTGGCTTAGGAAAGAACCATCTCTTCACACCCAAAGAAAACTCCTTCTTATTCCTTCCTCCCTTCCAAGTACTGGAATTTCCTTAAAAAAAGATTTCATTTATTTATTTGAGAGAGAGAGAGAATGAAGCGGGGGGGGGAGCAAAAGCAGGGGGAGCAGCAGGGGGAGATGCAGGGCTCGATCCCAGGACCCTGGGATCATGACCTGAGCCAAAAGCAGGTTAACCGACTGAGCCACCCAGGTGCCCCCAAGTACTGGAATTTTGATCAGCCTTATTCTCTAAGTGTTTGCCAAGCTCGAAGCCACAATGAGGGCAAATTACAGAGCCTGAAGTTAAGCTGTGAGGGTAGAATCCGATTTTCTAGTTTCCGGGGACAGAAATTTATGTTCAGTTCACATGAGAATGTAGAAATGGAAAAAGATTAAGATACCTGAAAATAGTAAACTCATGTTTAGTGGGTATGGAAATCAAACTGTTAAATAATGGTTTAAAAAAGGCCACGTGGTTGTCTGGTAGGGGGTGGAGGGCCGGAGCCAGAGGTCTTGCCTGGTACAGAGGAGGTCAGTAAGGAGGTAAGGGCGTGCTGCAGGGTGGAGTGCTGGGGGGCAAGTCGAAGGTGCGGGTGCCTGAAGTCAGAGACAGCATCCCGATCCCAAGGGCAGGGGCTGGAGGGGCAGGTGCAAGGTAAGACACCCAAGAGCTTCTTTTAGACATCCCCCTTTAGTGTTGATGTTACAAGGTGAAAATACCAGCAGAATGACTGACATATTACCAGTCAAAAGGGCAATTCTGAACATATCTATTTAACTGAAGTTATTCCCACAACTGCTTCTATTTATCATCCAGACAAGTCTCTTTTAGCAGAGAAACATATGCTCTTAACACCAAGTTCCAACTCTTGGCTGGTTTGGAACTCCTTTTAATTTAAAGTAATTGATGATAAGGCATCTTCCTCAGGCAAGGGCACTTAATCCAAATATACCTTTAGAGGCTTCTGTCCCCAGTGGGTTTTCTAAGAAGTCTGTCATGTCGTGGTTCCAGGCGTCGCGAACCGCAGACTTGGACACCACCCTGCCATTCAGACCTTGCTGCGGTCGGAAGTTATTTCTCAGATACTCCACCGACTTGACGTGGTCTTGCTGCTCCGTGGTGAAGATGGAGTAAAAAGCCTCGAGCTGAACAGAGAACCAGAGAGGGGAGGGGAAGAAGACCAAGAATGAGAAAAGCGATGCGGTACAACACGGGCAGGGTACGTGTAAGTGTGTGTGTGTGACAAGGACACAAAATGGTGGGACGCGCCCAAGGCCCAGGCTGACAAACCCAGCAGGACACAGGCTGCCTGCTGGAACCACTGTGCACGGGCTTATCTGGCTGCGGTTTCTGTCCTGCTGGCGAGTCGGGAGAACATTCCGCCAGGGGAGGCCTGTACAGAACTCTTCTAGTTTGTGTCTCAGAAGAGAGTTCCCGTCTTTCTGCTCTGGCCCCCGGCAAGACCGTTAGTCTTCTGGGAAGGAGCACGAGGTTATGGTGCAACTGGCAGGCTCCGCAGCCAGACTACGTGGATGGAAATTCTAGCTCCGAGGCTCACCCGCTCTGTGGCCCCGAGGAAGCTGCTTCCCTGCTCTGAGCCTCAACGGTTCCTCAGTACAAGAGTGATAATTATGGCAGCACCCACCCCGATAGGGTTTGCGCCGGGACTCAATGAGATAATCCATGGGCAGCGCCTAAAACAGTCCCTCGCCCAGAAGAGCTCCGTCAGAACTCGTGAGTCAGTCCTTACTAAGCACCTTCTTACGTACGTGCTAGGGGTTCGGCTGAGCAAAGTGGCAAAGGCAGAAAGCTGCTGCGTGCATGGCTTGTGAGGTAGACTGCCCAATGTCCACACTTCCCAGATGGGTAATCAGTCAAACCATCAAAGCATCAGTAACTCAGTCTCTGTCAACATCATAGATACTTTATACAAAACAGATATAATACTAGTAGCTATCTTATAAAGTCACTGGAGAGATTAAAATATACCTAAATTATTTAGCAGCCGTTAAGTCCATGGTAAAGATTAGCTGCTATCATTATGATTCGTATTATTAAAAAACACTTGCCACCAAGATCACAGACCAAACGTTTACAGAAAAGCAAAGAAAAAAAAAATCAGGACTCTAAGATCATATTTCCATTATTAAAAAGGACTCTCTGTGGCCCTCAATCTTCTGCTCATTAAAAAAACACACACACACGGAGTAATGTTTAATATAAGAGAAATGAAGCTGAGGCTGGATGCCAGAGACCTGTTCTCAGTGGATCACAAAGTTATTCTGGTCACCAAAGAAATAAAATTAATCCAAAATGCCTAGCCATGGAAAATACTAACTCCTTGAAGTGGGAGATGAAAATGGAATGAAAAAGAAATGGAATCAACTCTTTCTGGCCCATTTGGCTCCTTGAGTACCCAATCAGCATGCTTTCTGCAGCAGAGAATCATAAAGTGAATGATGTCAGATGCTTCCCAAGTAGTCACTGGGTGGCCGCCCTAGGCTTTCGGGGGCCAGAGGGTGGCCAAAACCAATGTTAAATACACAGGAATATTACTACGCTCTCCCTTCCTTCCCTCCTCCCTCCCTCTTTCTTCTTTTCTTTCTTCCTTTTCTTTCTCTCTCCCCTTCCTCCCTCCTTTTCTTTTCTCTTTCTTCTTTCTTTCTTTCTTTCTTTCTTTCTTTCTTTCTTTCTTTCTTTCTTTCTCCCTCTCTCTCTCTCTCTCTTTCTTTCAAGTAGGCTCCACATTCAATGTGCAGCTTGGACTCCTGACCCTCAGATCAAGAGTCAGACGCTCTACCAACTGAACCAGCCAGGCACCCCCAACCTGGGTTTCTGGATGGTCATCTTGAACCCTGGAACTAACCCCAGTGTTTCTCAGCCTGCTGGATCTGAAACTCCCTCCCTTTGCACGAGAAAGCAATGAACGTGCACAGTGATCACAGCCAAGACAAATCATTTAAGCACCTCAGTTCACCTATCATTCCACCTCCCCTCCAATTCTCCTGCAAATGTAAAGTGATAACAAACCAGGAAAACTTTCCTGCTTTTTCCTGAAGGTAATAGAGCCAGAATGACCGCTCAACCAGCCTAAAAGCAAAGGTAATCTGGTCCTGTGGTGTTACTGCAATTCCCCACCAGTGGCGTAACTTCTAACAACTCCTATGGCGGCTATTCGAAATTGCCTTCCTTCCCATTCTTCCTTGCGGTGTTCCTTCTTCCTTTATCGTGAAGAGAGAAAGGCAATACAAGCAGAAAAATTAAGAAAATTGGACTCTTTCCTCTGCCAAACGTGACCCACTCAGATGGAGATAATTGGAGGTATTGAAGAAACCCAAGCTCCTCAACCTGACAACGTGAACTCACTTGACAGGACGACCCTACTCGGAACCGAACACATCATACAGGAGAGAAGGTTTCAGAGTTTCCTTACAGAAAATAAATTCTTAAAATTACATGGAAGGAATGAACAAAGACTCTCTGGAGACCGTCTAGGGAAAGATCAACCGAAGTGATTACAGAGACAGGGGCTAAATCCCGTGTGGAAAGCTTAAGGGAAGTGGGAAGTGTTTAGCCTGAAGAAAAGGCAAGCTAGGAGTAATTTGATTAAAGGCCCTCGTATGTGGAAGATGCTGACCAGCTCTTCTCCATGTCCAGAGAAGGCCGAAAAGAGGAAATTGGTTTAAATTAAAGCCTTAGAGACGAGAGTTATATAGGAAGAATTCCTTAACTTTCAGGGTGATTTTTTTTTTTCTTGTAGACGGCCAGGCTGCTATACATAGCAAGTTAGACCGGAAATTTTCTGGAAGAGCAGCCATCTGTCCTGAGATAGTTTAATCTCTGAGATGCCAGAAAAGGATGGCCTTGGAGACTGTCTCGGCAATCCGACTCTAAGGTTTGTTTATTCTCTAGAAGACTTGCTTCTTTCACAGCTAGCATTTAGTTCTCCTAAAAAGTTTATTTCTGATGCCTCAGGAAAGAATTAGTCATATAACTGTAAAAAGAGGCAGGTTCTGAATTTAACACAAAAATGCTTTTGCTTAAATTGCTCTTACAGCTTAATGACATGCTATGGCTTAAAAGCTCGGCTGCTTCCTTGTCATTAACTCAACTTGCCCAGAGATTTCCAAGGAAGGATGTGACGGTTCTCAGAGTGAACTGGTGACCTGGATGATATTATATTGTCAGCTGGATCATAGCTTCGCTTGACAGTCATACAAAAGAGGAAAAGGAGGTCAAGCTTAGCAGACTCATCAAACGTCCTTCGGTAGGTTGGCAGCATTCACTAAAACCTTGTCATTCCTCTAAGCTGAATGAAAATTACCAGAGGTCTCTCTCGTTGGTACCTCGCATGTTTGGCCATTGAGTGGAAACCACCATGATCCCTGGATTGGCCAGGGGAGTCTACGTTTTCACTTTGGCAGGTGAACAGTGATACTCTGGCTGAGAAATCCACTGATAAATCATTACCTACTACTTCCCATTGTCCCTTGATCCTTACCCTGGCCTTGTAACTACGTTCGATAAAGGTGAACCCGACCACCACCCAGACCTCTACTTTTTGATTCCAAGGGATGTCATTTATAAAGACTACAATGAGGAGGTGCCCCCTAGAGTTGTGCGGCATGGCAGCACCGCCTAACTCTGCAGCCCCAGGACAAACTGTCAGCCCTTCTAGGTCTGCTTAACAGCCACACAGAGATTTTCTTAAAATGTACAGGATGCCATCACGCCTCTGTTCAAAAACTTTCAAGGGCCTCCAGTTCTAATGGTGGGGCCCTAAGGATCTGGCCTGTGCCTAATTCTCCAACCTCAGAACTCTTACTCTTGCTACCTGGGTTCAAAACCCTGTTTTCAATCCCCACTTACTAAATGTGTGACCTTGGTCAAAGTATCTGATGTTTCCTGTGCTTCAGTTTTCTTAATTGTACAACGGAGATAACATTAATACCTACCCCATGTGGTTTTTTTCCCACTATTAAATGAGTTACTATATATGAATGTGTTTGGGATAATTCCTGGCACACAGTAGATATTCACTAAGCATTATGAACATTACTATTATTATTCTTATTTTATGAGGACTGTGGCAACTATGACTATATTATAAACTTCCAGCAACTGTTTCTTCCTCCTTTCCTCCTTGGAATGTGTACTTATCAAATGCATTCTGTGACAGGTACTTTGTTACGGTATTCACAAACATTCCTTTGGTTTCTAACGTGTTTTAGTTTAACGTAGTAACAGAAGTAACATTGTTAACACTATTATATCATTAACACTAGCAGCTAATAGTTATTGAGTGTTTATTATGTACAAGGCATTGTGATGAGAGTGTTATGTGCTTTCCTTACTTCCTCACAGAAGTCTCATAAAGTTAGTGGTATTATCATATCATTATCATTATTTGTGACTGATGAGGAAACTGGGCTTAGAGACTTTACATGACCGGCCTAAGATCACAGAGGAAACAAGAATTGAAGTGACTGGGGTGCTTGGTTGAGCGTCCTACTCTTGGTTTCGGCTCAGGTCGTGATCTTGGGGTCGTGGAATTAAGCACCCCCCATCAGCTTCTGAGCTCAGCTCTGAGTCTGCTTGGGATTCTAACTCTACCTCTCTCTCTGCCCCTCCCCCTGCTCATGCGCACTACCCTCCCCCCCCCCTCTCTGTTGAAGTGAGGATTAAAAACCTAGGACTGTATGACTGTCATGCTCTCAGCCACTTCATGTCACATGCATAATAGGCCTGTAGCATTATTCAGGAAAAGAGTAACATTGCAGTGGAGTTACTGAATGGATAATAGAAGTCCCCAAAGAGTTCCTCCTAGCTGACCCTGAAAGACCACTCATGCAGGGCACCCACCATTGGCAACATAAATCTATTTGCACTTTTCTGCACTCTGGACAGAAACAGCTTATGGCTCAATGCAGAAGGAACCGGGAACCAGGAACAAGATGGCGGGCACAAGGAGGAAAAGCTATGTACCACACAAAGCCTGCACTTATTCACCTATTCTTTTCCAGAGGCAAGTAGTAAACACACTTGGATTTATCTTTACTTTAACATAACTAATGAAGTCTTTATCATTTAGTAAAAATAAATGAAAGCTTTTATTTCTATAATGTAAAATTGACTTTTTAACTTCTGAAGTGAACATGTAAAACAATTCTTTCTTTCATCCCTGCTTGGGGAGTTGTAATTGCATTTTAACTGGTGCTGCTTCAAGAACAATTTTAACCTTGAATTGCAAATGTGTTGGCTGGAAGTGTATATAAATCATTTCAACTTAGTTTTTATTATAAAAATATTACAGAGAATAATTAGTTTTTAATCTGTCGGTTCAAATCAAAGGGAAGTTGAAATCTATTCATGTTATTGCGTGCAGCAAGAGCTCTCATCCACGAGATGCGGGGAAGGGACCATCATGGCTCAAGGGGAAAAATGAGAGAAAATCAAAAGTAATATAATTATGAACCATTAAAAGGCTGATGTGCACAATGTGTTATAGGATGGGCATATAATGGCCTTTAAACAAAACCAGAGTCCATTATAAACATCATAATAAATGCCGGGGTAAGCATTAAGAACTGAAATGTCACACCTAAGGTCACGGGGACACTTCAACTTCACCACACATTTGAGGGGTGACAGGGCAGGCCCTGTTGTGTTGCCTCATTATTAAACAAAAGTGATGGAATATTAAATTCCCAATAGCCTGGAGCATCCAAAGTTTTACTTATTGAACCATGGCTGTAAAAATAAAATGCAAGAACAGCTAGCTAACTACAAGGACATGTCCCTCCTGCAGCATAGACAGTTTTGCATGAGGACAATTATAGAAAGGCCTTCTACAGAAAGAAACGAATTTAACCATAATTACCACCAAAGAGCTGTTGGGATTAATAATGACACCGTAACCCCACCATTTAAAAAATCCTCTCTATTCACATGCACTGTGCATTATGAGGTGTTGGAATAGGAGCCTTCTGAATTATGGGATTCATTAGTTGTTTTGGCCTTGAGATAAACGTGACGGCTGCAACAGCCAGGAGCCAAATATAGCTGTTCCACCAGAAATGTGGTGAGCTCCCTATGTCGAAATGATAATAACTTGGATATACTGGGTTAAATCAAATATAATATTAAAATGAGCTTCACCTGTTTCTCTTTACATTTCTTAATATGGCTACTAGAAAATTATGTATGTGGCTTATGTTTTATTTCTACCAGACAGAGCTACCCTAGAGCCTTGGTGATCATTTAATAATAGCAACAAAAAAAATCCACCTAATATGTCCTGCACATGCCCTGAGGTGCCAGGCACTCGTCTAGGCATGCCACACACATTCTATCATTTAATCTTTATAATGACTCCATGAAATGGGTGTATTCTTAACATCTCCATTTTACAGATGAAAACTGAGGCACAGCGTAAGCAGTAGGGTCGCTCAATCATTTGGCTGAAAAACGGAGCCAAGAATGAAACCCAGGCAGTTTGGCTCTGAATAGAACATGGTCTTAATTCAAAAGAGTTTCTCTGCTCTTTATGATAGAGATAACATTGGTTTAAGAAAAAAAAAAAGTATTGCAAATAAACCTTTCCTAACCACTCCAGCTTATTGTTAGGAAAAAAAATTAAATATCCCAAAGCAAACAAACTAGACATCTTCATATTTATTTATTGCTTTTTTGATAGAGCCTCCAAGAAGCACTTAAACAAAATTCACACTAGGAAAAATTATAGGCAGTATCATATTTTAAACTACAGGAGGCAAACAGTCCTGGAAAGGGAAGGCTGGGATAGTTTCCAATGGCCAACGGACCATCATTTGAGAGCCACTGTTCTAGAATAAAACGCATCCCTGTATACTGGACTCAAATGATCACGTTCTCTGATTGATCAGGAACACAACACAGGCACCATCTCAGTGCGCTAGTTTTGCTCCTCTGACCTTGGAAACAAGCACTGAGAGTGCCGCCATTTTGTTTGGATGATACAGTCACGACATGATGTTTGTCTACTATTCACAGCAGATGTTTAGTGGAACCCACCACCTAAGCCACGCTGACTGCTGGCCAACCAAGCCAACATGTGACTCCATTAGCAACTGTATTTAGATTAGGATTATCACCGGGCCAGAGTCAGAGCTCACTGGCTACAGGGCTGGTTTGAATGTCCAAGGAGACTCACAAAAGAGGCAAAGTAAGCAGTTGTTCCTATCTGGAAGGCTTCAAAGAAATCCACATCATACAAGCCATCATACAAGTGCTACCCACACATTCTCGTTTTCACTGCTTACAGGCACCCACACGGTATAAGGGGGAAGAGAACAGAGGAAACAGTCTTTGGAGAAAGAGAAGGACGAGGAACTAGGAATGTTTTCTTTCTGACAGCAGCAGACATGGGATTCTGTCTACTTGCTTTTCCGCATTGGCTGTCTGCCTTTCTGAAATGAACATTCTGTGCTAACTTCCGAAAGAATGTTGGCAGGGTCAGGGTGGGAAGGTCTGAAGTGATAATACTTGGATGGCTAATGGTTTCCCTTCTGAGCACTGACACCACTGTGACCTCCACGCAGTGTGCCAGCAAGGATCCCGCTTGGCCACGTGAAAATGAGCTGTTGTTCCTCCCTTGGGAGAGACAGAAAGAGCGAGGGATAGGTGAAGCTGTGTCTGATAAAAGTATTATCTAAGGATGGTTTATAGTAAAGAAACTGGGAAGCCAATATGATTAATTGATTTCTTCACTATTTCCTTGAAACAAAACTACCTACAGACAAGTCATATACTGCAAGTCACAGAGAAGAAATCTTCCATTACTACGTCTCTCCGAGTGTTTGAGTGGCAGGGAGTGAAGGGTAAATAGATGTTAACTAAGCATTTTCTAAGACGCCCAATTACCCAATGTCAAAATGCTTCTAATTGACAAACACTTGACAAGACATCCAAGCCTACAACTCTGCCTCTTGTTTGGACCCACAAAATATTTGAAATTCTAATAAAACCCAGTACTACACAATTATTACTCTTCGCCTCTCCCCTTCACAGAGTGTCCTACAAAAAAAAGTGGCCAGACTTGTATTTCTTAGCCTCATTATCTCAAGCCTTTATATCTTTGAAGACAAAAGCATCTATATTAATGGACAAAAAGCATCTCTTTTCAAAGTCCCCTGCCCCAACCCTGGGGATATAAATATTTGGACTGCAATTTTACTTTATTCTAATGAAACAATGCTGGCTTCACCCTTAGGAAGAAAACTCGTTTCCTATTTCATTATCTTCTTAAAGCTGGCAGATCCTGTTCGGCAACCAAATTGCTAGTACTTCTTTTGTCATCAGAGAAGAATTAAAGGAAAAAAAATTTCTCGAAGTAGAATGTTTGCCAACAGCAGTGAGGCCAGGTCTGTCTGGCCTAACTTAGTGGGACAACGTGTCTCAAAACAACCTGCTCCATTTACCCTCAGAGCGGCAACAATGGATGACTTAGGAAGCTACCTGGTCCCTCTGCTGACTTATTTAAGGATGGACACGTGACCCAAGGCCAGCCAAGCTGTTGGCTGACCAACATCTATTCAGATCTATCTTCTTGAATATTTGAAATAGGACCCTCACTATCGTCAGTTGGTAGCTGGCTCTTGAAAGGTCACCTGGTACCAGGGCAACCATATTCGGCCAGGTAACCAAAACGAAACAAACTGGGAGAAGGCACGAGAATTTTGCAAAAATACAGAACCACAGAACGATGGCAGAAACTCCAAGATTTAAGAGCCTGCATGGCCCCTGAGAGAGAGGGTGGGTGCTTTGCTTCCCAGTTACAGTTCGGGTTACGACGGCTCCATCTCAGGATGCTTCGCCCACTGTTTCCTTAAAATACTCCCTTACCTGAGCTACCTTGATGTGACTTTCTGTTTCTTAACTCCAGAACAGACCTGACCAGGACACCATCCAACCCTACTCCCCCCACTCCCTGTTCTGAACTCTCTGCCTTTCTTAGGAAAATCTTTGAACTATCCCCATCACAGCCAGATCCATAATCTTGCTGCCTGTGTCTTCAGTTATATACCGATGCTATCACAGAACTCTAGAACTTCCCCTGGCCCACGACAACATCCCTTTTCCTACCTGTCACACTCTGGGAAGCCATTTCCATGAGGAGCTCTGATAAGAACCTTCCATTTTTAGACAGTCCTGCTTAATGACTCAAATCCCCTTTCTTACAGTCCTACCCACTGTTGCTGACTGCGCTTTCTGAAACTAGGGAGAAGAAAGACACTCTTCTACTTCAGCACATGCTGCATTACGATGACTAATATATCGCCTCTTGAAATTTTCTCCTTCCATCTATTATCCCCCATGAGGTGATTTCGAGGCTCCCCACCCCTTCCTACTCCCACTCACTCAGTGGCTCCTCTTCCTCTGACAGAGGCCCCAACCCCATCTCCATTTCACCAAGTTCTAAATCCACCCTCCTAGGAAACCAGCCCAGGCCACACTCAGAGAGAAGCAGTTTGGTGTAATGGTGAGCAACATGGGTTTTGGAATCAGACAACCTGGGCTTGGTTTCTGGCCTCAACAGTCATCAGCCATGAATTGTTGGGGATCACTAAACTGGCCATATGTAAAGTGCTTAGCACACAGAAAGAGCTCAATGGTATTTACTCTTTCATTTCGTCGTGTACACAAATGTCTCCCTTTTCTGGACTTCGGGTAGGTTTAATGGTTCAGAGCGTGATCTTTGGGAACCAGACACTATGGCTTAGTAACCGGTTGTGTGAACCTGGGCAAGTTAGTTCACTTCTGTATCTCTTCTCTGTAAAAGGAGGTACAAAGAGGACTGCTGTTCGTGAGGATTAAATGGGTGAACACATATGAAGAGCTCAGCAGAGTTTCTGGCACAAGCTGTCATCATCACAGAGGACAGCTCTTCTCTCCTCAAGATCGAATACCTATGTAACACCTGGTCTCATACCTGCAATTCTCCTCAGCCAGTTAATTTGTGACTGAGAAAACATGCGACAATTCTTGGGTTCAAAAACGTGTTTGTTGGAAAGACAGAAGGAATTGATGGGGAACAAAGGATCAAAAAACAAAACAAAACAAAACAAAACATCTTTACGGGTGTGTCGCGGCCATGTTAAATGGTTAAGTCAACGCAAAACGAGTGAACACTGAGGGCCCACGTGGGGCTGAATAGCTACCTGATGGTAAGAGATGGGGACAGGCCTCCGGAAGACGATCCACTCCACAATTTCGCTACACGGTGGGGTGGTCAGAGAGCCCGTGTACCGGTAATAGCTCCCCAGCGATGCAGGCAGGAGGTCCCGGAGGACGAAAGGATCCAGAAAGGTCTCCTTCTCTGTGTGGAGGAAGAAGGAAAAGAAAGGCACAATGATGCTAAGTCATATTATGCTGCAGACACACACGCAAACCCCCAGCATGCTGGTGCCGCATCACAAGCCTTCTGTTTGTTTACGTCCTGAGAAGCACTGGCATTTGGTGGTGGGAGGGCCACGGCAAACAAAGCAGTGCTTCCCGGGGGGTGTTCGGGGGCACCACGGTGCCTTGTATCTTATGAAAAACGGGTTCCATGAAGAGCGCCCCTGGGCAACCTGCGGTCCCTCCTTCTCCTCCACTCCCCCAGGGAACAGACAAAACACGAGCATAGTCAAGTCTCTGAGAAGTCCTGCAGAAAAGAAATGGACTTGATTTTATGTAACCCACCCCTTCCCAATCTTGCTCTGCCAATCGAACCCTTCCCCATCTGATACTTAGGAACTAACAGTCAGTGGCATAAACGCTGGGAGACCCACGAGAGACTTGGCGTGAAAAGAAAACTGTCAGCCAACGGTAAAGTTCAATTCTGAAGTTGGTTACATCTGATTAAGGTTTCACCCAGCACCTCTCCTTATCAAAGTGAAACCTAACCAACATACAGCCCAGAGCTTATAAAATGGGGCCCTGAAAATAGGCTGCTTTTTTTTACAAAAGCAGAGGGGTCTTTCCTTAAGTAGAAAGAATGATATTTCAACCAAGACCTAAAAATGATACCTGACAAAAACTCTATGAGGAAAACAAGGTGTGGAAGGGGTTAGTGCCTGCCCAAGGTCACATAGCTCCTAAGTGTCAAAGCTGGGATTCAAACCCAGGCATCCTGACACCAGAGCTTGCACAGCCCTGACTCAACCAATGAAAAAGATGAAGTTAACTTCAGTCAATATTGAAGGGTGGGGGCAGAAGAGGAGAAGAGCATGTGGAGCTGTGGGAACAGCATGTGTGAAGGTCCTGAGGCAGGAAGAAACAGTGCAACAGAGTTTAGGGGCACTGTATTATAGTTCTCCCAATCAGGCTCAGTACATCATCCAGCTTCTTTCCCAAAACAGAGAAGGCTCTCCTCTCTCTCTGGGTCTCCAAAGGTCTAGCCCTGAATTTAAGTCTGGGATCCCTTCCTTATCCCTTTTCAGGATGTAATAAAGCTATTGTAGTCCTGTTCATGGTTTGCCTTGGCTCCCTGATGGCCTCCACCAAGGCCCAAGGACATCCTTGGGGGGACCTCAGGGCTCCAGGTCACTTCCTTGACACATCTGTGCCTACAGGAGTAGTCCTTCCAGGCTCCCACCCCCTCCTTCCTCTTCTTCCATGCAGAACAACCAGTACAGGTCTTTGGGTAAATGTGTATCGACGGACTCGAGAGATCTTTGGAACTGGGGGATATGCAAAAACACCAACAGAAATCAACTCTTTTTAAAATAATTAAAATGGCAATTTTTTGGGGGGAGAGATTAACTGAATAAAACTTAACATTTATTTAGCTTTATTACTATATGCCACACTATTTTAAGGGTTTACATGTTACAAACATTTAAGCAGTACTTATTGTATGTGCCCGGCCTTGTTCTTAGAGGTTTATAAAGATTAATTTATTTAATTCTTAAAATAGCCCCATGAAGTCATCCTATTATTATCACCAATTTACAGAGCTCGAATGCACAACCAGGTAGTTGAGAGTAGAATCCAGGCTTTCACTATTTAACCACCACTATATGCTTTTTCAAGTTAACAGCACTTTGGAGCGTGTACTTTTAATACTCCCATTTTGCAGATGTGGAAATCAAGGCACAGAGAATTTAAATGACCAAGCCAAAGATCGCTAGGGACTGGGGAAAGAGAAGTAGTTATTCATGGGGCTCAGAAACCTTGGCCGATTCTCATACGGGTTTTCAATTCTATATTTTTAAGGAAAGATTAAATATTAACTAATAAATGCCAAAGTCTTCAAATTATAAGGTTCTATAACCAAAATGACAAAAGCAGGTTCTGTTTGGACAAAAGGCTGGAAATCACCGAATTGCCCCTCCGCCCACTGGCAAGTGTGGGTTTTAATTTGAACCTGGTTACCAGTAACCTAATGATGGGGTAAATCTCTGCTGGCGTGCTTGGCTGCGACTGGGTTGGCTGGGAGCAGGAAAAATGTTGGCCTTTGCTCGCTGCTTTTGTGTTTCCTGAGCTACGTAAACAGCCAACACAAGGCCCCAAGCAACAGAGGGAGCAGAGGGCCTGGCATCACAAACCACAAAATCACCATCTTCATTTTTCCCTCACGTTGTAGGTGAACTTGGCGTCGCACCCCAGCATGCGAACCTGCCTTAGGATCGAGGGCTCCAGGCTGAATGACGGGGAACTCCAGAGAGTTTTCCCCTGGGAGCCTGATCCAACATCAGGGCTGCAGGGAAGCACGCTGTAGGCAGAGAGGTCGTGACAAGACCGCGCCCGCAAGCCCGCAGTGGCAAAGCCCGCATCTAGAGCAGCCACTGGAGGAAGAGGCCTCGGCTTTTAGGAACATAAAAAGATAAAGCGGAAACACCTGCCCCACCAATCTGAGGTGACTGGATCTCACCAGGGCACTTGGTTTCGGCACTCCTGTAAGTTCTTGTACGGGCTTATGAATTCGGCAGGGACTACTGAGAATTGCAGCAGTGACCACTGCTACAAAGGCAGAAGGGCTTTTTTTTTTTGGTCCTTGACCAACCCAAGGGCTTCAGACGTAGGTTCTGGCTTTAAGCGATTAGCAGGTCCAATCAGACAGGTGGCAGGGCGGGTAGACATGGGGTGGACAGAGAAGGAAGCTTTGCTGCTTGTTGGTCCCGCCACAGTCACTGCCATTGGGTTGGAATTCTGAGACCTGGAAGGGGCTTAGACCACCCTAGTTCAGTGGCTTTGGGAGCCAAGCAACCCTTTATTCAAACAAAATCTTACAAAGGAGGCAGCCAACTGAAACAGCTCAAACACAGCCACCGCAGCTGAAGGCGAGCTGGGAACCTAGGGACACCGGAAACCACCAATTTAGTCCAATTCTTTAATTTTACTGCTGGGAAAATGGAAGACTAGAGAGGAGGCCAAAAACTTGAGAACACAGAAACTCAGATGGGGTCCTTTCTTCAAGAATCCACTTAAGATCTGGAAGAGTAAGCCTGGGGCAGGGAGGACCACCTAGGGGCAGGAGCTGATAACTGAAATCCACCCATCGCCTTCATCAGCACCTCATTTCTCCATCCCTACAGAAGTTGGGGAAGAGAGCAGATTCTCGGACCCCAGGGTTCAAATCTCAACTCCTCCACCTGTAAGCTCTGTGATCTTAGTTACCGAAGCTTCCCAGGCTGTTGAGAGCTTGAAACAGAGTAAGAGCATCTCATAAATGATAGATACTATTCTTATTCTAATTCTTATTGTACTATTATCACTATTATTACTTTTCTAAACTACCAAGGCCTAGCCACCTACACCTTGCATAGCTATACACTTCCTCTAAGGCTTCAACGTATGTTGTTTTTTTTTTAAAGCTGGATTACTAGTGCCTTCAAAGTGCATCACGTCTGCCATATTCTCCATCAACCTGAGCAACATAGGTTAGAATTTTCCTTGCCAAAGTTCTAGTAAGAGCTTAGGAACCAACTGATATTTAACAGCTGTGCGACTTTAGAGAAAGGTCTCAAGCTCTCTGAGCTACTTCCCTTATCTGTAAAATGGGAATTCTGAGAGTATTTACCCCTCAGGAAGGCTGTGAAAATTAAGCAAGCTCATAAATGTAAGGGGCTTAGCAGAGTGCCTTGGGAGCCCTGATTTATCAAGGCAAGCACTTGGCTGAGAGCAGACCAGCTCATTTTGTGTTTTAAGCCAGGGATTGGCAAATGTTTTCTGTAAAGTGCCAGATAGTAAATATTTTATGTTTCGCAGGCCAAGAGGCAAAATCAAAGATGTTATAGGAGTACTTATATTAACAAACACATTTCCACAACCTTATTAACGATATTCAAAATGCTAATAACAACGGAGGACAATTTAAAATATATACATCTACTAGGAGAAGAATAGAATTCTTTTGGGGGGGGGGATAACATTTCATTTAATTAGAGTCTGAATGTAAAAACCTTTCTTAGGTCAAGGGTCATACACCAGGAGTCAGTGAAATGGATTTAGCCATCAGGCCACATTTTCCCCTACCCTTTTTTTTTTTCTTTTTTTTAAAAGATTATTTATTTTAGAAAGAAACCATGAGCGGGGGGCAGGGGGGGGAGGGGGTAGAGGCAGAGAGAGAATCTTGAAGCAGACCCTGGTGAGCTGGGCTCCATCCCAGGACCCTGAGATCATGACCTGAGCTGAAATCATGAGTGGGCCACTTAACCAAATGAGCCACCCAGGCACCCCTTCCCTGCCGTTTTTTAAAGCAACTGTTTGGGGGCGCCTGAGTGGTACAGTCGTTAAGTGTCTGCCTTTGGCTCAGGGTGTGATCCCAGCGTTCTGGGATCAAACCCCACATTACGCTCCTCTGCTGGGAGCCTGCTTCTTCCTCTCCTACTCCCCCTGCTTGTGTTTCCTCTCTCGCTGGCTGTCTCTCTGTGAAGTAAATAAAACCTTAAAAAAAAAAGCAACTGTTTGGGGGCGCCAGTGTTAGAAAGTTACCATGAGGGACATGTGGGTGGCTCAGTCAGTTAAATGTCTGCCTTCAGCTCAGGTCATGATCCTGGGATCCTGGGGTCAAGCCCTCTGACACTCCCCCCTGCTTTTACACTCGTTCGCTCGCTCTTTCTCAAATAAATAAATAATCTTAAAAAAAAAAAAAAAAAGAAAGTCACCATGATAGCCAGAGCTACAACTGGGGTGTGTGTTGGGGGGGTAACTTTACATGTTATGGGGCCTCTACCACTGATGAACATTTCTTTTGTGAACACACATTACAGAATTAACTCTTGAGTTTTCTTTTCTTTCTTTCTTTTTTTTTTTTTAAAGATTTTATTTATTTATTTGAGAGAGAGAGAGAGAGAGAGAGGCAGCGAGACAGGGAACACAAGCAGGGGGAGTGGGAGAGGGAGAAGCAGGCTTCCTGCTGAGCAGGGAGCCTGATGCGGGGCTTGATCCCAGGACGCTGGGATCATGACCTGAGCCGAAGGCAGACGCTTAACAACTGAGCCACCCAGGCGCCCCTCCTCTTTGAGTTTTCTAGTTCAAAACGAACATCAATTTTTACTCATCTTTCTGAAAATCCCTTTTCCTGCTCATTCCCACAGGCCGTGTTCCACTGACGAAGGGGGTGATCGCAATGCTTAGTTGTAAATTAGAAATAATTTTAGAGACAGTAGCCCTCGACTTCTGGCACTGGCCACAAAGCCCACATAAGCCACGGGGCGCTCAACGGGCTGGACCCAAGACGGGGACTTCCTGAGTACAGCCACTGGAAAGAAGGAAGAAGGCACTTTCTTGGTGAGAACGTCAACTCCTGCTGAGAAAATCTTCATAAATGCAGGCATTATAAAGCGGAGGGTAGTGCTAGAAACAGGCCCCTGGGATTTGAATCCTAACAGGTGTACTTAAAGGTCTCACCTAAGACAAGTTGTTGAATCTCTCCTGTAACTGTATCCTCATCTGCAAAATGGGATTATGATAGCATCGAGCTCCTAAGCAAGTTAGATGAATAAATGAGTAGTAAGTGCGTTAACGTGAGTTAAGGGCTCGGGAGAGTGTCTGGCACAGGATAAGCACATATAAGTGCTTGTTCAACGGCTCTTGTTCAAAAAGGGCAGTTTGACTCTGAACCCGTCCTGATCGGGGCACGCTGCCTCCAACTTTTATCCAAATTAGTAATTTGAATTCAAAACATTCCTATCCCAGCCACTTACCTAGTTGAGAAAAATATTGGAAACACTCTATTTATACCACCATTCATTCCATTAAACCATAATAAGCAGGTTCTGTGCATTACTAGATAAAAGAATTGAAAGGGAATGAATCTCATATTCCACTTTCAAGGATCCCAGTGCTGTATGCAGACAATATTATATTTTAATAATTAATTGTTCATCAAAGAAAAAGATGAAGAACAGGGATGCTAAATTCAAAGTTATTCAAATTGCAAAAATGAATAATGTATGACTTTTATATTAAATACACACTGTATTAAGTAGTCTACATTTCACCCAACTCTGTCTTTCATTTTTAAGCATTTTGCACGACAATATGAATAATCAGTTAGGGGAGGTTTATTTAGAAAAAGAAATACCTTATTTGAATGCAAACGGAGTATATCCGAAGATGATTAAATTTTTCTTATCAATTAGGAAATTTTGTATGAGGGCTTTAAAGTCATGGTCAACCATTAAACCCAGCACAGCCCAGTTATCCTTTCAGTTTCCTTTCAACATTAAATTATATCTGGCTCGATTCTGTTCAATTCCTTATTTCTGATAGCAGTGCCAGGAGGCAATCTTTAATTAAAGAAAATTTGAAAGATTCAAACATGCATAATTGGATTAAAAATGTGATCATTAAAACATTAGATGATAATCATCTGATTGATTGCATTTTTCAGTGTGTTAATAACCTAATATTTTCAATGCTTTGGTTGTATAGGAAGAAAGAAAGCCCTTTGTAAGATACGATGAACAATCAAAATATAGATGAGACCTATGCAGTAACCAAGAATCATGGAATTATACTGAAAACAAACACAATTGCACATACCCCAATGAACAAAGTATTACACTGGAAAGTGTATGGGGCAGAATGTGGCGGTCCCCAGGGAAAGAACATCTGTGCCCCACCCCCACCCCCAAAAGCAGTCAACCAATTTTAGGGAAGTGGGTAAGATAAACAAATAAAAGAAAGCCCAAGCTTCTGTTTAGTTCCTTCGGGATTTCCCAAAACTTTTTATAAGGAAAAGCTATTACATTTTCCTTAACCACTTAAAAGCACTGGGGTACGACTGGTTTTCTGCTTTGTCTTGGAGGGTAGGGAGAGAGTAACATTGGACAAAACTGGGTCACAGGTCACTCTAAATGGGGGAAGAAGATTCCTAGCAGCACTGCTCAAAGCTAATGTTCATGCACATCACCTGGGGAGCTTGTTAAAATGTAGATTCTGATCAGTAAGTCTGGGGTGGGGCTGAGAGTCTGCATTTTTAATAATGCTGGGCATATTAGAGTAGCCAGTTTCTGTAAGGACTGTATAAATGGGCCCCACACTGTTTGCAGCCTCATCCACTGCTACTTTCTTACTCTTAGGTACAGCCACACTGGTCTCTTTGCTGTCCCATGATCACATTACCCCAGGGCCTTTGCACTGGCTCTTCGCTCTGCCTGAAACATTTCTTCACTGCTCTGTTCATGGCTGGTTTTAGACCAAATGCCTTTCAGCTGCTAACAAATTAGACATATTTGAATGACACATTTCTCAATGAGGTCTCTCCTGACTACATTCTGAAAACAGCAATTTTAAGAGCAGGCTCATTGAGAAGGAAGCATCTGATTAAAAACCCAAAGGCAGAAAAGTGAGCCGTGCGGCAACCTTGAGAGAACATTTCAGCAGAGCGAAAAGCTAGTGCAAAGGGATTCTGCCTGGTGTGTGGCTGGAGTGAAGTGAGCAAGAGGGAAGATAGAAATAAAAGTTCAAGAGCCCCAACTCTGATGGGCTCTAAGAGGAAAAAAAAATCAGCTACTGGTTAAAGTACAATCTGGAATTCAGCTAAAAATTGTGAAGATGTCAAAACACTAGAACAAAGAGTCAGCAGCTTGGGGTTAAGTCTGGATCGGCCATGAATGGGCCGTATGATCTGGGAGGAGCTTTGGGTGTGATGAGCTCATGACTAAAGGGTCTCCTGACCACAGGAACAGAAAATGGAGGTCATGATGGAAAGAGAGAGCCTGAGGGCCGGAATCCAGGGAATTTGGGAGCGTGGCTTCTGGAAGCCATCACAGAGGTCAGAAAGCATTAGATTATAATTAAGATGGTGACAGAAGCCTCCCAGAAGGAGCCAAGGAATTAATTTTATGATCTAAATACAAGCAATGAGGGGCACCTGGGTGGCTCAGTCAGTTTAGCATCTGACTCTTGATTTCAGCTCAGGTCATGATCTCAGGGCTGTGAGGTCAAGCCCCGTAAGATTCTCTCACCCTCTCCCTCTACGCATTACCCCTGCCCCCTTGCTTGTGTTCTCTCTCTCTCTAAAAATACATACATACATACAAGCAATGATACCGGCTCTATGTAACTGGATGTTGGCTGTCAGGAAGGAATGGGAAAGATGGACCAGTGGAATTGGGCCTGGCCCATTTTCAAGGTGTAGCTATTTACAAGGCTTCATGATAGATGATTTTAAGGAACAAGCCTACAGTTCCAATGAGGGGATCCTGGGAAAAGTCCCCCAAGAATCACAAAGCACACCAGGGTTCCAAAGAGTTACAGAAGACATTGGTTCCATTTCATTTCACAAACGAGGAAAATGAGGTCCAAAGTGGAAACGGGACCGATCAGGAGTGAATCTGGGCCTCAGATGCCCAGCCAGCACTGCGCTCTTTCTAGCACCCCACTCTGGGTCCCAGGGCTCCAAGTCCCTCACTTGCCCTGATGTAAACACCAGGAGGTGAAAACTCACGGAAGACTATGAACTCTTCTAGCTTTTGCAAACATTAATCCTGACACTGCGCAGCTCAAATCCCCCAGCAGCTTCTCACTTCACTTGGAATAAAATCCAAACTCCTCACCGCGGCCACGGGGCCCTACAAGATCTGTCTACCTCTGCAGCCCTTCACTCTGCTCTCACCCTTGCTGACCACCCACCTGTGTCCTCACCTTGCTCTTCCCTCGGCTTAGAGGGCGGCTCCCCATCGCCACTCCGTAGGGGCGATTCCTTTTCACCCTGCGGGGACTCAGATCAAATGTCCTCTCCTGAGAGCCCACCCCGAACACCCCATCCTGTATGTTCCTGCCGTCATTAACTCTATCACACCTAGTTCATTTCCTTCCCAACGTGTGTCTACTCATTACTGTCTGTGTCCCTCAAGAGCCTGACTGTTGTACAAGGGCAGAGACCCTGCCTTTCTCATTCACTCCATACACCCAGCAACTAAACCACTGCCTGGACCATAGTAGGTTCCTAATAGTTATATGAACAGAGAATGAAGGAACAAACAAGCATGGTAGTTGGGGTATTCTAAATAACCCAAAAATCCTGGATATTGTATTTCTTTCATATCTAAGTCACTAGTGATTGTAAGATGCATCATTATTTCAAATACCATTACTAAGCGCAACACGTTGCTAATTAGACAATGACATGATATCAAATGTAAGGTGCATCCTGACTTTAGAGTTGTTAAAATATGAAGAAATGAAAAAAACCGCAACTGTGTGTGATGAGGGATATTAACTAGACTTGGTGTGGTGATCACTTCACAATATATACATCTATCATACCATTATGTTATATACCTGAACTAATGTAATGTCATATCATAAACATATGACAAAAAATTGATGAAGAAATGAGAGTCATAGAATTGAGGACATTAAGATACTGACATGATGTGTTCAACAAGATTCACATTAAAGGACCCCATCATCCTTACGAGTCTACGAGAAGCTGGGTCACGGCCTATTTCATGGGACCACAGGGAAGAGTGCTCATAGGGCCAGGTAGCAGCACTGACTCCTACCTGTTCACACTGATCAGGTTCTCTAGCCTCAGTTTACCCTTCAATGACCTGAACCCCGAGACTGCATTCCATAGTACAGGACGTTCTGCAGTCCACCTCTTTTTTACCAGCGCACATTCATGGCGTGTGAACGCAGGGTTGAGCGCTGCTGCAGGTTTTCTCGAACGAGGCCTCCCAACTTCGTGAAGTGGGTATCAACATCCTGATGAGGGCCGATAGCTTGCTCACGGTCACGGCTGTACAGACCTCAGTCTCCTCACAGGCTGTGTAACTGGTGGGTAGCGGTCCCCTTTCTTTAGCAGGCAGGAGGCTCCTTTAGAGCAAGACCGCAGCATCTGCCTATACCCCAGGACACAACACAGTGCCTTAAAGAGTAGGTCCTTCATACGTGGCTGAAAAAAATGGGTCAAAATAAGTCACTAAGTAACTCGACGTCAGAAGTGGCCCAGGGGCCAAATCTAGCCTCATAGCTGTTTTTGTAAATGAAGTTTTATTGGAACACAGCCACGGCTATTTGTATACAAATCGTCTATGCCTGCTTCCAGGTTACAACTGCACAACTGAGTGGCCACAGCACGGCATGTACGGCCAGCAATGCCTAAAATATTTGCCATCGATCCCTTTACAGAGAAAGCTTGCTGACCTGTTCCTATATGAGAAGTAGGACGTTTAGAAGGGATGGCAACAGCAACCCCATTCGAGAATTAATGGGGCAAACTACATGGGGCTGTAGAGGTGTGGACTTTATTTTTGCTTCTGAAACATTCCCCCCCAGTGGGCAGAGAATTAAATTCTTACCCTTCGGCTTTTTTGACAGGCACAGTCCAGAGAAAATCCTAGAGGCCCGTATTATGACATGAACACCTAGTGTTATTCCAGGTTCTGAGCAAGGGTAGCTTGACTAGGAGACAGCCTACCTGACTAAATGGATTCTTGTACTCAAGCACCCAGAGAGGCGCTCCAAGGTCGTGGAACAGCCATTCCACCCTGGTTCAAGGACATCTAGGCTCCTTGAGTTTACTGGTCTTTTTAGTTGGTCAAATACGGCATTTTGATTTAAGGTTGACATTTGAATGAAACATACGTTGTCATTAATATTTCCAAAGAAATATAAAGTGTTGACAAAAAATTGTCAACAATTAAGGAAACGAACATGACACTTACATTATACAGATTCATATAGGGACAAAAACCCAGTGTTGTCACCAAAGAGTTCCACTGCTGTCTCTCTCCTTATAGGGTGGCCATAACTGTGACAGGGTATGTACAGTCTTTTAGCTCCCTACTGATGCTCAATCAATGCCCTAATTCACAGAGGAGAAACTGAGGCTCACAAGAATGAGATGGTTTTGACAATAATCAGGAAGCTAGTCAATGCTGGACACAGAAACTGGCCCAGCAGAGCTGGTAAGAGAATGGATTTCAGAATCTAATACAACTGGGTTCAAATTATTGTTCCACTCCGTGAGCTGGGACAAATTAGCCAATCTCTCTGAATCTCGGTTTACCCCTCTGTAACACAGGATTAAGAATTTCTACATCACTGTGCTACTGGCTAGGATTAATTAAGATTATATATACAGAATATCAGGGCGAGACTAGGTCCACAGCCAAGCATTAACAGATGAAAGGCCACTGCTTCTTCGTTTCCCACACTTTCTGATTCCTTGCCCCTGACCCTTTCCCCTGATCTCAAAGGGACTGGTTACTCCAACTCACTTGGTGACCACTGTCTTCCTCGTTTCATTTTATTTTGTGTGACTCAACTAACTCAAGCAACACACATTCTATTTCAACACCCAGGTAGTGATGGCGGCAATACTCAGGGGTCCACCATCACTTCCTGTCACCACATGGCCTCTCCCAGATGCACGTCAACAAAGAAAAACAGGAATGGGGATGGTGGTGGTGAAGGTGGGAGTGAGAGCAGCTGACGCTGAGTGTTGACCGCGTGCTAGGCTCAAGGAGGTATGAGAAGTCACTGCCTCCTGGGGACAAACCAATAAGTTTGGCATTGTTATTACCTCAGTAGACAGTAGAGAAAACAGTCACAAAAAGCTGAAGTGATTTGCGCAGGCTATACGACTAGGCCCGAGCAGAACTGGTATTCACCCCAGAGCCTTCACCCTTGGCCATGACACCACAGCGCCTCTCCCACACCAAGGTGACATGGGTAGAGCAAGGTGACAAAATCATACAAAGTAGCCCCAGGTACTTCAGCGAGCACCTTGCAGTAGATGACAGGAGACAGTTTCATCTCTCTCTTTGCTCTCCACATCCCATGGAAACAACCAGGAAAAGGGCATTTCCTCGGGCTCCCGTGATCCTGTTCAAATGATCAAACACTGACAAAGAAGGCTGGCCAAATGACGACTGCCTCAAATTCAAATCCGACCTGAAGGGAATCACTTTTGAAGTCTTTTTCTGTCTTACCATTATTGTTCACAACACTAGGGGTGATAAAATAGGAGCCTCCCAGCATCCCATTTCCTGGCTTTGGCTAAGAAAAGAAATGCAAATGGCCCACATCTATGGCGGTGGTTCTGACACACTGAGGTCCAGGAAACTGTGGAAATGGCTTAAGTGTGCCTGTTTCTCGAAGATTGGAGATCAAAAGTGTTCAGATAAGCATCTGCCCTTCCTGGATCCATAACAGATGTGAGCCAATTAGCCAAGACCAGAGTACTGCATATTTATAGCACACTTCAGGAAAGTCCACGTAATTAAATGCCGGAGACATAAACTTCAAACGGGAAATTTTGTCGCGTGTTAAGATGTTCAAAACTATCAGTGGGGCTGCTCAACAATATAGCATCGAGCTTCCCATTCAAAAGGGAGAAAATAATTTGATTTCTTTCTTTGAGGTAAACATTAAAACACAGCCCTCCTTAATTCAGTTGAAACACATTCGGATTGGCTGGTGATTTGGGCAAGATCAAAAGTGAAGCCCATCTCTGTAAATCTATCAAATGGAAGGTAGGTAATGGCCCGAGTAGGTATTTACATTGTCCCGACATGAACACACCACTGGGAGGGGGCAACTCTCCTACCAGAGCTGCTGTAACTGCTCCCGCTTAGGCATGGCGGGGTTGACAATTTTCCGTAAAGGGCCAGAGGGTAAGCATTTAGGCTTTGCAGGCCAGACAGTGTCTCTGTTACAGCTACTCAACTCTACTATCATGGTGATGTCATAGACAATATGTCAAAAAATGAGTGTGGCTGTGTTTCAATAAAACTTTATTTACAAAAGTGGGCAGCAGGCCAGATTTGGCTCACAGATCGTACTTGCCGGCCGCCGATGTAGAGGACAGTGGACACATGCCAGGCGCCCTTCCTTTTCGGTTCTTCCCCTATTCTAATATGTTTAGCATTAATACCTACAGGACAGGTACTTCCCTTATCCCCATTTTACAAGGTGGAATGCCAGGATTCAAAACCAAGACAGCTGGAATTCTGAAGCACTGTTCCAGATCCTTCCAGAATCCAATGTTCCCAAGGGTCACATACCATTTCTTTAAAAATATTCCATAACACAGACTTTTCAAAAAACTCATTTCAAAGTTCTAATTGCTTATTCATATGAACACAAGAGATTACTTTGCAGGTGAAGAATATATTAGCCTTTTTAATCTTCAGCAACAAGAATGGGAAGGCCAAAAAAATAAAAAAATAAAAAAAGGGGGGGGATTCTCACGATATTAAAATTTCCCTAAAGTCAGGGAAAAGCTTGTTCACCATTTTACCCTCAACGCCTTGACCAGCACTTATCAGGCCTTCTACGGATGGGACAATGGTTAGACCCTATGATTAAAAAGGCTTCAAGTTCACATATACAAAACAGGCAAGAACCCCCAAAACATATCAATGCATCTCTGCCCCATCTTCTTGCTGCTGGATTGTCACGACACAGACTATTTCTGCCTAATAGTTTAATTTTCCCCCAAAGTCCCTTGTTCTGGGATTTGCCCTTTTCTTCCAAAGTTTAAGCAATATACTTTTCAGGAACTTGAACCACTTAGCCTCAGAGAAAGAGAGTTTATGTCCAGACCTCAGACCCCTGGGATAATCACAATGGCGCTAGAGTGGCTATGACAGACTATGGTCCTGTTAAGTACTTCTTCACTTGCCGCTTTCACAGTCTACGTGATGAACCTGAGTCGAGGCTGAGAGAGGCAGGTGGTGTGACCCTGGCAAAGAGCAGAGCAGGAGATGGTCTGGGAGTCATGAGAGCCAGTCTCAAGTCATGAAGACCTTGGTTCAAGCCACCCAGCCAATGCTGGCTTTGCTTGCCCTTCTATATAACGGGGGGCATGAGAGCTGTGTCTCAGAGGCTTTCTGGGGGACTCAGTCGTGCCTGCTGGGCTAATGAGACCCTTGCCTGCTGCAGAGACAGCGTGCACTGGCACAGCAGCAGTGGGGAGCCTTTGTGTTTAGACCTGAGACCCGATTACCCACCCCCTTTGTTTCTGATTTCCTGTTTCTCAATTCCAAAAGGAGTTATTGGCTCTCAAAGTCATCTCTCAGTGATAGAATCCCAAGGCAGCCGCAGTTCTTTTTTTGGCCTGCAATCAATTTGTAGAGAAACAAACAGCCTGTCAGGGGTACTTATGGTGAAGTTTTTTTTTTTAAAAAAGTGCTGTCGCTCCCCCTCTTTGCTTGTTGTAAGACCCCTTGGTACTTGATGTGTCCCAGAGGAAAGCACTGTCAGGATCTCTTACTTTCTAAAGCTAACGACTCTCCTTGATTGTGAAATTTAACACACATGCAGCAAGGTGCACAAGACATAAATAGATAGCATAAATATACTGGTGACAGATCATCCTAAAATGGACCCCGGAGTGACCAGAACAGAAGCCCTTGCCACCCTCCCTGGGCGGGTGCCTCATCACATTCCCAGCCTGACTCAAGAAGTGACCACCAACCTCTTTTTAAAAGTAATCATGACTTTGCTTTTCCTCAAGTGTTACCCCCTGCACCTGCACCCCTAAACAATATAGGCTGTTTCCTCATTCCATGCATTCCATGCATTCTTCAGACTCTCACTTCACCTTGTGGTTCTCAGGTGCGCTCAGGTTGTAGACAGGCACAAGATTCCACCCCTTTCCATCAGGGTGAAATCGTCTCTTGGAGGACTGCATGGTGTTTCTCCAGCTTGCTGAGGACAGGCATGTGAGGCATGTCTAGGTTTGGGCAGCCGGGAAAAACAATGCCACTCACATCTTGTACATGTCTCACGGTGCACTTTCATCTGCGTTCTCTAGGGGACATACACGGGAGCTGGTGTATTGAATCAACTTGGCTGGATACCACCAAACTGTTTCCAGAAAAGTATGAGAGTTCCTGGCATTCTGAGCCTTGCCGACACCGGACTCTGTCAGGATTTTTAATATTTGACTATGTGATGCCTGCTCCCGATTACGTGTGAGCTTTGGGAATGTATTATCTTTGAGAAGTCAATGTGTAATACACGTGGGCTATTCTTTCATTTACATACAGTCGAAAGCACAAATCTAAGGGGACAGTGTGGTGAATTTTTATATTATACCTACGTCATCATCCTCCTGATCAAGACATATAATACTTTAATCATCCAAGGAAATTCCCTCATACTTCATCTCATTTACTAGACCCCTCCATCTCAGTATACTGGCTTTTATCACCAAAGAATTAGTTTTGTCTGTTCTTGAACTTTACAGAAATGGAATCATGCAGTAGGTGCTCTTCTGCTTTCACGGAAATCAAGGAGCTCATTATTTCTCATTGCCACATAATATTCCACTGTCTGGTCATTCTAAATTTGCATATCTAGGCTCCCACTAGTGGACATTTGGGCCGTTTCCACTTTGGGGCTAATATAAGCAAAGCTCCCATGGACAAGTGTTTCTGTGGACGTTCCTCTTGGATACACACCCGCATGTGGACTTGCCAGCTCAGAGGGTAAGGCACACGTGCGACTTTGGCAGAAATGGCCACATGGCATTCAGAGAGGCTGCACCCTCTGCACCCCCACAGCAGCTGTCCCAAAGTGCCAAGGGTGCCATGACCCGGGCTGTTTTCTTTTTAAATAGTGCATGTGCTGAGTGATGCATCAGTAGTTGTGTAAGACAAAGCCTGTCCACGGTTTTAGAAGAAATGCAGATTGCTCCAGGTCCGGAGTCTTTCAGGTGATTCTTGATTATAGCAACCTCAATCCTCGCAAGTGGACTATGGAAAAGACACATCAGCTCCTACCACCGCACAGAAATGTTCGGTCAGGTAGTCACTTAAGTTCGCAAATTTCCTTTATTTCGTCCCTTTCTGCCAAATGTGTGGATTCAACTCTGGCTTTGTCCATAGATTTGGTGAGTTGATGAATATCCCAGGGCAGGGGAGAAAATGGGTGTAAAACACCCCAGAAATGAACCCAGTGAATAAACCAGTCAGTTGGGGAAGCTATTCTGCAAAGAAAGTTTTGATCCTGTCACAGCCCCAACTTCCATCACTGAAAAACTTGCAAGAACCTCGTTTTGTGACTTTCTTTAATTGAGGGGTGTTCCCAGGTGATAATTTATTTGTACTTTCACTGACAAGAACCTGGGGAGGGAGGACAGGGGGATGAGCCCGTCTGGCTCTGGTCTGGCTCTGGACGGTGTCTGAGGCAATTTCTAACTGTCCCCCTCACATTTCCTCTGGAGGAGGAAGGTACCGTCCTGCTCACTAAGGTGATACATTCAGTGGAAGATGATGGTGAGTGGGGTGATGGGAAAACATAGAGAGTCAAAACCCAACAACCAAGCAATTGCTACTAGAAAGTTTCCTTGCAAAAATAAAACTTGGTCTCTCTTAGGTGACTGACAAGAGGGAATGATGAGGGTTTTGAAGCATTTTCGCAGTATTGCAGAATATATACAAAACAGCCCGCTAGATTTTCTTTGGGTGATATTATAAAAAGAAGAATGGAAAATCAGGTAATCCGAAAATGCAAAAGGAAAAAAAATACTTTTTAACTGACATAGGATATAATGTACACTTCTGAGCATTGGTCAATTGGGTAAAACTAGTTGTAAGGGACGGTTGTGTTTCTATACCAATTCACATACAAGTTGGTTTGGGTTTTTTTTCCCCCCTTAAATGGGTTTAAAAAAACACACACACAGAACTAGACTAGGTTTTTCAGAACCAATATTTCTATCAGGTGTGGCTTCTCTTAAATGCCGGTTCCTGAATATAAAAAGGACTGTAAATGACCGAGTCAATGCTGTGACTTGGATTCAATTTCTCCCTAAATCTTTCCTCCCTGGTGGATATTGGTGGGAGTGTGTAAATAAAACAGCTGATCAGATACATGTTAGTGCTTCCATCTATTGCTCAATGGAGAGACGAGACCAGAATCAACGGCAATCACATCTCTCCATTCTATTTATATTTTTTCATGGCTCTCAAGTTTGTAAAAATCACAATTTACATAGGAACGTGAACACATAAGAAACAACACTTCACGTTTGCCAAGAGGTTTCTAGATCTCTCTCGCCAGCCGTAAAGAAGCAATGCTGCCGAGCACAGAGCCTCACAGATGCTACATGCACTTCCACCACCAGCCACACCAGCGACCTCCACCGACCTCCAGCGACAGTGGCGCGGCTTGAAACCTTGGCTGCCCGCTTCTTCGCCTGCACGGTCTCTATGCACCTTGAGGTCTCAGTGGTCACTTTGCCTGAAATGCCTGCTGAAGAGCCCCAAGTCTGAGTTAAGCCTGCTGCTCCCCACTCTTTAACACTATGACAATGCTCAACTGTATGGTCCCCAGAGACTTTATAAATGCAAGGCGGGCAGGTCTACGTCTGCTCTGCAGGCCCTGCCTAGTTTCGTGGTGTGCCTCGGTTAGGCACTTAATAACTGCACGAAAGGACCAAGAACCTAAGGACCTGTGAGCACTTTAAGAGTGAGAGGACCAAGGCAAAACCTCTTTGGAAATGGGATTAGGAAGGAAGATGTGAACCTCCGTGCCAGCCAAGGGAGGTACATGCCCGACTCTTCCTTCCAGGGTCAAACTGCCATGAGGAGCCTCGTTAGCTGCCCACTGATAGCTGCTGTCCCTTCAGGGCTGAGCGGTGCTCTCACGGAGGCCGGTCTTGATGGGACGCTCTAGCCGGTGAGTCCACATGGCAGGGGAACCCAACACAGGACGCCTCTCACAGGCAGTCTTGGCTCTGAGGTGCTTCAATGGCCTGGCCAAGAATTTGAGAGCTGCCTTCAGGCAGTCCTCCTAGATTCCCTCCCTATTCGGAGATATCAGACCTGTACTGTGGTGCCGACACTGTCCCCACCTGGCCCTGCTTCTTCCTCTCCTCTTTAGCCCTCCTCCCACCCCCCGCCAACAAATTCACCTGCACCAAAAATGCTACCTTGCTGTTTGCTTCACGGGGTCCCTGACAACCAAATGCCAAGTACGACTGGCGGAGGTGACCAGACTTCTCACTGTCATTTCAGCTGAAAGAATATATAAGATTCTTCCTATTAAAAAGAAACAACTTTCACTTAATGAGGAATTAATATTCTAAGATATGACTCCCAGAGCTGAAGAAATAAAACCAATTCTGGACTGTTACAGAAATCCATATTGATTTTTCCTTTTTCACACATTTCTATCATCATTTCCAAGCCAGAGATTCTGTGAAGGGCACGATTATTTATGTCCCATCAAATTAACAGATCATTCAAATCCCTCACAGGACCTTCAACTTGAAAATGCTTCTAGTTCCAACAAAGGCTGTTTTAGCCATTTCGAATGTTCACTCTCTGTTGGAAGAACGACAAAAGAGAGGAGCGCTATCACAATGGAAGTCAGCAACAGCCTGAGAACTGGTGGCGGGGAGAAAGTCAGGTTTCCAAGATGTACTCTTACTCCTTTCTCTTCCTAGTCAAAGCAAAACTCAAGTGGCCTTTGGTTCCTCCTCCTCTTCTCCCAGTTTTATATTTTGATGTTTTCACTTATTTGTAGGTTTACCTAACTCACTGACTTGGCTAACATTTACTGAGCATCTGTTATTTGCCACACACGCAGGGGGTCTTGCCCTCAGGAAGCTGACACTTTAGTAGGTAATACATGAGTAAATAAAAATAAAGTTATTTCAGATACTTTTAAGTGTCCAAAGAAAGGAACCTAGGGAGCCATGGGGCTGGGAAGCGGGTGGGGCATTTGATAGGATAATTAAGAAAGAACTTTGTGAGGAGGCACAAATCTGAACTGAACCTGAAATAATAAAGGGAGACACCCTTGTGATGAGCTAAGGCAAGAACTTTCTGGACAGAAGCAGCAGAAACAGCAAATACAAAAGCTGGGAGTGATGGCACTCCAGGCAGTCTGGAGGAAAAGAGAGGTGGCACCTCACCTCACCTCACCTCCCTTCCAGACACCTCCCTGCGTCTCTCAATCACACACAGGGGGCCTGCCACACTTTGGCTGCATAAATAAGTAAACTCTGTTTTGCAGGGAATTATTTCTGGTAGGTGTCCTCTGACTTCTCCATTAGGAAGTAGTGTTGAAACCACATCCCAGGCATCTCTGCCACCCTCCCAGCGCCAGGTAAACATAGAAGGGTGTACACAGAACAGCCTCTGAGAGGGTAATTGTGGATAATGAGCAAGGATAATACGATTATGCCAGCACGGAGCCCATGAAGCAAATGATGACTACACAGCGAGTTTACAGAGATTTGGGGATCTGGGAGCTAACAGAAGCTTCTGCTTCCCTTTAACATATGGAATCTCCTTCATTTACCATTGTGGAAATAAGAACACACAGATCTACTTAAATGCCATAGCTGGTAGAGTGCTTCCTCTCTGACCGAAGAATAGGGACCTGTTTCGAAGATTCTAGACCTCTCTCCATGGTGTGTTTGTCTTAAAACAGGACGAAAAGTCCGGGGGCAAGGAAGATCTATTCATCATTTACTACATTTCAAACCCCCAAACTCAGTCGATCCTATGAATTTCTGGAAGGAGTTTCATCGATAGAGTACCCAAGGGGATCTTCTGGGAGAGGAGCTCAGAATGCACAACACGTTGCCCCATTTCGAGGCTGCCCAGAGGACAAGGTGAACGCCCCTACTGCCCCAAACCACCACCACCGTTACCAACAGCAAAACACAGACGTGCAATGCAGAAGCAGTTTTGGCAAAGGTGCTCTGTTCTCTGCAGGAACCGCCACACAGCCTAATCCCAGCTCCGTGCGAGGGCTTTGCCTGAGACACACAAACTGAAATTGAGAAGAAGCCGTGGGAACTTGCCACCACGAAAACCTCTAGGCGGGTGTCTTTGGCCACACTATTTTCCTGCTCTCACTCGGTTTGTTATTGTTACCTGCTGCACGACTGAATGGTTCTAAGAGCAGGACAATTAATCCCAAATCCTACTTGCTTCAACTGCACACTGACAACTGCTTTTAGTTTTCCTGAGAGAAATGGGGGAAGGTGTCTGTTAAGCTCTGCAGAGTTGGCTAATGTCGAAAGACAATCCTCCCAGAAAGGTGTGAAGATGTTTTATCACAGCTGTGGAGATGAAGGGGAGATTTATTATGGTTACTAATGCTACTTCTGTCAATGTCTTTGGAATTCTAATTAGATTATTAAAACTTTGCAAATCATTACATTACCTCGAAGACTCCACACCTCCCTGCGACAAGGGTACTTTTGAAATTAGAGGATCCTGATGTCATAGGTAATGATGCATCGCCGATAATAAAGTTGCAGGGAAATTCCTCCAATAAAAACCAGTTGGGAAAGACAGAACCCATTTATCTTACTTTCTCTCCCAGTTTTACGTTTGAGGATAAGACGTCTGCTACACAGACCACGGCCTAGCTTTTTCCATGCTAGGAGCTGATGATGCTTGCTCACACGCAGCAAAGTTTAATGCCTTGTCACAGCTACTTAAATTTTTTTCCCTAAATCTGAGAGGCAAATCAAGAAATTTATTAATGCAAAGATACTTGAAAGAAGACTATTTTTAAGAGAGACATGAGACAGTGGCAGGTTCAGCGCATACCAATGGTACATCTTAGGGTGCTTTGATTTATAACATACGCATTCAGAGTGGTACCTGAAGAGAAACAAATTGCTTACTGTGAACCCAGATCCATTTGCAGGTAATAAACGGGCGTGCTCTTTACCCATCAAATGATGGCTCTAATGCCCTTCAACATCACTGGATGAGGAATGGGTGTCACCCTCTGTCCTCTGCAAGATAACCCCATTCCTTTAGGTGGAGACCTTAGCTCTTCACATCCCAGTAAAAAGAAGCGTACATGGCTTACTTACCATGATGGACGACACCCTTCAACCCATGGATAATAGGATCCAGTGCGGAATTGTCCCTTGGACTGACCTACATGTAAAGGAAACATGATTGGTTAAATCTATGCTGGCATCAGACACAACACCCTCAGTTTAATCTTCTGAAGAGAAGGGGGGAAAATAGATGTTATCTAGCAGGCTGTGTAGGTCTTACATAGACCACGGCTCTCACCAAACACAGAAGATTTATGACATCATAAAATCGAGTGAGGAAGTCTAAATCAAAAGAAAGAAACTTCTCAGAATACATTAGAACGGGAGAGAAATACCACAGTCCCAGTAAAACCTTAAAAAGCAACTGCAAGACTTCCCTCTTGCTTTTGTTTTATTAAAAGTACACCCGGATCTGCTAAAAAGTCATTGAAAGTCATCAAAGAGTAATCCATCATTGACTGAGTATTTCAATACCTTCTTGTGATGTGTTTTTTTTCTCTCCTTTTTAGAAAATGGATCTGTGCCCTGCCAGCCTCCTCTCCTTTCTAAGGCTCCCAGTCTCCTGTGCTTTACCACAAACTGTAAGAGGAATTTCTTTTTTTTTTTTTTTTAAAGATTTTATTTATTTATTTGACAGAGATAGAGACAGCCAGCGAGAGAGGGAACACAAGCAGGGGGAGTGGGAGAGGAAGAAGCAGGGTCCCAGCAGAGGAGCCTGATGTGGGGCTCGATCCCGCAACGCCGGGATCACACCCTGAGCCGAAGGCAGACGCTTAACCGCTGTGCCACCCAGGCGCCCCTGTAAGAGGAATTTCTAAGAGTCAGAGAAAGAGAGGAGAGGACAGGACAGGAGGGGAGCCTGAAAAGACAGTATCTCCTAACTTCATTTCCACCTGGGGTTTTTAATTCCCCCCAAAGTCAACCCTCTTACCCATTCTCTCCCTAACGTTCTGATATTAGTCAGCACTAATTCTCATTCTTGCCCCTTCTAGAAGACTACAATTCTACCAGCATACTGTAATTTTGGTCTTGAGGTATTTTCTTTTAGACACGTTATTGAAATATTTACAAATGAAATGAAATGATGTCTAGATTTTCTCCAAAATAATCCAGGAATGGATAGCCGTTTGGGAAGTGAGCAGGGAATGGATGCAGCAAGACCGGCACTCAATCAATCATTTATGACCTTAAATGATGAGTACTGAGTGAATCTTGATATAATTTTTTCTACTTTTGTGGATGACTAACTTTTCTCAAATAGTTTTCCAAAATCCATTCTCTGTGGCCAGCATATCTTCTGAATTCTTTCTAGGAGTGATATTTATATTTAATCCACTTTTTTTTTTTTTTTAAGATTTTAGTTATTTATTTGACAGAGAGGGAGAAAGCACAAGCAGGGGGAGGAACAAAGGGAGAGGAGCAAGGGGAGAGGGAGAAGGAGGCTCCCCGCTGAGCAGAGAGCCTGATGAGGGACTCGATCCCAGGACCCCAGGACCATGACCTGAGTCGAGGGCAGATGCTTAACCAACTGAGCCACCCAGGCGCCCCTATTTAATACATTTCTAACATAATGAAGATATTGAGATATTGGTGAACCTTTTTTTTTTTTTTTAAGATTTTATTTATTTATTAACACAAGCAGGGGGAGTGGGAGAGGAAGAAGCAGGCTCCCAGCGGAGGAGCCTGATGCAGGGCTCGATCCCAGAACGCTGGGATCACGCCCTGAGCCAAAGGCAGACGCTTAATGACCGCGCCACTCAGGCGCCCCACTGGTGAACCTTTCAACGTGTAGCAAGACCTAACCTGATGTCTCCTAGTTAATTCAGGGCCATCTTAGGTGAAAATTTTAAGGTAACTAAAAATTTTCCACATTCCTTCCCCCCCCCTCACAAATCATCCATTGGGTAGCTGCTCCTAGTTTGCTCTCAGACAATACCCATACTTCACACATGAGTAGTAGTTCTCATCTGGAGGCAGACTTTACCTATCTCCCCGCTCCTCACCCCCACCCAGGGGACATCGGGCCATTCTGCAGGCATTGTTGGTTGTCACAAGTAGGGTTGAAGAGGGAGGCACTACTAGCATCACGTGGGTAGAGGCAGGGCTGCTGCTAAAAATTCCATTATGTTCAGAATAGCACAGAATAGCACACCCCACAGAAAGAAATTACCTGGCCCAAGGTGTCAATGGGGCAAAAGTTGAGGTTGAGAAATTCAGGTTACATGCTCTATGAGGTAACGGTGATTACCTATTAATGTCTCGAGCCCTGAGTTATGACTAAACTCAAACACTGGTGTCATTATGTATGGTGTTCTGTTTACAGACTAATAAAGTGAGGTGAAATTTGGTACTACATCGTAAACACTACAGGCACTTAAAAAAGGATCAGTGAATAGGAACCGAGTGAGTATCAGATCACGGAGGGGGAATTCTGGGAGTTGGCATTAGCGTACCTCCAAACTGCCTGACAGGAAGCCCTAGCCAGGGCTTTAACATGCTGGTTGAGCACAGAACATTCTTGAAAGGCAAACATTCACAAAAAATACACCAAAATGAAACATTCATATTTACCAAAGCAAATACTTATCAACATTTTAAAAACTTGGTCAAAAACGGAATCACAACTCAAGAATGCAAGATAAGTGAGTCCACCAGTAAATGTGGCCAAGTTTCAAAAGTGAAAGAATAAAATAAGAGCTGAGAGAAATATCCCATATCAAACTGAAGTTAGAGACAAAAATGTGATCTTCCTTCTCCCTTCTCCAGATTCAGTCTGGCAGAGAAGTTTATGCCAATTCAACTATCTGTAGTCATTCTCACACCTGCAGGAAATGGCGAAAGGGCCACAAACTCCCGCCAGCCCTGTCACACACACCTTTGTGATTTGAGTTGGCCACGCCTCCCATCAAGAGTGTCTATCAGTGGCACCCTCTTTGAAACTGGGCTTCGGCACATGACTTGCTTTGGCCAATGGGACATTAGCAAACGTGATGTAGGGAGCAACTTCCACAGGGCTTGCCTGCCAGACGTTTATCCTCTCTTGTTACTCTTTGAAATCCTGAGACCACCAGCTGAAGAATCCCAGGCTAGTCTCCTGGAGGGTGAGATGACATGGAGCAGACAGGCAGTCCCAGCTGAGGCCATTCTACACTCACCAGCCTGCCAACTGTCAGACAGGACAGTGAGTCTGTCCCAGACCACCAACCTCAGATGGACTACCCGAGGTCTGCAGAGACCACCCGAGCTGGTCCCAACCAGACCTGACCAGTTAACCTACAGAATCATAAGGCAATAAAATAATTGTTGTGCTAGCTAAGTTGGATTGTTTATTACAGCACAAAATTTAACTGTTAGAGTTTCTATGAGTGTGTGTGGAACTGGAGGATTGGGCACAGACTATGAGGTCAATGATTTTCTGAACCAATACACTTTGTTTATGATTTGTTATAAAGGTTTCTCGGTGAGATTCCACATACCAAGACACGGCATTTGCCGTCAACCCAATTAACTCGTGTTTCTCGAAAATCATGTTACCCCTCCTCTACCAGGGCAATATTTCACAGATACTTTAATTTTCAATCCCAACTGTGTGTGTGGGGGGTGTTTTGTAGTTAGGGGGACCCTTTAATGCATTCAGTCTTATTCGATGATGAGAAAACTCAAAGAAAATGTTCCTAACCCCCCATGACTTACGCCCACCGATAACATTTGCAGCTCACGCAAGAGGAAAATAACCAGGTGACCTACTCCAGGTTTACTCTCTGACCACTTCTGGCTACAGTATCTGTGTGTCTGATTACTCAGGTCTGGTCTCATTCAAGCTCAAGGGCGTGACCCCAGACTCTAAGCAATCCCATACATGAAAATACCTTCTACAATGCCCATTCACCTCCACAGCGCCCCCATTGCTAGTTTCCATGGCTGGAGTTGAGAAGATGGATCAGGAGAAGGGGAGAAAATAACGGAGATTACTGGCTTGTCCAAGTAACTTACTAATAAGACCGTGCTTACTCTCCAGTCTGTGTCTGGGTTCCAAAACTCAGGGTGGGAATCCAAATAGCATGCTAATAAGTGGGTTTGTTCCAGTAAAGGCACAACCCTAACTGAAATAATCCCTTCCATTTACTGTTTCAATCAATTTGCCACTTAAAGAAAAAAATTCATGAACATAAGCTAAGTAATTTGGACAGCTCTGAAATATGCCTACAGTGAAGAAGACTGTGTGAGCAACCCGTATTTACATTCTGGTCTCCATCCAGAGCAGAGAGGGCCAAGGGGTGGGGGAAAATGAAATTTTGAGTCAGGGATGAACCCTTAGAGCGTTAGTGTCCTCACCTGTAAAATGGGGATACGATTTCATAAGCTGTCCTGAGGATTACATGAGCAAAGCTTGGAGTGTCATGCTGAATCCAAATGCAACATTCAAGAGGGATGGAGGGCACTGGCAACAACCTGACCCAAACAGTCACATTTAAATGAATGTCAAACAACAGCAATTTCATCCCTGAACTTCTCCATGTACTTGGCTCTAAAAGTAATACCTACTTGAGCTCACATTTCAAAAGATCCAAATTTATGTTTTATTTGACATCCACTCAATTTCATAATACGCTGCTCCTTTTAAAGCCACATGAGGAGGTTTCCTGGCTCTTGAAATTTGCCACCTTCCACTCCGAGATCAAAGGAGTTGTGCAGTAATACTGAGAAGGTGGCAATTGCACAAATGAGCTTAAAATGGCCTCGAAGAAATGGAATCCCCCCCCCCCCCCCGCGGTTTGTGCTCTCACAGCAAAACTTAGCTCCTGGTCCTTCCATTTCCGAGCAGCTTTCGTGGCATTAGTCATTTTCAAAAGAACGGCATGCCCGCGACAGAGGGCTCTGAATTAAAGCCTTTAAGTTGTCCTTAGATATAACGCACCACACAAAGACTGCTATTAGCAATACAGGAAACCGTGACACGTAGGTTTGGGCAAAAGGCCAAATTCATAGGAATGCCTGATGAAATCTAATCTTCCTAACATTCTCTTTCCAAAAAATAGACCATGTTAAGGACTTGAACCAACTCTCAGATTCATGACCGCGTTGTCAATAATCTCTAGAGCTGTGTCTGGAATCCAGGCCCTCTGGAGGACCTGTGGTCTCTCCTGCTGGAAGCAAGAAGAAACGGAAGCAGAGAGGCCCCAGCAGACTGCCCGTGCCTGCGTTCGGATATCCGCCGCCATCCACGTTTCCAGTCCACCGTGCCATTTGGCCCTTGCCCTGGATCCTGATAACCTTCCATCTATCAAGTCCTGGCCATCTGCTAACTAGGATGGCCAAGACAACCTACTTGCCTTGAATCTGACATCGCCAGCTGCTCCTTTAGTCCTATAAATGTCACATCCAGCCAATATCCTCTTGAGGGAATAAGGATTTATGCCTGCTGGGAGTGAATGGCTAGACCATGAAACCATGCCTGCGAGGGAAAGTGACAAACAGCAGGACCAGAGACTCCACATGGCCTTGCTGAACTGCAGGGGACGATGATCCATCCCCTCCGGGGGTTAGTGGGGAACTGTGTCCTCTGATCAGGACAAGGGCAGGCCCTTCTCATGAGATCTGATTTCAGATCTGATTCTCCTCTTCCTCCCACGGCTCTTACCTAAAGAGCCACGTAGCAAGGATGCCTCAGTTTCTTCCGTTCTGACCTCAACACCTTGGTTACCGCTCATCACATTTTGATTCAAGTTGCTGTCAAGAGCTTCTTGGCTCAAACTATTTGTAACCTGGCCATGTTCACAAACTGCATTTCGGCTAGGACTGACCCAGAGATAGAACAAAGACCAGATTTCTTTATGAATAAAGCAAACACGGTCAATAATTTAGGAAATGTGTCTATGTTCAAGGAGACAAGCATAGCAGCAAACCACTAACCTCCTGATCCACACTGAAAACATTGTTCTTCTCTTGACTTTTTTATAAATACTCATAAACATGGCTTTTCTTCATGTACAGCCTACAAGCCTCAGTTTCTGATGGGAGAAATTTCTTTTTTTCCCTTTTGACATCCCCACGATGTTTTCTATTGTCTCCCGACTGTCGCTGCTTCCATGGGATTAGAGAAGGCAGAATCAGAGGTCTTGGTGCATTTAGTGTCCCAAATTGGCATGGAATAAAGTCAGAGAGAAAACAGAGACCCAATCCAGAATGAGGCATGGCAAAGGAAAAAGGAGCTCTGTGAAGCTATAGGGACTTTCATGGAAGTCCCTATAGGGATTTTAGTCTCCTAGCAAGCTAAAGGCAAGTCACCAAGAATGGACTCCTGGCCAGGAGGCTTGGTTTAACTTTGAATAATAGGTTTCCAGAATCATACTTCAAGCCTAATCTCACAGATACGCAGAACATCACAGATGCATCTCACAAGAGAGGCAAGAGCTCCTGTATGTGTCGGGGAGGGGGGAGAAGGGTATGGCCCCATATCATCATCTATTTCCCGGCACTTGACAGCACACCCTCTTGGGACTGGTTTCCATCAACAGATGAGAAAACTCCGAATTCCTCAGCCACGGGAAGGGACTAATATGAAAAGGCAACACAATTATAAATGCTAATAGGCTTCACCCTCCCCCCTTCAAATGGAGCTGGAGCATTGACACAGCTTACTTACTGTTAATTCATAATATTAGTGGAAACCAGTCAATTCACAAGTTATTCATCTCCGGAGAATTGAGATGCATGGACAGAGAAGGCCATGGAGGAAATGAATTTAATGCTCTTGGTCTACTTCAACTGACCTTCTCTATCCCTCTGCTCCCACCACTCTTGCTCACCAGAGTATTTACCACTTAATTGTCAGACTTGGCTTGGAGGAGTCTATTACTGGAAAAACCAACCCAGCAGGGTGACAGCGAGGCCCAGTAGCAAATGTGCACTAGTGCGGATCTTGCCAGCAGCAGCCTTGCCTATTGTCAACACAGGCGATTTCTTCTTTTCATGAGTATCAAACTGTCCCAGACTGAGTAGACAATGCCATTTCCTCTGGCTTTGGACACACTCAAAAACTCAATTTCAAAGCCAAGGCAGGAGAGAGAGAGAGAGAGAGAGAGAGAGAGAGAGAGAGAGAGGGAGAAAATGGGCAGGCTGGGGCACCTGACAAATGGAACTTCCACGTGGTGATTTTTGTCCTTCTTTGTCTTTTTAATGCATTGTGTTTCAGAGCCAAGAAGGTTGTGGGGAAGCCTTTACAGCAGTTCCAAACAGAGACGCAGAACCTGCCTGTCCCACCCCTGCCAGACTTCTCAAAGTAAAGGTTGCTCTTGAACTGCAAAAAGGCAAAAAAGAAATTCCAACCTAGCAAAGTAGGACTGAGAGACTTAGGCTAGAGTGTAAACCATTTCACACAGATATTGTTATGATTTTTGAATTTAAGGGGAAAAAAAAAGGGCATGCAATCTGGGGAAGCCTGGGGCAACAGAAGCTTATTTCAGGTTCAGTGACTTGCCTGCAAGTTTCTCTCGATTCAGTGTGGCAGTGCTGGACAACTTGGCCTTTCTCTTGTTAATAATTCCGCCATGCACCGAAAAGCCCCAACAATATCAAAGTCTTGGAGGAGAAAGCAGAGCGGACTGCTTCCATAGGGAGCAAGTGGCTTCAACCAAAACACAGTACATGTGAACTCTCACCCTTGCTTTCTCATTCCCCAGAAGCAAAAAGCTGCTCAGGGCAGTCCATTTACAAAAGACTCTGAATCCAAAAAGCACTGTGTGGGGACTGCTTTAGATCCCTACCATGTGTGCAGCAAGAAAAATATAAAAGATGAGGCATATTGGATCAAAGGGGTCACCAGACTGATCCTTCTCTTGAAAACATTCCTCTTTAGAAGTGGGTTAAGGTCATCACGTTGGAAATAAATGAAGCATCCACATGGCAGTATGAGAGATGGGGGAAGACTCTGTAAATACCATGTAGCTATTATATATAAAATATTAAAATGACATTGCTCATCTTATAGTTGTATAAAGAGGTGATGGGGGGGAAATGGAATGATGCCCTTGGCCTAAATGGTAAGAACCCAGGTCTTATACTCATTCATTCAATAAATATGTCCCACGTGCCAACTGCATGCTGTGGTGGGCTGTCACTAAGATGGCCCTCAACGATCCCCAACTCCAGGTTTTTAGGCCCCTGTGTAATCTCCTCCCTTTGAGGATGGGCTGGATCTAGCAGCTTCCTTTTAACAAGCAGTATGTCGCCAAGCCAAAGAGGCACCCCTTCGATGATTAGGTTATAAGAGATTCTAACCTCCATCTTGTCTCACTGTGTTTACTTGGCTTACGCACTTTGGTGAAGTAAACGGCCGTGCTAAAGCAGCCCATATCGTGTGGAACTGAAGGTGGTCTCTGGGCAACAGCCAGAGGGAAACTGAGGGCCTCAGTCAAACAGCCCTCGAGAAAGTGTCTCCTTCCCCAGTTGAGCTTTCAGATGAGACCTCAACAGTGGCTGATACTTTGATTGCAGCCTGGTGAGAAACCATGAAGCAGAGGGTCCACAGAAACCATGAGATGGTAAATGTGTGTGGTTTCAGCTAAGCTTGTGGTCATCTGTTACGCAGAAGTAGATACCCACATGCTGAGAACTGGGTGCTGAGATATGGCACGGAAAAAATCACAGACCTCCTCTTCACAGACCTGACAGTCTAGTGCGTGTTCCCACAGGGAGACGAGGGTGCTGGCCTCCCTAAACAATCCACACACCACCACTTTCCTTACACGGCTGCATCAGCTCTTCAAGGCAGTCCCCACCCCTCTAAGTAGGCTCTTGCCTCTCACAGACCTGAAGTGCCATGTTATATCACAGCTTCTAGAGTTTGAGGGGAAGTGATATGTTTAGAATCCAAGTTCCAACCAGGAAAATTTGGCAAAAATAGTGAACAAACCCCAAATGGAACAAACAGACATCCATAATCCATTCTGGGACAAAGCGTTTTCAGTAGCTTTTATGTTTTGAACAAACATAGGAAACCGATAAATTGCAGCAGCAAACTCGAGGCTCTCTCAGAGAAAGATGTCCCTGGGCAAGGTGCACGGCGAAAGGCACCGGCGTGAGCAGCTGCTGCTTCTGAGTCACAGCAGCCAAGCTAAGTACAGACTCATTACACACTCCACCTTTCCTCTTTTGTTTGGAAGGGGCATTTCTACTCTGCCTCCTTTTGAGCACTGAATGACTGCTCCCATGGTATAGCCTCTGAAGACTAAGTATCAATCTACTCTTTCCAAGCAATACCTCATGGGGCATTCCCCATTCCAAACCACACACTTACATGAAGGCTTTGGTGTCCGATACTGCGAGTGGGACCTTATGTCATCACTGTCCTCAGAAATCAATCCATTCGCTCATCGAAACATCCCATGTTGTCCACCAACCAACCCATGAAAATTGTTTTCAGGATACTATCATTAAAGTTGGAGCATCTGATTTAAGAGCCTTCGTTAAGCAATGTTTTGGGGGATACAAAAAAATTAATTAAGTGTACAAATGTCTTCAAATCTAAAATTACGAAAATTCCTTTCAAGTACATGATAGTCTGCAGGAGGGCCAGCCCCATCTCAAGGAGGACACAGATTAATGCTAACTGAACACTTCAGCTTTGTATTGAAAATGCACCTGAGTTCAACAGAGGATAAAATTAAATTGCAACGAGGAAAGACAAAATCTTTCCCAGCAGGCCTTGATTGATAGAATGTGTTATTTGTAGCAGAACAAAATGGAAAACCAGAAAGTTTGTTCCCAGCAATCATTGTCTCACTGGGCCAACTTTCTCTCCTTTGAGAAAATAATATGATTTCTTCATAGAGCATGTAGTCTACTTATTTAGGCAACAGTGTTCAAGATCTTCCAATTCTTCCAGCAGCTCACTTGAAAAATACGGACCCAGTAGGGGAGGTATAGGTAATATTTAACCAGGAAGAGGTTTATCTTGTGAAAACTGTCATTGATAATGACCTGAGAATAAGTCACTTCTTGGAAAACAATGAGCCGCATCTCCTGTGACGAACTCTCTGAAGCTTGCGTGTCTAAGACTAGCACAGGGGATAAGCAGAGTTTTTGAAACCAGGTTGGTAGACCCAGGTTCAAAACGCTGCTCTTCCATTTGACAGCTGGTGATCATGTGAAAGTTAATTACAGTCTCACTGTGCCTCAGTTTCCTCATCTGTAAAAAAATGATTACTGTCCCCTAACCCCACAGGTTGTTAAGAGGATTAAATGACTGTTCAGCATGGTGCCTAACATACCCAGGTTTATATAAAAGTAGCCACAGCCACTTTTTCCCCAAAGGGGCAGGCCTGCCCTGCTGGTAGCCAGCCAGGCATACACAAACACGCACAGAGATACAAGTACAATTACTTCTGCTTACAGACAGACCAATAGTATCAGGATTCCAAGCTAAATCCAGCCAAGCACAAGCTCCCCGACCCCCACTCCCACCCCAATCTTTCATTTCAGTAACATGATGACATCTTTCTTCCGCCCAGTAGACCAGGAATTATTTCCCACCCAACCCAGGGATTACTTTCTTTCCGCACCCATGTGGGTATGATGACATCATAAAGTCCAGAAGATTCTACCTCCTAAACATATCTTGAATCCAAAGCCATACACCACGTCTCTCCAGCTCCTCTATTCTGCTCCCTAGTCCACCATCACTCTGAACCTAAATGACCTTCAACAGACTTACCTAACTGGCTTCCCTACTTTCTCTACTGTACCTCCAAGAACTCTGCATCACCTTTAATCAGCTTTAAAAGAACAAGAAAAACAAACAACAACAATGATGAAACACTGTTCTGACTGGCCTGAGGGGGGATCTGGGCATCTGGATGTTTGAAAGCTCCCTAGGTGATTCTGACAGTGAGAACCACGGGGTTAGCATGATCCTTCAAAAGGTAAATCTATGTAATCACAACACACGCCCGCTTAGCAGTTCTCCAGGATCTGGGCCAAGGCCCTCTGTAGATTCATACTGCCATGATTCCCATGTGTCACTACAGTCCAGCCATGCCAACCTCCATCCTTCTTCTTCCTCAGATACTCTTGGGTCTTCTCATGTTGGCCCTGGTCCTGTCCCCTCTGTCTAGAATGCTCCTCAATCAGATCCTTTCAGGGTGGGTTCTCCCTCTTCAGATCTCAGCTACAAGAGGCTCTCCCCCATCACCCCAAACAAACTGGCCCATCCCAAGTTATCTGCTAACTCCTCACGCTCTTGTTCCTCCCTAGCACCAGTCTCTGCCTATCACTACCTGAAGCTCAGAGGGCAGCCCAGGTGGTTGGTCCACTGAGGAAATCCAGGCTGGTGGGGGGGGGGCGGTCCTCAAAGTTTAAGCAAAGTCAGAGGTCCTCATCCCCTCCAGTGTCACCAGGTGACCCCTGTAATGGATCCTCCGTCACAGGAGGACGTGCTTAAACACCTGCCTTCCTGGTCTGCTGACAGCTTCCTGAAGGAAGGGCTCATCCTTTATTTAATTTGATTTTCTATTCCCAGCTCCATCCACCTGAGTACTGGCACAGAGCAGACACTAACAAACGTTTGCTTTCTAGAAAGAACGACAGGTAGCTAAAAGGAGGCAAAAAGGGGGAAAGAAATAAGAGAGAGAGAAAAAAGATAAGACAAAATTTTAGCCAAGAAATCTGGGATTTATGTCCAAAGAATCTGATTCCAGTCCTGGCTGTGTATTGGCTGTGGGACCTGAGTTCCATGACTGATGCCTCTGGGCAAGTGGACAATGATTCGCACCTCCCGGGGTGGGGGTGGGCCTGCAAGTGCAGAATGAAACGATGTGAATGACAACAGGCATCACATTCCACAGCGTGCAGACCAGGGGACTATTACCATGAGGTGAGCTTTGGTTTTATTTTCTTCCAAATTCACAACTGAAAAGTAGTGTGGTTGATAAAGGAAGACTTTGGAAGGAAAGGAGAGAGCAAAATAAACAAGTAAACAGACTAAAATAATTATTAACAAAGACTCTTAAAGCAAATTTCCTTTTTCTTTTTTTTTTAAATTTGTTCCTAATTGGTTAAATACATTGTCTTCAAAGTCACATTGCCTTGGTTCAAGTCAACATTTCATCACTGATGAGGTGTGACAGGGGTCAGCAAACTACGGTCATTGAGAAAGTTGTACCCACTAACTGTTTTGTAGATAAAGTTTTATTGGAACACATCTAAGCCCACTGGTTTACATATTGTCTGTGGCTACTTTCTGGCTACAATGAAAGTTGAGCAGCAAAGCCAAAAATACTATCTGACCTTTCTAGAGAAAGTTTGCCAGTTCTGGCTTCAGGTACACAAATTACCTCACTTCCCTAAGCCTCAGTGTCCTCAGTCTATGAAATGGAGATACTAACCATATGTCCCTCATAGGGCTGTTGAGAAAGTTAAGTGAGATAATCCACATAAAATACTTTAACACAGTGTCAGGCATATGTATGAAGAATTTGATAAGTTTTGAATAGTAAATATTTTTGTTAAATTATCAGTGCTAAACTCTCCAATCGACCAACTACCTGCTTATTCATTAATTGACTCATTAACTTACACAAATCAACAAAGATTGTGGCGTCTGCCTGGCTCAGTCAGTACAGTCTGTGAATGTTAATCACAAGGTCATGAGTTCAAGCCTCACGTTGGATGTAGAGCCTACTTAAAAGAAATCAAATTAAATCAACAAATACTTACAAAGCACCTAATAAGTGCCAACAATTGAAGTAGGATCTCTTTTGCTGCAGCTATATCTATTATGTACAAAAGCAAACGAAACACAAGAATATGAAAGTTTTCTGTCCATAATGTTCTCAAAGCCTATGAGCTATGCAACAATGACATGAATAGGTGGTATAGTATTGGTACTGTGTCAACCAGACTTTGAGCTTTGTTTTGTTTGAAGAGGTATAAGAGGAAGCCAATGGCCTCTTCCGTGTTAAAACTTCAAAAAAATCATTTGGGGAATGGCTGATTGATTGATGGTTGTTACAAAGAGTCCAACTGCAGAGCAGGGAGGTTTCCAATGACAGCACAAAAACTGCCCAAGTTTTATGGCCCAGGAAATGAACTGTGTCCATCTGTAAACGTCACATGAAAATCTCCTAAAATCCAGGAACAGTTTTTGGCAGGTGCTGTGCTATTCAGACCTTAATATCATGGCAAAAGCAATTCAAAATGCTAACAGTGCACCGGGAAACGCGAGAGTTGCTTTAGAATGTTCAATGTGTGAAGTCCAATACTGCTTGCTATATGAGGCGCAGAGCAATCATTCTCTTGGTAGAAGAATACAGAGAACGAGCCACATAAAGTGGTTTGTCAGCTGACAGGGAGGGTCCCCTTTTAGTTCCCAAACTTTCTTATAATTTTGGATAAAACCTTTATAAAATGTATTGGATGCTTTAATAAGAGGTTTTATTAACCATCAACTCTAAGATGCAGAGGTCTTTAGATTAAAATGGCCCTCCCATGGACACTGAAGCCCCAGATGAAATGTGTGGTGTGATTTACTTTTTATCTGGATTTTAAATTGAGATACAACATGAACAATAAAGCACACAAATCTTAGGTGTACAGCTGTAGGACTTTTCATAGATGCACGCACCCACGCCATCTCAGTGCAGACGAAGACAGCATTCCCAGGATCCCAGCAGGCTCCCTTATGACCCCCCACCAGTCCGTACCCCCCATATTCCATATACAGAGAGAATAGAATCATTCAGTCTCTCGTGTCACCTGCTTTCACTCATGGCAGTATCAATGAGATTCATCCACGTTCCACGTGGCAATAGCTGTGTTCTTTTTTATTACTGTAGAGAATACGATCATATGAATATATCATGATTTATTCATCCAACATTTGCCATTTCAGTGGAAAATTATGTCTCTTTCTGTCCTATAAACCATGACCAATTTGATGTAGTTTATGGGAAGGTTTTTGGCCAATAAAGCACCTGAGAGTGGGGTACAAACATCCTGGGAAAGCAGGCAGCACAGCTATGATACTGAATTTGAACTGTATTCATACGGCACCAAAGGCATGGCTGATAACTATGACAGACTGACCATCTGTCCCAGGACCAGGGGAGTCAGCAGAACATCATGGTCAAGTGCAAGGTCTCTGAGAGTTGGGCAGATCCTCAGGTTTCAGTTCTGGATATCAGGCTGACTTTGGGCAAGTCATTTAACCTCATTGCAATTCTGTTCTCTCAACGTCAAAATAAACACAGCTTTAATAACCTCTTAGGGCTATCATGAGAACTGATGCTATAATCCACTTATGGATTAAGCACCCTCAAATACTATTATCACTGTACCATAGTGATACAATATATAAAATGCATTTGGAAAAGTTGTACACAAACTCTGGCTAATTAAAAACATCATAGTAAGCTTATTTTTGTACTAACCCTCCCACTTACATTCTCTCCCACTATGAGAATGTGTCTTGGATCAGTCAATACTGTGCTTGGTGCACTTGTGCTCTCTAATTAAGTTGAAATTCTTAGATAATAAAGAGAAATTAATAATACTTGAAGCACACATACAAGTGACATATGAAATCTCTTCTTTGGGCTGAGCTGTCAAAGAGCAAACATGAGTTTCAGAGTCTTTCCTCCATGATCGATCATTTTTCACAGAGCAGTAACCCACCTGCTTATATACCCAACCCCTTGAAAATCTGTTGTATAACTCAAAACTAAAGAACACAATTTTAGTCGGGAGTCTGTGTCAGAGATAAACATTCTTTTTAAACTCCTGAGGGAAAGGAAGAATTTTCATTTGTGATTTTTAGTCCTTTGCATTAGTGTTGGCAAGATAAACCTACAGGAGGTTAACTATGAATTTGAGATCCTCTGAATACCACCTCCCATGAAACCGAAGGGAGATTAAAATTCTGTCTGGTTGGAAGTCAGGCCACTGGGGTACAGAAGAGGCGGGAAGCACATGATAAGAGACAAACGTGATCATGGCCTGGAAATCTATATTTTCCTGATGGCTTGAAAATCTATAAGCTTTCACCGTGCCTCTGTAGAACTGAAGCGTTTAGTCGGATCCCATTTTAGCAAGCTTATAACCACTACTACTAGACTAAGAGTATAAACTGCTGTATTTGTTTTGGATTAAAAAATTGGTTAATTTTAAATTAACTTCGTATGTGTAGAGCTCAACATTTTTTTGTTGTTGTTTCCTACTGCCCTTCTAATACCCTTTCAACAGTTGAAATGGGTGACGTCATTAGGCTACTACAGATAGAAGAAAGCAGGAATGAGACTGAATAATAGCACAAAAACTTTGTACGTTAAAATAATGACTTCCCAGATCAAAAATGCCCTGGGTTGATGAGAAAGTTGTCAAGTAGGTGTTGGCATACTTGGTTCGAGTAGTATCATCTGTGACAGCCTAACAACATTAATAGTGGGCATACTCATTGACCCAGGAAATCTACTAAGAATTTATAAAAGAAAACTTGGATAGGTGGGTAAGGGCCCAGACAAGTGACTATAACACTTTGGTGCTGCTTGTTACAGGGAAAATTGGAAACAACTAAAAAAAAAAAATCTATCAATAGCTAACTGGTTAAATCATGGTATCAGTGTAACAATATAAAGTGGTTAAAACAGGACACAGAAAATCTAGATCTACCAATATCAAGACATGGCCATGACACCCTACTAGGGTCAAAACCACTTTATAGGAAAGTTTCATCCTACTTAGGTGACAAAGATTTATAAATGCTTTTAAAACTCCTGACTGCTGGGGTGCCTGGATGGCTCAGTCTGCTAAGCATCTGCCTTCAGCTCAGGTCATGATCCCAGGGGCCTGGGATAGAGCCCCACATCAGGCTCCCTGCTCAGTGGGGAGTCTGCTTCTCCCTCTGCCTCTCCCCTCTGCTTGTGCTCTCTCTCTAGCTCACTCTCTCTCACAAATAAATAAATAAAATCTTAAAAAAAAAAAAGAATTTAAAAGTCCTGACTGCAGATGGAATAAACATCAGCAGTTCTCTTCAGAAGGTGGGATCAAGGACATCCCAGTTTTCCTTTCTCCTTAATGGGCTCTGCCCTCAAGCTGTTTGAAATTTGTACAACATGATTATTTTTAGAATCAGAAAAAAATTTAATTTGCCTTTTGAGAAAACAGTGCATTCAAATGCTGATCTATATATATCAATTTTGATAAATTTGTATGTAGATCGAATATTCACATGATAAAAAAATTAATTCATATATGCCTATCTTAAAGCAAGTGTTTTGGCAAAGACAACCCAGGGCAAGTGAGGCCAAAAGTGTTGCCTTGGCTTCCAACAGGTGGCTGTCTTTCTGATGCACCGTCCAGAGGTTGTCAAACCAGAGCCCCAAATCCCAAACCACTTCTGTTGAATCCCCTCCTCCTCCCGTGGGGACCTGGATGGGGACAGAAAATGCCCCTAAATGAACATCTCCATGGACCTGAACAAGCCCTGCCTCATCCTGACCTGGGCGAGGAAAACAAAGAAATATTTGGCTAAGCTAAGCATAAGCAGCTGTTTTCCCAAACAGGCGCAGAGTGAAATCCACTCCGAGACAGGAATCATTGTTTTTATCCCGTGAATCGTGAGGCCCGTGATTCTCTCTACTGGGATCGGATTTCAAGTGACCTGCTCTGCGCTGAAGGGCAGGTGCTCTGCACTGAGGAAACACACCCCAGAATAAAGCTGGAGGGACATCACAGCACAAGGGTGGAAAAGAAGACACGTGATGCCCAGCCTTTCTGTGAGCTGCTGGGTTGTTTTTTTTGTTTTTTTTTTTAAGATTTTATTTTATTTATTCGACAGAGATAGAGACAGCCAGGGAGAGAGGGAACACAAGCAGGGGGAGTGGGAGAGGAAGAAGCAGGCTCATAGCGGAGGAGCCTGATGTGGGGCTCGATCCCGTAACGCTGGGATCACGCCCTGAGCCGAAGGCAGACGCTTAACCGCTGTGCCACCCAGGCGCCCCGAGTTGCTGGGTTTTGTTTCCATTCCTCAAGGATCCCTCTTTGCACATGTGAACACACACATACACACACACACACACACACACACACACACACACACACGTAAGGGACGTGGCAATGTTTCTGGCTTAACCTGGTATCCATCAGGATCTCTTCCATTTCACCAGCAGCACCTCTGCAAACCTAGTTCAAAATGATTTCGGTCACTGCCTCTATCACGCCCAGGTAGGCTCTACAGAGGACCATCCCAAATGCGGGCCACCATCTATGCTTCCTCAAATTAGGAACAGTTAGTATCCAGCCGGAGGGGGTAATGCCCCACATACTACACCGTTTGCTTTACGTTCATTATTTCACGTTGCCCACGACAAACCTATGACATAAGAACAAGTAATCATGCTCATGAAACAGATTTGGCAACTAAGGCTTTAAGACAACCCGTGGTTTGTCAATGTTATAGCCGGAAAGTGGTAGGGCTCCAACTGGAGGCCATTGCCTTTATCATAATTCCTATACTTCAAATGCATGGTTCCCCTTCCAGGCCCCATGACCATTTATCGTGTCCTTCTAATTCTTAGGGATGGCAGGAGCCACCAAAAAAAAATTTTTTAAAGCCATACAGGTACACACACACACACACACAAAGGTGGGTGAAGGCTTTGAAGACAGATACTCAAAAACAACAGCCAGATTCCCTAATGAGTGTAGAGAAAACAATATTTTGGTGGGGCAATCGATACTTAAAGGAAGAAAGGATCCAGCGTAGACAAAATTTCAGGAATACCTTGTTAGAAAATGACAGGTCCCTTTTATTTTAGGACTTGTCAGAGAACCTTTGTTATGCTAAACTGCACTGTCAGTGTCTAAGAGAAGGAGGATATTCTAGACTAGGTAGCATTTTCCAGGACTCGGCCAAGGTCGAGCATCTGCCAGGACCAGTGCTCCTCAAGGCCTGTGCTGGCAAAGGCTGGCCTAGCACATTCCAGAGCACTGGCTTCACCAACAGTTCAGCGTTCCGGACACCGAGGTATTGCTTGTCCGTGTGATCTAACGTCTCCGCATGAACTGCACAGAGAAGGGGACACCTTATTCCGTACAGGACACATGTATGAAGGGACACCAGACTCTCAGACTGGCTCTAGGAGTTTTGTCTGTGTAAAGGTTCCAAAAGTTGAATGGGTTCCCATGGAGTCCTACAATCTCCAAACTACTGACATTCCAGGAAGCACTCCTGCCTCAGCCTCCACAGCCGGCTTCCAGTAATTTACACAGTAAAAGAGGTAACTCCTCGAGTCCCAAAGTGTGCATAGTCAGACACCATTTCAAAGACCTGGTGTCATAAACTATTTTCATTGATTACAGAGGAACCACCAGTTTGCAGCCCTTGAAATTCCTACCAGCACGTACTGAGTATGTAGGGAAAATGGAAAATAATTGAAAAGACAAATGAACGCCCATGCGCTTAGAAATGTGAGCGGGTTGTACAGAACAGAATACTGTGCTCTGCCACATTACTTAGTCTGGAAATATGAAGCAATACAAATGCTAATGGGCCTGTATGCTGCCTTGAAAACTCTTACTGCACTGTTGGTTGACTCTCCACACGCCCCGGGCCCGTCTCCCTGACGAGCTTGCAAGGCCAGGCCAGGGTACCACTCCTTTTTTAGCATCTCCTCCGGTGCCAAGCATGCCGACACTTCTGGATAAATCTCTGCTGAGTGGATAAATGCCTTCATGTTATGGAGGCATAAAGGGTATTTACTTATTTTGTACTCAAAGCGGAATGCTGATGGGCACATTCAGCACCTGATTATGGGCTGTCTGATGTAATCCATACTAAAATAAAATCAGTTATTAAGCACATTGAAGAATATAGAGTGTTGGTCATGAGCTGGCAGTTCAGTACCAATTAATTCGTTTTGCAGGTGGCTTTTCTCTTGCCCCTTCTCGTTCGGTCAGGGTCCGGTTAGGGGACAGAAGCCTCATCAGTAATTTGAACAGGGAAAATTTAATATGAAGAATGGCTAATGAGTCAAAGGTGGTTAACTACCAAAAAGCTTTAAAAAAAAAAAAGAAAAAAGAAGAAGGTTCTAACGGTAATAAGAGAAGCAAATGCAACCAGTACCTTCTCAAGAACCTCCTAGTCTTAAATGCTTCTCGAGGCAAGTAAACTAACACATGTCCAAAGGCAAATAAAATCAAAGGAGGCTTTCTAGGGGCTCTGGGTGGCTCAAGCATTTGGGTGTCCGACTACTGGTTTTGGCTCTGGTGGTGGGAATCGAGCCCCACGCTGGGCTCTGCATCCAGCATGGAGTCTGCTTGGGATTTTCTCTCTCCCTCTCCCTTCCCACCCCCCCCAATATAAACAAACAAACAAAACATAAATGAAATCTTAAAAAATGAAAACAAAAAACATCTATGCGATGTCTGTATTAGGAAATCCTTGCTCTCCTATAGACACTGCGGTTTTAGAGTTGTTGATTTTAGTTGTCCATATTAGAAATGCATTTGCAGCAAGATAGTTAATACCAATCTTGAATACCCTCAAATTTTAGTTCCTGGGAAAAAAAGTCATGTCAAAGTCTAATAAAACTATGACAGTAATTAACCCAAATCATACACCAGAACATTACTATAGCTATTTGGCCACCACAGCTAATACAGATGCCCCAGAAATACAATGAATTTTCCCACCGACAATGACTAAAGCATGCTGTTTGTCTTGGTGAAACTTCAGCCATAAATATCTGTGGGCAATCATTTCATTCCCCCAACTGCACAGTAACAATGAAGTTCCCACATCTACTAATAAAAAATATCGGGGCTCGAAATGCCAAAGTGACCACCCTTCCTGCACTAAGGTGTTTTCTACTGTCAATTGCAGGAATTTAAAAAATACTCGGGCAAACTAGGAAAAAAAAAAAAAAAACAATCGAAATCAGAGTTTTTTCTATCATGCACATGTAAACAATGTTAATATTTCGGTGTGTAGACTTCTAGTCTTTATTCAATGCAATCTCCAATCATTGTTATCATTGACATTATTACAGGTCACATTTATTATGGGCTAAATATTGGGCTAAGGACTTTACATGAATGAGCCCACTGATTTTCACAATGACTCTATGTGATTGAGAAACTGAAGTCAGAGTCTTAGGTGCCCCCAACATTTTCCTGTTTCTCAAATGTGTGAAAAGTACATGTACAAAAATAGCTTCATTTTTTCTGGTTATTAAATATTCTTCAACATCACTTTTTTTTTTTTTTTTAATTTTAGAGAAAGAGAGAGAGTGTGTGTGTGCAAGCCGGGAGAGGAGCAGAGGGGGAGGGAGACGGAGGGGAAAGAATCTCAACTACACTCCAAGCTGAGCACAGAGTCCAACACGAGGCTTGATCTTACCACCCCGAGATCATGACCTGAGCCAAACCAGAGATCAGATGCTCAACCCACCGAGCCACCCAGGCGCCCGCCAACGTCATTTTTAGTGTCTGTGTATGATTCCACTGCATAGAGACAGACCACAACGTATGTAACTCATCTCATCATCAGACACAGAGATTATATTCAATTTTTCACTGTTTTCTTTTAAAGTTCAAATGAACATCTTTACAGCTATGTGCATATGCATGTTAATCTCCTTAGGATAAACTTCTAGAAGTTGTGAAAACTGTGTAAAGCTACAATTTTGGACTCATGGTCACACATGGCACTGCAGATAGTTCCAGATTTCACTCCCACAGAGCATGGGAAGGCCTTCTCCCGATGAAGTGTTTAAGTGAATTCTGTTCCTCACCAAAAGCAACCTGATGAGGAAACAGAATTATGCTCAAGCCCACTATTTTATATGGTCCTTAATACCATAAACGCCAACACCAGTCCACATTTCTCCACTGGACACTGCAATTGCTATGAGATAATCTAATAGTGTCTGGGGGCATACCAGGTATTTCATCCTAATTTACTAAGTGAACGACTGACTATACAAGTGAATAAAGCCAAAATCATTGCCGAGAGAAGGACAATTTCCCGATAACAAAGACAAGGAACTGAAAGCTCTTCTCAGTATCATTAAGAGTTGCTACTTAATTTTGGCTATCGGAGAGGGATTCTGGAATATCCAAAGCTGCAGGATTTCATGCCCAAATCTCATTTTTGGCTCACAAAACAAGACAATAACTGCACATCATGGGAGCAGGACAGGACATACATTAAACAATGCACATATACGATCATTTCACCAGGATGCTGTTCCTGCGTCGATGCGTTGGGTGGCACAGCCCCAGAACAATGTCCTAGGTCCTTCTGCCATTTGTTTAAAAAAAAAAAAAAATCCCTGGAAGGTTCCACACTATGGTTGCCATAAAGTGCATTATGTGTTTGGATAGAAAGCAGAGCAAGTAGGGCTCCCTCCCACGTAGCAGAAAGTGTGGGCTGGAGCACAGTGTGTGACCTGAAGTGGAGGACATCATACAAAAGATAACTTGAGCGACATAAATAAGCCACAAAGCTTCATATTCAAAACCAGCCAAGGCTCATTCTCTGCTGGTTTGGCCAGAGAAGAGCAGCCCTGATGAATCAGTATTAGCAGTTAGAGTTGGAAAGCTCTGTTATCATCTGGGAATCTCAGAATGGACTGATGGTGACATTCAAGCGACAGTAAGTAGCTAAACTTATATGCAGACACAGACATGTGTATCCATGTCGTTCTCTCTCTCTTCCCCATCTTTCTCGATATATGTCAGAACAGAAAGTATTAGGAGGCCAACAGAAAGACAGCTGATCCCAGAGAAAATTTAAGCATATTCCTCATCTCTTTTGTCCTCTGTCAAAAAACCCTGTCATGTCAAGAGGTCAAAATGATCAGTTCTCCTATTTCTGCAGTCCCCACCAGAAGGTCAGCTCGGCAACAAGTCGGGGGTAGGTCTTTGCTGGTGGATCACTTTAGGTTGGATAGTTCAGCTGACTTGAAATGGCATGCACATCGGATAAGACATCACCTAGGGAAACAATTCCAGCTTACTCTCTTTACCAAAGCATAGTTCTAAGCAGTTACACTGGAGAATAAAATCTATACCTAAAATTCTAGAACCCGAACTAACAACCTTGGCTAATCACAGGGGTGGCATAATGTTGACTGTGCTTTTATCTCATTGATGATTTTATTGCACAGAGTCCTGCACCTCACGGTGGGAAAGTCAAGCAAGAGAAAACATGAGTCAAGTTATGAGCAACTCCTGTGAAATGCAAGCTGCTTAACCATTTGGGTCTAACTACAAAATCACATCAAAACTGCATAAGCTCCTGAGACCCCAGTACACGCCTCAGCTAGTGGGGCTTCCAGGTTGCCCACGTCCTCTGCCTTGTCCCTGGACACTATCTCAGTCTGTATGCCTAGATTCTCCAGTGACAGGTGTCGTCAAAATGCAGACACAGATACTCTGCCACCTGGCCTGGGATCGCTGCTTTTATTCACCATCTGTCACCAAATGACACCAGAATGAAAAGAAGGAGAAAGCATCATAGGCTTTGATGGAACGAAGAATTGAGGAGATGGAACGAACTGGCAGGGGAGGGAGGGAGTAATCAAATATTCCTTTCTAAGGTTGGCCTTTCTAGGTATATCTCAGACTGTGGGAAGAGGGAAGATGTTGTTTTTTTTTTGTGTGTGTGTGAAAATAGGACTGGAATCTGAGGTGTTTGAAATGGATGACTCTTACTTTACTCTTTCAGAGGAATTACATGCACACATGTGGCAAGAGAAGGCAAAGCTCCGCTTAGCTCTGTAAGTGGCGGTGACCTGGTGAGAGCTGAGTGACACAAAATTTCATTAAGACTGTGACGTAATGGACATCTACCCAGGACACTTAAGAACCTAAAGGACTGGCTTCCTCAGGTTTTAACAGAGTCCAGGCATGCTACAGGAAGATACAGTCTTTGGGTTCAGTGCTCAGAAGCTAGAAATACAAAGTGAAGGAAATTTGATCCGAAATAGCTGAGAAACAAGATTTATGAGAAAATCTCTACGAAAAAGGGATTTTATAGGACCAAAAATTATGAGGGAAAGAAGGGAAGCAGGAAACGACAAAAGGTGGGCCAGTAAGAAATAACACAAAGCGACGTGCCCGGCTGGCTCAGTCAGTGGAGCATGCGACTCTTGCTCTCCGGGCCGCGGGTTCGAGCCCTACATCGCGTGTACAGTGTACCATAAAATAAAATCTTAAAAAAAAATAACAGAAAGCATCTGATTTATCTCTTAATGTTTAATACCAAGATTGAGAAATGGGGAAAAAAAATGCCACTAGGATAATCTTGAGCAACAAGCTAAAAAAAAAGTCTTCCCAAACTGTGTCAATCATACTAAGTCTTTAATTAAGATGACGGCATGAGTGCAAGAGAAATTACTGGTGAGTGTGATGTCACACAATCAATTTGCACATCTCAGCACAACGCTGTTTCTTTTCCTACATGATGCTCCTGGTTATGAAAGAGCACAGCTCACAAATCAGAAGGACAATTATTCCTGCATTACAGCTACTGGCCTCCCGGAACCCTCCAGGGGTTTCCTCTCGGAAGCACTGATGAAAAAACAGATTTCCTAACAACAAATGTTATAGAAATTCCTACTCAAAACGGACACCTATTCTATTCTACGCACATCTGAGCGCCTACCCTGCACTAGACACCAGACCAGGTACTGCGAATGCAGAAACGGGTCCGAGAACAGGATCCTCTCAGCAAGTTTACATTTGAGAACAGAGGGTGAGCCTGAATCCTGCTGTAAAACAGTGCTATGAATATGATAATAAAAGACGGGCATTTAGGAACAAATACATTTTAAATGGAAAAAAAGGTGAACGATAATGAAAACCTGGGAGATAGTCATCCTCCACGATACTTTTTTTAAAAAGGAGACTTTTGGGGGCCTGGGTGGCTCAGTTAGTTGGGCAACTGAATCTTGGTTTCGGCTCAGGTCATGATCTCGGGGTCCTGGGATCCAGCCCTGAGCCGGGCTCTGCACTCAATGGTGAGACTGCTTCTCTGCCTCTGTCTCCTCCTCTCTCTGCCCCTCCCCCCCATTTACATGCTCTCTCTCTAAAATAAAAAAATAAATCTTTAAAAATATAAAAAAAATCAATAAAAAGGAAAATCCCCCCTCCTCATATCAGGAGAGATACTGAAAAATAATAACGCCTACCTTTTGTGGATGGTGAAACGGGCACAGTTACATCCTTGGTAGGAGCACACAGGGCTCCGTTCAGAAGACTATTTGAAACTGAGTATGAAGAGCTTTCAAAAAGCTCATTCTCTTGACTATAGGGTTCCATGTCTAGGACATGGTTTGTAATCGAAGAAATCAATCTGCAGGGTAGGTTTGGGCCAGACTCAAACACGGATTTTAGGCACAGGGAAATAGAGGTCCACTGTCAAGTTCCAGGCAAGGATCATGAGGAAGGAAAAGTGCTACCAGTCTCGAGGGAACAGGCAGGCTGGCCTGGAGGGCTGAGAGTCTGAAGTCCAAGGCAACTCTTCAGATACTTGCACAAAAGTCCATGCGTAAGAGAGTAAGGGCTTATACAAGGCTTACAGCTCAAAAGCCATACTTACCCATATCAAACCTACTAATGTGATTACTGTAAGATTAGCTGAGTTGAAAAAAACCAGTCAAATTATTCTTTGGCATGGTTAAGCCTTGTATGCAAACAATATGATAGACTGTCAGAATTTTTCACATTTCAACTGTTTGTTTTGGCATTTTATAGACTAAAGTTCTATGTAACTTCCCTGAAAATTTCCCTTTCAAACGACATTTGTTGCGTCTCATGATGCAATGGAATCACCAGGAGAGTAGTTAGGTGTCTGATTCCTTTTTTTGATGATGACAATGTTTCGACATGAACAAAACTGGGAAGAGTAATGTACTCCTATGTGCCCATCACTCCCCTTCAGGACCAATCTTCTTTTGTCTGTATCCTCACACTTCTCCAATTATGTTGAAGCATATCTTCAACCAATGTTTTATTGGTAGCTATCTTCATACGCATTTTTAAAAGACAGGGACTCTTTCAAATGTCTTTGAAGAGATTCCTTTAGCATTTTGGCTACGACTTGATTATTGCAAATTATAGTTTATAAAGACAAACACTGAAAATACGGTTTAGCAGAGGGGCACCTGGGGGGCTCAGTCCGTTAAGCATCCGACTCTTGATTTCGGCTCAGGTCATGATCTCAGGGTTGTGGAACTGAGCCCCACATGGGGCTCTGCACTGAGCGTGGAGTCTGCTTGGGATTCTTTCTCTACCTCTGCTCCTTCCCCCTGGCTCGCGCACCTGCACACTCACTCTCTCATAAATAAATAAATAGGTTCAGAAGAAAGTCAAGTAAAAAACAAAAGAATCCTGATTCTATTTTTTACCAGCAAAAGACAAAGACCAAAAAAAAAAGGACTGCATTTGAAATAGCATAAACAACCCATCTGTCCATAGTTTAATGGAAACAGTGCACCATTTGAAAATGCTTCCCATTATTTATTCCATGAAGTCTTTACTAGTATTTGTTCCATGGATAAACTGCCCATGCATTTAGCCAAATCAACTAAAAATTACGAGATGGGATCTGAGGGATCCAGAACTCAGGTCATATATTCTCCCATGCCTCCGGGATTTTTGCATAGAACGGCAATGCAGAAAAATGTCCGGGCAAATTTGCAATGTGTCCAAACCCACTCAAGTGTATGGCATATCATGGTAGAGGCAGCCCGGCCACTGTGGTCTGACTGCACAGAAACTGGAAGACACAGAAATGACAGCGTAGGGGTGGGTTGTCACTCAGCGACAGGAAATTCTGGAAAGTGTAAAGAAGGCTCCCCTTCATTCATTTATTAAATTGCATTATGTCCTAATAACAAAATAGCACACACTCTTTAGAAGATACAAAAACACTACAATGAGATTAAGCCATCCAAATTCCCACCACGCAGGTCACCAGAGCTGGAAACTGGGTCCCATGCCCTTCCAAATTTCCCATACACACATGCCTATGTGCAGGTATATGGAAGAGATCACTTGTGACAAACACTACAGTGGGAAGACCAACTAGAGTGGTTTGAGTTCAGAGGTTCAAATCCGCCCTCCTTCACTTATTAGCTGTGTGACCCAACATCTGGAATCCAGTTTCCTCATCTAAAAAATGACCAAGAGTACTTCCCTCGTAAGTACCAGGACTAGTTACCTCAAAGTGATGTGATGTCTGTCAAGTGCCTAGATGAGCACCTCATAATACATTCCGTATGTGTGTTGGTTCTTCTTAAGTGCTTTGTTTAGTCACGGTAATGCTATTTTATCAATAATAGTATTATTTAATAATGTGGTTTTTGTCACTTATGTCATTCAAAGTCTCCATAAGGCGGAACTTTTAATGGCTACATAATATTCCAACTTCAGGATGGGCCTGATTTATATCATCACGCCCAAAATACTGGGCGTATGGACTTGTTCACGATCATAAATAATTTTAACTATCATAAATAATAGTGTGATGAACACTTTTGTGCCCAAACCTTGCCCACCATTGGAATGCCTTTCTCAGGATTAAGTTTCAGGCCTAAAATACCATTTCGAAAGACTAATGTAAGTAGGGATAGGTGGTAAAGAATCACCCCCGCCATGATTCCACACTGAGGGTTGTTTCAGCCAATAGCTGTGGTGAAATGGTTTTGAAAACCCTACACGAACTCGACTGTGGATTCTGGCGCTTTCCTCTGAGTCACAAGTCCAAGCAAATCCTCTTAGATAGTTCTATCCCAGACAGGGATCCCAACTCCAGCACCGATGGTGAGAATTTCTAAATGTGGAATTTTAGGAGTATATCAGAAAACACAGCCTATGTATGCACGCTGAGGGCTGTCAGAGGCACTTCCTGTCTCAAACAACACTAAACTCTACATTCTAAAAGTTCCTCATCTCAGAATTTGCCCAGTGCCAATGAGATACGCACTTTTGTTTCTAAGACATTCTACATGTTCAGTGCCTCCTCCCTACAGTCAGAAGACACTCTGTGGCTGCAACCCTTTCAGTGCATGGGTTCGATTCAGTCCTATCACCTGTTAACAGTGAGTTCGAGGCATGGAAGGTTAGGAACCATTAAACCTTGCTGCCTTCCTGGGTGTAAATATAAAATTACTTACCATGCCTTTCAGAATATTCACTGAACCTGTCACCCACGAAACCTAAGAGAAGGCCAACAGTTGTAGACACATCAGCTTTCCTGGAAGGAAGTAAAGAGTACGGGCACAATAGCTAGTGCCAGCCAGTTCCAGCTTTGTGATCTAGGGCACGTCACTTAGCCTCTGATTTTTCTTTCTCCAAGTCGGTTAGGAAAAATCGCCAGAAAAGAAGCGAGGGCCAGATGGGAGGTAGGGCTGTGGATTTCATCTTACAATGCCTTATTTGCGTACTTGTTGATCAAACAATGTGAGTAAAGGCAGTCGATGAATTGTCAAGCCCTATAGAAAGGTAAAATGATATTAAAATATTTGTTCTAGTTCTTTTATCGATTAGTTACATAATCTCTCAAACGTTTAGGACCCATAAAGAAGATAATGTCTAATTAGGTTAGTAAATCTCTAAGGTAGCGACCGTTCAAACCTGGTAAAGTATGATGGTGGTAATTATTAGTCTGAGATATTTACTGCCTGCTTTAATGAATGAAGTTAATTTCCTAGCATTATACTACGCTTTAAAATTTTTTTTTTTTTACTGAAAATACTTTTGAGAATCCCAAATGCCTCCTCTTCCAGAGAGTGCTTTTTGAGATAATGATGTTTGGCCATGCTTGTCATTCCACTTAACAATATTTCTAAAAACATAAATAATATACTTTGTGTTCTTTATAAAATAATACAAAATTGGAAGAGGACTGGAAGAGGAAAATCAACACCATTTCTCTGTATTAAAAATACATAATTTAATTTAACTCACGTTTCAAAATGGAAAGACTAATGCAGGATAGAAATTCCATGGAAGAGATCCTTGAGAAAGGTCTAGTTTTTAAGGATTTTCTGACCATATTAGTTCATACTTATTCTTTATTAAATACATAATTCATTATCATTTTCATTATTATTTAATACACAAAACAGTGAATTTAACTTTTGGACTACTGCCGGCAGGGGGGGGGGGCGGCCGGTTTCTGAAAAGTCTATATCCTGAGCATTTAGGATACAGAGGGTCCAAAGGTCTGAGTGAAGTTATTTCATACAAGGGATACCATCTAGAACTCAGTTTTCTGAACAGATCCCTACTACGCTATGGGATTTTCTAATTTGGGGGAGGGCTGCAGAGGACTTCCCTTTCGCCCCTAAAGAGGCGTGCCCCCAAATTCACATTCATATACTAGCAACATGAGCATGTCAAAAATGCAGCATTACTCCCGACAGTGTTAATTTATTTATGTGGAAATGCTTGCTCAGACCAGGAGTCCTTTAAAGGACACTAGGTGCTGTTGTGGGGTTTATTTAGGTTTGCATTTGCTGGAACAGTCACAGGTCTGGAGTAATATCGCCTTTGGCAGAACATCCTGAACTGTATTTAATAGGAGTCATATTCTCACTTTGCAGCAGGAAGATTACACGAACAAGATCTAAAGGAACTGGGAAGGCCATCCTTTACCAAGTCATTTTATACCATTAGGTTTTACAACCAATATCTCCTTTATAGTACTAAGTGGAACAAGGCAATCAGTTACAAAGAGAATCTGAGTTTGCCCTTTGCTTAAATGCATGATAACAGTAACGACGGGCTAGGGGCTTCTTTGTGCTTCTGACAGTAGGTTCCTGATGGTGTCATCTTAAGCCAGCTTAGCCCCATAATTTCACTTTTCAGATGGATGGCTTTTTGCTTTGTGTTTTGAAGATGAGCTGGGAAACTGCGTATGTTTCAAAATCCTGTGCCATAAAACAGACCTAAATGGAAGGTCTTTTAAACTGTAAATTGTAACAGAGTATAAGTGTGATTGGCATTAAAGGCCACTGTAACTAGGGACCATCCACCTAATTTGGCCTTTTATTGTGATAATTATAATCAGGTTTCAGTCCAGTCATCAATCTGTCCTGAAACAGAGGGTGGAGAGAGAAAGTGCTATTACGAATGACGACTATCATTTTTATATATTAGACATCTAAGAACTATTTGCAAAACACACAACCGAATTCCCCCGCAAAAGGTTCGATCTGTGGGTTTCCAGGTTTTGCAAAGCGGCTGCAAAATTAACTTTCATAGCGGAAAGCAGTTGGTTGAATTTGCAATGACAACACCCCGGTAAAATGCACCTATGAACCGATAATCACAATCACGGCCCTGTCCGGCTCTCCACAATTAAAATGGAAGCTGAAGAAGACAGAAGGCCCATTCAGTACACTCGTACAATGTCCATAAAACAAGTAAGAAATAAACACAACAGGAGAAAACATCAAATGCAAAAAGCAGTGAAATTACCAGTATCAAAACCACAATGAGGATGTTTCTACAAGCCCGATCGTGAGCAGCATTTGCAAACCCCTCTGACCTGCTTTCTCACCCCAGACGTGTTATTTTCATTAGTCACCACGTTGCTTCAAATGCATTCTCCTAGAGCCTGAAACTAATTTTCTTCCTCCTCCATAAGAACATAAAATTCCTGCAATCTGGGTAATAGAAAGAGATCATTTTTCCCCAGGTTCCAGCTACCACCATCTCTTTTCTTTATGACAAACGGATGACAGCAAATCCTCCTAGGCTTCTCTCCAGCTTAAAGCTCACCACGGCATCCCTGATCGGCTCCAAAATGCTAACCAAGTGGGTCCCCTGTCCGGGCCAGTTTTTTGATGGCTCCTGGATAAAAGTCCAGAGTTGATGGCCTTCAAGGCTCCGTGGGGTCCAGCTCCAGCCCTAGCACCTTCCTGTAGGTCCACGGGCACCCTGTTCTCCCACACTGGAGTCATCACACATGCTGTTCCCTGGGACCTGAGAACTTCTTGAGGCCTGTCATGTGCTCTCAAAGCTCTGACTCCCTCTTTCCTTCGCTGGACTTCACACAAGCTGAATTATGCCTCCACTGGCACATTTCATGAGTATCTATTCCTCTAACAGACTATGATTTCTACAAGGGCAAAGACCACATGGTGATGTCTTTACCAGGGTAGCCCTTGTGCCTGTCAGAGAGACTGGCATACACTTGGCTACAAGAAATATTTGGTGATGGGGCGCCTGGGTGGCTCAGTCGTTAAGCGTCTGCCTTCAGCTCAGGGCATGATCCCAGAGTCCTGGGATCGAGCCCCACATCAGGCTTCTCAGCTGGGAGTCTGCTTCTTCCTCTCCCACTCCCCCTGCTTGTGTTCCCTCTCTCGCTGGCTGTCTCTCTCTCTCTGTCAAACAAATAAATAAAATCTTAAAAAAAAAAAGAGAAATATTTGTTGAATGAAAACTGAAAGGAGACAGATAATTCTATACAGAGAAGCTGGAAAGACCGAGATACTAAGAGTGTTCCTTCGCGGAGGATGCAGAATGGTCCACGATCTGCTGGACTCGGGGTGTAGAGTCCACTATGGTCATTTGTAAGCAGAAGCATATCGGAAGTCCTCAGGCGGCATCCAGACCAAATCGTAAAAATCTTTTTAGACATCTTTCTCTGGCTCGCTGAAGGCCACACAGGGCATGTAGCTTTGACACTGCTGACGACTGATAGCATCACCGCCTAACAGAGGCCCCTCTGACACCAAGACCGTGTCGGCTTCACAGCTTGTGACAGTAAATACTGCTCTCACTTTGCTTTATGGCCCAAGAATTTTTAAATGAAGCTTTTACAACAGGGATGTAATTGAAGGCACAGTACTTTGCTGGGTGTCCGGGCCGATTTTACACATTTGCCTGACAGAAAAACACTGCCACATTTCATGATTTATAAAGCGAAAGGAGGGGAAATTATTACGTTGGGGCGTCGGCAGATAAAGGCACGGAAAGTACATTATCATTCAGATGGGCAAAGTCCGCTCGTGGACAGAAGTGCTTCCCTGCAGCAGGTCACAGCCTTCCTCGCCTGGAAGCATCAAACAATGCCTGGTGTTGGCAGAACACAGCTAAGACGTGAGCGGAACTGCTTCTGGGCTTCTGCAAAGTTTCATCAGCAGCGGAGAGGCTCAGTCAACGGAGAACCCCCGAGACCTCCTGGCCCCATGGGTTCGTGAGGCTCGGCATGGGCCCTGGATGGCCTCAGCAGGGACATGGGTCATGGGGGGCCTGGCTCTGGTACTGAGAAGTCTAGCAGGGGCTGCCGGAGCTTGGAACTTTTCAGATCCAAAATCTTTCACGGAAGCAACGGGACTGAGGGAGCTGCATGGCACCAACCATAAAAATCCAATTTTGGTGGGCTTGAAGCTAGGTTCCAGAGGTAGCTAACTAAAATCACGTGCTTTGGAGGCAGGCTGGTGGAAAACACAAAGCTCTCACCACCTCAGCATCATCCAAATTTTACAAGAGCTGCTGGCAGGAGAAGCGGTTCAAAAATACAGGTTTCCCCAATGAAGACTTTCCCTTTAGGTCCTAACTGGGTCAGGTCCTGAGAACAGCCACCAGGACATCCACCCCAGGTCTACACTCCTGGGGAGAAGCGGGCTATGGAGTTTACGGGATGGTAGGAAGCGGCATAATATTGAGGTTGAGAAGAGAGGAAGAGCCTCCAGTGTAAGGAAGCCAGGGGTTCAAATCCCACCATCTTCCAGTCCTGTGACTTCAGGTCAATCATCAAATATGGCTGTTCCTTGGTTTCCTCATTTGTGAGGCAGGCATAGATGTTCCTACTGTACACACTTGGGGCATCGAAGAAGGTAACAGGTACAGACCGGCCGGCAGAAACATAAAACTCTCCTCCGCAATATTATTATTCGTCAGAGAAGGAGCAGAAGGACAAAAAGGGGAGGTACAGACTTGCTCTCTGTCTCTCCCACATTCCCTCCAGGACTCACCAGAAGTGGAAATTTGTACTAACACGCATTGATTCACAAGTACCGGGAAGCTCTCCCTTTCCCTTCCAACTTCCTACTCTCAGCTGCCCTCCACAGGCTCCTCCCCAAGGGAAGGGCGGTCCTCCCTCCTCAATGCTGGGCCACTCCAGGAAAAGCAAGCACCGCCCTCTCCCTTGGAGCTATCCTAATGCCCCAGCCATCCGCAAGCCAGAGGGGATGCCCATGTTTCTAGCCTCCAGCACTAAGCAAACTAGCCGGCTAAGACAAGACCCCCCAGTCCTAAGCCCTGGCTGCCAGGTTAGTGAGCCGGTCTGGCCTTACTCTGCTCAGCCTCTCCAGGGGCAGAGGCAGCTAGACTCATGTGAGCGCCAGTCCCCCTCCTATCGCTGCATCTGCCTTATCACCGAACAACTCTCACACTTGCTCTTCCTTCCGACCCAAACTAGGAGGAGGCACAAATGACCAGGCTCCTCTACACCTCTGAGAATTTTATGGCTTCGGATAAATACAACAAGGCAGAGTCACCAACAGAGGGCGGCCTTTCCCGAAACCGTTCCTTGGAACACGAGAACAGAATCCACGTGGGACTGGTGTTACTCTGAGAAGTGGAGCAAAGGAGGCTCAGCAGGGTCTCAGCAGTTCTCAACAGAAAACGAGACCCCGCAGAGTAGGGCCTAAAGGAATCATCACCTGCTACGCAGAGGGCTGTCTGGACAGGAGTGGGGGTGGAGGCCCCGAGAGGCAGGCGCTGGCTGTGCCGGTAGATCTCAGCCTGCCCTGCATGTAAGAATCACGAGAAGCTGTTACAGATACGGACGCTCAGGCCACCTCCCAGACCAACGACATCGAAGTCCCAGGAGAGGGACGCAGATGTCAGGTTACTTAACACTTGCCCAGCGATCCCACCACACAGCCACTGCGAAGGACAACGGTCCACGCCCTTTCGGCCCATGAAGTCTAGAGAAGAAGAGAAAAACCCCACAGATAACATGTCACAAACCCTGTTGAGGTGAGCACGCCTTGCCTCTGCCACACATTGCAGGCCAACCACTCCACCGTCCACTAACTGTGACTGCATCAATAACAATGCATTTTTACCATTGCATCAATAACAATGCCTGCTGTTGCTTCAATGACCACGAAAGCTAACATGGACTGAGGACTGCCTATGTACGGGGCACACAGTCATTTCACCCGTGTAAACTACTACAACCCTCGCAACAACCCTTCAAAATAGGTCTCTTATTGGCTCCATTCTCCAGATGAGAAAACCGAGGGACAGAAACGCTGATAAGTGAACCTGACTGAAGTTCACTGCTACTTCTGGGTAGAACTGGGATTTAATCAACCATCCGGACCTGAGAATCCATGTCCTTTATCAAGCAGACTCTCAAGTGATGTTTCTTGCTTTCATTCAATATCTTTACGGTCATCATTGAGAATATTAACACCAAACAAGCAAAGGTCCTTGTCTTAGGGAGCTTGCAGGTGTGTGGATATGTGCATGCTTCTCTGTGCGCACGTGTGTGTGTGTGTGTGTTCATGTGTGTTGAGGGAGAGAGAGAGAGCACAGAGTAATCTCCTCGACAACAGGGACCATGCTTTATTCAGTCCTCTGGACACTGTGCTGACCGCCGTATATGGGACACCATCGTGACTCCATGACATTGCAAAGGGAATTCACAAAGAAGCAAGAGAAGGGCCACAAGAGAGAAGGAGAGAGGGACATGTGTTCGGGGTTATCTCATTCCCCTTTGATGAGGGGAAACAGCCACAATCAACAAAATGCAGAAGGGAACGCACTTCCTACTCACAACGCTCATCTTCAGTGCGCATCAAACACAAGGACGAATGAAATGAATTGCCACCACGGGCAATAACTCACATGCCATAGTATTTAAAAATTGGTAACGATCACATCATTATTTCTGGCAGTGTCTCTAACCAAGCAGACACTAATAGGGGAATCTCACAAACGAGGATACATTTCCAGCGCAAATAAGGCCACATAAAGGCTGCCTGGTTTACAACTTTGACACTGGAGAGAAACTCACTACCAGGAATTAAGCAGTCACTGGGGGCCAGTGGAAAACCTGATGAGGCCCTTTTACTTCCAAATGGCCTCCCCACCATCTGCAGGCATCCAGGGCCATGTCGTATGTTGCTTGTCTCTCTCTCAGATGACTGGAGGCTCCAATTAAATAACTATTTATTTCACCAGCCAAGGTGTTATATAACTAATTACTTTAGCTCCTCTTGAAAGTAGTAAGAGAGACGTGTCGCTGCTCCTTAAGGAGATCTGAATTTGGTTACCTCCTCTTGAATTAGTGAGTGACAGCACCAACAACAACCCCGGAGACTTCAGAATCTTGTCTCCCAGCCAAGGCCATCCAAGAACTGAAACGCCCCCCACCAAAATGCAAGTACGCTGGCAGGAGGCACACAGCTGAGGCCCCGAGAGCAACAGGTTTATTTGAATGTTATCGGTTCTGGGCCAGGTATGCAAAAATAACAGTTTGAAGTGTTCCTTTTTATTTTAGCAGGTCAACTCTAGTCATTACTAATTGCCACCATCATCGTTACTATTTAACCAATTGTATAGAGTGCTTCAAAGTCTGAGCCATGGTGCTTTCATATATATGATCTCATCTGAAGTTCTCAACAAACCCATCCGTTATCAATATTTCCATTTGATGGACAAAAGAAATTGAGGCAGCGAGGGAATAAACAGATTTGTCTAGAGGAACGTGCCAGTCAGAATTGGAGCATACTTAAGCTTTTCACACCAAAACCCCAACCTTGTTCAGCGGTTTTCCTAGATGCTGATTTCGTCATCAAAGGGAATCTAAGCATCTGCGGAAGGTTCTGGAATGGCAGCCTCCTTCTCAGAGGGCTGTTAGGAGCACTGAGTGGGATAATGTATGTAGAATGCTTGACAGAATTGGCAGAGGGCCTGACACATGACCAGAGTCCATAACTATCACCTATTTTAAAAAATTATTGTTTATATTCAAAGAGAATCAGAAACTGGAAATCTCTTTCTAGAAGACTTGTGATTTTATCTGTCGGAACTGTTTTAGTGGGATGAGGACATCTATACAACGTAAAATAGAGAAGAACCAAAGCTTTAGGTTGCTTGCCATTAAAAAAGGGGGAGGGCTAGTCAGCCTCCCAAGTTCAGATGTGGCCCTAAATATTCATTTCCTTTCCTGAAAGATTGAGGAATTGGCTTTGTGTTAGTTAGCTGCTTGTATTTCTGAGACATCTGGCGCTAAACCCTATAACTGGTTGTTTTTTTTAAAAAAATAGAACCAGTGCCTGGCAGCCACCTTTGCAGAGTACCTAAAAATAGAAATAATTCATGAAACCCCATTGGAATGGTGCTCAAGGATGCCAAGCTACCAGGGAAAACATTGCAGAGAGTCGAGTAAGGCCTTAGTAATAGAATCTAGAAGTTCTAGGACCTGAGTTATCTAGAGTCAGAACTGGGTATCATTTCAGAGAGATATAATTTTATTTCATACATGTGGTGCAAACGAATTTTCTGGTAGTGCGATTTTAAGAGTACTCCTCACCAAACCCATTTACATGATATATAAAAGTTGTCTGTTAGAACCAAAGGACGGATATCAAATGAATACTACATAAAATCGGTTGATAATACTCAATTGATATACTCAGATTAAGCAATTCTTCTCATTCAATGTTGTCTATAGGGCTGATGTGCTTAATTAATGCTTTCTTCAGCATCAGTCTTGGCTTACCTCAACTTTGGACAAACCCAAATTCCAGGTAAGCAAGCTCTAAGTTAATTAGTGCTATCATATTATTTTGTATACAGCTACTTGGAATTTGCATGCACATCAAAATCATGTAATTTCATACATAGTCAGAAAACACAAAGGCTAAGAAAAACAGAATCTGCTTTACAAATGTGTCCAGATGAGTCAATATAGAGGTATGTTTCCCAGATCTCACAAAGAAATCCCAAAACAGGGGGAGGATCCAACGCTAATAATTTTCTCACAAGACATGTGGGCAGTCTTAACGAAGAAAGGAGGTGAGCCCCAACTATTGTGCCTTTTACTCTATCCCGTTTGGACACTTACTTGTTACAAGTTAAAAGGCAGGAAGGATAAAATATTTCTATTTTGGAAGTTCTCCCCCACTGTCTCTGTCTCCTAATCCCTCACAAACCAAAGGAGTTGCATTCCTGAAAAATACCATAGTTAGCCAGTCTTACCAAGATCACGGTGTCAGAGGAAAGGGGGTTACTTGGAAAATCATACAAAGTCTCACACAGATGGGTGAAATTCAGTTTCTTACTGGTTTGTTATCACATCCTGTAAAAATGGTTGAATGGACTTCCACTACATAGCAAGGATCTATGCAAACTGGTCTGTCTTAAAACACCACCCAAATGGTATGCGACATGTGCTCTGAGAGTATGAGTCAGAGGCACCTTCCAGAAATAGGCTCTGGGCTTCAGATGGGTACAGACATACCATGTGTATCAAGAGGCTACAGACAGAGAAAACAAACAGTAGTTTCAATGTAACCCCTAAACACAAAAGAAAATCGCAAGCTTCTCCTATGGGCATGCCCGTGTTGCAGCCCACAGGTGAGTTGCATCGAGATTCATACAGTTAAAGATGGTTAATCATTCCTCTGGGACGATGCCGAGATGCACAGAGAGTAACGAGATTTTCGGAGACAATAACAAACCTCTAAAATAAAAGCGACATTAATAGTTTTAGAATCCTGCCCTGGGAAATTATTTCTACAAAGCCGTGGGACCAAGGTAGCGCTGTGATTTGCAGAGAAAGATTCTCCTATAACCCCCACAAGGGAGTGCCACTGATCTTTGAGGTTTTCAAACCAGCTCCCACTGATTTCAAGGTCAAAGGCATTTGCACATGCTCTTACCTTTGTTTACTTTTCTATGTCTGAGGAACTGTCTTATCAAATTGGTGTTCCTTTCACAAACCATTGTAGTATCTGGGAATAAATACCCACATGGGCTCTTTAATTTAAAGGGGCATAGGTGAGCCTGGAATACTGGGGCTGACTTAAAACAGGGCCGATTTAAATATTGTGGCATGTAAATCTTCATACCTTGTCTTTAAATCCCAGGGTATTCAACCTTGGTTGACCAGGGACTGGGGACTTCTCAGGCATGACATTTTTAGTTATTCCTATGGCCATCAACGCGCAGAGTAATGCAAACAGCTCCCCCATCCGCTGAGATTACAACACTGAAGTGTCCTCAAACACTTACTTGATAACCATGGAGCGGGGTTTCTCAATCTCAGCACTGACATTTTGGGCCGGATACTGTTCTGCTGGAAGGGGCTGTCCTGTGCATCGCAGGACGTTGGGTAAGTGTTCCTTGTCTCTATCCATTAGATGTTAGTGGCATTCAAGTATGACAATCAAGTGTCTCCAGACATAGCCACAAGGCAAAACCCGCCCCTCCCCCCCAGAAGAACCACTGTCATTAAAAAAGTTAATAAGTGACTATTTAAATCTTTACCCCATCCACTTATCTAACTACACCAATCATTCAATACTCCTTATACCTTTTTATAAAAAGGAGGAAGCAAAAAAAAAAAAAAAAAGCTGTCATCAAATGCATAAAATAATTATAGGCATAGAGCTGAAGAGAATTTAGAATAGGATCAAAGGTTTTCATTATGGGCAGAAAGAGTTAAGAACACAGTTTTAAGTCACAAAATAATAGCTCTTCAGGTACCAACAAAATTAAGAGAGGCCCTGAAGCACTTCTATACACGTGATAATAACTGGAACCAATGATATCGACTTCTTTCTCTACCCTTTTGAACAGAACATCAACTCCTCTGATTTAGTATTCCACTAAGAACACAGACCCTGGAGACGGGCTGTTGCTGTTGAAATACTGGATCTAACATCTACTGGCCTGTGTAGTCTTGCGAAATTGATGTTGAAAAGAAGCTCCAGGCCTCAAGCTTCTACATCTGTAAAATGGGTATAATAATACCTTGAGGGGTCCCAGTAAAGGTTAAATAAGAGAATATCGAATATAGGCACTTTATTTCGGCATTTTACATGAATTAAGTCCACAATAGGTATTAACGTTGATTAGCAGTATTTGTATTCTATTTATTTGTTTTAAAGATTTATTTATTTTAGTGAAAGAGTACGTATGCACATGCGGGAAGCAGGGGGAGGGACAGAGGGAGAGAATCTCAAGCAGACTCCTTGCTGAGTGCAGAGCCTGACATGGGTGGGGCTCAATCTTACAACCCTGAGATCACGAACTGAGGCAAACGAAGAGTCTGACACTTAACTGACTGAGCCAGCCAGGCGCCCCTGTATTCTATTTAAAAGCACCTTTTCAATGAGGGGAGGAAGAGGAAAACGAATGGCCACTTGCTTCTCTCCCTGGGATGCAAAGTGCTTTATCTGTATCTCCCAAAAGGTGTAGTCAGTCAAAGCGTCGACGAGATCACACTCCAGGAAGAGAAGGCTAGGAACAATGAGAACTGGATCAGGAGTCATGCAGCTAGTATTCTCTTGTCTCGGTCGATGCCAAAGAGGTAGAAGGTCCTGGTCAACCTCTTAACCCCTCAGAGCTAGGTCTCTGAATTGTCCTGTTTGGTGGATCGCTGTAGAGTTCCTAATATTTTCTCTCAGACTGTGACAATCAGATTCTATGACTTCTCTGTTAGAACAAATGGCCCAAAGAACTAAATTCTAAACTAAATGACAGATTCTAAAATATTTTCACTTAGTGATACACAGAGGCAAAGTACTTGGTAACCATCCTTGAAGTGCAATGATTTAATTAAAGAAGATTTTCACACGGTCTTTTTCAAAGTCTCTTAATTATGTGATGCTTTGCCAATTATTAAATTGTCCTCCGTAATGTCCGCTAAGAGGGAATTTGAATTACAGGCCATTTGCAGACAAGAGATGTACTGAAAACACCTGATAGGCTATAAATTCAATGTTGTACACCCACAAATCTACTCCAGAATTGCATCCGAACATTAAAAATGACTCCAGCCTTCACTTAATAGTAAGTCCTATGAAATCAATTAGCTGTTAAAATAGTTTAATTGGAACATATGTATTTTAATTTGTGTGTGTGTATAAAAAAAGTCTTCCTAATCAACCCAAAACATTCTGAAATTACACTTCTAGGTAATGTAGTGAAAGAAGTGAACTTATAACTGGATAAAAGCAAGGATGTGGAAAATGTGAGAAGGATGATATTCAAACAGCAGCAACTGGCAAGGAATAAATTAAGAATCATATCAGTGTACTGCAATTATCCTGAAAAGCAGTCTAAGAAGGAAGTTTTACAACTCACCACCACTCGCTGACTCAAACTCACAAGTTCTCCCACTAAAGCATAGTTACTGGCTTTTGGGGTGGGTGTTGGTAGATGGGTATAATTAGTAATTTCTTTTCTCTTTTAGTTCCTTCCCTCCCCCGCTTCCTCCTCCTTTCTCTCTCTGCGTTCCTTCCTTCCTTCCTTCATCTGTCCTTCCTTTTCTTTCTTTCTATGCAGTAGGGGCCCTTGTTTCACATTCCCAAACAGGAATGGTCAAAAGTAAAAACATTAGAACTACCTATAGCAATGATAGCACATGTATTCTTCATTTAAAAAAGGAAAAGTCTCCTAGGGGATGGTTAAAAAAAATAAAAAGATCGATTTAGGTCACCATGCATAAAAGGGAGGATTTATACTTTCACAGTGGTGTTTTGCTTTGTAGAAAGATGGAGGAAAGAAAAAAAAATGCAGAAAGGAGAGCCCTGTTCTAAAATTCACAAATAGGAACTTCATACTTTAAAACGAAATATTTACCATTTTGAAAATGTGCACAAGATATAATTGCTGTATTTTTTCCTTGATATTTCATCCCCCTTACCTGACCTGCCTTTCCTATTCCAATAAAATGATGATACCATTGAAGGAAGGCTTCAGATGCCAACTCTTTTCAGAACCTCCAGTTCCCCAATTACTTTGTGGGCAGGCTAGGGTTCTGAGGATACACTGACAATTTTCATAGAGAGAGGCACAGAGAAGGTGCTTAATAAATATTGCAGAATGAACAAATGAGTTAGCAAATGAGCACATGAATAAATAAATGAGAAAATATTACATTTTGTTCAGTTAGAGAAAATGAAGGAGAAAAAGGGGGACAGAGGAAGAAAAACACGGAATAGCAAGAGCATGAGAAAGCAAAGAAACATACGTATAGGTGCCCTGAAACACACAGAAACTAACCCATCAGCTATCACAAAGAGACCCCAGAAGGATATAAATAAGAAACAACCAGAGGCAAGACAGAAAGAAATACAGCAAAATAATCTGCAAAAGCCTCTCCATCGACCATCTGAGATAAAAGTATTTTGGTAGGAAACTTTATTTATTTTTTATTTTTTTAAAGATATATTTATTTATTTGAAAGAGAGAGAGAGAGAGAATCTCAAGCAGATTCCCTGTAGAATGGGGAGCCTGACACAGGGCTTGATCTCACAACCCTGAGATCATGACCTGAGCCGAAATCAAGAGTAGGACTCTCAACTGACTGAGCCACCCAGGCGCCCTAGTAGGAAACTTCATAAAAAACATTCTCTGGTACAGATATATCCCCATATTCTTGGCACTGAAACACTCCTTTGAGGCCTCTGAATGTACTACTACTTCAAGATTTATAAAGCCCTGGGGCTCCTGGGTGGCTCAGCTGTAGTGTCTGCCTTCGGCCCAGGGCCTGATCCCAGGGTCCTGGGATTGAGCCCCGCATCAGGCTCCCTGCTCTGCTGGGAGTCTGCTTCTTCCTCTCCCACTCCCCCTGCTTGTGTTCCCTCTCTCGCTGTCTGTCTGTCAAATAAATAAATAAAATCTTAAAAAAAAAAAAAAGATTTATAAAGCGCTGTTGCCTTTTCACAACCACAGGCATAAAGGGAGAAAAATATTCCTTTGTTGGCATGTTAGACCCAATGGAGCCCCGTTACCATCCTCGGTGAATCAGGAGACTCGTAGCCTTCACGTTCATGTCCTTGACCATCTCAAGAGATGGTCTTCAACTTCTATATGACCACAGCCCCTTTTAGGTGAAGCTTACACAACCACTAGCCATGCTCATCCACTGCCCAGATGACTGACGTTGTGGTAGGACCCTGAGAGGTTTCCTATAACTTAGCCCTACTCAGTATATATTTCCTAAAGAGTAACTAAGGTCAAGACTGATAGAAGGGCAAGGGCAAGGTGGGTGGTAGGGACACACAGAAGAGGAACAAGACATGGACCTCAGCCTCAAAGAGTTTCCGTTCTAATATTCTCAGGTCCCTCACCTCCCTGTACCTGATACACCTTAGCTGACAGGCTATCAGGCTGTTCCTCTCCATTCAAGATGATGTAGCCTAAGTATGTCTCCACTGAACTCAGGTATTGGCACAACCAAGCCACGGTGTTAGTCACTTGCAAGAGATGCAGTGATGAGTAAGCGTAGACTCCCAGTCCTCAATGATCTCACACTACGAAGGCAGAAGCAGGCAAGTAAAGTAACAGCTTTAATGCACGATGGGATGCTCACAGAACAGCAGGTTAAAGGAAGGACGAATCCCATCTACCTGCAGTGGAGGGGGGAGGGAAGGTGGAATGCAGGGAAGTGGAGAAAAAGCCTTCCTCGCCAGCCCTAGATAGATGAGTCATCAAGAACTCCTCCTGCCTTCTCAAGGTCTATAAATAATCCTAGGTGCTGCCATTTCATTTAATTACTAAGCCTCTCCAGATGGAGAAAAATAATTAAGCAGTCTGTACCACCGACATGATATAAAGAATGGGTTAGCAACTTGTGAAACATTTGAGTTTTGAAGTTTGCTTTCGACTCTGAAGTGAGGGCAGAAGTGAAAAGGGGGCAACCACTGAGCCGGAGGTGTTAGAGAAAACCAAGCGATCGCGGTCATATTCTGGGCAGAAATTTAAACAGAAATAGAAAAAAAAAAAAAAATACCGGGACAAGGGGCCTCAACGTTGCCAGGAGGAGCGAAACTGAAACATCAAATGAAGAAACCTTATTGAAGAGCAGTTGTCAAAAAGAAACACTTTAAGACAATCTGTAAATAAATCAGGATGCAATTTATTTATTTCTTAAATGTACAAGGCATATGCCATTGACTGGGCCGCCGGATGCAGACGTAATAAAAATTTTATATCCTGGCGTCTGATGCAAAGATTCAGAAGAGACTCTACCCAGAAAGGTCTACCAAGGAGGCTGGCGAGAACATCACATGAGAAAAGTTTCTAAATGTAGCTGCTCTTCAAAAATCATGCATTTATAATTCCATAGTTCAAGGGAATCAGGAAATATAAATAAAATTTTAGGCATTCCCACAATGACTACTAGGTAGTAAAACAAAGGAGATGTCCCCCTCACATCACGATTAATTCAGCAATAATCATGTGCTTTTTGAAAAAACACAATCATCAAACCCGTAAACCCACAGTCAACACAACTGCGAAAAGCTGGGGGATACCAACTTTGTAGAAGCATCAGATGGAAAGCCAGGAAGAGGTTTGCACACGAAGAAGCCACGTGGATTCTGACGGGAAATGGAGGGGAAGTGTTCAACAAGGAACAGTGAAGCAACAGCGGTAGAAAGAAAAACCAGTTCAGATGGTGATGATGGAAGACTTCTTGGTCTAAAAACATACAGGCCTACTTAAGGAAAGGTCATTCTGAGTACCTGGTATTCTCGACTCAATAAACTTAAGCGGAGCCAATCAAATCCTTTTGTGTGTTGTTTTCAAAGCAAAGCATCCTTCCACAAATTACCCAATCATTCCCCTGTCATTTTAGCTCTCCTGTCAATGTAAGTTTTTCATATTTCTTTCTTTAAACAGATAAGCTAGGTAGAGTATTATCAGAATAACAGAATATTCTTAAACAGGATTTTAATGGCATTTGGTATTTTACATTTTTACAGGAATTCAAATCAGGCTAACCGCAGAGAATAGTAGAGATTTCTACTTCAACAAAGAGAACACAATTATTTTAATTTCTGTATTTCTATAAATTAGCTACAAAAGCACTTACTCTCTTTAGTGGTTTAACAACAGATATATCCATCCCTTGCCCATTCTATTTTAATTGATTTGCTTTAAAAATCCTTTAAAATCAACCTTCCCGCTTGCCGTTCTCCTAGATCTTCTAGAGGGCTGCTGACCCAAAGATGTGTGTGAACTAGAATAAAGGTGGTCTTTTCTCTAGACACATTACTCGCCAGTGGCTATGAAGTGAGTGCACCTTCTAGAATTGTGTAGCCTCACATGTGCAAGAGCATCCGCGGATGCCGTGATTCATTATTTTCCCTACATGGAAGCGGTCCTTCCTTCCTGCAATGGTGTTTCTACAAAGCACTCGGGGGAGACCTGGCTCACCATCTTTCGGCATTGATGTCGGGGATGCTGGGTGGCTTGCTCAGTCGGTTAGGTGTCCTACTCTTGATTTTGGCTCAGGTCAGGAACTCAGGGTCATGTGATCAAGCCCCAAGTCAGCTTCATGACGGGCATGGAGCCTGCTTAAGATTCTCTCTTTCCTCTGCCCCTGTCTCCCTCCCCCACTCAGCCCCTGTCTCCCCCTCCCCACCTGCCCCCCTCACTTGCTCTCTCTCTCTTAAAAAAAAAAAAAAAAAGTCAGCCACCATTTAAACTACTGGTGCTCAGGTTAGGGGTCATGATCTTAAGATCATGTTGACATGAAGGCATGAAGATTGTGCTGCAATGGGAATGAATGCTCCCTCCGAAGTAGACAGACAGCCCCTATTCAGGTCTTGATCAGGACATTTTACGTAACAGCTTCCATATTTAACTGAGAAAAGAACAGTAAACACTATGTAGGTTCAACAGTCATGCCTGTGAGGTACAAGAGAACCACCTGCAGGCAACCTCTAATCTAGTTCCTTGGTCAACCATGTGCCCACTTGACTTGTTTCAGTGCTTTGGAAACATTAAGAACTTTATAATATCCAATCACAGCAAAGGCAGCGGGAGAGCTGAAATTAGGCAGAATAACAGGCACATAATGGGGAAGAAAAAAGAAACAAAGATATTGAAAATTAAAGGTGTGAGAAAATTATTCTAGGGTACGGAGTAAGTTAACATCAAGACAAAAACATCTACATGGAACTCAGCCTTGCCTAGACATGCGCTTGTCATTCACGTCATGTCACTCTGGATAATTAATATGTGGGTTTATAAGCACCAAGTCAGCATACAGCCTCTTTACAAATGTAAGGGTTTCTCCACTCACCTCTTTCTAGCCATTATCACATGCAATTCTGACAGTGAGGTCCTTGTGGGCAGGAGCTGATTGCATTTATTATATTTAATGTAGCAACTAGTGCCCTTCCTGGCACTGAATCAGTGCTGAATAGATGATAAATACTTCTTCAATACCAAAATGCAAGATACCAGGTTTGAATCTGAAAATATATATAAAGATTTATCTGACTACTTGGGGGAAGAAATTTAACATTCTTATAGGAAGACGCAAACTACAGAGATCTCAAAGTATGGAATGTTACTAGACTGCCAAATTAAAATAACAGTAAGACCGTCTTCCTCTCCATTGCGTGACATAGTGTGAACAAAGATGTATAAATGCATATGTGGACTTAGAAGGAAAAGAAAAAAAGAAGCAGCTCAACACAGCTGGTATCTAAAAAAAAAAAAATTCTGTTCTATTTTACGTTATCTACCTTCTATGTTGTGTATATAGGGCAGCAAGCCAAAATTTTTAGAAGGACTCATCAGATGAAATGTATCTTTGTGTGTGCACTAGTAGTCATTTCCTAGAAATACTTTAAAAATTTAAAACCTACATTTCACACTGAGGTGTTTTGCTGGTTTGTACACCAATGGGCTTTGCCTGCTTAAGACTCTAACTGGTCTTACATTTCACAAGAGTTTATAGAGCTGGAAACACAGAAACCTTCTGGTAGCATATACTGTGAACTGGTTCTTCCAGGACTCACAGCAACATTTTTAAAATTTGTTTTTCTCTAAGAAAGGTGACCTAGACAGTAGGACCGATTGGGCTGGGCATGGGGTGGGCAGGACAGGAGGAGAGGGTAGATTTGATGGTGCAGCTACACGAGTAGAGGAATAGCTACAAGAAAAGCAGGATGCCAAGAGAACAATCACAGAAAACAAGGGATTAACCACAGAAGTGGGCACTGTTTAAGAATGACTCAAGTGACCTCAGTATTGCATAAGGCAAACCAATCATGGTTTAGATGCAGAAGGGGTACAGACAGAACCCAAGGAAACTGCCCACAAGGCAGTGCCCAAAACAGACTTCTGTTGATGCAAAGAAGATATATAGGTCTCCATCCCATAGATAAAGAACTGCATGGATATAGATACAGACTTTATTGGGCATTGAACAAATGTCTACTATGTGCCAGAGCCCATGTTAGGGGCTTCATTTAATGACTACTTAAAATCTTACAATCTTGGTGGTGTAGACAGAAGTTGCTATTCCCATTTCACAGGTAAGAATACTGAGGTTGGAAAGTTTAAATTACTCCATCACCACTATGCAGTATTAAGTAGAAGAGATGGGACTCAAAAGCAAATAGTTTTGACGTTAGTGAGTGAGTTTTTAAAACACTATGTTCAACTGATTTATGAACGTAATCAAGGAAAAGAGATGTGTGAAAGAACAATGGGGAGATCAACCAAATACATAAACAGAGAACTTACAAAATATCAGACCATGAGCCATGGTAAGAAATATGTTTTATAACATGATCAAGTACATACCCACTATACTTCTCCACATAAAAGTAACTAAAAAAAAGTTCTGCAAAAATATTTACCCTTACTATGAGTAATACACTCTGATATTTTCCGATTATTTTTTCTATTCTATCATTATTGTAAAAGTGCTGGCAGGATTTACTGAAATTATTTCACGGCCCACTAGTAGGTCAGAACCCACGGTTCGAAAACCAGTGCCATAACCAATCCTAATGACCACCACTCTTACTGTTTCTGAGGTTTGGGTAGAATATTGGGTTTTTCAATTTTTCATATATAATCTTCCATTTGAACTTTTATCCATGAAAGGAAAGGGGGGAGAGGTAGTTAAGAGGAAGAGAGGGCGGTGGATAGAATTGTCCATCATGGGTCACACACTAAGAAGAGTAGTGAAATTAACATACTCCAAACAAACATGGCTCCATCTCAAAGACAAAGAAGCCTGCCCCAAAAGGCAGAGTATCAAAGACCCATGGTGGAGAAGATTCTGATGTCTTAAATATTCCTTTGAGTTGTCAGAAAGACATCATTGTCCAACAATGACTCACTGATGAAAGAACAAGGCTCCATAGTCTTCAGGCGAATTTTGAGACTGAAAGACAAGTCACATGCCACTGCTCAGGTTACTTTCTGGCCAAAAAAGCACCAGGTCTCCTCTCAGTTACTATTGCAAGACAGTCGATGGTCGACACTACTTTAATTTGATGTGACTTCTTAAAAAGCGTGGACAGTATTATCCCATGGAAGGATACAAGGTTTGGCTTCTACCTATAGAAACCAACACATGAACCAGAAGAAACGCTCACTACAAACACAACGAAAAGGAGAAAGAAAGGATGGCAGTTCATAAATATATTAGCTTGGAAATGGTCTCAGTGAAAACTTTAGTTACCATGGGGACTTCTGGGAGGGAAAGAAAAGGGGTCTCTTCAGGGAAGTGACTGATGCTATTTATTAATCTACTTGTAAGTAATGTCAAATTTTAAAGTTGCTCCGAAGACAATCACCTTTTTTTTGCATCAGCCTTTTAATATGCTGAAGGAACCTGTTCAAAACGCTTCAGTAGTGAAGTAACTTAGATGATAAATGTGTTCTTCAATCTGTGCACCAGTCAAGTAGCAATAAAATCAGAATAATTCATGCAAAAATTTTCATTATATTTCTAAACATACTTATTTACATTTTAAATCACACATTAGACAATATGAAATATCTTTCATTTAGACAGGTGTGAACTAGAAAACAGATGCATTCATTAAACATAGAACAATTCAGCGAATTAAAAAAAAAAATACTCGGAGAACTCTCTGGTTGAAGTACTTGCGCCACCATTAACTTACTTGAAAAAATATGGCCATGGCTCCGATTATTCTGTTTTCAGAAATCGCGGTTTGAAAGCTGTCAAAGTCATCTGGATTATAAAAGAAAATCTGCATCTGTAAAAGAACAATTAAAATATGTATTAGGAAAAACTTCAAGCCTACACAAAAGTAGACAGACTAGTACGAGGGACCCAGATTCTTCACTTCCTAAGATTTGGCCAAATGTATTCATCTATCTGTATTTTTCCTCTGCTAAAGTATTTAAGGGCAAACCCCAGACATCATATCATTTTGCCCCTACAAACCACACAATCACACATCTTCTCAAATAACCAGAGTGCCTTCATGCTACCCAAAATAAACAACGGTGTCACCTTCTGATTGCCTGATATTCATGTCACGGTGAAAGTTCCCTATTATGAAGCAAGATTTTAATGGAGTAAAATATCTTGAAGTGAAAAAAAAAACTAAGCCTGTGAGATTCAGTTCATATGCTTAAATTATAAATACTTAAATGGACACATCTTTATAAGCGACACTCTTTCGGAGGAATTTGAAGGGGTCAATAGCCCAAATGGAGTATTTCAGTGAATCCACAAGAAATTTAATGGTAATAATAATGATAATAATAATTCATTTTCCAGCTTGCAAAACTGTACCATTCATTATTCCACTTAATTCATCGAACAACCCCTGTGAAGACAGGGCAGAAATGACTACCCTCAGTTACAGATGAAGAAACGGTGCTTCACAGAAAGTTGATGTTAACTTGGCTAAGACTGAACATCCGAGGAAAACTATAAAATCCAGGTGCTCTCATTGCAACCTTAAATACTTCTCTTACACTTGGGTAGAGTTTCTTACTCAAAAAGCAGAATATAGACAAAATCAACTTAACATCATTATATGACCTTAATGCTTGAATAGTCTTTGATATTTAGTACAATGTAGAGAACAACAATGGACCATGGAATGTTCTCAAAAGAAGACATATATAATAAAAATAACAGATTTGGGTTTCTACTCTAGCTTCTTCATTTACTTGCCTGTGAGACCGCAGACAAACAAGCCTATTTCAATGTATCAGCTTCTTCATGTACAAAATCAAGTATTTATTTACCTTTGGTGGTATGGAGGTCAAACGACTCATTGTGGTATACAGAATGGAGTAGCGTCATGCCTCCACTTTATCCGTGCTCAGCAAATCACTATCATCATCATCATCATCATCATCATCATCATCATCATCATCACTATCACCACCACCATCATAATTTAAGGTTAACATTTGCCAGACACCTTAAAATTTCTAATAAGACTGTGATTCCACTCAGTCTTCTGGAAGGATCCTACCCCTTACAGAAAATCAGATCTCCTCTATCATCCATTACATCATCCCTATTTCCCAAATGACATGATGCTGGTCTCCACAACAAACCGAACCACCACACCCCAGAGGGAGTCTGGAGATAGGACACTGAAGGATAAATTCCCAGAGAGGAAAGCTAAGTCAGAAAAACTAGCTGCAGTATAGGTCAAAGGTTAAACAGAGCTGAATTACTTGAGCCATCAAGAATAAGGTGACACTTCTATTCTGAAGGGTAAAATCAGGTGGCCCAATCAGGATACTTTCTAGGAAAAGTCAGGCACCCAAGTGGATGAAAGAAGGATGGGCAGATTCCTTTGAAGGACTTCCTTTCTTACAGTGAATTATTTTTCTTACACTGTGAATTCTTACCGATTCAGGCAGCCTCTTACAAATGTGTTGCCTTTAGGTTTGGACAGGTTTAGACATCATGCATTTACATTGACAAAAATCCACTCAATGAGGTGCAGATTAAAAGAGTTTAATACTTAGGTGAATTGCTTTGGGTACAATGCTACGAATGCAAGAAAGAAAACTCCACACAAGTATATTCAGAAAATACACTTCAGTTTCCTTTTCAAACTCAGGCCCTCAAATTAAGAAGGTTCACAGAAGTTTTTCTTACTCCACAGTCCACGAGCAGGGGTGGCACTGTTTAATGCATCACCTGAATAGTGTGTGATACAAAATACTTTAAGACCTCTTCAAGGGCATTGTCATTTACGACCGGGTGAGGAAATTCATTTTCAGAAAATGTCTTTGAGTCATGGCTCCACCCAGCAGGATAATAAAATGTCTCATAAAGAGAACAGTAGCAGAAGTCTGAAATATCAATTTTCCTTGCTTTTTCTCTCAAGGTGTAGTCTACTTCATTAAGTTAACTTTTGAAGCTATCTGAAATATGAAGAGTAAGAAGTGGATGGAGTTTTTTTTTGCTGAGTGAACTGGACTTTAAATCACTTTGTTGTTATTGTTGACGAGACGAATTGGGGCAGAAGCTGGAAAACTGTTTCCCAAAACCATCTTTGGGAGGTGTTGGGGTCGCTACTAAATGTTGTCGGTAGCTCACTGGCTTTCTGTATCTGCTCTCAAAAGCCATACCCAGAGTCTTCCCTCTAGCATCACCGTGTTCTCCCTAATAAAGCAAATCTCAGTCATGCTTACTTTGTGTATTGGTCTTCCTCCTGAAGAATCAGGAAGGAAAAGATCAGGAAAATCTGGCAATAGAGAGATCTATGAACTTCCACACAGCCTTTACCAGCATCCCTGATTATTTACATTTTATCCCATTTGCATCCTCTCTCTCTCTCTCTCTGCGCACAGAGATACAGAATTTCTTTTTATGAATCACCGCGTAGTAAGTGGGAGAAAATATGCCCCTTTACCGCTAAATACTTGAGTGTATAATTTCTAAGAATCAGGAAAGTCTCTTATATAAACACAGTATAATTATTCAAATTAGCAAATTTCACATTGATACAATACTATTATCTCATTCACAATCCATTTCGAATTTTGGCAAATGCCCAAATAAAGTCCATTACAGTCATTATTCTGGTTCTTAGTCCAGGAATACAACTTAGGATCAAACTCTGCATTTCAGTGTTACGTCTCTTTATACCGACCCCTCCTGCCCCCATTCTCATCTGGGACAGTTACTCAGTTTTTCTTTATTTGACCAGTGTGAAGTGTGCAGGTCAGCTGTTAGGTAGAATCAGGGTCTGTCTCACGGTTTCTCACGATCGGATTCAGGTGACGCATTTGGGGCAGGTTTCTACAGGAATGCCATCGCCTTCTGGGCGCACCATATCGGGAAGCGCATCCTGTGGATTTCTCCCAATATAAGGGGTGCTTAACTTGATCATATGTTAAGTTGCTGTCTGGCAGGCTTCTCCACCATAAAATCATTAATTTTCCTTTTATAATTAGAAAGTACTCTGTAGGGAGCTACTTGAGATTACATAAATACATTGTTTGTCATCTAATGTTCGTCCGTTAGTATCCACTGAAGGTTTTCTGACTGCACTATCCCTTCCATATGCATGAATGGATTCTAGTGTAAGCAATAGCTTTCCCTTCTTCACAGTTTATTTATTCATTCATTCACTTATTTAAACCACATGAACTCATTTATGTTGTTTCATTCAATGGGTTATAATCCATTACCATTATTTATTTTAATGTACAAACTGTCTCACTAGGAGACCTTTTGCACAGTAGGAAACCCTCCAAATGGATTCCTCTGTCATTTTGCTAGGTCCCCATCATTTTATACTTTTTAGCATCTCCTTATTAGCTGACACAGATGTTCTAGACTCATCTTGTATTTTTCCTGCTCCAGCCTTAACACTGGTCAAAACTCGGGTGAGTTCTGGTTCCTTTTAACAAGGAATGGTATTTAAAGACATTATATCCTTAAATCAGTATTTTCCAAACATGTTTGAGATTAGAACATTTGGTTCTTCAAGAAAATTATACTGCTTAAGGCTCAGTGACTCTATTCCAACCAGAACCTTCCTTGCAAGGGAAGGAAAGCTGGACCAACTTTGTATAAATGGATGTCGCTCTACCACGCCGAGCGCCATGAGACATGGAAGTCTCCTCAATCACCGATCTCCTTCAAAGTCATGAACAAGCCTCACAGACCTGGGTGGATCATTTGATTCTACCTTGTGGAATGGCTGGACTGGAAAAACATCCAGCATTTCTCTAGCCAGATCAGGGTGATAGACAAGATAGAGTATCACATGGCCTAACCTGACATTTGTAAAATAGAATTTTACAAAGAGAAAAAGCCCTACCAGTGACCAGGAGGCATATGCCAAAATATAGATATGGGAAGTGCCTGAATGAATAGCAACACCTGCAAGTAATGGGAGCGGGATGAAATGGATAGTGCGAGCACAAGGTTGACAAGGTCAATGCTCTATTGTTGAAGGGTACTAGCATGATGCATACAGAGTCACAACAAAATGCCCACTTACTTCCCCTTTCTCTTGCCTTGAGCCATTTTCCCCCCTCGTACTTAAAATGACTCTAGGTGCAATTTGATATAAAAACTATCTTTATGCCTGGTTTCCAACTTGAATCACTAGTGTTAAGCTGAATGAACGCAAAGCAACAAATCTGAAAACTAGACCTTCTACATTTTTATTAATGTTATTTTCCAGACATCTAGGGAGTGCTTACTGTATGCAAGGTACTGTATTATCATTCATGAATACTCACTGAGGTAGGTACCACCGTGATCCTCATTTTATAGCCAAAGAAATCCAGGATTTCCAAAATTTACAAAGCAGTTAAGGAATGGTAGGGGGGGACTGTCATAGGAACTTAATCTTTCCAATCCTAGAGTTCAGGTCTTAATTACTGGGCTTCCCTATAATGGACAAGTGTATTTGCTTACTACCCATTACATATAAGGTACTATGACAGACGAAGACACAGTTTGTGCTTAGAAAGATTGAAATATCAATAAAGAGGGACGGCTGGGTGGCTCAGCTAGTTAAGCATCTGCCTTTGGCTCAGGTCATGATCCCAGGACTCATGAGTCCCGAATTGGGCTCCTTGCTTGGCGGGGAGTCTGCTTCCTCTCCTCCCTCTGCCCCTCCCCCTCTGCTCGTGCTCTGTCTCTGTCAAATAAATAAAATCTTCAAAACAAAAAAAGAAAAGAAAAGAAATATCAACAATGAGAGAAGGCTAATTCTTTTTTTTTGAATGCCAAAGTTAGAGTTGTAGGTAAATGTACCAGAAAAAAAATACGGCAATGAATGGCTCTTGGACAAGTGAGGCATATAGTAAATGAATGCTAAAATAATGTGGGTGATGGGTTAGAAAGGACATTTCCTTGAAGGTGGACTTTCTATCATCTTATGTTACAGTTATGCATAAGTCAGCTCTCACATCTCCATGATAATGGAGGCAAGAGGCAATGACCCCAACATGAGTGGAAAAATCCAACAGTGACTTCTTTGGTGATTTAGAAAACTCTACATTTTAATTTCAAACAACTGGTATTTCTACAACATGCATCCCCCACATACCTACATGCCCAAGCAAAAAAATGATAACTTAAGTAAGGAAACAGCATGCAGACAGTTCAGAGGAAAGGCAATCTGCTGAGACGTGCCCTAGACATTGCCAGATACTGTTGGTCATCTTCAGTGGAGTGGAAGTACACACACAGGAACAGCTACAGGAGAACAACAGACGGAGAGGAAACGTAAACGGGACAAGATAAAGACGGTAACAGGAAAGGCAACAGCGAAATTAAAAACGACAGGAGGTGGCAGCTAGCAGGACCAAGGAGGTGAAATGTACTTTTCTGATCATGCTCGGCACCAACCTGGAGTAGGCCAGCTGAGAACACGGTGGAGGACTAGAGACACGTGCCCAAGTATCAAAGCGTGCAGTAAAGGAAAGCAAAATTCCACACGCAGTTAATGATCTGCTGGGTCCACTTGCTGGATCACTTGGAGAGGATGATGTCAGAATTGAAACTGTTGCATAATAACTTCTTAATCTAACTTGATTTGTAGAGTGTGCTGTACCTTAACTGCCACGATGCCAGGTCATACTCAACACCGCACGCCCTACTTCTTTATCCTGCCATTGCCATCAGACAGGAAGATCGATGCAGGCAGGAAGGACATCTGCTGAGTCAAAGCTAGGTCTTTAAGAGCACTGTTCATTGTAAACTGCAGTAATTTGTTTTTGGCGTGAATAACACAGGTGGGGCTCTGGGTGGCTGGAAGCAAGGACAAATGATAAATCCAGAAACAATATAATGAGTTTCTTTCTATATATAGGAATAACTAACTAAATGAGTAGCAAGGAGGGACCAGAATACCAAGAGAATGAATAGATTTAAATCACTGGAAGATTTTCTCAGGGAAGTGCAAATATACGCCACAATCACTAGGAAACGCTAAGTGGTCCCAGGTATGGTTCTGCTAGAGATTATATTACTTTCTCTTCAATCAAAAGAAATTCAAACCATTTTCTACCCAAGTAAGTAGCCTGAAATTCTGATACTTTAACAAAAGAAAATCTAGTCATGTAAATTATGGAAAGCATGATAAATACGTGCTATATATAGTATATAGAAGTAGAGAAACACAAACACTCTGAATTCAGAACCATTATAGGGGCATTTTGTTTTCTATCAATGAACAGTTTTTACCCCCAATTACTTTTTAAAAGGGTCATTATTATATTTTTACCCTCGTGATTGTTAATTTTATGTCAATTTGTCTAGGCTGTGTTGCCCAGCTGTTTGGTTAAACATTATAGATGTTGCTATAAAGGTATTTTTTAGATGTGATTAATATTTAAATCTGTAGACTCTGCATAAAGCAGATTACCCTCCATAATGCGGTGGGTCTCATCCAATCAGGTGAAAGTATGAAGTGTCCCTAAGAGGAAGGAACGGTTTCTGCAGGTTCTAACACAGAAATGCTGCCTGCGTTTCTGGCCTTTAGACTTAAGAAAACAAAATCAACTCTTGGAATTTCCAGCCTGTTCTGCACATTTTGGACTTGACTGCCCCCACAACTGAATGAGACACGTACCCTCAAAGGTCAGGACCGATTTTAAGCATCTACGTAAATACAGGTATATGTGACTACGTATCACATTCTAAATCCATTCTGCGAACCAGTCACTTTTGCAGCTTCCTTAAGCTCTGAGCTCTAGCATCTTCATTCAGTTCTAACAGGGCTCTCCCCTGGAGAATAGAGCCTCTGTTAAAACATAGTCCACACTCTCGTGGCTTACAGCAAGGTGGCCATGAAGTTGGCGGACAACATGACCATGGATGACATAAATGGAGATCCAAGAGCTTGGGCTCTGAAGTCAGACCTGACTCAAATATTGAAGACACTTGATAGCTCCAAGGCTCAGTGTCCCCTTCTGTCCAACAGGGGTATTACTTACCCCATCACATCCATTAAGCACATGCTTTGGTAAAGTAAGAACACATTAAGCACCTCCCATGTTTTATTATTACATATCTTTATTACTTTACGCCCAGAAGGAATATATGAATTAAGATGAAGATGAATTGTTTCCACAGGCCAGCCAACAACCCAGTGAGTCATGCCATAAGGTACAGCAAAGAAATGTGTGTGTAGGCTTCACCCAGCCTTCACTGGAAGACTATTTCTAGAAGAACTGTGCTCCAAAGAACAGCAGGTGTTCAGCACCTTTGTAGGCAAGGTAGCATTTAAATAAACATTCTGAAACATTTGCTTTATACAATATCATTAATCATGGAGTACGCTAATCCTTAATTATTTCCTTTTTTTTTTTTTCCCCTTACTTTCCCTGTAACATGGAATTATCTTCAACTACTTTACAGCAGGAATCCCCATTTCTGGAGCAGAAGAATGCAAAGTGCGCACTAGGGCTATGACTCATATACACTGAGGTGCTGGGATGATTTCTGGGATTCCTTTAAAAAGTCTCTGTGTGTTACCTGTTTGTGCCATTCTAAATCTATTCATCAGTTGATCTTTAGAATTTCTGGTTCGATGATGCATCTGATTAGTCACATAAATATTTAACCTTTGTATTTTGCCCTTGGTAAGGAACTATTCAGGCTCTGGCTTACAGTATTAAATTGAGTTTTTCAGGGATTTACTACGCCTGATACACGAGTTATTTCTTACAGTTCAGCCTAAGTTCGGACACAAAGGAGGTGGGTTCAACATCTGCCTGTATGCTGGCCAGCTACCCTTTCCATGTCCTCAGGAAAGGGAGAGGTAAGCTACAGCTCTCCCACCGAATTAGCTGTGTGACCCGGTGGAAATCAGTCGCCCTCTCTGAGTCTTAAGATCCCCATGAGTAAACGGAGGATAAGACATGCACCACTGGATTACAGTGAGCATTAAACAAAACAAGTCAAGGAAAGCACCTCCCACAACGTCTGCCATCCTGTAGACCCCAAATGATTCACACGTCTTTAACAATTAGTTAACAGGAAAAAAAACTGGAAAGAAGTTAGTGAAAGGATTATTTGCAATCACCCCAAACTGGAAACCAAACACTAATCATTAATGGAACTGATAAACAAATTGTGAGAGTCACACTGTGGAATATGCACTATAATTACGGGTAACAATATAGACGTATCTCACAAACAATGCTGAGCCAAATAAGGCAGCAGAAAGAAAGAAAGAAAGAAAGAAAGAAAGAAAGGAAGAAAAAAGAATTAAAATTAGAAAAGAAAAAAAAAAAGAAGTTCACCATGTGATTCTATTGAAATGGAAGTACAAAAAGTAGGAAAAATTCATGCAGTTAGAAGCCCACACAGTGGTTACCCATGGGGGCAGTAAGTGGAAAAGGATTTGGGGGGCTGCTAATGAGTGCTCTTTCTTGATCTCAGGGATGGTTTTCATACAAGAGTATGAAGATTCATTAACCTGTATTATTATTATTTGTTCATTTTCCTCTTTGTATATGATATTTCAATACCAAATAAAATTCAGGAAATGCTGTGCTTTTGAAACTGGGATAAACAAAAGCATAATGCCACCTAATAAGGAGAGCAGGGAGGAGTTTGCATCCCTGTGTGGGACCCATTCTCCCTCATGGAGGCCACTCCAAATCTGAGGGTGAGGCTAAAGGTAATGTATCTGCTGGACAGAGCAAGTTAAGGGGACCTTCCCTGAGCGTGCAGAATCAGGCCAGCCTAGGACCGCCTAACAACTGCCTGCACCAAGCATCACTTCTTCCCCACCCGTTCCCTCAAGGCAGACATGACCGAGGAAGCCCAGAGGTAGCATGTCCATAAAACATTCCAAGAGCCACTTAAATGTTTCAATTCGTATAATACTTTACATCAATTAATTCTTTTCATCCTTACCATTATTTTTTGCGGTACTAGGTCTTGTCTGAGTAGTAATAAAGCTGGGATTCAAACCCAAGCACGTGATTGCAGAACCCACACATTTAAAATTCTCTCTATAAAACATCTGGATCAGAATTCCCACTAGCAATAAGGAGTACCTAACAGTTATCTCCAGGATCCTCGCACAAAGTTTCCAGAGAAGTGGTTCTCAACCATGGGTGACTTTGGACTCCAGGGGACATGGCCGTGGCTAGAGTCATGCTGGGTCTCAGTACCGGAAGGGGTCCTACAAGCATTTAGTGGATACAGGCCAGGCATGTTGCTATACACCCTACAATGCATAGGACAGCCCCGGAAAGCAAAGAATTATCCTGCCCAAAATGTCAATAGTGCTGAGGTGTAGACACCTTGTCTATACTCACTGTCACATGAAACCTGGCCAATGGAATTGGTAAAGCATTTTGTTTTTCTTTCTTCCCTCTTCCCACTACTACTGATCTCTAAAGGGGGAAAAACAAGGCCATTGTCATGGGGCCCAAAGACTGGGAGAGCAGTTTTACCCCCATGCATAAACCAGTAAGTTCAAACCACTTTCACCTATTCTTGGAGTTACTGTAATAACTTTCTTTTCTATTAAAACAACCTTCCCTTGCCTGCGTAACTACATTACACATAAGGCTGATTCTGAAATGCAGTGGAGCTTAACACCTTGGACGCCGTGGAGGGGGAGGCGACGCCTAGGTGCATCTGGAACTCATTTGTATTTCAAAAACACGAAAATAACCACCACAGTGTTTGTGCTCTTTGTAATATGAAACTTTTTAGAAATTGCTTTGTACTTGGTAGTAACAGCCACATGATTCACCATGAAATGAAGTCTGGAAAATCATTTTGGATAAATGGACCTATAAATTCAATAGAATTTCCATGACAACATAGACTGCAGCACTCAACCACAAATAAAAGGTTATAAATCATTCAAAACCAACTAGGAATCAGCAATACGGCTCTCGTTTTGAAATATAAGAAACCTGAAATATAGTTTATTTGTTACTTACTCACCCAAAGTTCCCATTATAGTTCTTTCCTCACTTTCTGATACTGTATTTTCTACCCTGTAATAGTTGTTGGGAAAATGATTATGCAAAGAATTTGCAATTAAGCTAAATAAAATTAACACAGGTATAGCGCTGGTGGTATTCCTCCCTTTCTCCTAGCCAGAACCCTGCAAGAAAGCTCACGCACAAAGAAAAGTTATGCAGTTTTATCCAGAAAACTGCAATTTGCCCTACATAGCTAATGCCACCAGATCAGGATATCTGTAAGAAAAAGGTTCGTGCAAAACATTTCTGAGAACACACACGCAAGACAACCTGGATGCTTCCTTAATGCTTCGGAGTTCTATAAATAAAAATCAAATCCTCTAGTGTTTTGGGGACAATCCCCACATTGAAGGATTTTTTTAGATTAGCTGGGTCAATCCAGTTAGAACATCTGTTTTATTAAACAGCTCTCTGTTCCTCGGGTTACCTGTTTAACTCTGATGGAGAGTCCCTTCTGATGGACTCTCCTGGATACAGGATGCTGGGACCTCTCCCCGTGGGAGATGCCGGCCCCAGGACCAAGCACGTAGCAGGCAGTCACGCAATGACTGTGGAGTAAGTGAAAGGACATTATTTCTGACACTGGAGGAAATGCACTGCACTGCTCCATTCACAGCCTCTCCGAACCCTGAGTCTCCCCAATACCCAGCACCTTTGGGGAGATGACTGGTAGAGCAGGGAAAACAAATTTATGGAGCTATGGCTTTGGCTTCCAGAAGGGCTGCCTGAAATGCGGCCAAAAGATGGATATGTGTGCACTGGACAGTGTCTTTCATTTTCCATCAGATGAACTCTGCCGGTTTCATCTGCTACCATGTGCTGATATCTTCAAGATACATTTTCAGCCCTGATTTCACATGGTCTACGGCTTTGTCAAAATCTTCAAGGGCTCTGCAAGCTAGAAAGGTTAAGAATCAGGGCTACGGGGGAAAAAAAAAAATTGAACATGCCCTCCATGAGCACAAAATCCTTTCCCTAGGACAGATACCTAGAAGCAGTTCAAACCATCCTCTGAAAATTGTACACACCTTTTAGATTCTAGTCAACAAGGTGCGAGAATACCAATCTTCCTACACCACTGCTAACACTGGATTTATGAATCCTTCTTATTTTTTATTTTTTATACATTGGATGAACACATCTGTTCTTATTTTTAATTTTCTCAATAACTAATAAGAATAAGGATCTTTACTCATTTTTTCTAATGATTTTCCTTTTTACCATTTAGGAAGGCTCTTTAATAAGAAAATTATGACTTTGCCACAAGTGTTGCAAATACAAAGGCAAACATATTTGCACCACCATTTTTGGTATCAGGGGAGTAAAACGGATATGCATAGTAAATAGGAGAAGTGGTAAAATGAACTCTGGAGGGGAGAACAGAAGTTGACCAATAGGCAATGACACTGAACGTCCTCAAAGATATATTGTTAACGGAGAAAGTCAAGATGCAAAATAAATAACATTTGACTTAAAAAACACCATAAATCAAAATACTTTTCTTGTGTATGTATCTGCACAGACGTACAGAATCAGGAAAGTGGGGGGGGGCAAGGCTCTGGAAAATAACACAAACCAATAACCGCGGTTTTCTCTAGGGAGGGGGCTCGGATTGGTTTGGGGCCAAGAAAGATGGTTTGTTTCATCACAACTGTTTAATATACTTGGTGGCTCTAATTAATCGCACATCCAGGGGGAAAGTCTTTTTTAAAATGAGAGAGAGGGGAAAAAAAAGAAAAATCGAAAAGGAAAAGAACAAAACCAAAATCCCCACCACTGCTGCAGAGGAAGAAGGTGAAGCTAATGGATCAGTCTGGGGACCCAACTCAAAAAACCAGCCTTATCAGCAAAGTGCTCCAAAGGAATGAATCTATCAGCCCCTAGTGACAGACAGCACAACATCACACAGGCTGTGATCCTGCTTTATCCCTGATATCACTTTGCCACGATTCACTCCTCATTTATTTCTGCCTGCAATGAAACATACAACCATTCAAGCTAACACTCCAAAACAGAGAGGGGGAAAAAAGAAAGAAAAAAATGGAACTCTGGTTTCTGATCCACACTATTCAATCTAGTCACTCTGTTGAAAAACAGATTTATGGAGATGAATAGCTTCCCACCTACTTAGCCATAAAATTATAGTGTGCACCTAGTAAACACAAAATACCAATTCTCTCAGACCACATCTTTGGTCAGAAAGACACCAGCAAATTAGGGAGCAAAACAAGGTTGCCCAAAGCCAGGCGGAGTACCAGCTTTGCTGATGTACTTTTTGGGTACGACCTGGAAGGGATGATTTTGGGAGAGGCTTTTTTTTTTTGGATGATTTTTGGGAGAGGTTGACAGCCTTAGTGGCGAAGACAGAGCTCAGAGCTCTGCCACCAACATCACAGTGATTATAGACCAAAATATTCTTGGCTGACTGATCTTCCTTTCTATGAATTCCCCAGAATACAATTTTAGATGAGTTTGGAAAGAATCCTGCTGTTAACACCTGTATTTCAGCACCCAGATTCTACCATTAACATTTTAATACACTTGCTTTATCAAGCAACCGTCCATTCCTCTATCCATCCATTTAGTCAGGTACACGTTTTCGAGGCAAAAACCCACCGTCATTCTCCAACAGTCAGCCATTGTCAAACTAGTAACCTCAACATTAAGAGAAAGCCAAGCAATATATTCCAAGCTTTGGGTCCAAGCCAGAGGACGCCTTGCTGGTTTGCAAGGGGGTTAATAATGCTATTAATGAGAACATCTTGAGATTCTGATAGCTACATCTCAGCAGGGAACTGTTAATAATTAGGAATAAAGACAGAGTTTAAGGGAGGGGATAAAAACAACAAAATATCAAAGCCATGGTTTTATGAAGCCAAGAATCTACAGGAGACAGTGTCAGCCAATAATGTTATTGGTTGGCTCCATTCATGTCCCTGGTTAGCGGACATTAGAACACATCCAGACAGACTATACGTTAAATGTAACTGTGCTCACACACTTGTTTGTTTTCCTTGTCTTGAACCTCTAACATGTAATGGAACAGTGAACACACTCAGAAGTCTACCCAGGAAACCTGGTCCATTATCTCCAGAGCCATGCTCACAGAAACCCTAGCCCAAAATCTTCACGAAGAAGGTGTTCTAAATCAAGAGCAGCTGAAGTCGCTGTCTCGTCTGCGATTTAGACAGTGTCACAGATGTTACGAGGGAGATGCATGGAGTTCAAGAAGTATTATTTATGATATCAAGATACTGTAGACAAGTTCACTGTCAATCAGTGGGAGAATGACTAAATCAGGATGCATCCAAGCTATGGAATATTATGCAGCTACTAAAATGAATGATGTCAATTCTGTATCTGATACGCAAGGACGCCCACGATATATTATTGAGTTAAACAGGCAACTTATGGTACATCGATTGTCTCATTTTTCAAGTAAAGGGAAACAAATACCAAAACATACACAGGGATGGAAAAAATCCTGGAACAATCTATGAGAAATTTAATTGTGGTTACCTCTGAGAACTGAAAATGTAGGTAAGTACGAAACAGTGGCTTCCATTCTGACTCTGTGTTCAGTACTATTTAAAGATTTGTCAATGAGAATTTCTTCTGTAGATATTTGAAATAATAAGTAAAAGACAACAACCACAAAGAAAGACTAAAGAGGAAACCAAACAGCACACGGATGGCAAGATTTATCAAACTTTACTAAGTACTGACATACATACAGAATAGGGCCCATCATAAGTGCACTCACGGGCAATCCTGACCACATTTCAGAGGAAGCACCCCCGTGTAAACCTTCTGGCCCTCCAGAAACCTTGTGTGCTCCCACTGGGTCACCACCTGCAACCAAGAGTAACCATGTCCTGACTTCCAACAGCAGACATTCATTTTTCCGAATTTCCTTTTAAGGGCATTCTATGCATGAGATTCTATGATGCTTTAAAGTTAATCCTCTCAGATCAGGCAAAGTCCGTATTTTTACAAGGCTGACAACTGTGAGATCAGTCAGTGCTTGTTTTATGGATGACGGGAGTTGGGTGGAATGGTAACAGAGTCTTCAGAGGCAACTTTTAGTAGATCCATTTTGAAGACGACTGCCCATAGGTGGATGGCATGAGGTCTGAGGAACAAGAATTTGAGAGCCTCCCACTCCAAAAAATCAGAAACTATACTTCACAAAAGGAAGGGGATTTTATCTGTGTGGCCTCACTGTGAGAGGTACTGCTGTCACCCCATTTTAAAGGCTGGGAACGGGAGATTTAGAAAAGTGAAGGGATTGCTTCAGGAACAGCCAGTGAGCAGCTGGGGACCCAGACTTGCTCCTCCTCAACAGATCAGATACCTGGGGATGTGGTATACCCCATGGGGCCAACCAGACGACTAATCCTGGAGGATTATTCACTTTGGCCCATCAAGAGTGGAGCCCCTTTGGTGCGATGATCACTCATGGCCAAAGGGCAAGACACACCCAGCAGACAGCATAATGCAGTTCGGAGCAGGAATGAGCCTTTGCCTTGAGATCAGAGCTCAACTTCAGAGGGTCCTATCACAGGGATTCTGCTTTCTTTCTTCAGGGTCCCTGGACCTAGTTTGTCTTAATAACAGTTTGGGCTAGAATTCAAACTCTCTCCAATCTGCTAGATGCTTTCAGTAACTCTGCAATCAACTTGGTCACTACCCCCTACGAGGCACCAACGGTACCTGGGCATGGACTGCAGCCCAGTATAGATACCTTGCCCACAGACTCAGCACACAAACTTCCCAGGGCCATAAATGCAGGGCAAGAACAAGGACCAGCAGAATCTATTGGAGATATTACTTGGATACAATGTGGGAGAGGAGGCAGGCTTTAGAATAAAAAAACAGACACATCTAAACTGAACACCCAAACATCACTGTGCTGTCAAGCTCCCTTCCCACCCTAAGGCAACTTCTGCTCACTTCCAAAGTTACTAAAGGAGAGGTCAGGAATGGAGTCCTTCTACACAGGGCACAGAAAGACGCATAGCTAATGGGAAGAACGATGGCCAGGTAAGCACAATTTTCTGTGCTGCTTTCTGAACTGCACAGAGAAAGGCTGGATCAATGAAGATCTGCATGCTAGGAGAAACACATCTGCACATTCACTGTGAGCTTTCCAAAGGGGTCATGGGTAGGGGTTATATTTTTATTCAGAGTATTGTATTCCATCTTAACATAGCCCTATGTCCTGGGCTAAAGGTTGGAGTATTGGGCTTTATTATTTCTTCAAATGCCTACACCTCAAGTATTTTTAACATGCTGGCTCAATAATTCCTTCCCACAGATCCCCCCACGTGATCGTCTATTTGTGCCTCACGGAGATGCCCTGTTTTTCGTTCCTAGTCTGGGTGTACGGGGTAGTGTGGAACACAGAGCTCTCTGAGTTTTCTGTGTCTTAAACAGCACATGAGGACCCCTTGGGAGTTCTCAGGCATTACCCTTCTGGAATGTTAACTGCAGAGCAGATGGATTTTTTTTTCTTTTTTGAAAAGCATCCTATTGGGCTTTTCCAGGCCATCAACACAGTGGCTCTCGAAGCCGCAAACCTGTCCGGGTACGGCTTTGGCGGAGCTATCTTTGTTAGTTGGCATTCCTTGCAGGAGAGCGCTGAGTTCATTCTCCAGTTTTGTGAGCTGTTACCAGGGTACACAACCACTGTAATGGTTGGGGCCAAGAGAAAATGCACCGGCTGATGGAGAGGCCTGATAACATCTAGGGTGTAACACCCAGCACATCTTGGGAAATGGTGTCCTGTGGGTGTCCCAGCAAAGTGACCCACAAAGAAGCATTTCTCTGAAAAGAAGAGCAATACTCCATCTTCTTGAGCAGTAGAAAACAGTGTGGACTGTAGGTTGAAGGATGTGGGTGAGCTTTAGGTCAGAATTTCCTGACGATTTGCTCCAGTGTCCGGCTGAGAATGACCACGGCTTCTTACCATAAGGACCAGGGTAAAAGACCTCACAAATGTCCTGCAGGTGTAACCAGGGTAAACCCCTCCCTTTCCCTAAGACAGAAGGCCCATTAAAGCCCTGATCTCGGGGTGCCTGGGTGGCGCAGTCGTTAAGCGTTTGCCTTCGGCTCAGGGCGTGATCCTGGCGTTCTGGGATCAAGCCCCACATCGGGCTCCTCCACTGGGAGGCTGCTTCTTCTTCTCCCACTCCCCCTGCTTGTGTTCCCTCTCTCGCTGGCTGTCTCTGTCTAATAAATAAACAAATAAATCTTTAAAAAAAAAAAAAAGAAAGAAAAAGAAAAACCTGATCTCAATGGCAGGTATCTCCGAAAGTAGAAACACTAACTTCTGGTCTGCCATTAGTCATTTGCTTTTTTCTGGAAACATGGATAACCCCTTAACGTTCAAATAAAAGATCTTTCCATGGGGCTCCTGAAAGCTCAGTCTTTAAGCATCTGGCTTCGGCTCAGGTCATGATCCCAGGGTCATAGGACTGAGCCCTGCACTGGGCTCCCTGCTCAGAGGGAAGTCTGGTTCTCCCTCTCCCATTCCCCCTGCTTGTGTTCCTTCTCTCGCTGTCTCTATGTCAAATAAATAAATAAAATCTTTTTTAAAAATTAAAAAAAACCCAAAACATCTTTCCTATTATCTCACATTTATTTCAAAATCACTACCTTGCTTTGAAAAAAAAAAAAAAAAAAAAGAAATGACATTGTTCTGAGAGCACACAACGTGCTTTGGGTCTTTACCTCTCTTTACCTCTATTGTCCTCCTTCTCCTGCCCACAGACACCATGAAGCTTCAGGTAAATTCAGCAAGGATGGCTTGTCTTCCTCCCTCTCTCCACTGGCAACCACCTAAATAAACATGAAGTCTAGGCAGAGCAAAGCAAGCGCCAGGCCACATGCTACTCCTCCCTCTCGAAACCAGGGATTCTCAAACGGAGGTGATGTCGCTCCTCAGGAAACATTTGGCAACGTCTGCAGACATTTCAGGTGTCACAACTGTGGCAGGGGTGCCATCGGCATATAGGTAGAGGCTTAGGATGCTCGTAAACACCCTACAATGCACATGACCCAACAGAGAATGATCCAGCCCAAAATGTCATTGTCAAGGTTGAGATGCTCTGTTCTCTTTAGACTAACAGGCAATGTGACTCATTTGTTCTCTGCACACAGAACGAAGCACTTAACATATCTGAGTGGAGATCAAAGCCCTCCAAGTCCATGAGAACTGGATTTAACACTTCTTACCAGGACACATTCCCAGGTCAATCCTGTCTGGACAAGATGTTCATACCATGATGTTTGCTAACTGACTGCTGAATTCAGAAGTGCACGATGTATTTGGATATGAATGCATTTCCCAAATGTTTGAGGCACAGTTGCTAGAGCCTTGGGCTATGGAGTCACATGGACTTGAATGTGAATTCTATCTCTTCTGGTTTCTAGCTGTGTGAGCTTATACAATGCTATGGTTTGTGTCCCCTGAAAAAGATGCTGAGGGTCTAACCAGGAGGACCCGGGAATGTGACCTGATTTGGAAACAGGGTCTCTGCAAATGATGAAGTTAAGATGAGCTCATTAGAGTGGGCTCTAATGCAATATACTCTGATCTTATAAAAAAGGAGAAATTTGGGCACAAAGACACACACAGTGAGAATGTCATTCGTAGACGAAGGCCAGAGACTGCCAGCAAAGCAGCAGAAGGGGAGAGACTAGCACAGGACAGATTCTCTTTCACAGCTGTCCGAAGACACCAACATGGCCAACATCTTGACCTGGACCTTTCTGCCTCCAGGAATGAAGAACAGAAAATTTCTGTTGTTTTAAGCTCTCTCTTGTTGATGGTACTTGTTAGGGCAGCCCTAGAAGACTAGCACAGGGGACTACACTCTCGGGTTTCTAGAGCTGTTATGTGGTACTAAACAGGGTAGCGTCTAGATCTAAGGCTGCTGCGAGATGCAGGGAGACGCAAAGGGACACCGAGAAGCCGCGCCACCCACACTCCTGCCATTGGATGGGCAAGCAGCAGCCTCCGTCCTGTTAGCCTGCCTCGCCTCAACGACATTAGCCATGATAGCTCTACTTCTGTAGCGCCTTCACCCTTTTTTAAAGCACATTTTGCAATTCTAATCCAAAATTTAAAAAGAACGGTGTCATCCTTAAACTGAGTGTAATGCTATAATCACAGTCCTATATTAATTACTCTCTTAAATCTTGCAATGCGGTAAAAGCACGGACTCGATCCCACTAATACTTGAAGCATAATTGGGCCTTAATTACAATATTAACCACAATAGCAATCTGTGATGGGAGTGTATCAATTCAGAACAACCGGAAGCAGGAAAGCCTGAGAGCTAATTCTACCCAGAAAACTCCCACTCATCATCTTCCAAGATTACAGATGCAGTTACCCGCTACGGGAAGTTTTTCCTGACCAGGGAGCCCTCAATCCCCTACCTGCTTCCCCACAGAACCCAGGGGCACGGACCACTTTCTGCTCCCAATATAGGCTATCGTTCGGCCTTTATAACTTGTCAATAAACTTACTTGGCAACATACATGCATCTCCTGTGTAAGTGCCATATATGTAGAAACCACATCTTTTTCATCTCTGAATGCCTTGTCACACGCTGCCACATGCTTAATAAATGAAGGACTACACAGTTCTGTGAAGACTATGACATGTGATTTTTGGGGGGGGCGCCTGGGTGGGGCAGTCGGTTGAGCGTCTGACTCTTGATTTTGGCTCAGGTCAGGATCTCAGGGTCCTGAGATTGAGCCCCCATCCTGTTCCCTGCTCAGCGGGGAGTCTGCTCGAGAGTCTCTCCCCCTCTGCTCTGCCCCCTGCTTATGCACTCACTTGCGCTCTCTGTAAAAATCGATAAAATATTTTTAAAAAGACTACAGTATTATTTTTTAAAGGTTCAAACACAATAGAGATCCCCATTTTTGTTTCCATTTTCATAAACTTGGAAGGATTCAAATATCCCAAAAAGACCTAGGCAGCTGCCCCAATCTCCACTGTTAACTTTGGCTCTTCCTCCCTACACGGTCTTGCCTAGCAGACAGGTGACCTCGAGAGACACTCAGAAGAACCACTGACTTTCTTGATTCTCTTCATCGAATTACCACGCTTCTCTCCCGGGAAGGCCAACCCACTGCCAAGGAACAGCAAGCCGGTGGGACCCAGTGATCCTCACAAATGCGTCTGCAGATACTAACACCTTAACAAACAGGTGACAAGTATATTAAAGGCAACTGGAGAGAAAGAAGACCAAAGGAAGGATAGAACTGTAATCCAAAATAGTAGCTAACTCGTAAGAGATGCCTGAGTACTAAAGAAGGCCTGCTGCAAAATTCCGATAGGACTTTTCCTGGTTCAGAGCTATAGATGCCACAGGAGTTTTAGTATCCCTAGAATAATATTCTAATACACTAAGAACTGGGATATCAGCAGTGATTAATTTTGGTCATAAACGGGCAAAAGGGGACAGGAGAGGACCCAAGTCAGCACAGTGATGGCTTTGGGGTGAAGAGAGGTTCCTGAATGGAAAGGGGCCCCAGGGAGACATCAAGGGGGATAGAAATATTCCATATCTTGATCTGGATGGGGGTTACATGGGTGTACATGCCTGTAAAATCCATCAAGCTGTACACTTACTACCTAAAAACTTTACTATTGGCATGCTATACTCAATAGAAAGTTTCAGAACTCCAGCCCCGAATGAACAGCAGGCTTGGCAGAGCTAGGAAGCCAAATTACCTAACCACCAGTTTGAGCCTTCTGACCCTTTAAAAGCCTTGGGAGTGAAAGAGAATCGGAGAGAGAAGGGGTGTCTATATTTTAGTTTACATTTGGATGAGAAGGAATCTCAGAACGGAGACCATTCCCTGAAGACCCGGAAGGCCCTGAATATAACTTTCTGCATACTTTTATCCCCACCACCACAGGTGTGAACCAGATGTCATGCTTATCTTTCCTACAGCAAACAAATCCATGCCTTCAGAATATTAAGCACTAGCTAGAGAAATTTCAAACATATTAAAAGCAAGGCAGTGAAGTTCAAAATACAGATAATCGCTTACAAATTACTGATTTCCTTTGGAGAGTGATTACATTTATAAATATGAATACAGTCTATATTAAACCAAGAAAAATGACACTCAAATATCTGTCAAGAGTTTGATGCACCCTTAGGGGAAAAAAAATTTTTTTTTTTTTTTAAGCCAGAGAACACGCCCTAGCGCATCCTTTTGTCAGACGGCATTGAAGCTGGAAAAGCAAACGGATTTAAGAGACTCTGATCTGAAGGACAGTTTAAAAATTAATGTGCGGCCTGAGCTGAGCTCCCTGGCTACTCTGGGTATCTCCCTCTTTCCCATCAACAAAGCAATATGCAAATGAATCTGACTGAGCGAAGGCCATTTATTAACATGTAAATACGGATGAGGTTTCCTTACGGCTTAGCTCTAACACTAAATGGCAGTTTATTTTTGATTCTTCTCTTTTGTCTTTTTAAAGTCAAGCAATAAGGAAATGAAAGACTAGCCAAATATACCATCAAAGGGGAGCCAGAGCTCCAAGGATGGTCGTTTATTTCTTTTTTTTTTACAGAGCACTGGTCTCTATATTTTTAAGATCATGGGCCTACCCCACTGGTACAAATTTTTCTGTGCACATGCATTCCCACTCTTTTTGTTCACTGATAAATGATACACCTGTAATCCCGTACTAAATAATACAGCACGTTCATTCTAAAACACACACAAAAGTAGAAATAAAAAATGAATACCGGAGGGTTGAAATAAACATGATTTCAAAATATAATGCTCATTCTTACATTAATATTTGGTAAATTCACAAAATGTAACTTTAGGTGAGGCTGATGATGGCTAATGACAAGGGACAGAGAAGCACATATCAAATTATCTTGATAACCTATCGTTTCCTTGTCTGAGCCAATTAGAGCCTAATTAATTTTTACCCAGAAGATGGCTGACAGCGAGCATGTTGATGAAGCCATTTATCTATTTTGGGAATGGCGGTTTAGTTACAAACATAATATTAACACATAGATGCACTTATACAGGGATACATAAAATGCAATTGACTACAATATGCTGAAAGCAATTGAAAGCTCATGCATTTTGGCACACCTTTCTTTCCACTGGATATCTGCCACAGAAGACATGACCACCTAGCACATAGACCACGTGAGGGCGCCAGCTGCCATGTATATATCCAATATTAATACAGCTTTCTTTTAAAAAACATAAAAATAACATTCTAGCAAATACTCTTCTCGGAGCCCCAGTGGTTCAAGGGTATGCAGCTCACTTCAGAGAATAATTTTATCATGTATCAGAATTCCCCTGAGTAGCTTAAAAAAATATAGATTCCTAAGCCTAAAATCAGAAATTCCTTTAGGGGTCCTGGAATCTGGAAAGTTTAACTCCAAATCAGGTATTCTATGCCCTTAGCTTTGAGAAATTCCAACTCGGTTTGCATATATGATAGAAAATAATCTGTAAATGACTAATAGAAAGACATTTTTTTCTGCACTTAGAACACTCCTTTCTATCACAGTAGTTAGTTCCTCATCAGGAAGCCTGTGGAGGGGGCACCTGGGTGGCACAGCGGTTAAGCGTCTGCCTTTGGCTCAGGGCGTGATCCCGGCATTATGGGATCGAGCCCCACATCAGGCTCCTCTGCTGGGAGCCTGCTTCTTCCTCTCCCACTCCCCCTGCTTGTGTTCCCTCTCTCGCTGGCTGTCTCTATCTCTGTTGAATAAATGAATAAATCTTAAAAAAAAAAAAAAAAAGAAGGAAGCCTGTGGAAAGAGCACATTTCTGGGCTCCTGTGCCAGAAATTCTGATCTAGCGAGTCCAGAGGAGCTGTGCCCATGGCAGCCAGCTTTGGACACTAGTAGCCTAGTGTGTCTCCAATCCAAACTGGGATCGATTTGGTAGTGAAACTTGCCGCTACCTTCTATACCTTGCTCACAGATGACATGTAATTGTTTGTAGGATTAATGGTCCCAATGGAAAGAACGGCGGCCTGATGTCATAGAGTCAGGACACCCGGAGGTGAGCATGAGTTCTGCCCGAAGTAGCCTTATGTACCGCCTCTGGGACACCTGGAGGTTTGACCCTCACCTCTGACAACCAAGCTGTGGTTTTCTTTGGATAGCGATTCCCTCCCCACTCTTAGAAGAAAAGTTTCCTATGGAGCCTTGGATTGATGGAAATGTGATCCGTTCAGAGGAAGACAAAATTCAATACAAAATTTCCTAGAAGTATTTAAGGAAGAATTCTCTTTTCTATGAGATTTGAACCTAGGACGACATTAGCTGGAGTACAGGCACCCCCAAGAAGACTGCCTGCTTGGGAAGACGAGCCAGACCATAGAGAGAGATACTTTAAAAACATTTTTTAAAAAAGATTTTATTTATTCATTTGTCAGAGAGAGAGAGAGAGAGAGAGAGAGCACACACGCAGGGGGAGCAGCAGAGGGAGAGGGAGCCTGATGTGGGGCTCGAACCCAGAACCTTGGGATCATGGACCTGAGCCGAAGGCAGATGCTTAACCCACTGAGCCACTCAGGTGCCCCACAGAGAGAGATTCCTGATAACTTGTCTTTATGGTCATAAACTGATCCTACCCCTGGACTTTGCACTTAAGTGAGCCGCTAAATTCCCAGATTTTTCTTAAGGCTTCTGTAGTTCCCAATCAAAACGATGGTAACACAACTTTGCAAGCCATTATTATCCCCGTTTGTTAATTTTCTTCCGTAAAAAAAAAAAAAAATCAAAGCCACCGGGTTGTCTCTCAAGCAGCTGCCAACTCTGTATTTCTATTATTTTCCATACAAGTCAAGAATCACTGTATCTTATTTTTCTTCATATAATAGATTTATTGTGTTTTACCTGTTGTACCTCTTTTAATAATTTCCCTATTTAGATCTTATCCTTCTTCTGATAGTACTGATGTCCACTAAAACACTGAACAAGCTTAATTTTTCAGTCCGTTGTCAGCTTTAAAAAAAACTCCTTGGTGTCAATTTAATCACACATTCAGTTATTTCTAATATTTTCCTACTTTAACACCATTCTTGATGTGTTTCAACGTCCAAGAGAAACAAGATAAATTCTACAGAAAGTCACGTGAAAATTACTTCCCAACACCACTGTACTTCAGCCAACAAATTTTAGCTTTCCTCAGGATTTATCTCAACAGCTCAGGAATATTTTTCTTCTCTGCTTTGAATTCCTTTTGACTTACCATGCAAGCTGAGTACTGCAGAGTTCATAAAGGGTTCTACATCTAAGTTTCCCTAGAAGTTTTCCCATCAACCCGTCATGGTATTGCGAACCCATGCAAGTTCAAGACCAAATTACCTCCTGGCATCTTTCGCTACTTATCTAGCAAAGATAAGCAAAAACCTACAAAACCAGTTGATGATTTTAATGGGCGCAAGACAGTGAAAATCGTGCATATCACTTAGAAACTTACTGAGCAAAGATGCATTTGATCATGTGCAACAGCGAGCATCTTCAAAGTAAACTCATTAAACATGCACTGCCATGTAAATACCTCAAATGGGAAAGACATTTTTTACCAGACTGAGACATTCAAAATTACTTCTGAACAAACTCTTCTCTACTCAGTATATCAAATGACTAAGCACCTCATTAATTTATTTGGAAATGGAGAAATTCTATAAACTAAAATGCATTTTCAAGGCACAAAGAAGCATGCATATGGGCACCTGGGTGGCACAGCTGGACAGACGTCCAACTCTTGGCTTCAGCTCGGGTCATGATCTCAGGATCGTGAGATTGAGGGGGTCGGGCTCCACACTCAGTGTGGAGTCGCCTGGAGTTTCTCTACCTCTCCCATCCCTTCTGCTCATCCACCCCCACGCACTCCCTCGAAAAATTCAATAAATCTTAAAAAAAAAAAAAAAAAGGCATGTATAATCTGGAGCATAGCCTTATAAACGCAAACATGCTGTTCACATTACTGTCTTCCCTCCTTATTCATGGTTTTGCTTTCCATGGTTTCAGTTACCTGTGGTCAACCCTAGTCCAAAGCAGAGGATCTTTGTTCTGATGTATCATCAGAAGGTCAGTAGTAGCCTAGCACTAGGTCACAACGCCTGTGTCATTCATCTTACTTCATCTCATCACATAGGCATTTTATCATCTCCCATCAAGACACAAAGAAGAAAGAGTACAGTACCATTAGATATTCTGAGAGAAAGAAACCGCATTCACATAACTTTTTTTTACAGTATATTGTTATAACTTCTATTTTATTGTTGTGGTTAATCTTTGTGCCTAGTTTATGAATTAAACTTTATAGGTATGTATATATAGGAAAAAAACTTAGTATATAAAAATGTTCAGTACGATCCATGGTTTCAGACATCCAGAGGGTCTTGGAATGTACCCTCCAGGAACAAGGGGGGACTACTCTATATAAATCTCAAATCGAGAGGAAGTCAATCAATAGTGAGTTAGAAGTATACAAAAGAGGTCCAATGAGAGAGTCTTCTTTTCCTAGATCCTGTTTTTTAAAAAGTTACTTTTCAGGATCTTCTCTTTCTCACACTGTTTTTCAAGGTTATCAACTTCAAATTTGTGTCAAAGTCATTTCTCCTTTTTTCTGTTTCCTCATTCAGTGCATAAAAATTCAGTTCTACATTGTATCCCTCTGAAAAGGGGAGAGACAGGCAGTGGGCCACTTGTTCAAGCTTATCTTAAACTTCCTTTACTCAGGCCTTTAATTAAATGAAAGTTATGTGCCTTCACTGGACCAATTTTTGAATTATACATATCTCTGGCTTTGTTCCTTGCGAGAGGGGAAACAGAACGTGTTCACCTTTACAGATCAAATAAAATGTGATGACACAGCAATTATGTAATGCTGGTAACTTGCAAGATTGTCGATGGAGAATAGAGGACCACAACAGTTCCCTTCAATTTCAGTCTGCATGTGCTCCAGGGGCTCCCAGGGACTCAGAGAGACTGGGTGGTAAATTTAAAAGGTGGTAAGAAGACACACATTTACAAAAGTTACCCTTCCTGTTGATAACATTACAGTGTTTTCCTACCACTCAACTTTATAAGAGGTGATAAAAAGCTACTGTAGTTTTCCGCTGAACAGACAGAAGGATTTACTTCTACCTATTATGTCTACACTTAGTGGTCACAAAATACACATCTCAGGAGAACTAGACTGTTCTGTCCCCCATACCCCCAACCCCCTAAGAGTCATAGGCAGGTAACAGTAAAGTTATAAATTGCCAAACGAGCAGGTTACAACACCCATTACTCACCTGCACCTGACTAGATTTGGGGTTTTTTTTGGCTTATGTGTAGACGCTGCCTCATGTGGGTGTGTTTTCCCTAATCCTGGGAAAGAGCAACATTCATTGTCACCTTCTTTTCTTTCTTTTTTAGAGCAGGCTTTTTTAACATCAGTATATAATTCACCCTCTTTTCTCCATAAAACAACATTATTATGTTAACATGTTATATTAAATATGAAACACTCAGAGGCAGCTTGCAGAGGTAATTGTCTTACTTTCAGCAGGCTTCTAAGAAAAGCGAGTTTCACTTCCCAATATGAAATATAGTAATTAATGGAGTGTCAGGTTGCTAATGCACATTGACAAAAATATGAGTGAAATTAGCTATGCATCCCACTGTTGTAACTGCAGACTGGAGCTCAAGAACTGTGCTGGCTTTTTTTTTTTTTTTTTTTTTTTGCATTCCTGTAAGTCTCAACCTGAAATCTGTTTTAAGAAGGCAGGGGAGGGAGTGGTAAGGAGAGGAAAAGTCAAGCTTAATGTACTGATGAACTCAAAGGCCTCTGCTAGAATGATTTATATCTGGGACAAAGGGGTCCTACCATCCTGACGCATGTGCTATCTCTGAGGAAGCCAACACTGACATCCAGCATGAAAGAGAGAGGGAAATGCATATTATATAAGGTGACAGCTGAATGGGGTAGAAAAAACTTGAACTTCATGCAAGTCTGAAACTGTGAGCAAGGCATTCAGGGATACTATGTAAATAATAGGAAGCTGGGCATGTGAAACAAGAAATCCAAATAAATCCCTGCATTCAGCACGAGGCAATGAGACAGAAGTCGATGGGGTTGTGTCAGACAGTGTATTTTAAACAGAAAAGAGTAGGATTTAATTTCGAGATGAAGATGCAAATCCAGCAGATAGGGGTTTTAATTCTGGGCTCCGATTATCCTCTCCAAGCCCCACTTATATCATCCATAATACGGGATGGTAATATTACCTACTTAGCACATTTATGAGAATTAAATGCCATGATGTTCATAATTAGCTCAGCACACAATCCCGCACCCAGTAAGTGCCGAATAAAGTGTGGTGGTTCTTATGAGCATATTTTCCCAGTGCACACAGCAGGTCTACAACATCCTACAAGGAGGGGTCGAAACGAGCCCAATAACTAACCAATATCTACTACTAAACTCAAAGATGATCTTCCCAAAAGATTTTTTCAATATTCTTCCTCCGAATGAAATCACACAAAAGATTTTTTTTCCCTTTGAGGTGTAGCTGACACAGACAGAGATTTTTGGGAAATCTGTGACTAGTGAGGAAATGTAACTCGTTCAGATTGAGGTGATACATGAATTCTGAGAGTCTGATTTTTTTTTTTTTTTTAAATCAGCACATAATGGCAAGAGACAGAAAGCTCCCCCAGGCTGAACTCGGGAAGAAAGAGTTGAACTTGAATCAAAGGTAGCAAATAGGTTTAATGTAGCATGCGCATGCTGACTAATTGTGGTGGCTGCTTGGCTCCAATCTTCCAGAAGGATTAGGAAATCCTATTAAACTCAGGGGAAAGGATTCTATGATCAGGTAGTGAGGTCTAGCATGGGCTCAGGAGCTATACACAGAAGGCACTTACAATTCTTCCATCACATAGTGCTGTTATCCTTCTGAAAGAGAAAAGGTCAGTGGAAGGTGGACAGTCACATGGAAGAGAGAAAAACCGAAGAAATCCTGCAGGGTATACCCCGGCATGTACCTTCAAACCATAGATAGAGCAGAGGAGACGCAAATGCACAAGGACATCTTTTGGAGGAAAGAGCAACATGAACCGATCTTAAGTTCTGCCCCAACACCACTCTCACCCGACAGGTGATAACTGGCCTTCTGCAGAAGGTCTGTCATGGAAGGTGCCCTGGTGAGGTAACTGAAGCATCCCGTAGTTGATAGATAAGGCCTTCAATAACAACAGCGGGAGGCAAAGGCTGCTTTATGCAACCATCTCAGATGGGGAAGGGGAGGAAACAGAGAACCTCTCAGATCAGCCACCTAATGAAGAACCCAAGACTGTGGTGGTCCAGCTGGAACCCTGTCCCTGAGATGCCCTGGCTGGACAGTCACTCAGTCTTTGGCCCTACTCCTTTGTCTCACTTTGCCCAACTACAGTGTAACTCAGTCTCATTTCAAAAATAGCATCTACTGCTAGGTACTTACCCAAAGGATACAAACGTAGGGATTCAAAGGGGCACCTGCGCCCCAGTGTTTATATCGACAACAGCCAAATTAGGGCAAGGGCCCGGATGTCCATCGACAGATGAATGGATAAAGAAGATGTGATACGCACACATGCACACACACACACAATATGGAATACTACTCAGACATCAAAAAAATGAAATCTTGCCATTTGCAACAATATGGGTGGAACCAGAGGGTATTATGCTAAGTGAAGTAAGTCAATCAGAGAAAGGCAATTATATGACGTCATTCATATGTGGCATTTAAGAAACAAAACAGAGGATCATTAGGGGAAGGGACGGAAAAATAAAATGAGATGAAATAAGGGAAGGAGACAAACCATAAGAGAACTATAGGAAAGAAACTTGAGGTTGCTGGAGGGGCGGTGGGTGGGGGGATGGGGTAACTGGGTGTTGGGCATTAAGGAGGACACGTGATGTAATGAGCACTGGGTGTTATATGCAATTGATGAGTCACTGAACTCTACCTCTGAAACTAGTAAGACACTATATGTTAATTAACTGAATTTAAATGAAATAAATTTTTTTAAAAAACAGCATCTATTGGTGGTGGCTTAATTGGTTGGGAAACCGACTCTTGATTTCAGCTCAGGTCACGATCTCAGGGTCATGAGATTGAACCCCATGTTGGGCTCTGTGCTCAGAGGGGAGTCTACTTGAGATTCCCTCTCTCTCTTCCTCTGCCCGCTTCCCCACACCCCCTCTCTAAAATAAATAAATAAATAAATAAATAAATAAATAAATAAATAAATCTTCTAAAAAAATGGCAACTATGAATTAATGCAAAGCTTGCACTGTAAAAGATAAAGCTTGAGTACATTTTTCAATGGAACTTCACTAGGTTTAGGGGTAGGGAGGAGCTCAGAACCATGAGTTATACAGGTCATGACCTAATAAGAGAAAATTAACATATTTTATTCAAGATAGTGACTGGGGAACATTGGTAAGTGCTGAGTGACTGTCCCCACTCTCCATGTACTAAAGTGTTACAATTCATGACTAAGGGCCCTTGACAGGGTAGAGAGAACGGTAGCTTTCAGAGATGTGCCATCTACCTACACGCGCCATTTATATGCTTTCTGACTTACAGAGATTCAAATCTAAAAACTGGACAAAATGAGGTTGGACGCTACATAATTCTTGTCCTTTGAAGAATTAAAAGGAATAAAAAAGTCCAGTGAGGAGAAAAATGTATCAGTTTCCTTTTCTGTTTCTTGGCTGAGGGCTGTCGGCTAACCCGACACCAGCCTTCGAGCCTCCAAGTGGGTAAATTTAAATTTCCTTCAGATAAATGTTTTCCCAAATGAGAAAATGCTATTTTTAATGAAACCAAATAGCCTTAATTGGTTGTGATGGGAAGTAAACTCAGAGATAAACACTGCATAAATAATTCAAGGCTTTCCATCTGGGGAAACTTCTTCCTGAATTGGATAAGGAATATGCGACCTAAGACAGAGTTTGCATCATTTGAAAGCTAACATTCAAACACACGGCTAAGAATCAAGGTAGCATTCTGGGACAACTCTTGAGGATTTCACGAAATGGCTGCCCTCATCCCCAACACCACCCCCTCCCCATTCTTGAGATGAAAGCAAATTAAAACACTCATCCGGGTTACACTCTTTTATCCTCTCCTCTACCACCATGCTGTTTAATTTAAAATAAATTACTTTGCTCAGCCTTGATTAAAAGGATGGGTAAGAAATGGTCCCAAGTTTCCAGGACATACATAATAAAATCCATTAAGTATTAAGGGCTATAATAAACATACAGGAAAAAGTAAATAAGAATACAGAAGGGTAATTAATTCCAATGGGTGACGAGGGAAAGCTTAATGGAAGAGCTGGCATTTGGGTTGAGCAATGACATATCTGAGACTAGAAGGATATTAACAATAATGACAATATGGCTGCATAATATATGCTATTGATTATTTTTATTTTTTATGAATAGCCACAGCTAAGATTTCTGAAGTATTTACTGTGTGGCTGGCCCTGAACTAACTGCTCTAAATGCCACAGCTCCTTTCATCCTACAATAATCACCAAAGAGAAGCACCACTATGAACGTTAAAGATGGGGAAACTGAGCACAGAGAGGTTATGTGACTTGCTCCCTACTGCACAGCAACTAAGCAGCAAAGGTGAGAATCTGCATTCACAATCAGATTCCGGCCATCCTGCCTCCGAAAAGGGGCAGCATTTGAAATGTGATAGTCACTCTGACAGGTTGCAAAGAGAAAGCCGAAGGAGAGAAAGAGGGACTCGTGGCTGGATAAGAGGGTGTTGGCTCCATTATCCCTGGGAACGGAGTACCCCCGCAAATGTCTTACCCAAGTAAAGTGAAAATTCCCACCTCAATCTTACATGTTGCTTCTAGCTCTTTATACACATTAACTCTGCACGCTAGCCCACCATGATTTTCAACAAGCTGCCCTGTTTTCTAACGGGCTCTGACAGAGATTTCAAAACTGCATTTCGCTGATAATTTTGTTTTCTCTTTCATGTATTTTCTAACAAAATCATACCACCCCTTGGATGCAAGTGGGGTCTTTTTTTACTTTTTTGGAACCCATGAGAGGCTATCATGATCCCGATAATAAAACTGGCAGAACCTTAGAAGTAAAACTAAGCCCTGACGTAAGCTTGTTTTTCTACACCTAAATCAAGATGTCCTAAATTCTACACACACACGAGTCCCCTAAGTTGCTGAATTTTCAACAGAGGGCCAAAAAAGACCTTTTAAAGCACAGGACAATCTTATCTGTCCTTTAAAAATAAAACAAAACCACTTTCCTTCCCTGTTGTGTTTCTTTATGCTCTCCTTCAAAGGGCTCTGTAGTGACTGCGTAAGAGGACAAACTCTAATTGCATTATCCCAAGGCAGATATAAAAATTCTTTAATAAAATAAACACCACCACATTAAAATCATTCTGGAATAGGCAGAAAAGTCATTTGGTGATAATTGAATGTTGATTTAAAAAGTCTTGATGTGTGCTGCTGGAGAGAGAAAATAGGATATGAAAATAAACAATATTGCATTTTGGAAGGCAAAATGCTGGAGGTGTACCTACAGCGTTGATTCTACAAAATAAATATAGAAGCCTAATGAAAAAACATATTGGGCTTCCTTGTATTTGTCGAGATAATCTTATATGATCAAATTAAACAGAGTAGGAAAATGAGTTTTGCTTTTCCTTATGCCTTCTGTCTGCTAAAAATGAAAATTTCAAACTGATGAACTTATTACCCTCATTACCCTAATAACCTCCTTGACACATGTTGCTCAATGACCAAAAAAAAAAAAAAGGTATACCCTCAAGAGTATCTTCCAATTGGAAATTTATTTTTATTTTTACTACATCCTGGTTAACTGTATGTGAGTAAAGGATTTGACCCTTTTACAATGTGGGCCTACGATAAAAGGTAACAACCTTAACTCTTTATCCTATGCTCCTTAAATGGTTCAGAGACACAAACATGGCATGAATTCATTCAAGGAGGCAACTAATATTTACCTAGCACCTTCCTTGTACCAAGCCCAACGCTGAATGCTGAGTATACAGGGATGAATGAGGGCACAACAGTTCCCATCTCCAGGAAGCTCATGGTCTCAAAAGAAAGACAAGGAGGAAACAAGCACACCGTGACAGAGCCTATGAAAGGAGAAGGTGACCCAAGAACACTGAGGAGAGGCACCCGAAAAGGCAGTTGGAGGTCTAAAGTTCTCTAGAAGAAAGCAGCTAAGCTGAGATGCAGAGGAAAATTAACAGCGAAGATTGGCCACACGGGGTGGGAGAGCAGGGGAAGAAAATTTCAGGCAAAGAAATATCAGCCTTGAGGGCCAGGAATCCAGAAAGAGAGCATGAGGTCTGGACTGTCAGATGATCAGAGAGTTTAAACACAGCAAGAGTTTCAGCCTAAGAAGGATGTACTGTAGAAATCACAGGTCTTTAAAACATGGACGTAAACCATCATGGGACTTGTGCTGAAGCCACGTGGCCACTTGGATCCCACCTTCAAAGCCCAGGCTTACTCCACATCGATCCCTGGGCAGGGCTTTAGAAGGGGCCATGTTAGTGTTGGAAACAGTGTTCATATCTCTGCTTCCGTAAGTGAAGGGGAAGCTCCAAGACAAATGTGCCCATCGCTGAGCTTAGCCTAGGAGCCCCAGAAGTAACTGGCATGGCAGCCAGGTCAGACCGTCAGGAACTCTCTGAGGGTCAGTACACAAAGCAATCAGGAGCTGAGGCAGGTCTGGATTCTGACCTCAGCATGCCATTTCTCGCGTTAAAGCCCTAGGTCAACTAAAATCTGCCCATTAAGAGGGATGATATGATAGGGAATTAAGAAGAAGGTTACATGAGATAAGGCAGGGAAAGTACTTAGTGCTGTGACTATCACATGGTAACAGTAAACACAAGGGCGCCATCGTCAAAATCCTTATGACCACCTCCCTCATCATCACGCCCAATCACCACAAATACCTCCATCACCAAAATCACCAGCATCACCATCACCACCACCACCACATCTGGGCAAAAGGTCTAATGGAAGATTTTGCAGGCAGAAATGAGAAATTCCTTTTAGCTCACCACTTTAATCCAGGAGAACCTCCCAGAATGCCAGATGTGGGGGGCGGGGAGGCCAACAGGTGATATCTAAGGACAGTGGGGAAAATCTGGATATTCCAAGTAAGGGGTCATAAATTTATCTGAAGGGAGAAATTTTGGAGAATTCCCTTGTATTACAAAGGGTAAGGAATCTAAGAACAACCTCAATCTTTTGTCAATTTCAAACTGAGAGTCCTTTGTGTTTCTAGAATTCACGTATGGTATCATCTCAACCTTCCGACCACAATGGCTCACACACGGGAAACTATGCCGGTGCTGGTCAAATGCTGTATGAGAAGAAACCACCTTTTGTGTCCTGGACTTATCAAATTTGGCATCCCAGTAGGCTTCTAAGTCTCCAAGTCAGTCCTTCTCTGAAACAATGCTGCAAAGAAGGAACTCTACTGTTTCACTGCACACATACACAAAAATACAACAGCGGTACATATTTCATGAATACTTAATACAGTGTGGGTGCTGCACGGAAAACTTCCATATACATTAGCTCGTTTAATCCTCATGACAATCATGAGAATCAGATATTACTATCTACATCTTACAGAGGAAGAAAATGATCTAATGAAAGGTTAAGTATCTTAATCCAGACTGTTAACAGGCAGGGAAAGTACTTAGCACTGTGACTATCACATGGTAATAGTAAACACAAGGGTGCTGTCATCATCATCAAAATCCTTATGACCACCTCCCTCATCATCACGCCCAATCACCACAAATACCTCCATCACCAAAATCACCAGCATCACCATCACCACCACCACCACATCTGGGCAAAAGGTCTAATGGAAGATTTTGCAGGCAGAAATGAGAAATTCCTTTTAGCTCACCACTTTAATCCAGGAGAATCTCCCAGAATGCCAGATGTGGGGGTGGCCGGGCCTCGAAGCTCAGTCTGCCACCCATCATCACCTCTGCCTAATCTCTCCATCTGCCCCCTGCAACATGTCAGCCCCCAGCTTAGCCTGAGCGAGCCACCTGATCAGAGTCAGCCAGATTATCGAAGGTACTGTACATGCCGAGGGCACACGGTGGCTTTAAGGACGATAAACCGCAGAGGCCTCGGATGGAGTGCTCTCAGGACACAAATCAAGGGGTGCACTCATTCCTACCCGATGTCGCTGACCAAGCTCTGAATTCCTGAACTTCGCAGCCCTATGTTCCCCTTTAAAACTCTACTCGTGGGAACCATGTACAACTTCAGATAAAACTCAGTGAAGACAAATTGACTTATCCGTAATGTCTCAGAGAGCTTCCATGGGAAACAAAATTATATGTCTTAATCATTACCCACAACACATTCCCTGTAGATGCTCAATGCTGGATAAATATATTTCTTCAATTGTGCCTTTGTGTCTGGTATCTTACAAGACATTAAAACTGATATTTGGGGGAAAATTGTCTCCAATTTGTGAAACTTGGAATCTACTTTGGTGTATGAAATATAAATATGCTCAGAAAATGAAAACGCTTTCTTCTTATGTTCATTAGGAGGAGTCTTTCAAAATTTAGAGGCAATCCTCATGTTATATTTTATACACAGATGCACCAAGCAGCTATAAAAGCAACTTTTTAAATATTAAACGCTTGGAACTGGTTGTCGGCTGGAAAAGTAACTACCTATAAAAAATACTTAACACTGAAAACCATCAGAAACCAACGATTTCTTATTAAATCTATTTAATGTCAAGAGTGTCTCACTGAGTGGAATAACTTTTTAAAATATTTAACACATGGAGTCACTTGGAGTCTGAGAAGGTATTTTTTATTAAACATACTTAATGATTAGCCCTGCTCTAATGCTGGGGGGAAAAAGGCAAGTGCTGTAACTGTTACAAAGCTAAGATGCCGAGTATCTACAGCTGTGCTGGCAGCAGACAGGACTCCGTATCAAGCATATTTAAGGATCACCAGCTGGACAAGTCCCTACAAAGACCATCACCCCAAACATATTCTGTAATCAATTTAACACACAGCCACATTTGTTTCTATCATCCCCGAAATTAATTTCTTGGAATGGTAAATAACAGTTCTGTACATAGACTCTCTTGCGATCTACCCCAAAATTGATCCGAAGTTCAAATCTGCATTGATTATGATTTGCCTTGAGAGAAGGAAAATGTGGGACAAACACCGAAGTATGTGGAAAACCTTCTATGCTTTCACATGGCTATTACTCATCTTGTTTCCACGACTTCATTAAAGGAAAAGAGATTTTCCCCCCATTGCATAAAAACACTGATTCTTTATGGTAAGGAAGTTTCCAGAAGTTTCCAGAAGTTTCTTACTAGCTTAAAAAATTTTGTTTTACATAAGGTGTACACATAAACACTTCTACTTTTTTATTAAAAAATATATCTCTCAATCTAGACCTAGATCTATCTATAGATAGACAGATGTATCCCCATCCATGTGCCTTTGCCTCATTTCAGCTGTGACAATTCTGGTGCCGAAGTATTAAAGCACAATTATTGACTGGATAAATTATAACACATTTAGTCAACTGCTCTACAAAGACTACACCACCGTCCTACAAACTTCAATATCAGTGTGTTTTTCCACCTTTGAAGGTAGTCCTGGATCAGCACCTAGGGTCTGTGTGGTGAGGCAGATTTCTGGAGAAAGAACAAGAATCTCTTTCCTGTTAAAAATTACACATCTGGGGACAGATTGTTTCTTTTAATCTCCAAGCCAAACCAACAGAGTTTTATCTCTATTTAGCAAGTCAAGAAAGAGGCTAAGAAAGGGTAAGCTGGAAGGACAGAGATCTCCCGTCTTTTGACTTCATCCTCTCTCTTTATTGTTCCAACACATCAAGGCTCAGTGCTATCCACCGAATGGCTGTGTCCCTTCAAATTCTTATGTTGAAGCCATAACTACCACTGTGACAGTTTTTGGAGATGGAGGCTTTGGGAAATAATTAAGAGTATAGGGCCGTCATGATGGGATTAGCGCCCTTACACAAAAACAGCCCAGAGCTTGTTTTCTCTGTCCCAGGTCAGAAAGAAGGGGTCATGGGAGCACAAGGCAAGATGCCTGCTGCCTACTAAGTCAAGAGAAGAGGCCTCAAAATGGAACCTACCTTCCAGGCTCCTTAATCTTAGCCTGCCAGCCTCCAGAACTGTGAGAAATAAATTTCTGTTGTTGAACCCTCTCAGTCACTGGTGTTTTGTTATGGCAGCCCAGGCTAATACACTCAGCCACAGCTGAAAGTTCCTAGATGGACTGGAAATTTGACTAGAGATGAACAGTCTGACTTGAGCACATGAGAACAAGTCTGTGTAACTGGAGCATCAAGACCAGAGGTTCTCACATGGAGGCCATCTTGCCCCAGGAAGAACATTAAGCAGTATCTGTCCAAATGTGGGAGGAGGTGCTCTGGGCGACTAATGAGAAGAGGCCAGAGATGCTACTGAACATCCTACAAAGCACAGGACGGCCCCCACAACACAGAATTATCCAGCCCCAAATTCGAGCAGTGTTGAGTTCGGGAACCCCTGTTCTGGTGCACTCCCTGGCATATATTACATCTTCAATAAACACTGTTGCATGAGTATGTGAATAAATGCAACCAATACTTAGAGAGCACCTTCTCTGCCAGGCAGGCCAGTGGCTACAAGAAAAACCAGGCACTGGTCCCTCTGCAGGTGCGTTCCTATTCCTGAACTTCCCGGGAGCACCAGGGAAGTGGTAGGTAGGGGTGACCTACTTTATCAATAGGCATAAACTCTCCAGGTGAGAAAGGAGATATCCAAGCATAGAGGGCACATGGATAAGGAGAGACAGATTAAAGTCAAGCGTGAGAACTGGAGATGCTCGCTTACACCATCAAGAGACACACTCCATCAGCCCTATAACCTGGCACCAAGTGAACATAAAGGACGTAATGGATATAACTGGGTGTATTCTTGCATGACCCCTGGGGCCAGACTGACTGGGTGTCCACCCGACCCCTTCACTTAACCAGCTGTGTGGAATAGAATCGCTAAATTAGCAACATGTGGCCTCCGTTTCCACATCTGTAGACTGAGGACCTAAAAAAGCCCTTCTCTAATAAGGTGATTGTGAGATTAGATAATGCCCAGAAAGATTATTATCATTAAATAATTACCGTTATTGGCATCTGTACTGCAGGGAACACTCTATGTGTGGTACTGAGGGTGGTGGGGAGGGGTGGCAATTAAGCGTGAGTTATCCGAGGGCAGAGCTATGCACATGCGTGCGCCGTCCCACAGCCGCAACAAAGAGGAATGGAGAGTGCCCCGGAGGCCCTGATGATTTGCTCACGGCCATTTAATCAGAGGATAGTACAAATTACCTGGCATTTGTCTTCTGGCTTGTTCTGAAGCACACCGCCTCAGCTACTGCTTTTCTTGCTGTTTATTTACATGTTTCTTTTTGGACCAAAATCTCCGTAAAATCGCTCTGGGGACATTTTTATCTTTTCCCTTCCTACGAAGTTGCATATATAAGTGAGCCATTAGAACTGAATCAGGTCAGTGAATCACAGTGAACGCCAATAAAAGTGAGGCAAAAGCACGCCTGACGCCAACACCCGCCATTTGTTTAACTCTTGAATGGATCTCAGGACACACTAGAAGCAACACACACAGATGTCACATTCTGAAGTCTCCCTGTTTCATCCAGTTCCCCTTGAAGTGAGGAGTGACAGGAGGGCTGGCCGCTGTCCTCAAATATTGCCGGGGGCTTGGATAGAAGGAAAGAGGACTTAGAAGTTGGAAAGAAAAACAAGAAAGGATTTTTAGTTTCCAGCAACCCAGGATTTAATATTCCCCAACACGGATTTTTCCCCACCTAATCCGGAATTCCTTGTGAGAGCTCTGAGATCTCCCAGGTCAGACTCACCTCCCTCGAGGCTTTACTTAAATGTCACTTTCTTCATGAGGCCTATGAAGCTGTCACCCCTGATCCCCAACAAATCCTGGATCAACTGATTTCGCTTAATGTACACTCTTTTTCCCAGAGCACTTTTCACCTTCTAACATATGATACTTTACCATGTTTTTTGGTCTGCCTGCCCCTTGTTGGAATGTAAGTTCCTTGATGATAAGAATTCTTGTCTACTCACTGATATATCCCAGGTGAGCAGACAGCGTCCAGAGCACACAGAAAGCACATCACAATACGTGGGATGCAGCACTGAATTAAGAGAACATCGATGCTTCACCCCTAAAGCCTAGGGTTAGAAATGAACAGCGTTCCCACCAACTGCCGGACAGGAACCTACGATGGTGTGAGATGTACACGGTCTCCAGAGAGAACAGCTACTCTCAGCAAGCACTGCATTTCAAACGAGGGATTCTGCATTGGATGCACCCGCCAACTTTCCACCTAGAAGCTTATAGCTCCTCCATTAGAGAATGATAAATGTCATTGTCATCATCAGAAATTTTCTGTGGTTTTCAATATGCTGGCTTTTACGCTGAAAGCCAGAGCATTAATAACGCAATGGAGGGGGTAGGATTATAAGTCTATGTCAGTGGCAAGGTTTCACATGTGTCACTTTGCAATAATAAAGGACTTCAGAGAGAGTGCTGGGGACGAGGCAGAACAGAACTACTTGCTTTTTTTTTTTTTTTTTTTAAACAGAGGATCGTGAAGACAGGACCAAAAGCAAATAAATGAGAAAAATGAGGGCAAACTCAATTAATCATTCCCCCTACTGACATTTTAATGCATTATTGTTATAATTACTCTGAAATGTCCTGGAAGAATCTACACCTTCTCACCCCACCCCGTCTATTTGTCAGGGCATGAAAGCTGAACTACAACCCTTTTCATTGGCTTTAATGTTTCAAGGAACTACCTCCCTGTTTCCAGGTACTGCAAAGGTTTTTTTTTGAAATATCAGCCTTGACTGATGACCAGGGATCATGTCACTCTCTTCTAGCTTTGACTTGTAGGTGGAGAAGAGAAAACAGTCTTCAAAATGCAGGGTCTGAATACAGTGCCGTTTTCAAGGTCCAAGCAGAGCTTTGATGTTCAGATTTCAACTTTAAATCTGCCCCAGGGTTTTGCTGTTCTGATCCAGTGGCACTAACTTAGTCAGAGGCTGGGGGTCTGCCTTGGAGGAGCCCACAATGTAGGGTTCCTGTCCTGCCTCGGAACGCTTAATATCCTCATCCATCACCCGAATCAATACGAAGCAGTCCCGCTCTCCAAAACAGAGCCAGGGTCGAGGACAGCCACACAGATTAAGTTAATTTAAAAGTAATAGAGTCAGATCGCTCCCATTACATTTATCCAACCAGCATCTCCAGCGACTGGCTGCTGTGGGGGCCAAGCCCACTGCAGACGATCATCCAGAAAACCCAGCAAAGCCACAGTGTTGATTTTATTTATTTTTAAATCATTCATAGTTTTCTTCTGCTGGGACGGATACCTTTAAACTTTCTTTGGGGGGAGGGAGTGCTGCCGAAATTCCCGTCTCTTGATCCCGTGACTAGCCTGGTCACTATCGGAAGAAAGCAATCTACACTTGCTGCTCAGAAGCTTCATGGATGTCCACCGCGAAGTACGTGTAACCGACAAACGAGGAAGTTCAGCCAACAGAGGTTTGAAAGACATCCTAGCACGAGACTCCGCACTCCGCTTCGAGCAGCTGCCCTTCAACAGACTCCACCATCAGAGCTCAGAGAGGACGCCACTCCAGGGTCGGAACAGCATCATCACCACCCTCTGCACTTCCTAGCTAGGTGACCTGGGCTGGTGACTTAACTTCTTTGTATCTCAGTTTCCTCTTGTGATGTGCATGAAGACAGTACTGACATCAGAAGGTTCCCGTGAGAATTCAAACGATCCATATGCTTGGCACACAATGAGCACTCGATAAACATTGTGAGAATCCTCCGTTAACAAGAATGGTCACTGGAAACCTCAAGAGTGGTCAAAGTGGTGGTGTTACCAAATTCTCTCCTTTCTTCCCTCCCTCCCTAATTTGCATTCACTCAAAAGTGCAGGGGACAATAAGAATAGAGGACAGGGACGCTAGAGCTCAGCAAGGAAGACTTCATCCCAAAGTGACATGTGCACTGAGACTATATAAAAAGGGGAGAAGTCCGTTCAGAAGTAGGGCAACCCAAGAGAGTAGGTCCAGCCAAGAGAGTAGGTCCAAAGGTCCTGGGGCAGGAAAGGCAACTGTTTAACCTTTAAATGGTTAAAGGAAAAGGGTCACTGAAACGAGTGGAGAAAGAAAGGGAAAGAGTATTCCCAGTGGTGGCCAGGGGTGGGAGGCAGGAGTGGGGGTCATGCACATATAATACTTTTATAGGATGTCTATGCCAGCATGTCACAGGCAAATTGAACATCCAATGTGAGATTAAAACAAGATGAACTCATTGCGTCTCTATCTTAGAACTAGGTCGGTCATTCAACCATTTCAATATTATCTTGCAGGAGCGAATTTATAGATAAGCCTGTGCAAATTCTGCCATCTGATTCCCTTTAGCATTAATAGTTCTGCCTGACAAAGCCATCTGCACCGGCCTCACACTCCACTCTAACTCTCTTATACATGAAGAGGCGTCATGATTTTTCACTGATCTGAAATTAAAATTTCCAGCCATAAAAAATATATTTAGATCCAAGGCTACATGTCACTTCTGAAATCTTGTCATTTAAATCACGTTAGGCGTTGAATGAGATATAGGTGAAATTTAACTTTCACTGCATTTTAGTCTCGATCATGGCAAATTTATAACCCAGGAGTAAATCTTGCTGTCAAGGAAAATGTCTTCACTAAATCAGATTTGTTGCTTCCCTCCTTCCTTCAATACTTCTCTAAAATTGGAATGCTTTTCAATAAAATTCAGTGGTTCCGTTCCTTCCTGGCCACAAAGGGTCTATGGGCACCGCCAGGTTAGCTGCTGGAAACTTCAGAATCTCCTCTAATAGCGTATTCAGTATTCGGGTTTGTTCAGCAAATGGGGTATTGAATATTTCTATTTAAATCCATCTTGATTAAATCTAAAGCAACTGCTTGGGGAATGGTCACCAATCAGTTTTCTCGTAGCTGAATTCCATCACAGCTCTTATCCCCATGTGGCTTTGAAGGGAACACCTGACACTGTTGGCTCGTCTTTCTCAAACAAGTGTGTCCCCTGCCCTTGTGAATGCAAGTTTTCCTTTGACTTCTGGGACTTTGGTCTTCTCAGCAGAGTCCTCCTCCCCCAGGTGTCTCCTAAAGGCTGGTGTCACTCATGGCTCATGACAACTTATTTTCACTCAACCACACTGTCTCCGGTCACTTTCATCAGCACTAAGGCATTAATTTGTGCAACCATGAGAACACTTATTGAATCTTTATTGCCAGTTCTGACTTGTCTCCTGAGTGGCAGATGCATCTAACCAATCGGTTTCTGAGACACCTCCCCTTGTTTGTCTAAAACAGAACGAATCTCAGGATCCAGTTGTGTAAACCAAAACCCTTAACATCATCTCTCTGTCTGCTCTCCACAACCCGCATCAAGCCTCGTCAATCTCATTTCCTAAATACCCCTCAAAGCAGTCCACTTCTTTCCCTGGCCCTCGTCTCCAGTCAGAGCTAGGTAAGTAACCGTCACCACTTACCTGTGTTACTCTGGGCGCCTCCAAGGTGACCTCAGACTGCAGGCCTCCTCCATCCATTCCACCATCCTCCCCATAGTCCCGGTCACTACCTAACAGAGAACTCTGATCACCTTGCTCTCTCCTTCTTCATGACATTTTAGGGCTTCTCATTTCCCTTAGGATAGAATACAAACTCATTACCGCCCACATCTCCAGTCTCCTCTCTTACACTTTCACTCTGTCCATGAGCTGTCCTGGACTTTTTTCCTCAAATGTGCCATTCTCTCCCTAATCTCTGGGTCCTGACGTGTTGTCCCCTTTGCCCGAAACCCACGGTTCCCCTGGCTCCCCCATCCAACTCTTCCATATTCTTCAGGTTTCACAGAGTCTGTAACTCCTCTCAGGAAGTCATCCCTGAGGTTCCAGGCTAGATAAACCACTCATCTTGCTTTTCTTCCCACAGCCTGCAGGTCACCTGTTGTCCTTTGACTGCAATGAGGGCACTGGTTCCACTCTGTTCACCGAGCACAGAGACTGGCATAGAGTCAGTGCTCTATACACCTTTGTCAACTGTTACAGAGGCGGTGGGGGTCAGTCTACATTCCTACCCCGTTCCAGAGGTGAGTCAGCCTTCATCCTGAATGAAGTCAATGACAAGTTCCTGTCTCATTCAGACTGTTGCACCACTAATCCCATTAGAGACACTCATGTCATATCCTTGGATTTGTCTGCAACTCAACAGTCTTCATTTCTTACTGTTCGCTGTTCATTAACTGTTCGTGAGCACATCTTGCATCCCAAACTGGACCTTCTGATTTATGAAACCCCCACCACTCCCAGATCTACGCCTTAGTACTTACTTGAAAGTCCACTGATGGATCAGTGATGGCATTTCCAGTAAAAGCCTGATTCCCTTTACCCGTAATTACGAAACATGCTGCAGCTGACTAATACCCATTTAACCACAATTTTACAATAAATCCCTAGGCTGAAAGTTTTAATTTATAGAAATGTTGCACCATCTATTAAAAAATACTAATTAGTCTTATGTATATTTTGTCCTCCTACCTGCCTCGAATTCCCTAAAGCACTATTTCAATTAGACCGTTTTTACAAGCAACTCATCTATGATGATTTTGACAGTCTGACATGAGGGTTACTGTATAAATATCAGTAACAACAAAAACATTTTTAATAAACTAAACTTTTTTTTTGGTAATGTGCCAGAACAGACATGGATAAAAGAAATGCAGAAAATGACTGAAGTTTTAAAGAAGGGAAAAATGTCTCCGTCGTTCTAGAACTGTGTGTATACACAGCACGTGTATCTATATCAAAGTTAAACCTGTGTTTGGACACACACGATTTCACTAAAAGCCTCATGTAATTTAAAACTTGAATAACTCAGAATATCCAAATGATAGAGGCAAATTGTAAACAATATATTTACGCATCTAACCCATATCCTCTAAGAGAACGTAAGGATAATCATGAAAGCAATTTATGAAGTCATTCAAGCAGAGCCAGAAAACTCAAGTTGGAAAATCAGATGGGACAAAGTCTTGTGACAGGTGGAAGGTGGCCAGGCAAGAGGAAATGCACCGTGTTATTTTAGGAACGTGACTCTTGCATGGTATTCATAACTCACATTTTCTCATCACCTATAATACAAAGTTTAAAGTAAATGCAAGGGCTTATGAAGGAAGACCTGATCTCACCGAATAAATAAGAACAGATCTATCTGTGTGCATGCATTTCCCCGTTTTCCTCCCCCCTTTTTGTGCCATCAGAATAGGAAATGCTGTCTGGGATAAAAGGGAGTTTGAAGGTCACCCACATTATAGTCAACTTGCCTTGGATTTTAATTTATGTGTTTTTTAAATGTGGACAGCATCCAGATGGTAAGTTTTCCAACGGAGATGGATAAATTAATAAATAAATAACCCAGGCATCCCTTCAGAGGACATGCTGCTATTCTGACTTGTTCATAAATAATACCTAGTGTTTTAGCTGTTTTTGAGGGCGTGCTAGGAATGTGAATGGTAGCTAGGACACCCCTGGTCACCTTTAGATAATGAGCCCGCCTTTAAACAACAGACACCTTTCTCTTTTGTTCTAGGAGGCAAATTTGAAGCATGTGAAAATGGAAGAATGAAGTAATAAGCAAGGTCTCCAGATTAACTCTAACTCAGACCTGTGTCAGTCATGCTTGCTAAGCCGTGTCTAGATGATACATGCAGAGTTCTTGCAAGACCATCACTTGAGATCTGATGCTGGCCCGGATACCCATAGTCTTTCAGAGGTAAAAATGAAAAAGTTCTTAGTGTGCAAGACAAGGGACATTTTAGGGACTCTGCAGGCCCCCTTTTCTCTGGAAACATCCACACAGAGGACCACAGGATAGGCCCATGCCTGCCATATTGCTCTTACTCCATGGCCATAGCCAACTGGACCAGGCATGAACTGCCTGAGCCAACTGGACCAATCAGTTTATCTTTCCTGGGTCTTAGGTCTTAGGCCCAAGGGACCGTCAGCACCAACCCATAATCTATGAACTCAAGAAGGCTCAGGAACCAGTATGTATCACAATGACTGAGAGAACCTATTTACATCAGAAGATACAAAGGAAGAAACCAGAAAGATAGAAATGGGGTATGTAAAATAAATAAACAAATTAATTAACTAATTAATTAATTATGTCCACTTTCTAGTCCCTTTCTTGCCACAGTGGTGCTTTTGTACTCCATGAGACACTCCTATATATTTATGATCAACTATTCTTGTGTGTGTCAGCTGACCAGAATGGATTTCTGTTCTGTCATGAATATAAACAAAGCCACAGCATATGACAATTTTCTGATTTCAAATTGTGACATGACTTCCTTTTTTGATGGCTACCCGGCAATAAAACATAATATGGCGTCAGGTTTGACTACAAATAGTAAGGTCTGTGCATATTTGGAAATGCAATCATAATACCTCAGCACTCCTGTTCCTCTGTTTGAACTAAATAATTTTCTTCTGACTGAATTAACAACAGGATTTAATGAAACCACATATTTCATAATGTGGTTGGTCATGCATTTCAGTTTTGTTTGGAACCAGAATCACTTCTCTCCCAGAATATGACAGATTAAACTATTAAAAATGTATAGGCAGTAATTAGTTTATCACTGCCAGAAACACAAGAATATTTTCTAGTATAATACGGATGTCATCAGAAAAAGATCACTTTGAAAGAACTCTTCTATTAAAAAAAAAAAGGCATAACTTTCAACAGGATATTAAAAGGGTATCGTTAAAAGTGCTTCTCTTTTCAATGGAGGACTCCTTTTCTCTCCTTCAGAACAAAGAACCATGCAGATTCTGATTTCCAGTAAGCCACTGACTTATCCTTTCAGTAATTAATGGATGCTTTGATACTAAGGAATCCTAAAGAACATTTTTCAAGCCTTAAATGCAGGGTGAGCTGATTCACACATAGCACATCTAAAAAGATCTGGGGAATAAATAATCACGAGTTGCAAACACTTGCCCGGAGCATTTGGGTACCAACCAGATTTCCAACAAGGGATGTGATTTTTTATTATAACAAGGAAAATTACTTACTGAAACACAAAAATGTGCCTCTCTTCTAACCCCTGGCCTTGTCCTATAGACATACACACACACATTCCCCAGGCACTCATTTAGCAAATCCTTACCAAAAAAAAAAAAAAAAAATCACATTGGCTGTGGGGCACATTTTTTTTGACAGATTCGGAAATCTGTGCTCACGAAGAAAGTTTATTTCTTTGGCGAGGCCTCTGACTATGTTAAAATCAGATTAAGCTAGCCTACAGGTAAATTTTTGTCAGTTGCTTGGCTTAAAATATGAATTGGCACTTGAAAATACTTGGAGACATTAGATTTAGCACGGTAGAGAGGCTTTTTCAGGTAAGGAACAAATTATTTTTAAGCAGGAGTTTGCTCTCAGTGAGGATCCTGCACATCTAAGACTCTGTCTGCTGAATGGGGATCTGAGGAGCTGATTTACTGGGACACAAGCCCACTGGGTGCAAACTGTACCTCCCAGGACAGGGGTGGGGCTGGACAGCTGTGGCTCTGAGGGGAGGCTGTCAGCCACCTTTTATGACCAGAAGCAGAAAAAAGCAGAGGCAGTGAAAGCCATTTTAAGGGACTGTTCCGGGGACAGTCAGGGCACTGGATGGTATACAGAGAGATGTCCTCACCCTCACAATGCTCTCCGGAGCCAGATCTGCCCAGAAGGTAGGTCTTCTCTGCCCTATTAATTAGTGATTTTTAAAAATCTTTTGGAGAAAACCCACTTTGGATTAATATAATGAGCTCCATCCCCAACTGACCCTATTAAATAGCTCCTAGGGGGGAAAACACTATGATAAAAGGAAAAAAAACACCCTAGAATTTAAATTTTCCTAAAGAGAATACAATACCCATGCCGACTCTCAATGACTGCTGTGCATGAGTCTTGTTTCGACTCAGTAGTAGGAATAAGAAGAGCCGATAATAGTAACAATCATTGTCAGGTACTTGTCTGTATGCTGGGCACGCTGCCAAGTACCGTCAACACATACTTGTTCTGTTTGATACAATCATCTTCTATGTATTTTCGTTCCCATTTTTAAGATGAGAAAACGGAGACTTGCAGAAGTCAAGCTGTGTGTCCAGGTCACACAGGCAGGAGCGAACGGGCTGTCATTCACACTCACGTCCACGTCTGAGTTCAAAGCTTTGGAGCTTATTTACCACATTGTTCTCTGTGTCTCTGAGATGAGCAGAAAGGGGGTGCTGGTGGAAACCATAACTCCACCGAGGGACAAAAAGATACCTGCACGATAAGGACTTGTCTAGGAAGTAAAACACATGGGCGAGTAGTTAATGTGAAAAAAAAAATTGAATGTCAAAAATAACTCATTTTCAATCTTTTAAGTATGAGGTTTCTGAAACCTCTGTATCCGAGAAAGACTACGGCTAATCAAAGGCCAACGTTTAACACAGTCATCATCAAACCCTTGTATGTGATAAAAGCTGCTTCAGCCCTAACGGATCAATTCCATTATGGCTATTTATGCAGTGACGCTAGTAAATCTATGAGAAATAAACCGGCCTCACTTACATCATTGATTACCAAGTCTGAAGACAGATAGCATTGCATTCTTTAATGCATGGGTTGCAAAATCATTTTTTTCTTTAATAACATGCTCTATTGAAAAAGAAATCATTTAAGCATCATGACAATACAGCATTGCAATTTCTATTAACCTTTTTGAAAAACCTGTGATTATAAATAAATCAGTAAAATATGAGAAAGGATATAAAAATGGTTTGCCTTTTAAAAGCCAATACTTAAGGAAGACAATGCTTGAGGTTTTCTCTTATAACTCAGATAAAAATTAATTAGGTTATCACTGAAAATTCTACATAGCCTATCCCGACTATTTTTTTCCAAGCAGATTGGTTTTATTGTGCCTTTACGCTAAAACATTGATAATTTTTACATTGTTCAAAAGAGGGTGGTTCTGAAACTTGATTTTTAAGGATGGGTAGATACTAAAGGGAAAAAATATTAGAATAATTGAGGTCATATAAAAAGAATTCAAATGGGAAAGAAATTACTCCAGAATGGTTATGTTTTACATTTGTCAAGAAAACAAAAATCTTGGCTCCCTTTTGAAGTCCTAGTAACTTAAATCTCAATTAAAAAATAATAGATGAAAATTTGGTTACTGTAATAAAGGAAAAATAGTCACCAAAAGAACTAGAAAAAAGAAGAGGTTTTCCATCATACCGAATTGAGAATTCCTAAAAAATAATTGTAGGTAGAAGCACACATACACCACACACTGTCAGAGCGCTTCCCAGTGCTTCTGCCAAGGTCACACAACTAGATTCTCGAAGGCCGAAGCAAAACGTAAAGCAAAGTTCCCCACGATAACATTAGTACATCTGCATCAAGAATATGAACGTTGCTATATATATGCATTCAGACCTATAATTTTTTTTACAATACGCTCTTCTCCTAAGTGCAGAGGTGGGTAGTGACAGCTACGACACCACATATTAAAAATTTTTAGTGTTGCATCCCACTCCCTGTTACAGCGTCTAACTCTGGCTTCACTGCCCACATACACAAACCTTCTGGTCTAACTCCCAGCCTATTACATAAACATCTCTTCCTAACGGGGGTCACAAGCATGACTTTCACACTGCAGGAAGGTCACTCTCGTACTAATGAACAACAAGAAAGTGCTTTAAGTGTAGGTCTTAATGACAAAGGTAGCAACCCGCTCTTCAAGACTGATAATTATTGAAAATGTGGTAAATAACTGATACTGGCAAATAGGAAAATCTCCTGTCAAGACAGACAGACACAGACACAGACAGACACAGACAGACAGACAGACAGACACACACACACACACACACACACACCAAAGTCTAATTCATGATCCTAAGCCCAGTAATAAGAATTCTAAAGCATTTATCAGACCTACTGAGTTTAAATTCATTCATTAATTGATCAACTTTTATCAGATAACGCAGTAGGGGTTCAAGAAGACCTGCCTCCAAAAACGTTTACCTTCTTTCTTCAAATACCCACTTGATATAAAGGTAGCAAGCAGTGAAATGCCGAAAAGATTCCAGAGATGTGAGTAAAGTGGAAAATCCACACACAGCTAATGAAACTCAGCTCAACTCTGATCTGAGTCCACCTTCCGTTCCACCCGCTGACATACAGGGGGTGCAGCCTATCTCAGTCTAATGGAATGGGAAATCAAAAGCGGTCTGTCACAGTAACACAGCCAAATACACTTGTGACATTGCCTGGAATTCAAAAAGGTGTATGTTCTATAACTTTCTTCTAGCAAACACACCACAAAGATAAAGTAGTGGATTTTCATTATAGCTATTGCCAAAATAAATTACATCAAGGAAAGATGGAGACATGGGGGATCAGTAACAGTGTCTTAAAAAAATTTTTTTTTTGAAGATTTTATTTATTTATTTGATAGACAGTGAGCGAGAGTACAAGTGGGGAGTGGCAGGCAGAGGGAGAAGCAGACTCCCTGTTGAGCAAGGAGCCTGATGCAGGACTCCATCCCAGGACCCTGGGATCACGACCAGAGCCGAAGGCAGACACTTGACCAGCTGAGCCACCCAGGCATCCCAGTAAGTGTTTTGATAGAAAAAGAAATTCATTAATGACTACCACCAGGTTCAGCTAAACCAAAGTACTGAATTAAGGCACAAAGCATTTGGAAAACGATGAAAGTAAATGTCTAGAAAGAGTTGACAGGTACCACTAAACAGACTCTCATAGTAACCTTATTTCATTTGTCTTTTCAATAATGACCACACTCCGACTTCGCTGAACCTCTTCATGCCTGAAAAGACAATTATGATATGTCCTAAGATAAGTTTTTCATTGAGGATTCAAGTATTCCTCAATATAAGTGAGGTTAATAACACTGTCATTGAAGGATTATCACACAGTATTTTGTAATATTTTTTTAAAAGATTTATTCATTTATTTGAGAAAGAGAGCCCTCGTGCTTTGGAGGGAGGAGCAGAGGGAGAAAAAACTCAAGTAGACTCCAAACTGAGCGTGGAGCCCAATGGAGCTCAATCTCACAACCCTGAGATCACAACCTGAGTCAGACGCTTAACCGAGTGCGCCCCCCAGTATCTCGTAAACTTATCTGTATTTTTTGATAAACCTTACATTTATCCAGGTTCTAATATGTCCTAAAATACAATAATATCCGGGGCCTTCCTTAATGTTTACCAAAGACCAGGAAAGTAAATTTTAACTTCTTCATATGCAAGACTTGGCATTGCCAAAGTTGTCCCTGGGATCTCAAAACAGTCTCTCTGGGTTTCCATATCAGTTAAAAAAGGAAGATTTTCACACCATCTAAAATTCAGAAATTTTAGTTATTTTTAGTAACCGTGCCTAGAAATGACTGTTTTGTTTACGGATTGTGTGTTTTTTGTGTATTTATCCAAGGATGATGGAGAGGAAAGTAATACGTATTCAAAAACAATACTTGGAGAAATGCATTAACAATCAGAAACATTCCAAACCAGATGGAGCCCTTCCTAATAACTAAAGAAAAATGGCTGAATACAGGGTGCCTGGTTGGGTCAGTGGGAAAATCACGTGACTTTTGATCTTAAGAGTAGTGAGTTCGAGCCCCACATTGGAGGTAGAGATTACTAAAAAATAAATGAAGTTTAAAAAGAAAAAAACAAGAAAAAGAAAAATGGCTGGAGAAATCCCAGCAAGAAGATATAAGGAAAACTGAGAGACCAGAGGTGGGGGGAGGAGGGGTCTTTGGCTAAAATTTCCAAGTGGCTGCACACTGGGAAAATGTACATTTGTATTAGCACTAACGGACAGTTCAGGTGAATGTCATCATAAATGACTTTGATCAATTCCATCTTTAGCAGAGGAAAAGTTCTGATTTCCGGACGGACTATGAAGGTAAAAACCTTAACATCTGCTTGCTAATATATTCATATCTGAGATTGATTCAGGGTTGTGTGTAAATATAACACAGAGGTATAATTTACTAAATAGAAAACAGGCATTGTTACTGTTCCTTTCTGTTTTATTAAACTATTTAGAAAAGGTAATTTAACCACAAATATGTAGCAGTAATGTTAAGCTGCAGTCTTTTGAGGTCAAATTTAATTAATTAGTGGAGTATCTTCCTAAGTAATGAGATCATTTTGTTTTGAATTTACTTATCATATTATTTTAATAAACATACAATAAGAAGGCTGAAGAACAATTTAAAAAAAGGCCAAGAAAAATAAGAGACTTCAGATAAACAATATATTACCAAGCAATCAATTACCTATTTTTATGAACAAAATAATAGCTTTTATTTCTGCAGAAATAATAGTTCTACAGAAAAGCCACTTAACAGCTTATGTGTAAAATGCCTTTGAAAAGCTAGTGCCACTAGGTTTGTTATCTTAAGCAGTTGCTGGGGTGAATTTCAGACCCAAAAAGTGTATCATTCTAGCTCTTAGCAAATCGATTTACTAATCCACCCAAGACTCTATCAATCCTGAAGCCAATCTTTCTTCCTATCACCAAAAACCAGGGTTCCATCCCCATTCATAAGATCATTAGACACGTCAAATAAATTGGAGGTCCTATTCAAATCCCAACTCCCTGCCAGTTTTCATCTCCACCTCCATCGTTCACACTGTAAGCTACTTAAATTGAACAAAGCCTGTTGGGCAAGACCTGCTGAACTTTCCACCCTCTCCTGAGCCAACGGAAGGTGACAAGCATTGTGCCTGCCAGTCAGTATGTCATAACAAAATGCCCATCCATACTGATTCCGGTGTGCCAGGGGCTGGCCCTGGGACCAGATTTCACTAAAAGATAGAGACGTCTTATGAGCTAGTTCTTGTGAACCTGAGCTCCAAGGCTCCTTACATGTCTAAATTAACTATGATAGAGAGTAGCAGATGCATTCCTTTATTTTACAAGAAATTTAAATAGGTCACCTGCAAAATACAAGGTTCTGTGCTTGGCAGTGAGGTTAAGGAAATTAACAAGAGAGTGATGGTTCATGCCCACTGACACTGGTAGAATAGACACGTACATCAGCCTTCACTGTGAGCCTTCAGGACTCTAGAAAATTCACAAGAGTACTAATGAGGGTATGAATAAAATTTTATGTAAACTTTATATATTCTGTACATTAGAAAGTAGAAGACTAATTAGTCCTGTAGAAAATAAAAATCTGTTCCTTTCTCTCCAGATTCTTTACTATTTTGGAGGGGGATTCAGGGGAGCACAGAAAACAATACCAGAGTCTAAATGAAGCCCTTAATCCAAGAAAAAAGAAAAACAAAAAGGAAAGAAAAGACACCTAAATTTCAGGAAGTTTATTAGCCCCATATTAGGAACTTACATCTGGTGGGGGAGAGTAATTACTATTACAGACAGTTTCAGAATTTGTATACAAATCCACCAAATTATATTATCATATAATACCGAAGTTTGTATAGCACGCTGAACATTTTTTTTTTTTTAATGAGGTGGAGGGTGGGGAGGGGCAGAGGGAGAGGGAGAGAGAGAGAGAGAATCTTAAGCAGACTCCCCGCCTAGCATGGAGCCTGATGTGGGGCTCAATCTCAAGATCCTGAGATGATGACCCAAGCTGAAATCAAGAGTCGGACGCTTAACCACCCAGGCACCCCGCATCCTGAACATTCTTAATTCATGAAGGTAAAGGCAGACACGGTGAACTGTAACACAAAAAACCTTAGCTCTGAGATTAAACACCCTGGATATGAACCCTTAATTGATCACCAATTCTAGCCCAACAGTAAACTGTGAAAGCCAAGACAGTGTATTTTTTTTTTCCCAAGACAGTGTATTTTACATAAAGGATGTAGTACACAGATGAATACAGAGATTATGGCTTTTTCAAACAGAGATTTCCAGCTTCTTTTGGAAAAAGCTGGACGTTCTGACTAATGTTGGCTTATATTCCCAAACGTCAACAATCCAAAAAGCATTTTTAGATAATTCCCACCTTTCACCTCATGTCATATGGCTGGTCCCCAGAGAACCTCAGTTTATCCCAAATGCACGCTCTACAGAGCTGTGATGGTTGTAACAGGGAGAAATGGAAACACCCAAAATGTCCACCAATGAGGCATTGCTAGAATAAATTATGTCACACCCACACGACAGACAAAAATTAATCAACCACTCTGTGATACTCAACTAGGCACTTTATAAATATTGTAAGTTTAGGTCCTCCAAAAACTCTCATGAGGTAGACATTAGTATTAAATGTCAGTTTACAGATAAAGGAACAGGTTAAATAGAAGCCCAAAGCCACACAGCTCATAAGTGGCAGTGATGAGATTTGAACTAGTGATCTGGCTCAGGGTCTCAGTGACGCAGCATTTAAGTATCATGATGCAGACAGCTACTTACTGACAACAGAAGACTTCCATCATCTAGTAAGTGGGGATGAGCCTATGAAACTGTGTGCATTCTATAGGCACGAAGTATATGCCTATAAAACTGGCATTTCTAAAAAGGATTATGTATTTGCAAGATAAACATGTCCTTTCTTCTTAGCTCATGTATTGTTTGAATTATTTTATAATGAACATATATTACTTCGATAATCAAAAGACTATGAAACTATTTGCACTTTGAGAAAAAAATTACGTTTTATGTTTTCAGGGGCTGCCTTTGTACCTGCTTCTGCTTAGAAAAAATAAGGTCTCTGAAATGACATTAAATTACTCATTGTCTTGTTATTTTCTTCCCTGATCTTAAAGTAAAATCTGTTGATTCTGAAAAATTTGTAGAATGCAGCAAGGTTCAAGTAAGAAAATTAGATCTCCTTTTTTGAAGGAGTGAAGAATCTTTCAAAATATGGAAAATATTCATAAAACGTGAGTGGAACAGGCTATGATTCACTTCGATACTGACTATAGTTGTATCTTCCCCCCTCCAGCCTCTGCCAAATATTGGAAGTAAATAGTTCAAAACGGTAGCAGGGATCATTCCGTGATCACTTGAACATGGCATCTAATCTCAGACCACCGAACTCCTGAAAATTCAGTGTGAGGCTCTGAGATTTCGTTCACGATGACTCTCTTACCTCAATTTTCTTTCCTGACAAGAGATACCAGTTCCTAACCGATGTTTTTATGGAAAAGATGTTTCTAACACGTGATGATTAAATGATGCAATGTCTACAGAGGTCTCTAAGTACACACAGTGGGGACCTTTTGAAGACCTACCTATCTTTATTACCCCAGGAGTCGTTTTGATAGAAGAACTATCAAGATGGGGAACTATCTTTTACTTCTCCACACCTAATGCAGGAGGTTCCCAGAGGGACTGAGGGAATACGATTTTGAAAATCTCTTCTGAATGATGTGGCCAGGGTGCTACGCCCCAGCTGTAACCCGTTTCTTCCGCAGAGTTTGCTTCTATAGGTCCTGGTTCCACTTTGTGCCCCCAAAGACTAAGGGGATTCCTTCTTCCACGAGAGTCCCTTTGAAAATCTCAAGACCCGCTATCACATTCTATCTGCACACCGCGGTTCATGCCAAGCATCTGCTCTCCAGATGAGGCAGGTTCGAGCACCGGCATCCATCAGTCCCGTGTGTCTTCCAGATCTGATGCTTCCTCTTCCCAGTCCGCACCCTCGTTCCCACGGTATCTGGGGCCTCCTTCTTCCCAGGTTAGTGGCTCATCCAGCCCACTGGGTCCCTCAGAGTCTACTTCCGACCCATCTTACTCCAAATGAGGAGTGGATCAGATAAGTTTTATTAATGTGTTCAACAGAGATAAAACTTTTATACTTTGTTCTTTCCCTCACGTTAGCATTTAAGAGGCAACAATGCCTTAACTCAAACGGGGGAACTTCAGGCACCCTGGACACTGACTTAGCCTCAATCCTTTAAAGAGACTGGTCTGGGATACCTGAGTAGCTCAGAGAGTTAAGCATCTGGCTTTGGTTCAGATCATGATCCCAGGGTCCTGGGATCGAGTCCCCCATCTGGCTTCTTGCTCAGCAGGGAGCCTGCTGCTTCTCCCTCTGCCTCTGCTGCTCCCCCCCTTGTGTGTGTTCGTGCTCTCTCTCTCTGACACAAATGAATAAATAAAAACCTTTAAAAAAAATAAAGAGACTGGTCTACAGGAAAGAGGGGTCCATTTCCCAGAGTCTACAAATCATCTAATATTTGGCTCCAAATCTAGTTCCTGCGCAAATCATGGGATTCTAGTTTTTTTTTTTTTAAGATTTTATTTATTTATAGACAGCCAGCGAGAGAGGGAACACAAGCAGGGGGAGTGGGAGAGGAAGAAGCAGGCTCACAGCAGAAGAGCCTGATGTGGGGCTCGAACCCATAACGCCGGGATCACGCCCTGAGCCAAAGGCAGACGCTTAACCGCTGTGCCACCCAGGCGCCCCATGGGATGCTGGTAAACACTGCAACTCTGAGCATGGTGGAGAGGCATGGTGTTCATACATGAGCATTTTATCCGAACATGGAAAAGCAGACTGATAACGACTGTTTCTGTTTTGTTTTGTTTCCATGCACCAGTAGTAAGGAATGAGTGAAAATTACATAAATTTGATTTTAGAAAAATTGCTTGATTTTGAAGTAACTTCTAGTTAAGATTCACCCTGCTGGTCTCTTAGGTGTCATGAAGTCAAGGGGCTTGTTTGTTTTCTTCCCTATGAAATTCCCAAATGCTTATCGCAATGCCGGCTTCTCAATGACTACAGAGGCAGGCACTGGACTGGGATGGGGTGAGGTTGGGCCAGAGGACAGGCAGCTGGCAACCTCATAAACTTTTCTGTATAGGCACTGGACAACCTTCTAGTGAATGAATCGGCACAGAAATGCAGTGCATAACTCTCAGGGCTCCTGCCTTAGCTCATGAATGAAACTGATAATCTCAATCTAAAACTCCCAAAGGCACGCCTTTTAACTCTGCTACAGTAATTGCTCATGTACATATTAGCAGCTCTCAAAAACCTGGACCTCACTGACTAATTGGAACAATCTGTCTTGATATGCAGATGTAATGGTTGTTAATAGAAGAGCTACACTCTGGAAGAACAGACCTTAAAAAGATCATTTTTGTGAGCTGCACGACTAACCCTCAGCCTCACAGCGTGAGGCAACAGGATGAATGTGTTTATCTGGGAGTAACTAATTTATTTGGGCCTTTCACATCCTTAATACGAGAGGTAGTTTTAGGGGAGGATTTGCTTCTTTAAACGTCCTTTTTATGAATGAATTACATGTTTTTCTTCTCAGGATTTAGAGCTCCTTACCCTTTAAAACCACTGAGACAAGAAGATGAAGAGACAATACGAGAATGCTGGGTTCTTAATACATATCACTGCTTACTCTATTATGGGACTGTATCCACAGCAGCAGACACTTCGCAGTGAACAAGACAGACAGGGCCCCCTCCCCCCCCAGAAGCTGACATGCAGCGTATGGGGGTGGGGTGAGGGAGGCCAGTTAATAAACAAGTAAACAAATCAATAAGTAATTTCAAAAAGTGACGGGTGCTATGGAGAAAATGAAGCTGGGTAATAAGAAACAGAGGGACTGAGCTGAGAGGAGAGAGCGTGGAATGTCCTGATGGGTAGGATTCAGAAAGGAATGAGCCACAAGAAGGGACAGTGGGGGAGAGAACATTCCAGACCCAGTGAAAATGAGGTGGGGAGGTGGAGGGGTGGGAGGGGTAGGAGCCACATGTGGTAAGGCCTTGTAGGGAAAAGTAGGATTTGGGGATTTCTCCAACATGTGACCGGAAACCACTGGAAGATTTTTTTAAACAAAGCAAAAATGTAACGCAATGCGAGTGTCTTGAAGAACACTCTGGTTACTAGATAAGGACTGGATGGTGGGGGGCAAGAGAGAGCTCTCGGGAATCTGTAGCAACGGTCAAAGGCGGACACGGTGATGGCCCGAACCAGGGTGAAAACAGTAGCAAAGAAAAGAAACAGATGAATTGAGGATGTGCTGTGCAATGTAAGTAGAGATCCGGACACAACACCAGCAGCTAACACCAAGCGAGCTCTTAGCTTGTGCCGGGTCCTGCTCGAAACACTGGCGTCTCTCAACTCAAAGTAAGACTCCGAAAAGGGGCTTTGTTTTATTATTACTGTGTTTCATCAATTCACTAGGGGACATTCTTCTTTTTTCTAAGATTTATTTATTTATTTGAGGGGGAGGGAGGGGCAGAGGGACAGAATCCTGAAGCAGACTTCCCTCTGAGCACAGAGCCCAATGTGGGACTCGATCCCAGGACCCATGATACCATGACCTGAGCCAACACCAGGAGTCAGACTCTCAACCAACTGAGCCACCCAGCTGCCCTGACATTCTTCTTCAGTGTACAAGAGATAGTATGTAATCAAAACTGCTCCATAATCCATATAACACAAATAAAATTTGAATATTACATAATCAACAATTTAAAAGAATTTTAAAAAATGAAACAAAGTGCTATAAAATATTACAGACTGGTCAGTGATCCATGCTTTTTTATCCTAAACTTGCTTTTTTTTTTTATACAGGAAATATAAAATTTATCACTAGGGATAAGCATCCCTATCTTATCTCTCTTGATTAGCATGTATGTCCCTCAAAATAATCAGAATTCAACCTCTTCTCTGTATATCTCTAGCACAGGCCACCATCACCTCTCTTGAAATATAATCACCTTCTGACTTCAGTGTCCACAGGTGTTTCCTATGGTCAAGTGCAGCCAGAAGGATCCTTCTGAAACATAAGGCAGATAATGTCCACTCTCTGCTGAGGACATTCCAAGGGCTTTCCATCTCGCCTGGAGTAAAAGCCACAGAGCTGCCCATGGTCTACCAGGACTCATATCATCGGGACCCCAACTATTTTGCTGACTGCACTCCTATCACTCTGCCCTTTGCTTGCTCAAACGTTCAGGGCAGGCTTCTGCCTCAGGGCCTTAGCACCTACTGAAATAAAAGCCGCTTGAGGCCAGGGCATTCTTTGTCCTACACAGAGAAGGCTCTATTTATCAACTGAATGAAGACTGTTGATAATTCAGAAATGAAAGAAGAGTGTAAGAATGTAATTTAAACATTTTATATAACATCAAGGCATGGAAAAGAGCTCCCCACTGAACTATGTTGGGGGTATTTCCCCCATGCAGGCAATTCTCTCATCATTAGCCTCTCAGGATATTACCAACCAAAAAAAAAAAAAAAAAAAAAAGAGAGAGAGAGAGAGAAAGAAAAAGAGCTCCATGGTCAACTGAGTTTGGGAGATTCCTAGTTAAATGAAAATTGAGTAAGTTCTTCTGCTGGAGTATTTGTTAATAATTTTACTTTGTTAGTCCATGATCAAGCTATAAGAGAAAGGTATAGTAGGCAGCATTTCTATCTATACCTGACCATAGATACTTTTTGTGCAGAGTATTTAGGCCAACTAACAGAATCCAGAAAATGTACCAGGGGCTGCTACATATGGTTATGATGTTTTAGCCCACATTTACCCTGCCAATAAATAAATTTGAATAAATAAGGTGATCACAAGCAGAGACAGAGACTAGAGCAAATGTAAAGGCAGAAACAGGCTGAGAAATGGAAGGAGGTAGTGGGATGCCTTCTTCCACCCCTAGCTTCCCTGATCAGGGAATGGTGAACACTGAGGCATATAGTAAGAAGACTCCCAGAAATACTGAACTTTATAAACCAATGCAGTAAAGGTTTTAATAGGGAGATTCGGAAATCAAAGCTCTATCTATCTAGTAAAAGCTGGGACTTAGGAGTCATTTTACTATTAACCCAAATATCTTTCATATATTAACCTGAGTTTTAAAGCCCTGTCTTCTAAGATCTCCTCAAACATTCAAGAGATGAAGTTTGTATTTTTAAGTAAAATTAGGTTTTGGTGAATTTGCCCAGCTGGTCTCACTGTATCGTAGTAAATGTGCCCAAAGCTAGATCTGTGCTCAACACAGCGCCGGGCCACGCAACCGGGGAGGGAAGCTTCAGGAGTTTCCTCTCCCTTCTATTAAAGGGTGGGGTGGGGAGGAACTATGAAATTCTACCCTGGGGATTTAAAGGGGAAATAGACTTTCTTTCAATCCTGACTTCTTTCTATTCCTTATAAATCTTCCTCACTGCTCTTTCTGAGTGGCGGCATTAAAGAACTTGCTAAAGGCTTTAGATTTAAGATGGCTTGAAACCTTCCTGCTCAAATTTTGACAGGACGGGGGAAAAAATGCAGGGGTGGCGGGGGGAGGTGTCTCCGAGCCTTACGCCCATAAATCCGCCTGACCCTGAATTTACAATCCATCGGATCCTGGCCGCCTGAGGTCTCTACCTTTGGTGCACAAAGGTCTCCCTGAGCCAGTTTTATTTGTGTGCCTCAGCTTGGAAATAGATTCTGAGAAGAACAGTGTTCAAAGCCCCGGGAACAAACGTTGTAAAAATAAATAAATAAGGGGAAATACTGAAAGCTTATAAAGAAAAAAAACCCTGCATCACATCTAGGTGAATATTTTCAACAACCAGGTCAGATTGCAACGCAATGCTAAACCGTGTATGTTGTTTGGTTGGGAAAGAAAAAAAAAAAAAGTGAAAATTACCACAAATTCGGCATAAAGATTCCTCCTGAAGACTTTGTTAGTCCTTTGGCTAGTTTATCATCTGAAGTCCATGAGTGCAGCCTGGAGCCCTACGCCTGCACGTTTCAGGTACGCTCTGTGGCACCCGGCGTTTGAAAATTGGCCAGTCTGAATTGAGATGAGCTGTTAGCGTACAATACACACCGGACTGCAAAGACAGTTCCAAAGAAAAAGATGTAAAATAGCTCAGGAATAACTGCTTTATACTGATCACGTGCTGAAGTAGTAATATTTTGATGTATTAGGGTAACAATAATAGACTGCTAAAATCAATTGAAATTTAATTGATTTTATAACAATTATTATTATGGACCACAAATTGTATAAAATAAATTATTCAAATCAAGTAAAATCACTAGTTCCTTTTTACCTCTTTATTTTTTTTAAAGATTTTATTTATTTATTTATCTTTGAGAGAGAGAGCACGGAAGCATGCTTGCATGAGTAGGGGGGAGGGGGAGGGAGAAGCTGACTCCCCACTGAGCAGGGAGCCTGACAGGTCTCCATCCCAGGATCCCGGGATCATGACCTGAGCCGGAGGCAAACGCTTAACCAACTGAGCCACCCAGGCGCCATCTTTTTACCTCTTTTAATGTGGCTACCAAAAATTAAAAAGTATAATGAATGGCTCAGACTATATTTTCTATCAGTGCTGTTCTACGTGATCAAAAATAGACAGAAGTGGCCGATCCAGACAAAATGTGTAGTTCTCCTACAGATACCTCCAGGCAAAGAGCTGATAGCAATTCCAACTTCCCTCACCTCTCCCCTCTGTAGGTTTTACTACTGGTTCAGCCACTCCAAACATATGAAGCCCTTTGATTTTTTTTTCCCTTCCTGTTATCCAATAAAGAGCAGTTAAGATTCCAACAAAATTATTTCTACCGCATCAGTGATTCTAAAAACAACCTAAAGCAATGACAAGAGAAACAAGGAAAGACTTATCAAATAAAAAGAATGCTGGTTAGGATTTTGTAGACACTGAAGGCTAGATTCTCAAGTACTAACAGTAAATCTCAGCCAAGCCACTTACTTTTGCAGAAGCTCAGCTGTCCCATCCTTAGGGTACCCCTCTCATAAGGTAGGTGAGAAAATTAAATGAGGTAACATCTAGAATGTTCCTGACACAGGTAATGCTTATTAGATGGTGTCTATAGTATCGTCATTATAATCACAACCACCAGCACCACCTCCAACACCATCACCACCTCCAACACCGTCACTACCACCTCTCCACCTTCTTTTTGGTTGTCTGAGGGCTCCCCTCAAGTTTCTAGACAGAAATGATCTCCAATTTAACTGGGTTTTCTTTTTACACTGTCATCTGCTTTTCTGTGATTCTCAGTAAAATCCAAGCCGCTATCAACCCACCACATGTCAGTGACACACCATCAAACATCCCCGAGCCAAGTTCACATCTAAGGAAGACTCTGTGTGATGAGCACTGAGGGACATTGTGGAGGCCAGGGGCCCAGGCGGCTTCTGCCTCGGTCGGTTCTCCGGCTTCCTACAACCAGGCAGTACTTCTCCACTGAGCATACGCTAAGTACTAGGGCCCCTTCATATGTTCTCCTTAATTAACCCAGGACATACACATAAAAGATCAGCCAGATGGAAATCAAGTATTTCACTAGCAAAGGATGAAACATTCTGCTCTAAAATGGAATCTTTATTTCAGTAAAGTCACTGATTAAATTTTAGCCAAGTCCCTCACCATTTAATGGAAGTCACCACAGAGAAAAACACGACTGGACCCACCACAAAGCAACAAACACCAGATAACCAGGGACAGCGTCCGTGACACTTCTGGTGTTCATTAGGACTAAGGACAAGGAAAACAGGCAGTGCCTGGAACACACCCACAAAGGACTCTCTAGGAACAAAGCAATTGTTCAGAGAAAACTGCAATAATTCCAGGAATTTCAGTAAAGTACAAAGCAGGGTGAAAGAAACAGCATCATGTGGCAAAACTTATTTTTAATAGAAAATATCTCAATCTTCCTCTATTTTATTTTGAAGTTTTATTTATTTAAGGATCTCTACACCCAATGTGGGGCTCAAACTCACAACCCTGAGATCAAGAGTTGTGTGCTGTACTGACTGAGCCAGCCAGGTGCCCCTCAATCTCCCTTAAGGACAGCTCTCTCTAATGACAGACAAAACAAGACACTATCAAGTTTAAAACAACAACTGTTTTGTGAACAAGCCAAATTGGTTTTACAGTTTTCAAGATAAGTGAAATTAAAATCATCATTGGTGTCTTCTGGAAACATTTATTTGAATGGGATTCCATTTCTTTCCTTCTTTCTTTCTTTTTCTTTCTTTTTTTTTTTTTTAAGATTTATTTATTTTAGAGAGAGAGAACAAGCAGGAGGGGTAGAGGGAGAGAGAATGCCAAGCAGACTCCACTCCAAGCATGGAGCACCATGTGGTGCTCGATCTCATCACCCTAAGACCATGAGCAGAGCTGAAACCAAGAGTCAGATGCTTAACCAACTGTGCCACCCAGGTGCCCATCCGTTTCTTACAAGGAATAAGGAATAGAGCAGGACAGGTAAAAGTTATAAATCTCATTTCCAAAAGAGTGATACTGCTAACTTAAACTGAGGAGAGAGCGGGACATGGGCTAATCCCAGTCTGGACAAAAACTGAGTTAAATAAAGGGAAACATTTTTTCAGTGGCGAAGAAGCCTTTAGTATTGGCCAACATATAAAATACATCTTCAGGAAGGCATTTTGTGTCTACATTTATTTCCAGCAGAAAAGAAGGAATCCATAAAGGAGTGCTAGCCAACCTGAACATTTAGTCCGTGCTCCAGAATATCAGACTACAGAAGCCAGGGGTCGATACGGGAGCTCAGCCTCTGGCGGACTGGCCCATGCCTGAGTTGTGTTGTAGCCTGCCATGCTTGCACGAGTGTGGAGAGTGACGCTGGGGAGGCCTCTGTGTGTGCACGACTGCATGAGCTCCCCTGGGAGGAGGAAGGCAGATGCAAGGCACCAGGAACAGAATCTAGGGGTCCGACAGAAAGATAAGTGTCTAAGCAGAATGTAACAGAAACATTCGAAGAACCAAGATCCATTTCATAAAATGAAAGGCGTTAACCTCAGCCTGACTCTAGGCAGGAAGATAGGAGCTGGGCGGACAGGAGGGAAGACAGGAGCAGGTCAAAGTAACCCGCCCACAGACATGGATATGGAAGACAACTGCAGGCCTAAGCAGAATGTTAAAACGGGCAAGAATCAGAGAGCAAGGTCAGCCTTAAAGAAGTAAATCCTTGCCCCCTGAACAAAACTTAACTCTAAGAATGCCGTTACACCACCACTGGATAGTTCCTGCATACGCTGGGCCCACCAGGGAGACAAATAATCCAATGTGTTTGTGTCATAGTTGCAACTAACCCATGTTCTCAGGAAGCTAAACCAGTGGAGCCATGCTACGGATCCAGTTTTTTTTTTTTTTTTTTAAAGATTTTATTTATTTATTTGACAGAGAGAGAGACAGCCAGAGAGAGAGGGAACACAAGCAGGGAGAGGAAGAAGCAGGCTTCCCGCGGAGGAGCCTGACGTGGGGCTCGATCCCAGAGCACTGGTATCACACCCTGAGCCGAAGGCAGACACTTAACTACTGAACCACCCAGGCGCCCCTACGGATCCGGTTTTTAAAACACGGGTCCATTAATTCTTCATCACTAATGATGAAATCTCAAAGGCTTTCAAGACAAAAGGTGTTTTGTTATTATTGTTATTTACGATTTGCAGGAGAAAACTAATTTGGTGGTAAAACCTGATGTGAAGAGAGGTTAAGCCGTTTAGAATACTGAGATTTCCCACTTAGCATGAATATTCACCTGCATGTTGCAGGATTATTGATGCATTCAAGGACTAAAGTGTCAGACCCCACTATGTGTCCTTGGTAATATGTATAGCATATGCACCATAATACCTTTCCAGAAAAAATCCTGAATTCTGAAACTTCTGGCCTCATGAGTTTCAGCTAAGGGCTTGCAGGCCTGTACCATATGGTAATGTGTACATGGTGTATATTAGGGAAAATGCCTTTGCTTCTATTCACTTGCTAGGATGCTCTAAGCAGAGCTGAAATGAACCAGCTGTGAATTTCACTGGAAAGGGCGCACACAATCAATTTGGATCATTTAAGCTTATTGAAGACTTCAACTCATAAAGTACCAATAAGTCTGAATCAACAACTCCTGCTATCTCTTATTGTAATAAACAAGATTTTAATTACCTTAGACAACAAGTATGCAATGAACCTCCACTTTAATCTCCAGCTTTTATCTGGAGATTTCCCTTTGCATTAACTCCAACTTTAGTTAATAGCGGAAACACCGCATGATTCAATCCTATTAGTGTTACATGAACCTTTGTTTAAGTTACCAATCACAGAACAGGGACTAAGCAGGGGCAGAGAGAAAACTTAGGATATTGTAGAAGCTGCCATAGACAACTGTAGTCGCAGAGGTAAGGTAAAGGTGAATAGCCATGGAAGAACTAGAACAGGACACAGAACTGTTTTAATCACTGGAATGTTCTGAGCCTTTTCACATTAAGGATACTTAATCACATCTAAAAAATCCTTTTTGCCATGCAGAGTAATAAATATATTCACAGGATTCAGGGATGAGTATGTGGACATTTTGGGGGGGGGGCACTATCCTGCTTATTAAAACCCCCAATGATCTCTCTTTATTCCTTCAACTTACCAAGTGGCTCCTGCCTCAGGGCCTTTGCATGTCCCCGTCCTATGGGCAGACTAGAACTCACCTCCTCCACCTTGATAAATATAACTTAATAAATATATGCTAGAGGTCTTCCATATCTCATGACAAAATATTCCTCTCCTTCAGAGACAGTATTACAACCAAAATAACACAGCTATATTTATGTGACTGTTCGCTCAATTTCCATGTCATTACCAGAGTGAAAGTACCTTAAAGGTGGGGGCACTGTCTTTCTGGCTCATCTTTATAACCCAACACCTATATGACAGTAGGTACTCATGAAAAATTTGCCATTTGGCAAGGAATAAAGCTGCATCATAGGAGGAGAGGGCCTCTGAGGATGCAAATTGGGTCTAAACTCCTAAGCATGGCATTGTAATCTAATTCTGACTTTGTTTCCTAACTTACACTGAGCTGTAAAGAAAGCCAGCTATTGGAGGCCTCTTATTTTGTTTTTATAAGGCCATTTATTTTTCTATTAGACGGGATGTTTTTATGTGTAGGAACTCCAAGAACAAGTCCAGGATCCCAGCCAGGAAAATGTGGGGAGGTCTGATCCCTGGATGTGTACGAAGTTGTTATAGGTGACCTCAAGGAATTCCCGGGAAGGAGCAAAACCTACAAAGTTGGGTCTGTTGCAACTGACCCTTGGGGAGCAGGTCCAGATTCTTGCAGGGCACACACTTACAAGTCAGCCTGCAGACCTGGAGCACTGAGGCAGCTGCTGAAATCAACACCCAAGGTCACGACTTTACCTCAAGTGAGACCTCAAGGAAGCAAGACCAGCAATGCTCTTACCCATCAGGAGAGGTACATTTCCTCTCTGAAATCCACAAGAAGATGGAACAACTTCTCAAGCGGGAGTCCTCAGGATTCAAGCGTACTTCAAGTGATGCCACGCAGATAAAGGAAGACTCGATTCCAACGAAACGCGCCGCATTCTCTACTCCACAGTCTCACAACTGCGACGTTTTGGGCAGGATAATTCTTGGTCTGGGGGCTGTCCTAGGAGTTGGATGTTGAACAGCATCCCTGGCCTCTACTCACTGGATTCTAGGAGCATACCACTGTCCCTACTAATGACAACCAAAGATGTCCCCCGACAATGCATCATGTCCCCACCGGCGAGGAACTCTCTCTGGTTGGGAACCAGCGCTGTGTTCTACCAGACTCTGCAATCTTCAACCACAACTCTTCTCTGACTCTGTATACAAGACAGCTTAATAATGTCCCCAATGCTGATAAATGACCCCATGATACATTACAATTTTCTTACTTTCATTTCTTTAAAAGATATATTTTTTAGAGAGAGAGAGAGAGAGCAAGAGAGAGTGAGCATGAGCTGGGGGAGAGGGTAGAGGGAGAAGGAAGAGAAAGAATCTCAAGCAGACTCTGTGTTCAGCATGCAGCCAGAGTCGGGGCTCAATCCCACGACACTGAGATCATCACCTGAGCCAAAATCAAGAGTCAGAGGCTCAACCGACTGATCCACCCAGGTGCCCCTTACTTTCATTTTAATTTCTTAGAAAACAACATAGTTACATGGGATGAAAGAAACCAAGTCTGAGGTGTTCAAACTGTAAGAACATCAGGGAGATCTCCTGTTGATAAAGAGCTCAAATAAAGCAATTTAACATAAAGTATTACAGACATGTTTTGGGCAAAGGTGAGCAACTTTTCCTCGCATATTTTAAAGTTAAATTTGATCCCATTACCTTTGATCTCTGAAATTCCAAGTTCCTCCAAATACATCCACTAAGTAATTCAACATGTTTATCACATTAAAACAACAACAACAACAACAAAGCTACAAACCAGATGGGCCTCGATGAAGAACCCAATTAACACAGGCAGCCTTACCATCTGACATTACTTAAAAGAAATAAATTCAAACTTGGTTGAACAATAGGTCTGTGCATTGTAGCTGCCATTTCTAATTAGCTTCTGAATTTCAGAGCACTCTTCAAGTAAAAGAAAACTGAAATAGTCACTTAAAGTAGTAACTGTTTAAAAGAATATGCATCTAGTCTCTGCATTTTTCCAAATATGAATGGAATAAGAGGAGACAGGCCCGTCACCACATTAAGGGATGTAATGAAGAATGAGGCAGAAGTGCCCAGTTCCCAACTCTAGAGCTCTTCTTTACCAAGGCAACTGCCAGAATAAGTTTTCAATCTTTCAAAGCACAGATCTTTTGTTTGAACAACACTAGATGAACAAATGGCAGCCAAATTCTGAGAGAAAGAGGCTTTTGCGAAAAACCAGCTGGACACAAACTATCCCTTTCCACTCACACTGCCAATGGGAACGAGTCAGCAAGAACAGAAGGAAAACCCGAAACGTTTAAAAAGATGATACAATTTTGCTTCTAGGAATCAAGTTTTCCGAGTACCAATAAAACTAAGATCTCTAAGAAGTAATTCATTCAGTACAAAAGGAGGAGGAGGAGAGCCCATTAGCAAAAACCCTACCTAGGAGACCTTTAATTAGTATAACTAGTACAAAAAAGTCCCACAGATAAAAGAATCTTAATACCGGGAATTTGTTAGCTGGACAAGAAAAAAATGTGAAGCATTTTCTCAGAATAGTTATCTCTGGTTTCTCCAGCAATCACAGATAAGAAACAAATTTATATATGAATACAAGCATCTCTCAACAAAGAAATACTACTGATTTCCTCATCTTATAGGGATTCTTCACTTATGCTTCAAGGACGCCTAAATGGTCCATAAATGGGCTTGAGGAGCTAGGCTGAATGATGAAACCCTATAAACTATGTGCAAATCTGTGTGCACATCCTGTATTTCCCCTATTGGAGGGGATCTCAACTATTCCTCAGATAATCAAAGTAGGTCAGGACTTCATGGGAGTTATAAAACACTGAGTTGCGGTTCCATGTTGGAGTCCAATCATAGGCTTGACTGCACACCTATTTGGTTCTTCCTCAGATCTTTAACTCTTACCACGTGGAGAGCCAAACCTAATAGACCTCTGTGCCCCAGTTAAGAGAGTAGGCAGGTGCTGCCGCTGATGAAAGGTAAAAAGAAGGTTAGCAATGGAAAGAGTGTGCTGCCCCCACCCAACATTAAGGAAGGAGTTTGGATCCTTGCTTTCTCTCTCCCTCCCTCCCTTCCTCACCAAAAAAATACAAACCATCTACTGTACCCACAACTTTCTTCTCTCTAGCAGCATGGGTCTTTGAGAAAACTGACAGAGGAAAGACAAAATGTCACCATTGATCCCAGCAATGTTAACTGAGAGTCATACCACCAATGGCCGCAGCCTCTTTCTCGACAGCTGGCAGGAGAAAACAAACCTTACAACAGCTTCCCCACTGAGAGAAGGTTCTGAGATGCCTCTTCATATATCAACTAACTTTTCTCTCTTCTAAAGGGTGGAAACAGTCACCTGAGTTTTCATACAGAATTTCACCTTTAGAAAGTGGGACTTCAGAAACAGAATAAAGAAATTGTGTCAAATGAAACAAATGGTTGAAAATCCTTGGCTAGGAGTGAGTCTACTCAAACCATGATGCCCCCGACTTCCCCGTGCATCTCCAGTCAAAGATGAGAAGCTCCAGGGGGAATATACACCTGTCAAGCTATATATAAACGATTTCCAGAGACAAAGGTATGGACGGTACAAGTTTGATTTGCAAAGTCCCTGGGGGTAAAGACAAAGCATCTCATTGATGTGAAAACCCAAAGCGGGACGACACTTGACATCTCGACCTGTTCTCACCTCCACAGGAAACCGCCTCCCGTTGATGCTGTGTTCTGAGCCCGCAGAACCATTGCTGTGTCCCCAGTGAAATTCCACCTTCTCGGCTTTGAATCTGCCAGGCAGGCCAGCACCGCTGACAAAATAGTCGTCCTTTAGCAGGATGGCAACTGTATAAAATGGAAGGGAAGGAGAACAAAGTGAGTCTCTACGCAAAACTTGAGCGACTTCCTCCGTTGCTTCAAATAAAGTTCAGGATTACATGATGTGAATTATTTCCTCACGTTCCTGTTTAAAAAACAAGTCAAAAACACTAGTTTGAATAAATTAGCACAATCTAGCTGCAGAATGTTCTCAAGCTCCTGTTCACTCTAAATCATGAAAAGTCTCAGGGAATGATCTCAGAATTTCTTATCCATTTCACAGATGGAAAAAAAAAAAAAAAGAAGAAGAAGGAAAGAATGGAGACGGTCACAGAGTGAGATGCTCTGAATCACGGTCTCCCGAGTCCACTCGATGACCAAAACTCTCTGGAGAGGGAGATTTTTCTTTTTGTAAGCACTGACTCCTGGGGCTACCCCAGGGTTCAAGGTCTGGAATGAGAAGGGAAAAACATATGATAAGCCAGACGTGAGAGGCACGTTTCTTTGATTAGAAAGCTCAGGCAAAGATATCAGGAAATAAAATTTGCAGGTTCTTCCACTTTTAAGGGAATGTCAGTGGGTGTATGGCCAAGGTGGGGGTTGCATTCATGGTTTTTTGAAAACGGTACCCAGGAAAATGCTGGCAAAGTTTTATTCATTAGGTCATTCAAATAATTGCAGATAACTAGATTTAATAGTTTTTTTTATTCCATGTATAGGAAAATTTTACTTAGCCCATCCAAAAAGAACATCTAAGAATTCCAAAACATAGGAAACCTTCATCAATTTAAACCCTAACTTTCAAAAACATTCCCCTCCTGAAACACAGGAAAGAGAAATTGAGAACAAATAACTTGGATTTATACTAGCATAACGATTATTTTCCCCAAAGGAACGTAGTGTCCAATGCATGCCAAACAGATTTTATTTTATAAGTGACATACTCCTTTTTTTGTTTGTTGGTTTTCTAAAGTGAACTCACGCATTCATTCAACAAACACTTACTGGCTGCTAAATATGGGTAAGATGTCAACCACTATACTTCATGGTTTGTGATCAACAGCCAAATTTGTGTAAACCACAGAAAAGCTCATGTATCGTCATTGTCTCTTCTTCCTAAAGAGATCCCAGTTGGAGCTTTAGAGAGAAATCCTGCATGAAAATTAGGTCTCCATAAAAGATAGGGACTCGGCTAATGACCCATTTCTAAAACAGTGCAATTAGTTTCAGTACTCCTCCAAATAAAGGAGGCATTAAAAGCAAGTAAAGGAACCCTGCTTGTATAAATCCCTTTTTATTGCATTCCAAAGACAGTTTTTCTCCAATTTCTGAAAAAAAATACAGTGAATGTTCAATTAGTGGGACGGCGAATTAAGAGATGAAACCAAGTCAAAGCAGGTGTTTCCTGTGCCGATTAAACATGCTATGGGCCTGTTTCACCTTTGCTGTGTGCGAGGCATGTTTTAGAAGGGGCTGGCAAACGTTTTCTGTGAAGGGCAAGATAGTAGCTATTTAAGGCTCTGTGGGCCGTAGGATCCCAGTTGCAACAACCCAACCTAGTCTCTGTAGCACAGAGGCAGCCACACACAAAATGTAAATGAATGCTCCAATAAACTTTATCCAAACTAAAATATGGATATAATTTTCATATGTCATGGAATCTTATTCTCCCTTTTGATTTCTTTTTTCAACCATTAAGAACACAGAAACACGCAGGGGTTATCATTTGGAGATCCCTAAAACACTGTACGATATTTTATAAGATATATCAAAGCAATTGTATGCCTTTAGTTCTAAAGCCAAAATACCTATGAATTAGCTCAGTAGTGTCTTAAATACTGTTGATTACTCTCATCCTGTTATAAATTCTATACATAACATTTTGCATCCAAAGGATGAAGGCAAAGCATTTTGAGCGCATCTGTTACAATACACCCAGGGACTCAGCGGCATCTTATAAATATTTGATTCTCCCTAAATCATTAATGTCTCTGTCAGGGGTCATTTTACTTGTTTTATATGAATAATTAAAAGCATAATTAGGGAACTGTACAATCTGAAACATTAATCTTATTTTTCATTTTACTGTATTCCTCACTAGAGCATACAGCACGCTCCGTGTTCGTACTCCCCCTTCTGAACGTGGCTTCTATTTTTGTTTACCTACAAAATCGGGAAGTGAGAACTTTCTCAGCTCTCACAGAACCATTTTCTGATGCCCACTGAGGACACGGAGCTGTTTGGAAACAAACTAAAGGTACTTCCTACAGAACACAGAATACATTAAGAGCCAAGAGCTCAGAAGATGGACAGACCTGGGCTGGAAGCCAGTCCGGCTACTTCAGAGCAGTGTGACCTTGGGCAGGTTACCTGACTTCTCTGTGCCTCGGTCTCCACTCCTGTTCACATGGCACTAACAGGGTCTAAGAGGCAAGGCTGTTTTGATGCCTGAAGGAAATCACACAGGGAAAGCCCGGAACAAAGCGAGGCCAGAAAGCCAGCAAGCGCACGTCTGGTGCAGACGCCCGTCAGACTGCTCTGCGGAGGATGGACGGGGCTGATGTACAGCACAGCGGCGCCCACACAGCTGTGACTCTCCTTTCTCAGACAGAGTTCTGTTTCGTTTTGTTTTTTAAGATTTTATTTGTTTGAGAGAGAGAGAAAGCGTGCGCACAGGGAGGGGGAGGGGTTGGGGGAAGGGCAGAGGGAGGAGCAGACTCCCCGCTGAGCAGGGAGCCAGACAGATTTGGGGCTCCATCCCAGGACCTGAGCCAAAGGCGGACGCTTAACCGACTGAGCCACCCAGGCGCCCCTTGAGTTCCATTTTATTTTATTTTTTAATTTTTTAAAGATTTTTTTATTTATCTGACAGAGATAGAGACAGCCAGCGAGAGAGGGAACACAAGCAGGGGGAGTGGGAGAGGAAGAAGCAGACTCCCAGTGGAGGAGCCCGATGTGGGGCTCGATGTGGGGCTCGATCCCAGGACCCCGGGATCACGTCCTGCGCCGAAGGCAGACGCTTAACGACTGAGCCACCCAGGTGCCCCTTGAGTTCCATTTTAAAGCAATATTGACTTCCCCACAAAATAAAGTGTCCTAGGACAGGGACCACGGCAATACTTGAGAGAGATCCTAAGTGCCGAGTAGATGCTTTGAATTCATTACAACACAGACTAAAAAGGTATTTCCTCTTCTTGATTATTTCTATGCTTTGGTCATATCAAGGGGAAAAAAAAAATCTCAGTTCGGTGTAATATGCTCTCCACACTTCCCTGATTATTCATTCATTTCCCCCTTGTACCCAAGAGTAAGTATTATGCTGAATTTAATAACTTTGGTGATTTGATTTGTTTTCACAGATCACAGACATACAAGCTTATATTAGTCTATCCATGTCCAACAGCACGGGTCTTCCCATTAAGGTGCTGGTAAAAAGTTTTCCTTTATAATCAATTCCTTTAATTAAAATAAAGAGGGCCAGTTGAAAGAAAAAACAGTAAGTAGACAATACCATAATGATAATAAAGGGGCTCCTCGGTGGCCCAGTCACTTGAGCATCCCACTCCTGATCTCAGCTCAGGTCTTGAGCTCAGGGTTGTGAGTTCAAGCCCTGCACTGGGCTCCACGCTGGGAGTCATGAGTTTTAATTTCAATTTTAAAACAACAGAAGTAAGTTGAATCTGGATGAGGAGAAAATTAGGAAGTTAGCAAGCAACAGCTAAAGAATGGAGACTGATAGGAAAGGAGGGGCAAGCAGGAAAGGTACATGGGAGTGGACCTTCTAGAACAAGGCCCTCTGGTTGTGAAACTGCTACTGTGGAGTGGGATAGAATGACAGCAGAATGACAGAGGGAGTGGAAGGAGCTGAGGCTTCAAATTCGGAGTTTCTTAACCTAGAGTTCATAGTCCATGGCAGGAGCCATCCATGGGCTTCGGGGGCTACACCCTCCTGAGACAGGAAGAAAGATGCTGAGCATGGGTGCAGAGATGAAGCCAGACTCTGGAGCCAGTCGAGGCTGAATCTGACTACTACCATCTGTCAGACTCCAATGGTGGGAAAGGCATTATACTTCTTGCTGCCCCGTTCCCATAAAACTGGCATAATACAACAGGAGCATCACAGGTTTGCTAGGACATCACAGAAATGACAAATGAAGAGTGCTTACAACAGTAATTGCTATATGACATTACAGCATAAAGATGACATTGTATAATTGCATAAGTGTTGTTTATAAAGGTTATTATCCTAGGGAGAGGAGCCCTAGTTTTTACAGATTCCCCCTGTGTCTGACGCTCCCCCAAATGTGACAATACCTCAGGCTGTGCACAGGGGGAGGGGACGGGTGGGAGTCAAACGACGGATAAGGAATCAGATTTTTCCTCCGAGCTCGAAGGGATAACTGAGTACCTGGCATTCACGGCACTGTTTGCAGGACATCCACCCACTGTTTATAAATTAAACTCGACATGTCTCTATGATGCTGGGCTAAAGCAAATGTTCACACCAAAATCTGAGTAAACAGCAGTAGGTGCCAAAAGTTAAATAAAAATGGATGGGAGGGAAACTAGCTGCTTGCTATCTTACTTCCTCTACTCCCAACCAGTTTTTAACACTATAAAATGAGAAAAGACCACCATGACTGGATCTTAATGGTGGCACCCCTACCCTTACCCCCAGACCACCCTCAATACAGCTGTCCATTAGGGAATGCTTTGGGCCCTTGGTAAGAGGGAAATGTTCTGGTCTGGAAGTCAAGAAACATGAGCTCGAACACTGGCACCTATTTCTTTAAGCATTTACCAACTTATTACTGGGGAAGAAAAGGTTAGTAAATCAGGCACAGTTCTCGCCTTCGTGGAGGGTACAGTTGGTGGGAAAGACAGGTCCTGGCAACCAAATGGACAGCAGAAGCAGCCCAGCAGGTGGGACAGGTGGAAACAGGTGAGAATCCAAGCCCAGACAGGAGAAGAGGACTGGTGATATTACATGAACTAAGAATTAAAGGAATAACCTTGGGAAGTGCTGACAAGAGGGGAGCACATCCAGACAAAAGAAGCTCATGCAAAGATCCTGTGGTAGTGGGAGTAAGTAAGAGGAAGCCAGGGTGGTTGGTGCCTAAACAGCAGGGTGTGACACAGAAGTTGGGGAATGAGGCAGGGACAGTGATCAATCTGTCTTTATCCCCAGGAGAAATGGAAAGTCCTTGATATGGCTGAAAGTGAGAACAAGAAAGAAAGAGGATGAGACAGAAAGACAGACATGATCAGATTTGGTAAATAAAATTATTCTGGCTACTAAGTGAAGAAGGCCTGGGAAGAAAGCAACACTAGTTGGTAGGAACAAAAGCTGGGAGGTTACTGCAGTCATCTGCTAATGAGGGACTGGACACGTTAAGTTGGAACAGCCTCAGATATTGAAGAGCATTCAAGTCATGGGATTATCCTGGGTCTCAAGTAACGCACTGCTAAACTGAGCAAGACAAAGTGGGTAAGTTGACCCTTTAATCATACAAGATATGACAGATGTCAATCGAGCAGAGAGTCCTGTGCCCTAAAAAAGAAAGCCTTCAAAAATGACCCCCCAAATTAAAAATTGACTTAAGCCTACCTGTGTAAAATAGCACTGGTTTCCCCATTATCATTGGTTATGTGATTGGTATGTAATTGGCTTCCATCTACCCCAAAACTAGTTTCTACCACCACGGCACAGGGGCTGGGGCTGTGGGATTCAGAGAAAAGAAATGGAGCTGAGCAGACATGAAACAGCTTGTAGTGTATCTAGCTGAAGACAGACCCAGTGAAATAGCTCTGACTCGAATTCCGGGCTTCAGGGAAGACTGAACAGTAACAGCATGAAAGAACGCAAGAATTTGGACCTCTGAAATAGGAAACATGTTATTTATTTTTTAAGTTTTTATTTTAATTGCAGTTAGTTAACATACAGCATCATATTAGTTTCAGGTGTACAATATATTGATTCGACAATTCCATACATTACTCAGTGTTCATCGTACGTGTACTCTTAATCCCCTTCACCAATTTAACCCATCCCCTACCCTCCACCCCTCTGGTAACCATCAATTTGTTCTCAAGAGTCTGTTTCTTGATTTCTCTTTCTTTTCATTTGTTTTCTTAAATTCCAAAATTGAGTGAGATCCTATGGTATCCGTCTTTCTCTGACTTGTTTTATTTAGCCTTATAGTCTCTAGCTCTACCTGTGTTTGTTAAAATGGTAAGATTTCGGGGCGCCTGGGTGGCACAGCGGTTAAGCATCTGCCTTCAGCTCAGGGCGTGATCCTGGCGTTCTGGGATCGAGCCCCACATCAGGCTCCTCCGCTATGAGCCTGCTTCTTCCTCTCCCACTCCCCCTGCTTGTGTTCCCTCTCTCGCTGGCTGTCTCTATCTCTGTCGAATAAATAAATAAAATCTTTTAAAAAAAAAAAAGGTAAGATTTCATTCCTTTTTATGGCTCAATAGTATTCCACTGTATACATCTACCACCTTACCACCTCTTCTTTATCCATTCATCTATCGATGGACACTTGGGCTGCTTCCATACTTTGCCCATTGTAATCTACCTTATTTTAGTAATTTAACAACAATTTCCTGAATCCATGGATGCCAGACACTGCGGCATATGCAGACAAACAGGAAAGAATGCAGGCAAAGAAAAAAAAACCACACAGTGAACAGATACAAAGTGGGAAAATGGAAGTAAATGAACGCATGATGACAAATGCCTTTACTCTTCGTCCTTGGTGTGGAAGGAAAGAAGAAGTCGTGAAACACCAAAAAGCCCTCCAAATAGTTAAAATTCACAGGAGCCCATGGCTTATTAACATACATCAGAAGCACCATCTCAGTCTTAAATTCTGATCATTTAGCTAGAAGCTAATGCTAGGAACAGCAAGATTATCTTGAAATGTTCTTGATGAATGCATTATCTTTTCATTCTACAAAAATGAAAGAAAGGGAAATAACTTTAGATGAAATCAAATGAGAAGTGGCACAGTAGACAGTTACAGCTCCTCAGGAAGAAAAAGAGAGATGCTATCTGTCTTGTAAAGATATTTTAGACAACTTTCGAGAAGTGGGCTACGTACAACTAACTTGCTCTATTGATTATGCTGGATTGGATATATGGCACTCTCAGGGGTTAAGACAGATACGAACATTAAAACTGCTTTATGGGAAAGTTACTGTCTGTATGTAATAGGCTGCTTTAAATATTAACTTTCTATATTCATATTTTAATATCCAAAAGACAGTCTATTTTACAGATAAGTGACCTGTAAATTTCCATCACAAAAAATAAATACTCTCTACTGAATTTATTTTCTGGAAGAACAAAATTCAAGAAAGGATTTTTGGAGAAAAAAAAACATGTGTTGGTTAAAAATGAATGGAGAAGGGAAAGGGAGTGTTTTCTTCATCTAGGCATCCAAGATAAATATAAAATGAAGAACTGGAACAAAGAAAGACCGTGTGGCTTATGTGGGGCTTTTCTTTAATTAACCCTTTAATTTTCCTGGTGATTATAGATTTACGGGCAATTGTAAGAGATAAGACAATGGTCCCGTGTCCCCTTTGACCAGTTCCTCAAAAGGGTAACATCTTGCAAAACCACAGTTCAATGATACACGTGTTTTGTATTTAAAAAAAAAATTTTTCTGGAATGCCAACAGATTACTCAGAAGCAAATGTTACACTTTAATAATAGAAAACAACCACAGAGAAGTATTGTGTTTTTCCTCTATTATATTAGCAAATACACAGAAGAGCAATTTAAAAAATGGATTTACTTCAAAGTATGGGTTCTTACACCCATGAACACACACCGTAATACTTGTCAAGGCTCCTAAAAAAGCACTTAAGCCTGGGGCTCATTTTCGGAGAAGGCTGCAAAAGGGGTCAGGACCTGGGTATTTTTAAAAAGCCCTTCAGGGAGTTTGGATGTTTCCTTCTGGTTGACTCTCTGATTTTAGGTCAACTGGGGAACTTTGGGTTTTCTGGGCCAGGCTTCTGGGGTGTAGGGAGCTTTTCTTGCAGATTTACTAGGAGTAGTGAAGAACTTGGCCTCTGATTTTTGGGAGTCTGGTGTGGGTCCTTTTTCCCCAATGAAGAATTTCTGTCTTTCTCTCCCTCTTCTTTGATTCTTGGCTTCTTCCTGGGCCTTTACCTAGGGTCTTGGGCTCTTCAGCTTCTGAGGTCGCCAAACCTGGGAAGGCCTTTCTCTTCCCATGAGCTCAGTTGGAACCAGGACTGAATTTTGGAGACTTTCCTGTGGCATGTTTTTGCATGCTGCTGGTACCAGCAGAGGGATTTCATCTTTGGACTTTTCTGGCACTTGGCGCTTTTCCTCTGGTGGCAACTTTCTCCTCACACTCTGAGGTCTCTTCTTTCCTCAGCCGAGATTCCTTTGCTGGAACACCACTAGATGTAGGTCAACCTCATCTTTACTTAGGGCTGATGATATGTGTGTTTTTCTAAACTGATGGTAGCCAGGTTCCCTATCGATACTATTCACCGGGGGTAGTATCGATCCTCACCCTTAATTTAGACCCAGCACCCTGCATTATATGTATACTGCTGTTCAGTTGAATTTATAGGATCCATGCATAATAGACAAAGCAACTGAATCTTCATTTCTCCAAAATACCGGAAAATTCATGAATTCCTTTGGCATTTTAAGAACTACAGAATGAAAGAAGTTTCTAGGTTTGTGCTTATTTAAAAAAAAGAAAGAAAGAAAACGAAGAAGAAAAACAACACAGTGATTTCTGCACCCAAGTTTCTAAACCACCATACACTGAAACTTAGGAGAACAGAAAAACCATTCCAAGTTCTTGTTTAAAACTGCACATACGTGGTTGTCACTTTTTAGAAAACGGTCCTGGAGAATCATCTTAGATTATTTGAGATATAGTCTCTCCAGGATGATGTCACGAATTTACAGTAAGTATAGTTTGAGAAGTAACGGGGATTTATTTCTGCTTCTCAGAAAGGTGTGCTTCTTCTGAAATTTCTGAGACAGACGTGCTCACATTCGGACGGCTGCGCTCTAAGCCCAGGTGCACACCCTCACAGATACGCAACAAGTTGCGGATCACTCCAGGAAGTCAGCACAGTGACAGAGATTGATAATCAGCTCCTGGAAGACCAAGGTCATGAATCAACTTGCATCGAGTGAACCCCACACTCATCTAAAACCTGTCATTGGAGATACCAAGCTGAAAGCTGTCACTGAAACGTGTTATCTTTGCAGAAGGCTGTCAAGCGTCGCAAGTCACGTAGAGAACTGCATCGGAGGGCCCAGAGAATTGCCTTTGGCAGGCTTCCGGAATGTGGCACTGAGGTGGCACTCAGCTCTGAGATCTGATTACACCCAGTATGGCAACGCTCCTGTCCACCACATTCAGATCGTCGGGGGAGTTAATATTCCCATCATGGTTCTCCAAAGGATGCTCACATTGGAAATATAAAGCAGGACCACTGGTGGAGAGACTCTGAATTGTAACAATAAATGTACAATCTACGCTGGAGAACAGAGGAAGTGGTGAAAAAGTGTGTACAGATGACCCCACCAGTCACACATTTTTCCGAGCAGCTACCCGGATGGACGACTCAAGGTACAGGAGAGGGTAGCCTGCGATGAGGCAAGAAGGAGAACTGATTACGAAAACACTACGATGAAGAGCCCAAAGTCAGGAATCATGGTGCTGACTGAGCGAGAAGCAATTCTATGAACAAACCAGGCCAATCCAAAGCAATCAGCCATGAACAATCTCAGATAAATGTTTGTTTGGAGAAAGAAAATGGATCCTCCCAAAGTAGTCCATGCAGGCACTAGGTTAAAAGAAAAGGGAACTCTGAGGCACAGCTGGTTGAGTACCAACTCTTGGTGTCAGCTCAGGTCTAATCTCGAGGTTGTGAGATCAAACCCCACATTCAGCTCCACACTCAAAGTGGAGTCTGCTTGGGTTTCTCTCCCCCTCTCCCCCTGCACCCCTCCCCCTACTGTTCCAGGCTCTGGGAGCTCTCTAGCTCTTTCTAAAATAAATAAATAAATAAATAAATAAATAAATAAATAAATAAATAAATAATTTTAAAGCACACACACAAAAAAAAAGAAAGAAAGAAAGGGAAAAGGAAAAAGAAAAAGAAAAAGGCAGCTCTGTGACCCATAATAAGAATGAAACCAAAGGGCTGACAGTGAAGTCATTTCAGCCCAGTGTGGGGGCTGTGGCCAGCCAAGGCTCTTGAAAGGCAATACTAAGAGTGGTTTGTAGTGACATCCTTGGTTACAAAGGGATCATTTCAAAAAAGAGAGAAAGAGAGCAAGTTTGTTTTAATGGGTTAGAGTTGTAAGAGTTAAAAAATAAGATATGAAAAATATATTTAGTACCGATAAAAACCCAGGTAGCACGAGGCACAGATATAACATAACACCCCTGTGTTTATTTTCAGATCAGACAGTGGAGCACAGCAAGGCACTAATTCTATGGACAATCCGAAACTGATAATTGCGTAGTGAGTGATTAAGAGGGAGGCAGCTCTTTGTTTCAGCAAAGGTGAAAATATGATGTTCTATATTCATAAATTTCAAAAGAAAAGTGAGGGTGATGGGAGTAAAGAAAAGCAGAAGAATCAAGTTGCCGGCCTGATCTATACAAGGACGAGAATGTGTTCCTCCGTGCTCTAACATAATAGGAAGTATTAAAGCAAAAACTCGAGGATGTAAGAATTTCACTTCCACCTGTGCATTTGGCACAGAGCTGTCCAACAGAACTTTCTGCAATGATAGATGGCACTCTATCTGCTCTGCCTCCCTATGGTAACTACTGGCCATACGTGGCTACCAAGCATTTGAAATGCGGCTAGTACAATACTACCCATGATCTACAAATTCAATGAAATCCCTATCAAAATTCTAAGGGCATTTTTCAAAAAAAAAAAACAAAAAACAGTAAAAACATTCCTAAAACTTCTACAGAACCACAAAAGACCCTGAAGAGTCAAAGGAGTCCTGAGAAAGAAGAATGAAGCTGGAGGCATTTCAAAGTATGCTACAAAGCTATAGTAACCAAAACAGGGTGATAGTGGCATAAAAACAGACACAGACCAATGAACAGAATCTAGAGCCCAGAAATAAATCCACACATATACAATATACAATCAGCAAATATTTGACGAGAGCCAAGAACACTCAATGGGGAAGGGTAGTCTGTCTCTTCCATAAATGGTGCTGGGAAAGCTAACTATTCACATGCAGAAGAATGAAGTTGGACTCCTACCTTACATCACTCCCCAAAATTAACTTGAAATGAATTAAAGACTTAAATGTGTGACCTGAAACCATAAAACTCCTAGAAGAAAACATGGGGTAAAAGCTCCTAGATATTGGTCTTAGCAATGGTTTTTTGGACACCCAAAGCACAAGCAACACAAGCAAAAACAAACAAGTGAGACCATATTGAACTAAAAAGCTTCTTTCTCCACAACAAAACAAACGATTTAAAAAATGGAAAGGCAAAAAATATTTGCAAACTATACATATGATAAAGATTTTAATGCCCAAAATACATAAAGAACTCATGCAACGTAGGAACAAAAAACAACAAAAACCCACTGTGAAATCCAAAAAACAAAACAACTAAATAACCCTGGTTAAAAGTTGGCAAAAGACCACAGGCATTTTTCCAAAGACACATGAAGAGCCAACAGGTACATGGGAGGTGCTCCAGGTCACAAAGCATCAGGGAAACGCAAATCAAAACCACAATGAGATACCACCTCACACCTGTGAGAATGGCTATTATCAAGAAGACAAAAGATAAAAAGTATTAGTAAGGACGTGGAGAAAAGGGAACCCTTGTACACTGTTGGTGGAAATGGAAATTGATGCAGCTGCTACAGAAGAGAATAGGGCAGTTCCTCAAAACACGAAAAACACAACTACCATAGGATCCAGCAGTTCTACTTCTGGGTATGTATCCAAAGGAAATGACATCACTATCTTGAGGAGACAGGTGCACCCCCATGTTCACGCCACCATTATTCACAATAGCCGAGATACAGAACAACCTCAGTGCCCGTTGACTGATGACCAGACAAAGAAAATATATATTGGAATATTAGTCAGCCATAAAAAAGAAAGAAATCCTGCCATTCGTGATGACCTGGTGGACCTTAAAGGCATCATACTCAGTTAAGTAAGTCAGACAAAGACGAATACTCTATGTTCTCACTTACATGTGGAATCTAAAAAGGCCGAACTTATAGAAACAGAGTAGAATGGTAGCTGCCAGGGGCTGAAGCAGCAGTAAATGGGAAGACAGGATCAAAGGATATAAAGCTCCATTTTAAGAGAAGTAAGTTCTGGGGATGTCCATCATGGGGACTAGAATCACGACACCTTATCGCATACTTCAAAGCTGCTAAGAAAGTATGTCTTAAATGTTCTCACCAAAAGATAGGGAGGGAGGGAGGCCTTAGGGAGGGAGAAAGGAGGAAACCGAGGATGTGAAGTGATGGGAGTGTTAACCAACTTAATTATGGTAATCACTTGGCAATATAAACATGTCTCAAATAATCACATTATATATATTAAACTTACCTATGTTAAATACAAGTCAAGCGACCTCCCCCCCAAAAAACCCGCACAAAGATCTGAATGTGTATCTTCTGCTTTCAAACATTGCACATAAATGACCTAACAAAGTCGGGGGGAGAAAAACCAAAAAAGATATGTGGCGATTACAACTGAGGGAGTTAACGTTAATCTTACTTACTGACTTAATGGTTAAATTTTAATAGCCCCATGGGGCTAGTGGCCACCATAATGGGTAGAGCAGATTTCTGAAAGTCCATTCTATATACGCTTTACATATATGGATTTGCTAAATCCTTACAACCCTATGAGGCTGATATTATTTTATTATGCACCGTTATTGTATTTCTAAAATCTGAGGCACAGAGTGGTTAAGTAATTTGCCCCAAAATCACACAGCTCCTAGAGCAAGTGGCTGCTTCTCGAACCAAGACTGATTCCAAAACTCTCACTCAGCTATATGTTCCTCATAGCAACATGCACTACTTAAGGAGCAAATCATGCGTAAGGTAAATACTAGAGACATCCAAAAATATTTCGCATTGATTTGCTGACTAGTAAAAAAGTCATTGTCTACCTGTTTTCCCTGTGTTTTTCATCCAGGTTTTGTTAGAAGACTCATTGTCGAAGCCTTCAAGTTGCAGTTCCTGGTACTCTTCGCCGACCCGTGCATGCTGGTCTAAAATGTCTATGGGAGACTGGTGACGACCCCCACAGCTGACACTAGACGTGACCCAGTGCTCAGGACCATAGGCACCTGTTAAAAGAAAACAATACTTCAATCCTCATGACTCAAGGGTTAGGGATGGAATGAACAGGACATAGGAAGCCAACCACTGATCTCTGAAAGTACATTCCCCCCACATTTCCACTCCCAAAATGTCAGTCCGTTGAAAACTATGGATCCAAGCCATTTGCTTGATAGGGCGATAAGATTTAAGAAAAGACATGTTCCTTAAGATAGTTCTGCTTCTTGATTTGTAATCAAACATTTGCTACTTTATCCATAATCAGATTAAGAAAGCTGAACAGAAGGGCTGTCAGAGTTGTTCACATTTTTAAAAAATTCTAAGTAAGTCTTCCAAAATAAGCAAGGCATTTATTCACAAGAAAACACCTTCCTCTGTTCAGCATGTTTTGCTATCACCAATGCTATACCCAAACACGACTTTCTTATTAGCTGCTAGGCGTCTGTGAGCTGGAAAAAGAAAAAATTGAAAATTAAAGGCAACATAACATGGTACGAGAGTCATTACAAATAATGGGGCAATGAGGCAGGGTTTTCCTTTGGTTAATCGTGGAAGATTTTTCAGTTTGGCCAGAATTTGTAAATGTGTGTCTTCAGGCACACCTCACCTTTCCAATCCCTCCTTGGCAGAGGAGATGGGGGTATAAAGGTACCTTTAGACTGAATGCAGTTCTCATATAAACACAGGCTTTTGGGGGATATATGAAGCAGGAATAAAAGAGAATGCAACAGTAGTGCAGAACCCTACCGGGTAACAAGCAGGCCTTGGCAGAGAAAACAGACTGCACCCACCTGTCTGCACTACTGGGACATGAAATAATCTGAGGGTCATGTCTATTAAGTTGATAACAGGCTCCGAGATTTTTCTGCACCCACCCTTTAACCTTCTTGACATGACAAAGCAGGAGTGGTCCGTTGAAAGGAAACACACTTTGCTAGAGAGACTAACATGTATCTCTTTTTAAGAATTTGATATGAAATAAGTATAAACTTTACAATTTTTAGGTTTCCCAACTAATAAAGTATAATGTGTGTATATACATATATGTACCTATAGAGCCCTAGATTTTATAGCTTTAGATTTCTTCACATAACAGATAGAAGAAGATGAATGGCCAAAGTGACCTGAAGAGATCAACCCAGCAACAAGCAGTACCTCACTCTATACCTAGCCTTGTGTGATGGAGGAATAGAGACCCTGTAAGTCTCCCTGCTGCTGAATCAAAGCCCACACACCTGTGCCCAACCCAAGGCTATGCTCGCACAGGCCATGAATGTCCCCAACGCCCTAACCCTATACAGCTCATAGCAGATGTGAACAATGGTCCCATGAAAAAATAGACAACCACAGAACATCTTTTCAGTCATGGAAATGGAAGCGTCAAGGCTGCAAAGGCAACTGATGTGACCCCCTAAAAATGATGCATATTCTTACTGTCTATCTGGCAAATAACCTGGCTTTCTTCCATGCCTGGGTCATTTTCCCTAATTCTCATCCCAAACAGTAAGATAAAAGAGACTATCAGAAAGAACACGCTCACTGCTTGGCAAAGATTTAGCAACCTCAGGGTACTTTTCAAAATCATTTACAAGTGTCATAAGGCTTTCTAGAAAAAGTTCACATCACCATTTTCTTGACTGTAAGACTCCTTACTGAAAGAAGAAACATCGAGGGCTTTTCACTCATGTTTCTTCACCTCTTGGTCAAATTCCCTAAGACTCTGATGAGTCATAAAGGAACAGAGTGTGCATTTGCATATATTCTAGGCAAACTTTATTTTCATCTTGCATCATTACATGTGAAGGAAAAAAGGAGCGAAAAAGGGACATAGGGAACGGCTCCATTTTTCCTGTCCATTCTTTAAATGTTCTTCCAGATAAAGTGATTGTTGATGTGTCTCATGAGCCTGTATGTTCAAATGATGGAAACTAATGTTTTATATTATTTTTTAAAAGATTTTTGTTTATTTGTCAGATAGAGAGAGAACGTGTGCATGAACAGGGGGAGTGGCAGGCAGAGGCAGAGGGAGAAGCAGGCTCCCCGCTTAGCAGGGGGCCCGATGTGGGACTCAATCCCAGGACTCCAGGATTATGACCTGAGCCAAAGGCAGATGTTTAACCCACTGAGCCGCCCAGGCGTCCCAAGATTTTTTTTATTTATTTGACAGAGAGAGAGCGAGAGCGCGAGCGCACAGAGACAAGCAGGGGGAGCCGCAGGGCTGGGCTCCATTCCAGGACTCTGGCATTATGACCTGAGCCAAAGGCAGGTGCTTAATCGACTGAGCCACCAAGGCACCCCTGGTAACTACTGTTTTAATATCGTGTCTGTGTGTGTGTGTGTGTGTGTGTGTGTGTGTGTAATGACTTTTAGAAACTCACTGGTATGATAAAATTATACTCAATGGGGAAAAAATGCACAGTAAAATAAATCCAAGCATGTATGACTCCAAAGAAATAAGAGTGCAAGCTGTCATTTGTAAAAACACAGACACCTCGTAATTATCCTACTAATAAAGAAAAGTACTCTGCAACCTCTGCAAAGTACTTTCCATTCATATTATTTCTCAAAACCTTCTAGACATGGGTGAAATATAATTTAGCACTCTATACAAATATAATCAGGGTTCGTACCAGTGGGATTCATTTATTCACTGGTAACAATCTGAAGATTTCAGCCAACTACATGCTTGCTTTCACACTTCTACCCAATGTACATTCAAGCGCAATTTTAATTGAAACTGATCTTCCACTTCAGATTTTAAATTAATTTTTCTTTGGAGTGCTTCATGCTCCAGACACCCTTGCCTTGCAAAAACCCCTATGTCATTAGTGGAGGAAATAGAACACTTTTCCAAGCTTGGAGGTATTGATTACCTATTCTCACATAGAAGCACCACCGCCATTCCACACTGTATAAATCTCTTCAGTGTTAAGACACTTTATAAAGCGCTGAGAATTATATCATTAATCATTTGCAGCTGTACAACCTCACAGTATTGAATACTTTGTTTTTCAGAAGTTTGAATAAATGCTTTTAAGTAAAAAACATGACACAAAATAAAGACCGTGGTTAACTTAAACCTAGTTTTGGGGAGAAAACCAATCAGCAAGAAGCCTTCCGCCCTCAGGTAGGACATTACCCGTCTAAAATAAGAAGAAAAGTCTTTTGCTCTTGTTTCCCCTTACTGATTCTTTCTTAGAATGAGCAGAAGATGTGCAACTGGCAGCTGGACCCATTTTCAACGTTCACCAACATGGCGACCTACTATACAAGGCTACCTTCTCAAAAGGGGCAGGGTGGCGTGGGAGGGTAGAAACCACGGGGCAGTTGGGCTGCCAAAAGTAATTTACCATTCACCTGTTGAGAGTCTTGTGGGAATGAGATCTTAATGGAGACACACCGCCAACATATATGCAGCAAGAGAATCTAACAGTGGCAGTCGAATCTTACTCAACCCGTGATGAATGAAAAGTACTGTCTTCTTAGTGACTTCCATGAATGCATTTAAAATTCCTGCCTAAAGGTTTGATGTCATCGTAAATACACACTTGTTGGGGAGGTTTCCATGAGGCATGCACAAGGGTCATGTACCATCCTGGCAATGGGCGCCTGTGTTCCTTGGGACATCCTATCACTAATGTAATTTGTCGTTTATTCTTTAATGTCTGTCTTCCTCATTAGTTTAGGACTCTCTGAGAATAGGTTCCTTCTCTGTCTTGTTCAGCATTATTCCTATGCCTAGCACAGGGCCCTACCTACGGTGTGCTAATATATATTTTGGGGCACAAATACATGAATTAGAAGACGAAATTAAGGGGTGCCTCAGTGGCAGTCGTTAAGTGTCTGCCTTCGGCTCAGGGATTGTTCCCGGTGTTCTGGGATCAAGCCCCACATCAGGCTCCTCCGCTAGGAGCCTGCTTCTTTTCTCCCACTCTCCCTGCTTGTGTTCCCTCTCTTGCTGGCTGTCTCTCTCTGTCAAATAAATAAATAAAGTCTTAAAAAAAAAAAAAGACGAGATTAAAGAATTGCATAGTTGTGTCTTCTACTGACACTACGGTACTATTTTGGTTTTAATTTTATACTTCTGCCTGCTGACTTCTTACTAAGTCTTCCTGACTCCTTTGGTCTCAAAAGTCAGGATGTCAACCTCCTTCATTTCATCACTAATAGGTTAAATTAGTCTGAATGCGGAGAAGGTAAAATAGGCTAGAGATATAGAATGTGGATGATGGAATTTGTGTGCAAATTTAACAAGCCCTCCAAAGGCAATTAAAGTTTTTTAAAGAAAGGAATGTGACAGAACTTGGCTTTCAATGCCCTTAGTGAAGCATGATTATTTTTAAGGCTCTTATTTTTTCTATGCTTTAACAGAGTTCTCTATTGAAAGAAGGTCAGTTAAAGAGCAAAAACAGTCTTGTTAATCAGTTCATCACTATAGACATTTTTTTTAAAGATTTTATTTATTTACTTGACAGCGAGACAGACAGCAGCGAGAGAGGGAACACAAGCAGGGGGAGTGGGAGGAAGAAGCAGGCTCCCAGCAGAGGAGCCCGATGCAGGGCTCGATCCCAGGACTCTGGGATCACACCCTGAGCCAAAGGCAGATGCTTAACAACTGAGCTACCCAGGCGCCCCAACCGTAGACATTTAAATATGGACTTGACACCTGCTTAGTAACAGGCACACTTGCTATGAAATGGGTGCCAGCAGGTGGAGCTGCCACGGTTTCCCTGGGGTTCCCTCGGACAACTGAAGCTGCTGGAGGCTCAGTTTGCTCATCTGTACAATGGGGAAAAGTTAGCGGTGCCCACATCAAAGGCTAGTTTTGAGGATTATATCAGATAAGCAATGGAAAGTACTTTAAGAAGTGCCCAACAATGGGGCGCCTGGGTGGTTCAGTCAGTTACGCATCTGCCTTCACCTAAGGTCATGACTTGGGATCTTGGGATCAAGTTCCACATTGGGCTCTCTGCTCAGTGGGGAGTCTGTTTCTCCCTCTCACTCTCCCTTTGTTCTCTCTCTCTCTCTCAAATAAATAAATAAATAAAATCTTAAAAAAAAAAAAGATGCGCCCAACAATGAAAACTCAGTAAATGGTGGCTATTCCTACTGCCACTGCTTTTGTGTCATAAAAACGTGCAGCAGGCCCTCAAGAACTTGACTACCTAATGAAGGAAACAAATGTGCAGTCCACTCAAGGGCTCAGGTAGGTGGATGCAAGCATTTTGTGATACACAGAGAGAGAGGAGGGCAGGACTTTGAAGGTGACATTTCAGGAGAGTCACTCCTTGAAATGCTGAGAAGTGTACTGGGGCCTGGTGCTTCTCACTTTGGAGAATGAGAGTCGAAAGCACAGCTGATCCTCCAGGAAGTGGAGCTTAATCCCATCACCAGCTGGACTCAGTGCCTAGCTTTCAAAGAACAGACAAGGCAAAGGGAAAAAGCAACTTCCCAGGGGAGAAGCCTGGTAATCCCACCTTCACCAGGAGGTGACAGTTACCATCACCTGTGATGCCATGGACCATCATGCACATCTTGACAGATGTGGCAATAAGAAGGGTGCATCACCTCTGTGGGGTTCTTTCTAAAAATAAATCGTCTCTGTCTCATCATGAAGAAAACATCAAACAAACCCAAACTGAGGAACATTCTATGAAACACTTGGCTGATCCTCAAAAATGTCAAGGTCATGACCAACCAGGAAAGACTGAAAATTGGTCATAAAACAATGAAGACTAAGGAATGGTGACCAAAAAAAAAAAAAAAAAAAACAACCAAAAAACAAAAAAAAGCATGGTGGTATTCTAGATTGAGTAGCAGAGCCAAACATGGAAATGAGTGGGAAAACTCATGAGCTCTGAATGAAGTTGAGTCCGTTCATGGTAATACACCCATGTTTGTTTTCTGGTTGTTCTCTGTCTGTACAGTCATTTTCCTGTGGTTACTCCGAATGAAGAAATAGTTATGAAACTGCTCGGAAGGCAAATAAAATCTAAGTTTTGTGAATATCCAGATTTTATTGGATTTACTGTTATGCATTTGGGGGCAGGTCTATGGCAAAACAGAAAAAGGTGATGCGCACTGGTTTATAGATAATGCTGGGATTGTTGTCCTAAGCTCTTTGCACGAATTTCTACTGAGCAAAACCAAAGGAAGAGAGAGACTGGCTTGAAGAAAACACAGCAAGCTTGTGGGTGATATTTCATTATTTACCATTATATAAAAACATTATAAAGTTGGAGAAATTCACCTTTAAAAACTGTAGTTAAGGAAGAACATTATTAGCTTAATTTACGGCTCATTTGTGCATTAAAAGAACCCACTTCTACCTCCCTGGTGTACCATTAACAAGTCACTGTATTTTTCTCATTTTGAGATGCTACAATTCAGTAGACTAGCATCAGGAAGACGTATTTCTACAGTAAGGTGAATAAATCACACAACTGGAGTTTAATTCCAACTGGCCTGTTTAAGGCAGACAGAATTCCCCAAGTGAAAACAATAGCAAATACTGTAAATCTGGGCTCACATCTGAGATCCCACTTTAAATCCAGGGTCTCTTTAAGGCAGATTTAACCCAAAGAATTTGGTCAATATACATAAATTTTGGACCAAAACTAAGTTATTGTGTTCAAAGAAAATACAAATAAAAATCTCAGAGAAACATCTAATTTTGACCCCTACTTCCAGCAATATTATTTGAAAAGTCCAATATGAACAGATACAAATGTTTAGCAATAAGACTTTTCAACAATTTAAGTAAACCATCTCATTTATTTTATTTTTTTAAGATTTTACTTATTTATTTGAGAAAAAGAGAGAGAGCGCGCAAGTGAGCACCAGCAGGGGGGAGGGGCAGATGGAGAGGGAGAAGCAGACTCCCTGCTGAGCAAGGAGCCCTAGTCCCAGGACCCTGGGATCAGGACCCAAGCGGAAGGCAGATGCTTAACCAACTGAGCCCCAGGCGCCCTAAACCATTCTCATTTAATTATAGTTCATTATTAATACCTGACTTCAAGAAGAGATAAAAATGCTATTTTTCGAGCATACAAATCATACTTTTACCTAAAAGTGAGGAATTTCAAATATCTATCTAGGATTTGTGTTCCAAACTATGATTTCTTTAAATACCTAAGAGATTCTTTGCAGAAAATAAGCATACACCTTGAATTTATTTTACCATAATACATCCGAATAACGGTTTCTGTTCACTAATGAAAAGCCATTAAAAATAATGAATTCTGTCTAAATCTAATTAAAAACAAAACTAATACACATGTTATGTGCTGTTTCTAGTCAAATATGTTTATTAATGCCTCCCTCAAGGAACTTATATTAAAAGTATTACCTGAATCCACGCTTATTACCCTGCATCTTGTTGTCTACTTTTAACCAACAGCAACAGTCCAAAAATATTAGTATTCATTTTTTTAACCTAATATTATAATTAATGCTTTTTCTCCCAAATCTAAAACACATCTTAAAACTATTCCATTTTTTAATGAAAAAGCTTTATGGGATTTAGCTTGAGATTCTTTTGCATTCTCCACTACCAGGAACTTAATTACCTTCTGTGCGTTTATTGCCGTATATATGAAACAAGGAAAAAGTGCTAAAAAGCATTCATACTGCTGATCTCCAGTGTTTCCATTTTTTATGTATGTATAATTATGAAGTTGTTAGATGTTATTCACAGGAGTATTCTAATTTTTAAACCACTTAAGAAAAAATAAATTTTCCTTCCAGATAATAAAATAGTTGGGCGAATTTTTTGTTTTTCAATTTTAGGTATAAAAACTTCATTCCTCCATTTCACATCAATGGTGCGCTTTTAAGGTAATATCAGTAACTAACCACAACACCAGAAATAGTATCAGACAATAACATGAGACATGGGAACTACTTTATACTTTTTTTAATATCAACTATTATTCATTTTATTTCGCAAGATCTCTATCTTAGTTAGGACTAGATGTTAAAAGTGGAAAACAGCACAAATCTCTCAATTGAAGGTCCCTGATTCTTTCTTTCTTTCTTCTTTCTTTTCTTTCTCCTTCCTTCCTTCCTTCCTTCCTTCCTTCCTTCCTTCCTTCCTTCCTTCCTTCAAGATTTTTATTTATATGACAGACACAGTGAGAGAGGGAACACAGCAGGGGGAGAGGGAGAAGCAGACTCCCAGCTGAGCAGGGAGCCTGATGCGGGTCTTGATCCCAGGACCCTGGGATCATTACTTGAGCCAAAGGCAGACACTTAACGACTGAGCCACCCAGGCGCCCCTGAAGGTCCCTGATTCTAATCCTGATGCTGAAGATCTCTCTGGAGCCTATTATATTGTCCTTAAAAATGAGAGTATTGTGGGACACCTGGGGGGCTCAGTCAGTTAAGCATCTGCCTTAGGCTCAGGTCATGATTCCAGGGTCCTGAGATTGAGCTGTCATTGGGCTCCCTGCTCAGCTGGGAGTCTGCTTCTCCTTCTCCCACTCTCTCTCTCTCACTCTCCCTAATAGATAAATAAAATCTTAAAAAAAAAAAAAATGAGGGTATTACCTAGAGTAAGGATTCCAGTAATGACTACCTGGGAGTTCTGAGCCACAGAACTCAAGCTGAGTAGAGGCTCAAAGGGATTGGGTGATTGATTAGTGATGTCTGCATGAGTATGTGGGAGGACAGCAATAAAGCAGGCGTGACGCAGGCGTGCAATTCACAGACTAGAGCATTCTGGTCCTTCAAAGACGAAGTCTGTAACGATGCATGCTTAGACATACCTGGGATATAAAAAATTGTATCTTTCACGTGGAATCTACCCTCATCCAAACATGCAGTCAAAATTCCTACTAATAACTGAGATCGTTTATTCACTCAAAATCTAACAAATACTGTTTAAAGTTGGGCCAGCTTCATTTCTGCTTCTCGTAGATACAACAAGGAATTGGTTACAAAAAGCATCTGAGCTATTAACAACAACAACAACATCACAGTTCTTACTGTCAATGCAAACACCTCAAGTGTTTATCAGCTCCAGGTAAGTCTGCTCCAGAGGTGAAGCTTCCAACCCTCAGATCAACTCCATCTTCAAGAAATCAACACTCTTCACGTGACAAATACCTGTTCTTTGAGAATTCTGATCGCCTCCCACAGAACTTAATATAAATATCCAAGGATGAAAATGGCCATGTGGCGTAGTGGAAGGAGTGCTGGGTAATAAGACTAGCCATTTGAGTTCTAAATCAAAGATGGCCAATAAGTTTTAACTCGCGTGTTAGCTCCAAATGACTGTATGATTACTTATCAGTATAGGACGGATCAGTTAGCAATGCTTGTCAAGAGCACCAGAGAAGCAGGTGGTGACAGCCCTGCCACAAAATTGCTCTTTTCATTCCAGTCTCAACTCTGGAAGGTGGACTTGAATGTGGCAGCGGTCGAGTCTTAAATTACTCAATTTCCTTACACACAAATTACAAGATTGTATCGGATTATTGCTAAAACTTCATAAGAGTTCTACATTCACAAGAACACTTCCTGTAACACCTGGAAGAATGAAGGAGGCACAGAAAGTATTTGTTAATAGCCTAGCCAAAATTCACCCTTACTGTATACATTCCTGCAAGTGGACCACAGGGATGTGATGAGTATTAAATAGTTATTACACATACAGCATGTCCCACAGTACTTGTATCTGTTCAATAAACACGATTTTGCATACTTTCTTCTGGAAGCTACATTCAAACCCCAAATTACGGAAAGCCTGACCCTGTTTCTGGCTCTGGAAATAATGCCTAATTGGTATTTGGCCATCAGTTTAATTTCATCCTCCTTAACAAGTAATTGGCTTGGGAAAGGGTGTTAACCCAAGACTAAGCCAATTAGCACATGGGATTTCCCTGATCAGAGGGAACATTTTAGGTTGGTATGACTCAAAACAAGGCTCCAGACTTTTGCTCAGACCCTGAGGAAAACCTACCCTCCTCCCAGAATGTGAATGAACACGAGGAAGGGAGCGGACAGAACTTCAACCAAAGGAATCAACCAGAGGCCAAAGCTGGCAAGTACAAACAGGAGGAAAAAGAGGAAGGGAGGGAGGGAGAGGGAAGAGAAGGAGAAGGTTGGGGAAGGGGAGGGGAGGGGAGGGGAGGGGAGGGGAGGGGAGGGGAGGGAAGGGAAGGGAAGGGAAGGGAAGGGAAGGGAAGGGAAGGGAAGGAGGTAGGAAGCAAGCCTGATCAAACCATTCTTGAAATTTTAATTTCACTCCTAGACTTTTCGCTTTTATACGTTTTTATATTACATCAGCTCGAGTAGGCTTTCTGCTATTTTTGACTAAAAAATACAGGATATAGTCAGAATATTTGTTCACAAAGACCAACAATTAAATTATTCAATGCATTTGCTACATTCATCACTGAGGCAAAAATGTCTAATTATAAAGATAAAAATCAGAAATACATGCTGGAGGGACTCCATATAAGGATAGCATCTCCTGACTCCCCGGCCTCCCTGTGTCTCTAGCTATCCTCTTTCCCTGTAGGAGAGGGATAAACTTCAGTGAGGGTCTAAAAGATCTCATTTAGACGAAAGGAAAGTGAACAAACTCTGAAGTCCCTTGCTGTAAATTCTTACTCTTGGTAACGGAGGGGTCAGGGGTAAGAATCTCTGAAAGCCTTCATTGGAACAGCTGCCTCTCACCAAAGGCTTCTGCCTCAGACACAAGCCACAGTACAAGTCATCAGGTAGGGAAGACGACCGGGGTGACCATGCTTTATTCCTACAGGTCGCAGCCACATCCCACCAAGGAGACAAAACTGACAGCTGAGGTCTGGCTCAGACAAGGCTGGGGTTTCCTGTCTTGGGCTGGAGGGCCTTTTTCTCACCATGACTCTCTAATGCCAGCGTCACACTCCACATGCTCAGGAGAAATCCCAATCACCAGTAGGAAGAGGGAAACCTTCCCAGAGTTTGGGAGGGCTAAGAGACTATGTGACAACCCACCAACATAAAGGCTGAGAGGAAAAGAACAAGAAATTAAAAACAGTTTTATGAGGCACTCACTCAACAGCTGAAGGGCCTGGTGTGGAGGGGGTGTGCGGGATTGGGAGGCGCTTTGGAGGGGGCAGACAGGATGATTAACACACTTCCTGTGGCAACTATAAAAGGAGGAATGTATGCTCTAAATGTATTAACTATTAAATGCTATCTGGGGGGATGTCTAGACATAAAGCGACACATTTATGAGGTAAAGCCAAACAACATGACAGATCCTGAGTCTCTGTCACACTGTGAACAGTTTGCTGTAACTTGTACTTTTCTCTAGTTCAATAAATTTATAGTGTAAGTAACTTCCAATGAAGGGGATGGAGAAGGAAAATCGGAGGGATTCAGCAGACGTGACAGTGACAAAAAGAACATCAATAACTCCACTTCCCCTCCTCAGAGGAGTCCTCGCTAACCTAGCCATCTGAATTAGCACTCCCATCCACATTCCATTTCCCTGACCTTGTTCACTGCTCTTCCTTGTACATAGTCCATGAGAAAATAAGCTCCATGATGTCAGACACTTGTCTGTTTTGTTCATAAGGTACACAGAAGATAATAAATAAATATCTGCTTAAAAGGTGTAGGATTAGGTTGAGGCATTCACCAAAACCTCAGCGATCAAGTGAAATAACTTTTTAATGTAATATTGTAAAGTTAAAAATGTATGCCAGGCATTACAATGACAAGTTTTATTTTATCTTCTTTGATCCTTTCAACAACTTGTGTCAAGTTATGTGCTAGTTTCCCCCATTTCAAAGATAAAGAAATTGAGGCCCAGGCGCTAGGAAACTTACCCTCACATAGTTAAGTGACAGACCAAAGAGTCAATTCCAGATCTATGGGACTAACCTATATACTACAAGGGTTTGCAAAGTATAGCATGCAGGCCAAATCTGGCCCGTGGGTTATTTTTGTAAATAAAGTTTTATTGGAAGATAGCCATAGTCATTCATTATATATTAACTATAGCTACTTTTGTGCTATGAAACCAGAGTGGAATAGCTGTGAAAGGGACAACAAAACCTAAAACATGTGCCATCTAACCTTCTGTTTATAAGATGAAAGAATTGGAAATAATAAAAATATCAATCAATGGAGACTTGCTAAGGAAACTATAGCCATTACTTAATACTATTCAATGGTTCAAAAGCAGATCATCTTACTCTCAAGATAAATTCCAAATGGATCCAAGGTTTAAACACTTAAAATAAAGAAGTAAAAGCATAAGAACCAGTTCTGGGGAAATCTGGAGTAGGAAAAACGTTTCTACATATCATGTATAACCCCGAAGTCAGAAAAGACTGATAAAATCTAATATATTCAATATTTAATTTTCTGATTGCAGAAAACACCATAAGAAACATCAAAAGATGAATAATCATCAAAAACATTTGCAATTCATACCACAAAAGGGAAAATTCTTTAGTATATACCTTCTTTAGAACACTGAGATTCTAGAAGTCAATAGCCCCAAAATCCATATAAAAATGGGAAAAGGCTATGAACCAATAGTTCAAAAAAAGGAAATACAAATGCACCCTAAATGCAGGAAAAGTTGCTGTGCCTCATTAAGAATGAGAAATACAAATTAAAATTTTATAGATGCATTCTTTCACCTGCTAGATTAGTAAACATCAAGATGTTTGATTACACACTGTTAGCAAGGATGTATACAAATCAGCACTTCCATTTATGGCTACTGAAAGATTGACACACTCTTTCTCAAAATCTGGCAATAAAAATTAACGAATGTGCACTCCTCCTTTGACCCTGGTGTTATTTCTACAGATATATTTGCATTTGTACAAGGTTAAGGTTAGTCAAGGCAGCATTGTTGGTACTTTCCAAGACTGTAGACAAGATAAACATCCATCACCAAAGGGCTAGTTAACTAAACTAAGGGCAATCAACTGCAATGAATAGTGTGGAATGGGAGACGACAAAGAAGAAAAAGAGAGCTCTTTAAGCTGAAATGGTAAAACTTCCAAGTTACCTCTTTTTTCTTTTTTAAAGGTAAACTCTATCCCAAAGGAACTCAGGACCCCAGAGATCAGGAGTCAGATGCTCTACCAACTGAGCCAGGCAGGTGGCCCCCAAGTTACTTTTTTTTAGTGAAAAAACTGATATACATTATAATCATGCTACGATTTTCATTTAAAAATGAAAAGGCCATATACATATTTTTTATATGTACATAAAATGCCTTCAGAACCATATTTAAGAAACCATAACACTAGTAAATGAAGAGGAAAAGGGATGGGAGATTTTTTACTTCTTCCTCCTTTATGATTGAGGAAGATATTTATTTTGAGAATACATATAGTACTTCTGTAATTGACAGCAACGACAAAACACTTATTTAAAAAAAAACTGAACATACACATCTGAGATCTAGACCTCCAAATATTCTCAATGGACTCTGGAATTCCTGAGGTCTTAATATATTATGGGATGCACTCTGAATAGGGGTAATGTTGCCCCACTGGGAGGAAGTTTGTTCTTGGGGGCAAAATGTTACTCTAAGCTTTATAGCAAAGATATACATCGAATCCATAATCATATATACAGTCTACCTATGTTATTAAAATTTCATGGGCTAGGTATGACTAGGGACAGAAATGTCTAAAAAGGCTGCCTGGAGGAGGGGGCAATAAAAGAAAACAAGGCTGAGAAAAAAAAGTACTATGCAATTATGTGGGCAAAAAAGATCCTTGGATCTTTGCCCTATGATTGTTAAGTCAGATCCTTATTAAAGCAGATATTCTATTTTAACCTTAAAATGAGACAACTATAAAAAGAGCCAATATTACTGAGAAGTCATTATGTTCCTCACCGTTATATGCAGTGGCTATCGCAAGCCTTGAAGTTGTGATTTGAACAACAGTCTGTACAATTTCTCCATATGGCCACACTCCCTGTTGCTTCTCTTCTATATATTTAATTTCCACCCACCATTCCCACCTCTCGGGAGCAGGGGAGATCCTGATTTTGTCATCTAATCTCAGAACTGTGCCTCCCGTCAGGATTCCATTCGCCAACTTAATAAATCCATCTCTTCCGTCAAGTTGTTGATAAAAATACTCAAAAGGCCAGAGCCAAAGATAGAACTTTCCATCATTACAGTGGTGCATTATCCAAAATTCCCTGGGAAGAGTTTTTCAATCTACTATGAATCCTCATTTCTCCATCTCAACTCTGAGAATATCAAGAGACAGTCTGTCAAGACTCCCTCCGAAATCCAGATAACCACCCCCATGTTGGTCGTACCTGAAAATCTAGTAATGTTTTCAACACACGGCAGAGCTTAAAACAGGGAGTAGCAAGGAACCTCCCTTGCAGAACATTAGAACATCTGAGGGCAGGACACGCTTGAACTTCCTCGCCCTTGTTACCCCCATCTGGCAGTGCAGGCACTGGATAAATAAGGATGCAGGACACGAACAGGGCATACGAGGGGAATATTAAAAAGAGCAAATCAGGAAACACACCAAAATGGTCAGCTCTCTTGTTTTTTATTCTGTCAAAAATGTGTGATCAAAACAAAATGTTTGATGGGGAATTTAATAAATCTTGAGAATCACTATTATATTTTAGGAATGAAATTGATCACTGAAGAAGAATAAACAAATGCAATTGCGAGAGTTATAGAGGCAGGTTAACTATATTGACAGCAAAGGCTGTGGTCACCATAAAAAAAAAAAGCATCCTACAGAAAAATACCAACAATGTTATTTGTAAGTCCACTGTAACTTCATCTCAGGATTTAAGTGGCAAGATGTGGCAGCCCACTGATGGCTCTGGTGATGATGGGAACAGTGGTCCCAAATGCTGAATCAAAGACAAATGCTGGGCTTGGTGCACCAGAGAAGTTCAAGAAAAATAAAATTCACATTCCTGAGCCTCCAATATCAGCACCTTCAAGGGTGGGGGGGGGGGTGTCAAAGAAACTCTTTTGAGAACAGTGAAAACAGCCACAAACAGTCCTAAGACATGACACTGAGTGCTGTTTCCAGACATTGTGCTAAGTTCTTTACAAGAATCATCTCACTTCATCCTCAAATCCACCATCAGCTGTAAACCCCACTCTTACCCTATCATACAGATATGCACGTGATGGTGACAGCGGTCCAAGACCACTTCCTGGTAAAAGCAGCTTTTAACCTCCCTCTTCACACCCATTCTTTATATATATATAGCTTAATACTTACAGGTCAGTGACAATGGCCCAAAGTCCCTGGATTATTTTACTCATTCCTGGCAATACTATTCCCATTTTATGGATGAAGATAGTACGCCTAGAAAGGTTATTTTGTTTGGTATTTAGATCACACGATTAAGCAGAAAGGGGAAGCAGTATTCAAACTCAGGCACTTAGCTCCAGGGACTCCCCTCACCCTTTAAAGATCCTGCTATAGTAATATTTAAATGGGTAGAGACTTCTGGGCAGTTCTGATGTAAACCAAACCTGGAGGTCAATTTCAGCTTGGGTTGCATGGCTAGAGCCAAAAAGCTGCTCCACAAAAGGACTGACTGTCTCGGTCAAGGCCACAGACTGGGGAGAAGAGCCTATTGGTAACCTGGACCTTGGTTCCTCAAAATCAGCGAATAAAATAATTATCAACATCAAATGTATTAACATTTTCAATAACACCATGTGTTTCTAGTTGGAGCACAAAGCTAAGTAGGCAGATAAAGGTGAATGGAGGAAGCAAGGGCTTTTGTTGTCTACAGACGGCCATTCACAGGACAGAAGGTCCCACAATTACCACACTACATACCACTAATACTGCAGAATTAAGATGGATGGAAAAACTGAGGGGAAAAATCACATCTACAACTCATTAAAATCACACATCCTTTTGTATTGAGAAGGTCTTCCCTACTTAAGATAACAAAAGATCTAACAATATTTTAAAACAATATTAACCCACTTTAAAGAAAACAGTGGCGAGGTATCACTGTGAATAACTGTATTTCGACGAAAAGAAAAAGCTCTGCTTGAGGTGTGGCTGGTGGTGTTGGTTCTGTAATCCTTCCACTAGTTAAGTATCAATACCATGAGGTATACTAAAAGCGACAATTAAGAAAACAAAGCACAATTTTACAGTTATACGGTGGGACTCCTATATCTGGGACTCTTCAAAGAAAAGAAGAGAAATTAAGCACTGTTTAGATAATACAACAAAGAGTCTTATTTGGCAAGATGCAGAAACAGGATTAAAAAGAAACTGAAGTGACTAAGCAGGAGACAGACCATACATTTTCCCTCTGGGTTCGAGAACTACAGCCCTGCATGAGGCAAGTATATGTCAATGCCTGTCCACCATATTGATGAACTTAGCTGGAATTTTTTTTAGTTTAGGCACTCACATCCCAGAGAAAATGCTTAGTGATTTCCAAAACAGTAGGAACCTGGTTGTGAAAAACAAGCTCTCTAATTAGCAAATTAGAAGTCCCTTCCTTGCAGATAAAACTGCGAATGCAGACAAAGCCTCAATATAAAATAATCTTATTCAGGAGATGCTGGGCAAAGAGGAGGAAACATGCTCTCGTCAGCTTTCATTCTCTTTGTAGCCTTAGTACTCAACTGTAGGCCCACTCTTTACGGGGGGAATTTAGACCTTTTGGGTATCGAGGTAAGAGAGGTTGTTTTCATTTATTAGCATTAAAAATTCTCCCCAAAGTGCTCCAAAAACACCTAACTCAGAAAAACAAGAGGGAAAAAGGAGTTGATTAGGAATAGATATTTCTTTAAGCAGTAGGTTCTTAACCATGCTTATGGGGTCATATGAATGGACCTCTAAACCACCGTGATTCTGAGCAAACTTAAAGTCATGGACTTAATGTTTTACTCTGCATTTGCTTTACAACAGGCCAAACTAGGGCTGCCTAGTTTACCTGGAATGGGTAAGATTCTAGGTAAACCGGGTAAGATTCTAAAGAGAAGTAATTGGTAGGACACCAAGAGAAATCAAGCTACTCCCCTGACTGTTCGTACTCTATCAAAATCAGTAATGAGTAAAACTTAACACCCATATTGCTTTTGACCGGAAGTCCTCATTTGCCCAAAAAGTCCTAAGCCCCCAAGGTCATGCATGCGCCTTCTGAGACTAGGGGTGGAAAAAGGAATCAGCAGTACCTTCAGCCTCACACTTCTCTGCACGCTTGGAAGGCAGCTGTGGTTGAGTGCAGGTGTTGATTCCAATCCCACAAGATAGGCTCGGGCAAAAGCTACTAGCCCATGGGGACATCGGGTCACAAAACCCCAGTCTTAAATCCATCTGTCTACTCCACATCTTTACGAGTGACTAGTGCGCATCTCAGATTTCACGTGTGCAAACCTGAAGTCCCAGATCTTTCTTCCATCCTGAACTTCACACAGTGTGGTCTTCACCATCTTACTGGCATCCTTCGAGTACTCAGGACAAAAATCTTGGTGTCAACCCTCACACCTTCTTTATGTTATTCCTCAGATACAGGAGCAAATTCTAGGATCTACCTTCACAGCAGGTCCAGAAGCTGACCTCTTCCACCTGCTCCCACTCGGGCCCACGCTGCCATCATCTCTCCTATGGATCACTACCACTGTCCACCCCTAACTCCCTGACTCTCCCTCCCTTCCTTCAGTCTGTTATCAAAACAGCAGCCAATGATCTTGTTAAAACATAAGCCATCGACTTAAAAACCTCCAAAAGCATCCTTCCTCATTTCGAGAAAAAGCCAAAGCCTTGAAAAATTGTGTACAAGGCGTTACATATCTGCTTCCTGACCCCAATTACCTCCCTGATCACAGTTCCTACTTCTGTCCGTATTGATCCCACCATGGAAGCCAGATGGGCCTCCTTGCTGTTCCTGAACATGTCCAGCATTTGCCTGCTGTCCTCTCTGCCAATCCAGCGTAACAAGTAACCCTTCACCTCCCCAAGATCCTTCCTCACCTGTCACTTTTTCAAGGAGACCTGCTTCACCACTCAAATTACATCCTTAGCTCAATGTGCTTTCTTCCTTTTATTTTTTCCTCCAAAGCCCTCACCTGCTAATATTTTAAATACTTGTTTTGTACATTGCCTGCTATCTACTCATCGCCCCCACTGGAATGCAAACTCTATAAGGGCAGGGGTCTTCCTCTTACATGTACTGTATACATACAAAGGTCAGGAAATATTCTAGCAAACATAAACAGCAATGTGGTTTCAGTTTAAAACAGAGAGGGTTTTAAACAACTTTACTGAGGTATAAGATATATGCTTAAATTCGACCATTTCAAGCATACAATTCAATGATTTTTAGTCAATTTATTGAGTTATACAACCATCAACACATTCCAGTTTCAGAACACTTCCATTTACATCAAATGATTTGGAGAGAAATTTGTAACTGGAAAGTACCTACATTACATCTCCTCCCTTGTATTACAAGGCAATGAAACTTCTAGGAAAAGAGTTTTTAATAAAAGTAACTTGGTCATGGACCACTGTTACTCATCATTTTATGATTTCCTTTTGTTTCAAGATGCAAGCATCTTTTTAGTTTATACACAGTATCCAGCACCGTGAGATCAATGGAAATAACAGAGGAGTAGAATGTGAATTGTGTTCTTTTACCAGAAACACTGGGTAACATACACAGGAAATCAATATACAAATATGGAGTTCCCGGCACTGTCACCACCAAATGTGGAAAAGATTTTCTCCTCTTGATATAGTACCAGTGGGACCAAGTTCCTCATCAATGGGCTCTCATTCAAATACAACCAACTGTGTCCTTCCATGACAGCGGACCTATAACTAGCAACCTTCACTTTTGGAAACCAAAAGCTCCTTGAAACTACCACCCCAGCACAGTAATAAACTAACCAGAGGAGAGAGAATAAATAAAAAGTTAATCAACATCACATAGTTACCCTTAGGGTTTTAGAATGTTTTAGGAAATGTAGCCAAAGGGGCAGGTATAATTTCCCATACATGAGCTAACTTGGGTCTAATTCATTTACTGGGGTTCCTCCCCCTCACCGGCCGCCGCAGACCTACCAAGTTCAAAGCCAAGATATAAATATCACTTTAAGATTCAGATTCAGATCCTAAAATTTTTGCTGAGAGTTCAAAATAAATTCTGATCATCCAACTTAAAAAATCACAATTGAGATACCACTAGTAATCTACAGTTACTATTGATTATATCAAATAAGCCCTTCTAATCCCAAAGGTGTTTTTCCCTTACATATTTATGGAAAATTTGTTACACATTAACACATAGAATTTCAAAGCAAAACACACAGTGTGTCTGTCCTTTCAAGTGTTACCTATAATTTGCAGGCACAGATGTTAAGTCAGCTTTAAAAGTAGCAAACTTTAACAACAAATTTGAAAATAAGGAGACTGTGTTTTCTTCAGACCTCACTAGATATTTCTGTTCTCTGCATTTCTTTGTTGGTAATTTTTTAAAAACAAGGACGAAAAGAAAACACCTTAAGTCTGGTCCTCTTAACCCAAAAACTGCTGGCAGATGACGAAGATGCTAAAATCATTCTTTCCTTTCCCTCCTGAGAGATGAAGTCTCTCAGCATCATCCGAAAGTCCCCCAGATCCCCTATACTAGCGAATCAAAGTAACCTGAATTGACATTATAAACACAAACACCTCGAAGATACACCTCACATCGTTCCAAAAGCTGGCATTTCATTAACTTGTTCAAGAATATTTACGAACAGAGGGGTGCCTGGGTAGCTCAGTCAATTAAGCATCTGCCTTTAGGTCAGGTCGTGATCCTGGGGTCCTGGGACTGAGCTGGCGTAGGCTCCATGCTCAGGTGGGAGTCTGCTTCTTCCCCTCCGTCTGCCCTCCCCCCACTCGTGTGCTCTCTCTTTCCTCTCTCTCTAATAAATAAGTAAAATCTTTTTAAAAAGAAATACTTATGACTGAGGTCAAATGAACAATTATCCACGCTAAAAAGCAATGATAGGAATCTATGGCTGGAGACAGGCTGACCTCAAAATTATCCCAAACTTACTTTGAAATGTAATCCCCCAAAACAAGCTCGCTGGTGTCATATTAATTTGCACACCCATGTAAATACATCTACCCGACAGATAGAACTGAGAAGCACATGGGTTTGTACATCTCCCCACTGCAGCTTTCCAAGGGGAAAAATATTCTGTAACTTTCCTCCCCCACGGCAGCCAGAAGACACGCTAGGCCAGGTGGTTTGCTCCCTAGGTTGGCTATGTGCAGCTGCAAGACGCCGTGTGTTTTAGTCCCGGATGGCCCGGACGGCCAGATGTGCTCACCAGGGGCCACAAAGCACGTGAAGCACGTGCAAGATGGAGGGAATGAAGGGCACCGAGTCTGCAGTGCATCTGTGGAAAAAAACCTCATTCTAAACAGTGTGGTTTGCAGAGCCCAGACCCGCGTCCCCTCTTCATTTTATTCCCTGATCACACAGCACTCACCGCCTTGCCCAGGTCCTGCCCCTCTCCTTCCTCATCTTCTTCAGTACTTTTTCTGAGAAAGACAACTTGCACCACACAATTCAGTATTGAACTACTGTGTGCCCAACTGTTAGCTTCTATTTCACGTATTTAATTAAAATTCCCCAAGAAGAGGAATTAATTCACTCACCACATATCGATAATCATTTGTTACTCTTACTCTGCATTCACTGACGCAAATATTCATTCGAGGTTTTCTCCAGGGCTCATTGTTACCAAGCTCTGGGTTCTGGGTGCGCTGGAATGCTGTTGAGGGATAAGGTTCTGTGCCACAATGGAGAGCACATTTCCTGCGCACACAACCGTCGCCAGTCTTGCTGTGGTCGTCGCTACCGACCGTTAGTGACCCATTCACTGAACCAGGCAATGGGCCTGCATTATTGCATTTCACTCCTCATCCTGCCCAGTGTCCAATATGGTATTACAGTCCCATTATATAGACGTGCAGACGGATGCATGAAGGAGTTAAGTCACACGGAGTGGGAATACAAATTCTGATAAATCTGAGACTCATCTGTACTCTTTATCGTAATCATACTTGACATCAACTTTGAATAAAACGTGCAGAGAACAGACACCATGTCTCAGAAGAATGTAAGAGTTTATATCAAAGCAAGCTACAAGAATAATGACCCTACAAATGTTCTTTAAGGTGGACCAACTGTGTTACCATTTATTTTCTTTGTCTAATTCCCCTGAAAGAACAGCCTCAATCCCAGAAAGTACAACAGCAATCATCACCCTTTACCATACCCTTCCTCGACACCTGTGTAACAGGTGAGGAAAGCAAAATTGAGGGGCCTTACATGAATAACCCAAAGCCAACTCAGAAATAGCAGCACCTTGACTTTACCATGTTCATAATTTCTATCACACAAATATTCCCACACAGGAAACCACTAGTGATTTCCACAACCACGAGGGCAGAAGTGCTCTCAGTGCCAGAGGCACTACAATGTAGCACAAATATTTTGGGGAGAAGTCTCACAATACATATTGTGTTAGCAAGTTTCAAATTGAAACCCACGGAGTCTATACGTGGGAATCAAAGGACTCAAGAAAACCCAGTTTAGTAAAGAAAGACAGCTATGCGTACCTACGCTTCCTATCCTTATTCTTAATGACAAAAAGGAAGAACCAACTGCCTGTCCCAAAATGAGAGAGCATCCCCACCTGGTGGAATATAACATACTCTGAAACAGAGGAAATGATTATGACTAGGGAAACGATGATGACAAGCAGGAAAAGTAGGATATGAAGTCAAATATCTACTATGATTGTAACAATGGCTAAAACCATAAAGGTTTGACAAAATAAGATTCTTCACCTTTAAGGGTTCAGATCTTTTTTTTTTTTTTTAAGATTTTATTTATTTATTTGACAGAGAGAGACAGCGAGAGGGAACATAAGCAGGGGGAGTGGGAGAGGGAGAAGCAGGCTTCCTGCCGAGCAGGGAGCCCGATGCGGGGCTGGATCCCAGGACCCTGAGATCACGACCTGAGCTGAAGGCAGACGCTTAATGGCTGAGCCACCCAGGTGCCCCATGAGTTCATATCATTTAATAGTGAAATGCAGTACTTGTTTATGATCAAAACGGTATCACCAACTTAGCTCAATGTCAGAAGAAATTACTTCATGGAAGAATCAAATGTTATGGGAATTTCTCCATGTTTGGACTCACCTTCCAATAAAACAGGCTTGATATATTTTAACATACATATTTCCCACTCCTAGCTTTCCACGGAAGACCATGATCTTATATCTAAAGTCAGTCAAACACCACTTGTATTATTACTGAAAATACTTCATTTACATGCCCACTAGAGAAAATCTAAAAGCCATTTGTATATACAGAAATACATATGTATTCACAAAACGCATATAATCTTTCATTTATAAATACATCATTAAAAACACCCATTTGCTTTGACCCAAAAATTCCACTTCAAAGAATGTTTCCCTCCAACAATAATCAGGGATACAGAAGCTTTTTTTTTTTTTTTTTTTTAAGTAGACTTTACACCCAACGTGGAGCTTGAACTCACGACCCCAAGATCAAGAGTCCCATGCTCCACCAACCAGGCTGGCCAGGCACCGCTTTACAAGGTGTCTTAACCAACGTGGAAAGCATTTATTTAAATTAGCTAAATTTATAATCCGTGTTGGGTGACAGTCATGTGCACGAAATCTGGAAGAATGTCACTCACTTCTAATCAGAAGGCCATGATTATCAAATATTATGTCATTAGCCCTTTTCTGCCTTTAACTGCACACCTTTCCTTCCTAGTAAGGGGATGAATTTAGACATCGAGAATGCAGCGAATACAACACTGAGGGTTTTGATGCATCACTAACATTTGAAATGAGCCTTGAGACCATTCCTATGGTGGGATAATATTTCTTACTACTTCTGACAAGTAGAGCAGAGATTACGGAGTTGGAAAAGCTGAGATGAATTAGAAGTCTTGCTGATAAAATGAGTAATAATAAGGTTTTTCTAATGGAGGTTTTTAACGCTCCATTCTGCCTCGTTTGTTAGAAAGGCTTTAGAGTTCAATGTGAGAGACAATCAGCAGCTCCCTCCAGACAGGCCCATCTCCCTACCAGGAATATGGATACAGGTCAGCCCTGTGACACCTGCAGTAGGCCTTATGTCTGGTCTAATAATGACCCAGGTCAGGCCTAGGATCAGGATCACGTGTGAATTACAGCAGAGTAACGTGTTCAAGGAATACCTTCTTGGCCCCCCCTTCTAGGTTGACTTTTGTCAGAGGCTTTGGGAAACCCCGTTGCTTTCCTTTTAGTACCACTGCTCCTAGTTTCATTCATTCACTTGGAAGATTTGGGGCCTATAGTGTTTGTGACAATTCCTACTTCCCACCAGAACCAAGAATACATTTCATGGCCTCTCCAAGAAATAGCCAGGAGAGAACATTGGCTGCAGACCTTCCCCAACGTCATGTAAATAAACATACAAGCTAAGTAAAGGCCAAGTGCTCGCTATACCCACGCTGCTGGAAGATAAATCCTGCTGGCTCCAACTTCCACCCACACTCTAGTGGCTGAATCTTATACAGAATTGTAAAGCCACCTGTCCATTTTGCTCCCTGTTGTCCCCACTGAGCATAGCAGAAGTATCTGGCATATCATAGGCACCCAGAAAATCTTTCTTGAATGAGTAAAATGAAAAACAAACTGACAAATGAATGGGAACTGAGCCAGTGGCTCTAATCATCTTAACACATTTTTTGCATGAAACTGATGTGGCCTTATGAATGCTGAATCCCTGTCCTATAACGCCACTGGTGCCACGAGAAGTCAACCTCTCATCAGTGCACCTACTTAAAACAATGGTTTGGTTCACAGGCTAAACATGCCATCAGAACAAGGCCATACGTGGCCTTCTTGACATTCCCCATTTCCTACTCATCAAAATGACTCATTAACAGCCCAATTTCGGGTGTCTCAAGTAATGTCTCATTCTCCGATTGTGGGGGGCTGCCTGCTTGCAGCACTGCCCGCTGTGCACACAGGTAATTAACTTGCAGTGCTCCACTGGCTCTGACACATTCCATGGCATTGAACATTTCACCAGCAGGTAGTTAAGCATGCAAGCTGCTTCCCAAGTTAAACTCCATAACCAAATATCAGATGTAAGTGTCAGTCAATACGGAAGACCTTGTTGACACACAAGGCACATGTCAGGTGCGGAGGCATGGTACCTATGGTTAAATCTCATTCCTTTGAACTCCATTAACTCGGATTCTGTGGTCACGCAGAGTTAGAATAAAGACTGGCTTTTTTGCTAGGAAAGGTTTGCTTTGTGAGCCCTGAAAATACAACAGTATGGATCAGGTTGCACTAGGTGAGAAGTTCAACAAGGAAAGAAGACGCGCAGAGCCTAGAGATAAAGACCATGAATTTTAGAGCCAGACCACTGGATCTCCCCTTCGCCACTTGGTGGGGAAGTGACCCTGAACAAGTTTCCTAAACTCTCTGCACTTCACTCTCCTTGTTTGTAAAATGGGGATAATAATTGTAGGTACCTCGTAGCACTAGAACGAGGCGGAGTGCTTAATATGGTGTCTTGCAAAGAGTGAGGATACTAACCAACTATTAAGTATCAGCTATTAATTCTCTAAGCGTTATTATTACATCATACTGAACACACAGTAGGCCCAGGAGATGACTGAGCATACCAAAATCTCTAGGTTTTTTTTAAAGGAACCCAATTACAAAGAACTTGTCCATTTTCTACTCATGAATACGAGTCCCTCATAAAAGCTTTAACTTAACATCATATTTATCCTGAATTCTTTACTAAAGACACTATTATTTCATTTTGGCTGGATTTCTTTCTTTTTTTTTTTTTTAAAGGCTGAATAATTCAAACACACCTAATCTACACTACATTTTCTTCTAAAATTCTAGGTCGGTGAGACGGTAGGTGATCAAATGACAACAGCGTGGGCTGGAACTACCCAGCGACTCATCAAAAAGGCTTTAAAAAAGCAGCGAGAACAAAGCCTCGAGCTCAGGTGACCACGCGTGTAAAGCCGTGACACAACAAGGACGGACAAAGGAACTGTAATAAAGAGTGGAGAAAGGGGGCCGAGGCAATAAAGACAAGAGGAAATTCACATGAATGGAGAATTATTGGCTTTATAGGCGCCTGGAGAAACACAGAACAGGTCATATCACTTTCCTTGTAGTGAATGGCAGTTTAGCAATTTGGAACTCAACAACGTTGGATACGGGGTTTTGATCTCCAACTAACATTTTGCTATGACAGAGACAGTGGGGGAGGGTGTTCAACTCATAATCCCACAATAAATAAAGACATATGATAATACGGGCCAGAAGTGGACACTATGGTGGGGGGGGCGCGAACTGCTCAAGAAAATCCTCAAATGTACAAAGGGGCTCTTGCCCATGACACTTCCCACCTCACTCACCATTTTATACCTCAGTGGCGATGACTGATTAATTTCATCCTCTCAAAGTCATGGTTTATGTTATAAAGCCATCCTGCCAATATCTTTGGGAAAATCTCCAAACCACTTTAGCGATTATAGGATAAAATGGTTCTCTCTGTCCCATCAACTTAGTTTTATATTCCTGAAAAGATAACACATTAACCATTGTGGTCTACACCTCCTGAAACAGGTTCCATGTGATATTTGCAATTTCGTTTATATTAATAAAGCTTGCTTTCCAGCTTTTTATACATTCCCCGGAAGCATTCAATGAGCTGCTGTACTGTGATTAAAGTACTGTGTAGGATGCCATTTGAAAGAATAAGTGAAATCACAAAATCCACCTATTCATATGCTGGCTTCTTGTCTCTTCTCTTCATCTCCAAATTAGAAGAAAGCACCATAAAAGCACGACTAGTCGGGATAGCTCTGTGTTGTTCCAGTCTCTAGAAGAGTGCCTGACACATATGAAGCCCTCAAAAGCCATTAACTGAAAGTGTGAGTCATATTGGATTTACGCTATGCACATAACAGATTAACGTATGAATTAACAAATACATGGCTTATTGATTAATCAATAATAAGTTCACAGTTTTGACTATACTTCTGAATGTGTTCATTCTTCAGAAAAGCCAGATAGACGTGATTGCAAATGAACCTGGAAGCTAAGGACACGCTCACTTAACCCTCACCACTGCTCTCTGAGCTGGGATGAATTATACCCATTTCACAGATGAGGAAAGCAGTGTTCAGAGAGGCTGAAGATGTTCACTCAAACCACACAGTTTCAGGAGCAAAGCTGAGATTCTGCAACAAGGCAAACCTGATTCTAAACCCCAGTTTTCTGGTGTACATTGAAGAGCTGATTCCCTTATACCCTAAGGAATAAAATTACTACATTCCCTTCAGACAGTCTATTATCCTTGATCTTGTCTTGAGAGTCAACACAGCTGTCAACAGTCCTCCGCAATGGTAAACACACTCTTCAAGACCTACCCCTCTCACTGTGTATTTCTCCCTTAGACTTAGAGACACTTAGGGGACTTCAAAGCTTAAGGTATCAGATCTGTTTAAAGCAGAACATAAATCAACAGACATATAAACCAACTCTAAAATCCATACCGGTCCCCAGCCATAAATGCCTGTAGGTACCAGGAAGGTCGTTTAACTCAGAGTCGAGCCGGGGGCATGATGACAGGGAAGGGTGGGGACTGTGGAGAACGTCAAAGCACAAGCTGACAAAGAGCTTCTCCAACACCCCAGGCAAGCACCACCGCAGAGGCTTGAGAAAGGCCGCTGCCCCCACCTCACAGCCTCTACCTTTAGAAACCCTGGAATGGGATCTGGAGGGTGAGTTTCTTAGACGATCCCAGGTGCTGCCGCTGCTGCTGGTCCAGAGACCACACTTAGAAAACGACTGGGCTAAGGACAGCAGCTTCGCTCTCGACGCCACCGTCGAAACGAAGAAATGTAGATCCAGAGAAACCTTACCGGTTTTTTGAACCAGGCTGGGTTTTTCCCATTCTATTTTTACTTTTCAAGTAGCATGCCAATCAAACGGAAGCAGACTTCAAGGGGAGCGTGTCCAACCCCTGAAGAACGATGCACCTAAACTTTACTATTTCGGGGCCAAAGCAAAGCGTTAAGCCTCATTTAACCCAAGAAAACAGAACACAATCTGACGTGGGCGACAAAGTGAAGTAAAGTGGTTTATTTCTGTGGTGCTTTGTTAGGCAAATTTTAGAATTTTAAGATGCCCGTCTGTACGTAAGCCATAAGGTATCACCACTGCCGAGGGAAAACCACACACACGCCTGGCCCCACGCCCAACCCCTAAAGATGTCATTTGGAAACAATAAGGAAAGCTCAATTCGAAGCAATGAATAATAAAGGAATCCGTGTGTACGGATGTTTATCTCGCCCAAAATACTGCTTGTGCGTAGAAGTACCACCTTTCCCCCTTCCTGGCCTCCTTCCAGGTAACATTTGTAGCACCTTTTAAAGGTCTCCCGGAGGCATGAAGATAAGGGCAGTGATGACAAAGTTTTATAAAACACCTCACTGTCTGCCTTTGTGTTGAGAACACATAGCATCTTTTTTTTTTTTTTTAAGTAGGCTCTATGCACAACGTGGGGCTTGAACTCACAACCCTGAGATTAAGAGGTGCACGATGTATTGACTGAGCCAGCCAGGCACCCTGAGAACACAGAGCACCTTAATGAATCCTTCTTGGATCCCCGCTCAAGAGATAATACTATTATCCCGATTTTACAAATGAAAAACAGAGGCTAATGGATCACGTAACTTCTCCAAGATGACACAGCTGTTTGGTGAAAGGGCAAGAACTTGAACCTAGTCCTGTAGGTGTGTGAGTTTTTACCCACACCCCTGGAAGCCCTTTCAATTCCTCGTAAGAATTTTAGAAGCTGGGGGCGCCTGGGCGGCTCAGTCGTTAAGCGTCTGCCTTCAGCTCAGGGCGTGATCCCAGAGTCCTAGGATCGAGCCCCACATCAGGCTCCTCCGCTGGGAGCCTGCTTCTTCCTCTCCCACTCCCCATGCCTGTGTTCCCTCTCTCGCTGGCTGTCCTCTCTCTCTGTCAAATAAATAAATAAAAATCTTAAAAAAAAAAAAAAAAGAATTTTAGAAGCTGGGTACCTGAGTAGAGAAAACACTAGGTGGAACACAGGGGTGGGCGATACCTCGCACGTCCCACTATAAAGCTGTGATTTCTTAATATCATAATTAACAGGCCAAAACCCATCTCATCCTCGAATACAGAAGGGAGGGGAAGAAAACTCTTAGCTTGCTCATCAAGAAACTAAAGCAAGAATAAAAAAGCAAACACCTCTGTCATATCTGGACAATTAGTCCTGCATCTGGGAAGCAAAAACAATGGCTGTGGTCAGCTGTCAAGCAGAGTATATTAAATTTCTGGTTCCTGAGACAGATCCCATTGATCTATCTTACTTAGACTCAGTCTCGAGAGTTGACTTCATAACTTAAGTTTATGACTTGATCAAATGATGCAGAAAAACAACCCCAAAAGCTAAATGATTATATTATGCACATTATGGAGCGCTATGTTCATGGCAGGACAGCTGACTGCACAAACAGGGAATTTATCACCCTGATACAGATGGCCTCACGCGGGGTTCAGTTTCAGTCGCTCCAGAGGAGGCTCTGCTGCATCTCCGGGAAATGCATGGCAGCCCAACCACTGCATGTTAAAGAGGCATTTATGGGGCTCCTACTGTATACCGAGCACTAGGATTCAAGGGGGACAAGGCAGAGGCGGCCTAAGGCTACAGAGGCTTGCATTCCAGGGGGTGAGAAGGGCAGTAAAGAAGCAAAAAAGTACAAACATATTCAAATGCACCGAAGGAAAAGACTATGAAATGAGTGAATGCGCAGTAAAACTTTCAGGGGGGCTCCCCGTAATACAGGGCCTCTGGAGCGGGTGACATTTTAGTGGAGCCCTGATGGATACATAAAAGAGAGGGAAGGGCAGTCTGGGCACACGAACCAGTAAGAATGGAGCCTGCAGTGTAGAAGAAAAGGACAAGGAGAACGCAAGGAGCTGGGGAACAGGACGGGGCTCAGTCCAAGCACATACGAAATGAAGGGAATGGATAAATCTCAAAAAGCATAAATGAAAGACAAGATCGTTCTGGGCTCCAGTGGTTCAGGAAGAGAAAAAGAAACCTGTCTCTTGGGTCTGAGAGACACAACTACAGTCTCCAACAAATTCCCACCTTTGCCGAAAGCAACTTTATGCAGATTTCCCTTCTTGCTACCCGATAATCCTTGACCAATACAAGGAGAGGTCAGAGGGTATTTAGTCTAGAAAATCAGACTATCTCCAATTTCACAAGTAATTATCAAGTGCATATTCTCTGTTCTGCAAAGCGAAGCAAAGATGAATAAGACTCCGTTCCTGTCTCAGAAGGCTTTGCCATGCAGTAGGGAGGCAATCATAAAGGCAAGTTAAGCAAGGCCGACTCATAAAAGAACACAACAAAGGAAAAACCTGTAATGAGGGAAGCATACAAAACAGGGTGATCAATTCAAACTAGGAGAAGCAAGGACGGCTTCATAGGAGAGGCAGCATTAACAACCCTTGACCCTCATCTGTCCTCAAATGCAAGCAGTATCACTAAATTGCTTTTATTTCAACTGATTCAAGAAAATTCCTTGAAGAGTTAAAACCAGCCCAACAACATGCAGAAATTAACTAATAACAAGGTCTACAATGGTTTACTTGGGGTAATGGAAAGTGTATCCAACAAAGAGACAAAACACATAAACTTCATTAAGGCAGATCCTCCAAGCTAGATACCGAAAGCAAAGTACAAGAGGCACAGATTATTAACTGGCTGCAGACATCTGCTTTCAGATTAAGAGAGGGGTGTCCAAACCACCTAAGTGCCATTGTTTCACCCCAAAGACCCTATCTGAGACTTGCAGGTGGGCTGACTCAATAGCGTGAAACTTACTGCTGAAAAGTTCATTAAATTGGCATTGCATGAAAATAGGGATCTTTACACAGATGCCAAGGGAAAATACTAGATTGCCTGCAAAAGACAAAATAAAGTTCTTTTGACCAGTCACTCCAGGAATCTGTGGAATGAATTTCTCCCACCTCCCCATAGAGAAGCCACTGAATGATACCTACATGAAGAGAGAAGACAAGGCATCCCATTGCAAGCATAATGATTACCTAATTGTTCTCAGGGATGGGAAAGAATTGGCAATTACCTATACCAGAAGACCTACGTTTAGCGATTACATGTTTGCAAGCTCTCCGTAAAAAATGCTGCATCCGAGTCAATAAATCTGTGGAGTGCATTATACAGCACAGTGCATCATTCACCTAGAACTGCAGAGCCCAAGAAGAGAGCAGATGGCAAGTGAGAAAGAAATATTGATCACAATGAATAATTTTTACTAAAAAGCATATAAAAACTGGATTTTAAAATATTTCAAAATAATTTATTCACTGTGGTCTCACTGTTTTACATTTCTGTTTATAAATATTTACAATGCACTACCTTCATAAAATAATTATTATTCAGTGTTCACAGTAAAGAGAACGGCATCGGAGACTGACTGTATGACTACACTAATCTGTGTGACAATATTTTAATTTAGCATTAATTCTCAACTCTTCCCAGTTAAACATACACGGCTTTATTTGTTCTGTTTCAGGTGATATTTATAGACAAGCAACATGCAACCGAGTATAAGTTTTTATTTGTAGTGATTTAGTGATACAAGGGAGAGAGTTCAAGTTAATATTCCTATGGAATGCTAACAAGGTCTCGACCCAACTTCCTATATACCTTAAACCAGTCAACAGAATAAAAGAAGCAAATCAGAGAATTGGGTATGGACACAGAGCAATTTTATTAATGAATGTTTAAACAGAGTACGAAGCACATGGAGGTACTATTCCAGGACAAAGAGAGATGGTTAAATCACCAATGACTAAAAGTCCTTCCTGGAGGTCACATAACCAGTCCGATCAGAAATGTGATTACAGAGGTGCCTGGGTGGCTCAGTCAGGCAAGTGTCCCACCCAGGATTTTGGCTCAGGTCATGATCTCAGGGTTGTGGGAGCGAGCCCCATGTTGGGCTCCATGCTCAGAGGGGAGTCTGCTTGAGATTCTTTGTCTCTCTCGGCCCCCCCCCCCCCCAGCTCACGGGCTCTCCTTCTCTCTCAAATAAATCGATTGATCGATAGATCAATAGACAGATAAAATCTTTAAAAAAACAAGTCACGACATCCTGCAATGGGTTCTGAAAAGAAAGACAGGCCACTGTACTCTACCACCACTGACCAGTAAAAAATCTCAACACACAGATACGTAAGTTTTAGTGTATTTCTCACTTTAACATACCAGTAACAATGCTCTTTTGCCCTTTGGTTATTTGCTTTCAGTTTCCCTACATTCAACCTCTAGTTTTAGTGTCTGGTACATCCGTGGAGTTGAATGTTGAGATGATTTTTAAAACAGGAATTGGTAAATGATCAGTCTTTCCAGATCTCTCTAAACTAACCAGATTGTGACCTATTGGGTCCTCGTAAAATATCTTTGCAACGAAGAGCAGGGCAGAGGGGCAATGATACGCAGAAAGTCTGACCAAAAGTTGCAATAAGAAGGCTGAGATGATTGTGCACAAAACTGGAGTAGTAGTATCAGTAATAGTAACTTCTTCTATTACTCTCCTTCCCTGGAGAACAAATGCGTGAGTACGCGGTAAGCATGTGCGTGCGTGCGGTGCATATGAGAGCTGACTTACGGTGATATATGCAATGTAAATAATTAATGGAACAAAAATTAAAAATAATTCCTCATGGCACTGTTTGGAGGATGGGAATCCCATATCTGTCGAAAATGAAGACATACAACACAACCTAAGACAGAAAATCCCATCTTTAATAAATACATTTCGTGAGTTCACACGCTCTTTCATCTTCAGGTTAAACGAAGGGATGAGTATTTGTTCCTTTCTCCAGAAATAATGAACATGGCAACTGTCTCTGAAATTGAAATTCTTTTCTCTAATGAGCGTAACATGTTATGTTGTGTTACCTAATTGGGGAGTGAAGAAGTAAAATAAGAATCCCGTGACCTTCCACAGTGATAGGAAACAAAGCCTTTTTATTTTATTTCAGACAATATTAAAATCATCTATTGTTAAAAAAGAACTTCTCGAGTACATTTCTATGTACACATAGATACCTGCATGCCCGTGAGTGCTAGGATTTCAGCGGAACTAAAACATAATATAAATCTTTAACTCTTCAGGGTAACCCAATATGGTAATCACCAAGCACATGCCCCTGCCCAAGTAAACTTAAGACAAGGATATTTTTAATAATGGGTAACTAACTGTGGGGGAATTGGACATTCAGTTACAACTGAGCGGGCAGATTTCTAGCCAGATACCTATATCGCAGGGAGAGCATACATATAAACAGACTTAAGCCATAGTTGTACTTTTAAGCCATTTTATTCCTACCGCCTAATTCACATACATTTATGCAGATGTTCATAAATTTTTCCTAAGTTCAAAATGAGACAGCATAGTATTGCAGGTTATAAATATTATTTTAAAATTAAAAACAATTTGAACATTACCCTCGTCATTAGCTAATGGCTTTTATCTTCCTCTGGGACAATAAAAGCATTAAAATTCAATTTGTACAACATTAACTTCTCATAAAAAAATGGCCATTAACATTTCCCAGTTTAAAAACATCTAATATCTATCAGGTCACAAATAATAAAGATTTGGGTCTCATAGAGGAAGATGTGAAAAAGACTGAAGTAGGAAAATAATAATAAAAAATTCAACGATATGAGATATATACACAGGTCCAGAACAGTCAGTAATTCTTATCCATCATGTTTTCAGCCAAAACCACAGCTTACATCCAAGAACTAAGATGGGGGTTAATGTTAGATTAATTGCTGGGAGATGCCAGTATGCATGGTCATTAGATTGAAATAAAATAATACTATGATTCTAACAGTGTATCACAAGCTGATTCGATTAGACCATTATTAGGGAAGTTTCCCAGGATATGCTGGTGTTGTTCAATCAAACTCTGATGCCTGCACACCTTTTAACTGAATTGATTTCTCTTCAAGCATCTCCTCTCCCATCTGATTTGTTAAGTCTTCCATTCCACATCTCATTGAGATGTTGTCCCCTGCACATCTCCTGATCTTTCTACTTTATATGCTGCGGCATTCCCATAATTTCGCCACGAAATATTCCCAGTGAGTCACTGCTACCCCCTAGCTCAAGAAAAAGTAATGCATGTAGTTTGGGATTGCGTAAGGGATAAAGGAAAACATCTTATGAGTGTCAGTATCTGAAAAATCATCTTCAATTCTCCCCTTTGCTTCTCTTGAGTCCAGTCTCCCCTCTCCAATCTTGCCTGCCCAAAGTGTGCCATTTTTCAGGGTTATAAGAAACATCTCCCCCATGAATCTCTGAAGGTCCCTATTGCTTACTTCATTAAATAGAGAAGCTCTGCAAGACAACCTTGCCTTTATCTATCATTTTATCATATACGGTCCATCAAGGTGATGGAAACATATGGTATTTATAGCTTTTACCAGCCCTAAGAGTCAGGGATTCTATAATTCAACACCCTTGCTTGCCCAGCCTCTCTCAACACTGTAAACACACATGTGCAAATTGACCACTGCTATTTTCCCCCACACATCGTCATTACAGATTATATACAGTGACCCTCAAACCAGAGAAGCTCAGCAGGGAACTATGCACGCACTCACACCGGGGCAGAGGACCAGCACATTTGGTGGAGGGTGGGAAGTTAGGCAAGGATGGGATTTAGGTGCTAAAGTCAGCACAAAATGAAACCAAGTAGAATATCATCAAAACTACCCTCCAAAATCCTTTAGAGAGACAACCGGAAGGCCAGTCAGCCTGTCCTCTACCCAGCATTCCAACCCATCTCTCTTTGTCTGGGGAGCACTCAATGGCGTAGCTGGCTTACAACTTGACCTTGGGTAGGAAACAGACTTATCTTGAACTTCAGGATTGCATGCAGTAAGTCACCATATGAAGAGGCTGCAGCATATGGGAGACCAGTGGAACTACATGCAGTATTTAAACGCATGAGTCTTTGTTTCTTTTCCCCTTACTCAGTGTAGTTGAATACGATGAGTTAAAAGAGTGTAAGGTACATCTCCACAGTCCTTCTACACTGGAGGAGAAAGTTCAGCAGTGAGCCTTGGGGCTAGAAATTATGTTAATTAGAAGAGCAGCAGCAGGGAAGGCACCCTGCCTGTGAGAAGAACCTCCCCTCCCCAACAGAAAGACCACAACAATCGCGTTTATTACACTGCTTAATTGCCACTGCAATACCAACATTAATTTACGAGGGAGCCCTTAGGTAAACCTGCAAACATGCTGCCTGGCATCCAGAAGGGTTCACATCCCTACAGAAGCACTGCTATAGGGGTTCTTCTATAGGTTTGGGTTTTAGAGCAGTTCGAGGTTCACAGCAAAACTGGGAGGGACGTATGGAGAGTTCCTATATATCCCTGGTCCCCACACATGCATAGGCTCTCCCATTCTCAACATCCTGTACCAGATTGGTGCATTTGTTACAACTGATGAACCAACCTACAGTGATACATCAATATCACCCCAAAGTCCACAGTCTACCTCAGGGTTCACACTTGGTGTCGTATAGTTGAAGAGTTCGGACAAATGTATAATAACAAGTATCCACCATCGTAGTATCACACAGAGTATTTTCATCGCCCAAAAATCCTCTGTGCTCTGTCATTCATTCCTTCCCCAGCCACCAACCCCTGGTGACCCCTGATTGATACTGTAATTTTTATTTTATTTATTTATTTGAGAGGGAGAGAGAGAGAGAGAGAGACAGCATGCAGCAGGGAGGGGCAGAGGGAAACAAAGAATCTTAAGCAGATTCCACACTCAACGTGGAGCCTGACATGGGGCTCAATTTCATGACGCTGAGATCATGACCTGAGCCAAAATCAAGATTTAGAGGCTCAACGGACTGAGTCGCCCAGGCACCCTGATCTAGACTATGCTTTTAACTGTCTCCATAGTTTTGCCTTCTCCAGAATGTCGTATAGATGGACTCATACAGTAGGTAGCCTTCTTAGATCATGCCAGATTTTTAAATACTAAAGTCAAAGTCAACAACAGCAAGGCATACCCTCAATTCCTTTTCTAACCATTCCTTTCACCTGCATACCTACACTAGCACCTCCTTCCTCTCTCTCCCTTTTGTCCCCTCTCTCTCTCTCTCTTTTTTTTTATACCCCTCACAAGTAATCCTTAACAATCAAACAAAGGTGGTGCAGGGTGTGGGGAGAAGGAGTAAGGCTCTGACCTACCTGGGGGTGGTGATGTAAGCTGAGTCCTGATGCATGAGTTAGAGTTTAACAAGTGACAGTAGAAAGGCAAAACTGGACATGGGGGCAGAGGGAAGGAGTTTCAGGAAGAATCAGCTGCAGGTGTAAGTGTTGCAGGGACTGTGGGCTTGAGCTGGGCCACAGGAGACAGGCACAGAGAGATCATGAAGAAAAGCCTTGCTGAGGGTGCCTGGGTGGTACCCAACTCTTGATTTCGGCTCAGGTCATGATCTCAGGATCCTTGGATTGAGCCCTGAGTCAGGCTCCCATGCTCAGTGGGGAGTCTGCTTGGGATTCTCTCTCTTCCTCTGCCTCTGCCTCTCTCTCTCGCTCTCTCTAGTAAATAAATGTGAAAAAAAAAAAAAAAGAAAGGAAGGAAGAAAGAGAGAGAGAAAGGCAGGAAGGCAGGAAGAGAGAAAGAAAGGAAGGAAGGAAGGAAGGAAGGCAGGAAGGCAGGAAGAGAGAAAGAAAGGAAGGAAGGAAGGCAGGAAGGCAGGCAGGCAGGCAGGCAGGCAGGAAGGAAGGAAGGGGCGAGCAATCAGGCCGGCCACTGCTGGATCCCGGAGGGTATCTTCAGACTGACGGAAAGCCACAAAGGGTGTCAACATGAAGGTAATACAGTCACGTTTCCATGTAAAGGATACTCCAGATTTCTGTGCAAAACACAGTGGGGGTCACAAGAAAGAAAACCTGGAGAGATGCCCGAAGGCTTCTAAGTCATCCAGGCCAGAGATTATATATAGACTTTGAGCAATGAGGAAAACGGATTCCAGAGACACTCAGGGGTAAAACTGACACATGTTAGCTAAAGGTTAATGAAGACAGAGGGAGAAAGGAAGCCCAGGTTTGAGGTTGATGCGAATAGACTTATGGTTCTGCCATTCCTTGGGACAGGAAGGACTGGAAGGGAGCAGGTTGAAGGTAAAGAAGCAGAAGGGGGGCAAATACCAAGCTCAGTTTTAAGGTGTCCTGAGGAAGAGGTAGGCTATACAGGCCTTAAGATCAAAGAGGAGATCTCAGCCAGAAATATCAATTTGAGAGTGCTCTTGGAATAAATGGTAATTTAAGCCATTATAAGGTTGCCTGGGGAGACAGAACACAGAGTAAGAAGAGAAAGAACCTCCGTCTGGATCCTTAGAGGAATTCCAACAGTTAAACGAATTTAATCACTGACAATGATTCGACCCTCTTATCATTCAGAGCCTTGATGTGGTTAAAATGATGGCTTGTCACTCCCAGATCCCAAAACTGAAAAGAATTCCCCTTCACTGCTCAAAGCAAAACTGCCCACAGAAAGTCGACAGTCCTGGCTGAGAGGCCAGATGCCAAGATGGTCCTGGGAGGTCAGTGGTGGCTTCCTGGGGCCCTGGGGTGGCAGTCCTTCTGAAGGCTCCTGAGCATGACCTGCCCCCACTTCTGAGGTCTGAGCAAGGATGAGACTCTGAGTCTACCATTTTTACTTTGGTTGGAGTTATTTGTTAATACAGTGAGACAAGGAGGACTGCATGAAAACCACTCTCTCAGCAGCAGAGCACAGGCTTTACGCACTTCGTAAAAACCGGTCCTTAGTAAACCGTTGCCCAGAAGAGAGCCTTGCCCATTTATTCCCCTACAAGCACTTTCTGTAGCCGGCCTCAGAGATGGTCAGTGAAATGGGCATGGGAGACACACAGGAAAATTCAGTGAGTTCTCTGCTCTCAGGAAGACCAAAGAGGGCAGATTGGGATGCATCCCGCTGCTGAATGATCCAGATCTAAACATGTGAAGAATTCCCACCACTATACAAAGACGAAGAATGTTGCTGAAAAGGCTGCCTGAGGAAAATAGGCAACCTTGATGTGACATCTATAATAGTAAGTGAAAGGACAGATTTCCAAAATAGCACAAAGACATAGTCTAAATAGGTTAAAGAAACACGTACGACAAGCAAATTTTGAAAAGGCAGAATTGTTATGAAACCAAGAACACTAAAAGCCACAGCTGGAGGAGATACCTGGTCCAATAAGAACACTTCCTAAGTTGTTAGAGACGAGGCCCCACAGAAAACACTGGACAGCCCAGATTAGAACTGGCTGTCACTTCCAATTCTAGTAACTAGGAGAATGTGCTCAAATGGGAGGGGAGAAGACTCTTTTCCAATAGAAACGATAAGATCATAACAGACTGAAAAGACTGAAGCATTCCTAAATTCCGCATGGTACGTATTATCACATCTGACGATTACTGTCTTTAAGAACTATGGAACAATCCACAGCCTCTTACGCTACGAAAGAAAACGATTTTTTATCCAGTTCCAAGTTCCTACGATGCACAGACAGTGAGCTGGAAGGGAAAGATGGCATGGCTTGGAGACTCTGGGGTTCATCTCCACAGGAAGTACTTGTCCACACCACAGGACAAAGGATTATTGCAAACCCACCTGATTCATCCCAGGACATTCTAGTCTTTCACCTGAAAATGTTTATGAATATAGCATGCCACGTAGCACCTGAGCTCTCTTTCCAGTTTTGACTCCTTGTATTAATAATTTAAACCTAAGATTCTAAAAACACCCAATTTCACAATTCCTGGGGCAGGCACAAATATGGTGAAGGAATTACGAGGACTGAGTCGGTTCAGGTACGAATCAAGATTTCCTCGGTGAATGAAGATTTTTTCATCCAACTACCAGAGACGCAGAAAGAAAATGCACCCTGGCCCTAACACAACCATAGCAAACGAACCGTTAGTCAATGATTTTTTTTTTAAGATTTTAATTTCTTGAGAGAGACAGGGAAAGGGAACGAGGGGGGTGGGGAGGAGCAGAGGGAGAAGGAGACAAGCAGACTCCTCCCTGAGCCTGACACGGGGCTCAATCCCAGGACCCTGAGATCATGACCTGAGCAGAAATCAAGTGTTGGACACTTAACTAACTGAGCCACCCAGGCACCCCTCAATGATTTTTTAAAATATTAATAAAAACCATTTAACATGATTGCTACTCCTAAAGTTCTTGAGGCTTCAATCTGACAAGAGACACCAAGAATTACTTACCCGCTCAATCCTACCATTTCCACTTTTTCATTGAGCATATACTTTACTGAATACCCACTATGTGAAAAAAGAAACAACAACAACAAAAAAAACCCCACAAGATATAACTTCTGCAAGACTCAAACTCCCCAAAGCTCCCGCATGGAAAAACACCACGGGAGGCATAATTTCCATAACAGAGATATAAGCAAAATCACATGGGCACGAGAGGTAACAAGATGGCAGCCGCTGGGGTGGTAGAGAGGTGGGAGCAAAGTGAATGTCAGCAAGGACAGAACGATTCAGTGTAAGCGTGGGAACTATCCACAGCAGCTGCTCCAGAAAGAACTTTGCAATCCATGTGAAGTAATTTAAGACTTTATCTTAGTGACCATGCAAAGCTATTCAGGGAATCCCTAGAGGCAGGGTCCTGCCCACCTTTGCAAGGTTTAACCAGATGATTTGAGATATTCAAGGCAGTCGTTAAAAACCAAAGGCTTAGAAATGTCCCGGGTTTCATTGCCCAAGTTGCCATTTACCAGCTGTGGAAACTTAGCCCCTCAACCTCCCTCTGTCATAAATTCCTCATGTGTAAAATTAGGACACTGTTGGTTCCCAGGAAGGGTGAGCTCTACAAAAGGTAAGCTACAAAAGGCCCCTGTGAGGCGAGTGGCACATAGTTAATGCCACACAAAGTCTCACCTGAATGATGGTTTCTCCCCCACCAACACTCAGACCCTGGTTCTCCTCCACATATCTGATTTCTGATGCTACTATTCTTAATCAGACAGCCTGTACCAGATCCTCTCCTTTATATTCCCCCTCAAAAAATAGTGCCAGAATCCTCATTCTGTTTCCATCAACAAGAAAAACTGTATTATTTTTATTTCTACATTTGCTCACTTAATCCCATTTTTTCCTCCATTACAGAAAGCTGTAGCACACCTGTTGTTGTCATTGTTTGTAAAGTCATCAGGTCATGCTCTGAACAACAGAGATCGGGGGGGGGGGGTGGAATCAGGCCACTGGTGAGGCCATTTTAGTGGCTCAGTCGGTTAAGGGTCTGCCTTTGGCTCAGGTCATGATCCCAGTGACCTGGGATGGAGCCCCGCATTGGGCTCCCTGCTCAGTGGGGAGTCTGCGTGTCCCTCTGCCCCTCCCCCTTTGTGTGCAAGCACTGGCTCTCTCTCTCTCAAATAAATAAATAAAATCTTAAAAAATAATCTACCACATGTTAGAGTCCTGTGGCATTATTTTGCTTATATTTTTCATTAAGTACCTTTGCTTTTTCTTTGGCGTGCTAGCAAGTTGAGCTCTGTTACTGAAAGTGAGGAAGAAATGCCTTTCTCTTTCCCTGACAGCTATATTCCCACTGTGACAAAGATAATCATAGACATTAACAGTGGTAACGAGCTATTAGATCATCGACTCGGTGCTTCTTCGAGGGCAGGCAAAGCATCTAAAATAACACAGTATCACGACTGCATCCTCAAAGGTAAATACATTAACTCTCAGTCCCAATTAACAAAAAGGCTCTTTACACACATACGCTAAATCCCTCTGCGCTTTAGAAAATACTCCAGGTACCCGCCCTTAGTCTCCACTTGAGGGGTATTCAAACCTCTCTCTATCCTTTCTCTCCTTTTCTCTAATACACCCAATTTCCACTTCCCTTGATTATTTGTGGCATTCCAGAACCAGTCAAACCCTCTGCCCTTCATTGTATCTATAGCAACCATCACTCCGTATTTGGAGAACGTACTCCATTCTTGACCCCTCCAACAATAGCATGAAAATGTAATAAGCTCCAAGAGGAAAGGGATTTGGGGAGTTTTTGTGCACTGCTGGAACTCCCAACACCTAAAACAATCCCTAGCCATAAGGGGTGTCCAACAGTTCCTTGTTGAAAAGGTGAGTGAATGAGTGACTAATCAGACCACAATTTCCTTCCTGATCCCTTTAGAATAGGTGTTGTCCCTGCCTAGCCTGCATCAATTCCTCTCCTTCTGATGACACACTCAGATTTCCCTTGGGAGAACTATCTCCTCGATCCATACTCCATCTTTCTGAAAAAGGCAAGCAAGGTGTCAGGACCTCCTCTGAAAAAGAAGGCAGGCAGAAATCCAGAACTAGCCATTAGACATATTTCTCTCTCTGGATGCAGAGACTGACTGGTCCCAGGATAAGACTTTTGCAGGAAATGTTGGGGAAAGGCGTTTTTATTCCGTCAGTATTGAAAGCCATAAGGATGTTTTAAGCCTGTGGATGCTAGAGTCCTTTACAAGGAAAGGACCCACATGCAAAGGAAGCCAACCCAGGCAGAGGCACACAGACCCAGTCAAGCTGGAACCCGGAACCAGGACCAGGCCGTTCAGTTACTCCTGTCTATAAATTCCCATTTTTGCTACAGTCCAGTTTGTCCTGGATTTTGTTGCATGCTCTTGAACAAGTCCTCATGGAGATATGCACCTCCTGACCTTCGTCGGGGCAACCCCCATCCGACGATTTCCCAAATGTCACTGGCATTTGTCCCTAGACCACCTCACCTGCTTGTACTTGCTGTCAATCTGGCATTCCCATGTTGTTGAGCCACGGGTCTGAAACCACTGCTGCTAAAATCAGTCCACCCCTGGGTCACATATGTTACATTCAGGGATGAATCAAGGACTGGCTGCTCCATTGTAAGGCAGCTTCATGTACTGCGGTGGATGTTTTGAACAACTGTCTATATACATTGAGGAGATGCTCATTACACAGGCCAAATACAAAATTGACCTTGGTCCACAAAAGTTTATCTCCTTTCCAAGCCCACAAATTAGCATGGGATCAAAAGCCCAAATGCTGACATAATTAAGCCGGACTAATTGTCACCACTAATAAAAGCAATGTCACCCTGGACAGTCCACTTTGGTGATTTTTTAGCCTTTTCTCTAAAGGACTAAATCTCTGCGGGAAACCTCTGAAACCCTTCCTGAATTAACCAGAGCACACGTCCCCCAAGAAGGGATCTGAGCAGAACAGTCTTCCCTGTATTAGGAGCTGTCATTTCTCATCATACCATGTCTAAATTTGTTCAAATGTTTTCACTAATTTTCAATAATTTAGTAAAAATGTTCTAGAAGAGGTAAGATACCGAAAGGAACTCTAATGTAAGAACGAGCTCATGTCCTACAGATTTCGCGTGCTTGAAAAGGTCTTTCAGAGTGGAAAGTAAACAGATGTCTTCAAATTTTTGCAACAGAAAAGAGCAGTGCCAAAACAGCTCATCGACGCAGTACGCCATGCTAATTACTGAGCCTAGGTATTTCTGGCCTCTCATTTACAAAATCAAGACGGAGCTAATTCCATTCCATGGCAGTGAAATGTCCCTGGACTCGCCGTACCTGTGGATAAGCAACTCATCTGGATAAAACATGCACGCTACAACCCAAGCGGGCAAAGAGAACACCTCTGAAGGGGAGAGAGCGGGCCCACTACCAAACAGTCCCAGAGAAAAGCGTGGGACTTCATTCTTCTTAATTATAACCTAAGTCTTTATGAAATCATCTCTGAATTAAAATCCTTCTCTCTTCCCCATTCCAAACCTCTCAGGCAAGGCAGGAATTAACATTTTTATTTATCAATGTTAAAAAAAATGTATGTTGGGGCGCCTGGGTGGCTCAGTCCTTTGGGCATCTGCCTTTGGCTCAGGTCATGATCCCAGAAGTCCTGAGATTGAGCCCCACATCAGGCTCCCTGCTTTGCGGGGAATCTGCCTCTTCCTCTCCCTCTGACTCTCCCCCTGCTTGTGCTCTCTCCCCCCCACCTCTCTCTCTCTCAAATAAATGAAATCTTTTTAAAAAACGTATGTTGTTCTCAGCTTCTGCCACTTGTAGCGTTATTCTCAGAGCACAGCCTGGATCACAGGTCTGATAGACAAATTTGAAACTTCTTATCCCATGAGATTTTTATTTCCTGCTAGTGAGGGGAGAGCCGACCTTGGGATTGGATGTGGAAGACAGAAAATACTCATCCCCAGCCCTGACTTAAGGACGTTCCAGCAAGATAGGTTTTTACTTTTGTGCTATTTGAATATTCAAGAACTGAATCACACGTCCTGTAGTCACGGTAATAATTTATAAGTTTGATACAAGGGGTAAGACAATACTGAAAATATAATGAATGAATGAATTCTATCAATCAAAAAACTTGGCGAGGCAGAGGGGAGCTCATTTCGACAGTGATGTTTACTAACCACACAGGTTGGGCAAGCTACTTCGCATCTCTGTGCTTCATTTCTCCCTCCTCCGAGACAGGAAGAGCAATCATGTCTACCGCTGGGCTCACCTTCATGGTCACTGTCGGTTTTAATTTTCTATTCAGGGCTCTCAGGACAGTGCCTGGGTATGCATTAAGCGCTCAATAGACAGTAGCCCCTGTTAGCTTTATTAATTTAGCAAGATGACCTGAATAGAGCAAACAAATGTATGTTTCCAGCATGAGGTCATAGTTTCCCTGAGAATTCTGTAGATGAATCTTCAGTGGTTCCGGTAAATTCATGCAATCTCCTAGATGTGCTCCAATGTAAAGTTTTCCTTCTAGAACTTTCAGGGTCCGCTGCATCCGATGTTTCCACAGACGTTTGTCAAAGTATAAAAAAATTCCTGGTACTTTGCTTACAATTTGACAAAGACTGTATAGCTTAAAACATGAGCAGATATTCTGTTCTACAGTGGGTCTCAAGCTTTGCCCCTTTGCTCTCCACTGCAGACATATTTCACAGAAGAGCCAGGTGAAGAAAAGAGGAGAAACATACACACTCCGTGGAAGTCTTCAGGACATACATTGTAGCTTAAATATAATTCCCTTCTTTCTTAGCAACCACTGCAGTCTGTAAGATACATCTCAGGGAACACTTTACAAAATACCTTTAACACCAAAGGGAATTTCCGCTAAGGAGCAGGGGTGGGTCTGGAGGAAGCCACCTGGCCAATGATGCCATTTTGTCTGGGTCCCAAAAGGTTTTAATTCAGCAGCTAAAATCACATAGATAAATGCTAATCATGTAAGTTAAAAAAAAAAAAATTTTAACCAGACCCAGTCTATTGTTGGTAACAGCACATTCCAGAGGAAAAGATTATAGATTAAAATTGAAAATATTTTTTTCCAGGATTGTACTTTGGGAAGTCATCACAACCATTCCCCGATAAATTTAAAGGGCTCAAAATCAGTTGATTTTTGTGTACCATGATGCTGGCCCTTTGGAAAAGAGAGATTGAGTCTTTCATAAAGCCACAGAGTTCTTCAAACTGGGAGGCACGTAAATTCACCTTAATCTGGTCTCCAGACTTGCACTGCAGCCAGCCTGTTGTGAGCTGAGAACAGAGCCGGGGGAAACGATGGCTGAAGAGTCTGCTCATCTACTATCCGATGCCACCCACACACCGGGAAGACTCACTCCTGCCACTCATGACTACAGGAGGTCATCAGTTGTAAGAAGCGCCCCAACGACAGGGACACTGATACAGAAAAACCGTGCATCATAAACACAGTTGCCCTTGACCCAGGGTGTTTTGTTCCCCAGCGGACATCTGGACAATGTCTAAAGAGATGTGACTATCGCAACTGCAAAGCAATGCTCCTGGCATCTCGAGGGCAGAGGCCGAGGATGCTGCTGAACCGCCGAGAATGCACAGGACAGCACCCACCAAATGTCACTAGCGCTGGGGTTGAGGAACCCGGAGACTACTGATGAAATATGGCTGTTTTGTTTGCTGCTGTTTCCCACGCATACAGCACTTGCTCAATATATATTAAATGAAAAGATAAAATGACTTTTAGTGTAAGGGAACTGAAGGAAGTATAAAGAGATAACCCCAGATTTGACACTACCAGTGAAACTCCTGCTTCTTCATTTTCTCTGTGTCTACATTTGGGACTGGTGATGATCTCTACCCCATCAGCTAAACATCAGCTATCTTATCCTGCCGAGAGCACGAGTCTGCTCATTTCATTCATGCTTTGTTCACAGGGACTCACGCTAAGTAACTGGTAGGAAAAAAATTCCCAAATATCCCATCAAAATATTTTAGGGCAAAATGATGATAGTGGTTAAGTCAATGACATGATTAAAAACTACCCTTCATTAGGGGCGCCTGGGTGGCACAGCGGTTAAGCGTCTGCCTTCGGCTCAGGGCGTGATCCTGGCGTTATGGGATCGAGCCCCACATCAGGCTCCTCCGCTATGAGCCTGCTTCTTCCTCTCCCACTCCCCCTGCTTGTGTTCCCTCTCTCGCTGGCTGTCTCTATCTCCGTCAAATAAATAAATAAAATCTTTAAAAAAATAAAATAAAAAATAAATAAATAAAAACTACCTTTCATTAAAAATTTATTGATAAGGTACCTGACTGGCTCAGTGGGTACAGCATGCAACTCTAGATCTCGGGGTTGTGAGTTCAAGGCCCGTATTGGGCGTAGAGATTACTTATAAATAAAATCTTGGGGGCACCTGGGTGGCTCAGTCCATCGGGCATCCAACTTTTGATTTCAGCTCAGGTCATGATCTCAGGGTCCTGGAATGAGCCCAGCATCAGGCTCCCCACTCACTGTGGAGTCCGCTTGTCTCCCTCTCCCTCTTCTCCTCCCCCCACTACAATAAATGAGTAAATCTTTTAAAAAAAATAAATTAAAAAAGAGAAATTTAGTAATTGCTCTGTGTTCTTCAGTATTGCATAAGCAATGTAAACTGAAAGGATAAGAACTATAATAGGTATTTTTATTAGCATTTACATATCAGTATTTTTTAAAAAAGCAGACTTAGAACAATAAGATGATATGACTAGGATAGGGTTAAGCCTAAAACCCTGTAACTCCATCCCCTAACTCAGTGCTCTTCGCACTATGAATTATCATTTTTAGTGTATCTTTTTTTTTTTACATGGGGATTTTTCAGCATCTGGTGCCTCAACATCAGGAAAAAACTTGAAATGAAAACACAATTGCTTACACACAAATCACTTGAACTTCGAAATGATCTGTCAGCGTAGCTGGAATATTTGGTGTCGCAAAGCAAAGTCAACATTCCGCATCTGGCCCACAGATCTGCTACCAGCCACATGACGAAGGTCTGTGCACACCACTCTCCACATTCCAATTGTGAATACTGCCCTTTTTACTACTGGCAAACAATATTCTGGAAGTCTGAAGTGTCTACTTGAAGGAGATTGCACTTACTTCCACAATCATTCATGAAGAAAGCTTGCTCCAAGTATTATAAGAAAGTCACCCTTTTCTATACCCTGGGACAGTTTTAAAAAAAAAAAAGATACTTAATGGAGGAAGAAGTAATGTTTTCTTGATTATTTTCAACATAATGGTAATAAAAACTGACTACATCTTTGCTTCAAGATTTGGTGAAACAGGGATAAAAATAACCGAGAACTACCTAGGTCTCGGGGTGAGGCCTAGCTCTTCTAATTAATAGCTGTGTTAGTTGAGGCTAGGTCACAAACCTCTCTGAGTCTCAATTTCTTCATCTCTCAAAAAAAAAAAAATCTAGCTCAAAGATTGGCTGGGAAAATGTAATGACATATGTGAACATACCTAGCACAGTACTTAGCATAAAATGGGCAATAAATATTTGTTAGGCTGGATTTTGGTCCCCAAATTAAAGTCTATAAACTAAAAGGGATCAAAGGGGCCAAGTAGTAAACTTAACTTGACTCCATAAGGTCAAGGGAAATCCTGGCTGATCTTGGCCTAATTTTTGTTTTCCCTTATTTAATAGTTATATGAAGGTAACAGGTACTTCACTTCTTAGTTCTATTTGGAAAACAACAGCATGTGGGTGGGGCGACAAATAGCAATGAACACTGGGCCTCTGAGTTACAAGGCAGTAGGGACAGATGGGGACCAGGCTAATGCAAGAGCATACATCCAGGTAAAGAGAACAATACCGACTTTGCTCGGGCTAATTTTTGTCATGATGTAAAATGTTCTGATTTTTTCGGAAAAAGAAAAAAATCTATGGTTTTACATGCTAGATAGCATATCAAACATTTCGTTAAAAACAAAGTGTAAATCAACAAAGTATGAGCCAAACTGTTTAAGAACCATATACAGCCAAGACGGGCAATTTAAAAACGGTTGTAAAAGACAGAAAAAAACAAGAACGAGAAGCAGGGAGAGGCTGGTGGCTAAACGTAAGCAGTCAATTCACCACTAAGTCATATTCTATGGTACCCAGTGATTCACTGGCATCTTGATCACTTGGCCTCATGAGAAAACCCCTCGAGAGAATCCTAAAGATGTGAATCACCTATGAATGAAGCACTTGGGACATCACAGGACAATGGTTCCTACAGAAGCATCACTGGCTCTCATCTCTGACCAGCACAAGTTTGTGAAATAGGACTTTTCTTTCCTATTTAGAATGCACAGGGCTGTCAATTAATTTGCCGAAGAAGTGCCGATGCTGGTCTTGGGATTAGAATGTCAATCTGTCCAGCCTCAAGTACAGAATTGTGTCCATCAGACCACCATCTGTTTGACCACCATATAATAAGCACCTATGGAATCCATAGGACTCCATAAAAACCAAAATAAAATTTGGTCTTTCCCTGAAAAGAAAATGCAATATCCTACAGACGTAACAAAACTGGAAATAATCACATGACATGTAAATAAGCATACACCAAGTCAGATGCAGAAACAATCAGGACCGAAAACAGCAACTAACCAGTAAAGTGAGAAAACATGTCAAAACTGCTTTGAAAGTATTCTCTAAGAATTGAGATCAGAGGTTCTGAAGTCCGGCATTAATCAAATTTCTTCATTCATGCATGGATGTCACTTACAGCTGGTGCCCCAATAACCTACCTCCTGCATGATTATTTCCTCCCTATTTTCCCTTAAAATGACTTGTTTAAAATTTAAAGGAGGTGCAGAGGAATTAAGTCACACCAGCACCGCAAAAACAAGTGGGTGATGAAGACAAGACGTGGACCCAGTCCAGACTTCTCTTCATTCAATTCAAAAGGTCTCTGGCATTTTCTTTTGCTTTACCTCCCCATCTACCATGGGGGGACACACAGCAAACGCACTACGGTCAGGAGGCAGCTCATGGAGCCTGCATACACGATTCTAGGGGCAGAAACTCCGCCTCTTCACAAAAAGGCAAGCTAGAGTGTTCTATTTAGCTTTCCCAAATCGAGAATTATTATTTCCTAAATAATAAAAAGTCTGCATTATCTGGGCCCTTGAATGAAGTTAAACATGGCTCTCTCAATGTGGCAAAGCTAGGTCAACATTCTGCATCTGGCCTTCCAATCTGCTACCAGCCACATGAAAACAAACTCAAACACACCTCTCAAACCATCGTATGTACTATTAATAACAACCAGAAGTCCATGACTTCCGAAATGGGAATATGGATTATTTTGTGGTGCCTTACTCCTTTCAGATGCCTACACCTCAAAGAAAAAAAATCTTAGAAAGTCTTAGGCAATTTCTCTTGTGTTTGCTTGGCATTTTGCTATGACAATAGATTTAGCAATATATCTTCACCCTGCAATTTCATTAAGCATTGGCTTTTTCTTTAGGTTCAATCGCTTATGGCTTTTTATGAGCTCTGCACATATTTACTCAATTTTGCTCTGTAAGCATCCTCTTCTTAAACTTATCGGAGGTAAGGAGCTTGTTCGACATCTGCTTATGGTGTAAACGTCAACCTGAAAGCAAGTTATTCCACGAAGCTTCGTGATCCGTGCATGAGTAAATATAGAGCTGCTTTGCATCAGGAAACGATGTTTTATTGTTAGACGTTTCCTTAATTTGTGTAAAAATTACTCCCAAATGCCCTGCAAGTGTGATGACCTGTTCGGTCTAACCTACACAGCATGCAAACACTTGCCGTTTTGAGCACTGCAGCTGTACCAACGTCTGGGGCGCCAAGAGCGTCAGTAATTTCCACAAGTTCTAATTGAAATGACACATTTACACTCAACTTCAGCGGGCCATTTCAAGTAATCATCATTGATGAATGAATTTACTTTCCATTCATACATAGATAATAGGGAATTAAAAGCCACTTTTTATAAAAGTTTTCATGCCCAAAGCCACCCTCTGGACACAACAACAGTTGGATCAAAATGTTAACCAATGCTAATAGTTCTTTTCATTCCCGAAGATCTACCTGTTTGCATTTTCTTTCTTTTTTTTAAGATTTTATTTATTTATTCGACAGAGATACAGACAGCCAGCGAGACAGGGAACACAAGCAGGGGGAGTGGGAGAGGAAGAAGCAGGCTCATAGTGGAGGAGCCTGATGTGGGGCTCGATCCCATAACGCCGGGATCACGCCCTGAGCCGAAGGCAGACGCTTAACCGCTGTGCCACCCAGGTGCCCCTACCTGTTTGCATTTTCTAGCTAAATAGGCCATGATAATAAAAATTATCGTTCTCCCTTTTGAATTCCATTTTGTGTGACGTATAGAGCAACGGCACATATTTCATCTGACCACATCCCAAATGACAAACTAGTAACAGCTTTGATGGGCAGGTGCCTCGGACGGGGTGTTAGAAAACGCCACTAATGTAAGTAAAACACTTGCACACTTCCTGTTCCATTCATCACAGAACACCGAAGACTGCATCGCTTTCTCTTCTCTACTGGTATTTACAGATACCACCAAAACAACAAAAACAGAACTTAATTCGTAATACATCTCAATTTACATAGAAGTCCAGAGAAATGTATGAGGCATACCGAAATCCCTTTTCCAAATCAGAAAGTCTCTGATTTTCAGGATAAGATGATGCATTAGCTCTCTTGAAACTGATTTTTCAAAGTTTATGACCATACAAAATGTGTATGCACCATACCATATGGTTTCTCAGGTAAATCTGGAAAATAACTTAAAACTAAAAAGACCACCTGGCTCAGCTGGTTAATCACCTGCCTTTGGCTCAGGTCACCAGGATCGATCCCTGCATCGGGCTCCCTGCTCAGCGGAGAACCTACTTCTCCCTCTGCCCCTCACCCTGCTTGTGCTCTCTCTCTCTCTCTCTTTCAAATAAATAAATAAATAATCTTAAAAAAAAAAAAGAAAAGAAAGGAAAAAGACAGGACAAGAGGGAAAAGCTGCCCAGGCGAAAGAAAAAAAACAAAGAAGAAGAAGAAAAAAAAAAAAAAAGAAGAAGAAGAAAAACCCCATCACATTAAAGCTTTGTTAAAATGAATCATTCAGATTTGGTTAACTACGGAGAAAAAGACATTTAGATTAAAAGGAACAGTATTTTTAAAACCTTTCCTAAGATAAGACAGATCACTTCAAATGCAGTCTTAGAACAGTGGGAAACCTTAAGTCCAGACAGAAGGAAAAGGTGGTACTATAGTTTTAAATTCCAATAAAAGTACTCATGGCAAAATTCTCTTCTAAGATAAATTCACAGAAGGGGGGGAAAAAAACCCAAGATCAAATGCAGGATTGTTTTTCCTTTTCATTTACAGCTTAAAAGCTTCTTGGCAGCACCAGTGATCTGTCAGGAAGGGTGAAAAATTGTGCTTAATAGATAATTTTAAGACTTTACTCAAAAAGATGTTAATAAATATAGTGGGGCTGGGACTTGGAAGCGGCACCAGCAGTTCGATGAGCACAATGTTCTCCTTTTGCCGTCACCTGTTATAAATCTAAAAATGTGATCACTCTGACTGCATGTTTCTTGCCTCTAAAATAAGCAGGGAGCTGTGAAAATGTCTCCAAGTTTCCAGGCCTCAAAGAAGAGAACAGAGAACCCATGAAGGGAAATTTCTTCAGCTGCCTTTATCAAAGACGAGTTGCTTTTACATTTTTTAGCATTTGCTCTGAATAATAGAAATACGATCAGCTTGAAATCCTCAATGACAAGAAGGGCATTTTCAAATGGCTTCTATGACGTTGGATCTGATAACCAGTTTCTAAGGGTGGTCTGGCCTGGACTCCGGGTTTGGTTCACAGGACGGCTGCTCATAATGTCCATGATGTGAGATGTGGCAGCCAAGCCTTGCATCCGCGCCCTCGGTATTCAAAAGGACAGCGTGTGACGGTGCTGAGCCCCAGGGTAAAAATGGAATGGCCGGGGACTCTTCATCAAAAGGAACTGGCAGGAAGGCAATCTGGCATAGTCAGTCCCATACTTGCTGACTCCCAAGAACGCAGTTCCTTTCGCAGATCAGGGGTCCTCCAAAACTTGGGACTTTCAATGAAAGTCTTTTGCAATTGAAATATCCAGAGTGCCTTTCTTGTTTTTAATTCTACATCTCACCTAAGCGACAGGAGGCAACAATGCGCTGTCTTTAGAGAAGGTTCCTATTTTAGTTCAGAACACCCCAAGGAATGTCTAAAAAGAAAGCCTGGGGCTGTCTGGCCACTTGATTCACAAGATACCTGTGAGGCTAAAAGCAAGAATTTCGTAGGCGTACTTCACTTTTCTGAACTTCTTCAAGGATCCGGTTTTGCTTCTACACCAAGCATACCTTAGAGTGGCTTTTTTAAGGAGGTGCTTGTGCGGTGGTTGTTTTTTGTAAAGTAAAATCGCAGAAGGTATTCCCTCCTGATTCTCTCCACGGGTCAGGTGTAACAACACATGATCTCCACGTCCAGAACTCAAGGCTCTGAGATATAACCCCGAGCCCTCGCAGTGTTAGAAAGCACTCCAGTGGGGTTACCCCCATTTTGTGGCAGACATGTAAAGGAAAAGCGAAACAACATGATTTGAGCCACGTAGCTGCAGTGGAAATCGGTCCCTCTCAACACACAGCTCTCCATTCTGGGCGTCACCGTATCTCCAACAGATTGGGCTCGGTTCTGTTTTGACTGGTGTGTGCGTGCACGCTCATATGTGCACACTCGGGAGGGTGAAGGGAGTCTCTGTGACTATTTTCTGGCTTTCATTTATTAGTTACTTAATGTACACTAAACTATAATGACAGCCATGGGATACCTTGGTAAAAGCTGAGTCACAAGTGAATACGGTAGAGCTTAATGATGGCTCAAGAGCCTGAGGTCTGCAATCAGACCTCCCAGTGCTGAATCTCACCACTGAAAAGGAAAAATGGGCAAGTTAACTTGCCTCATTTAGCGTCAGTTGTCTTGAGGAGGGTGGAAAGGGTACCTACTCCAAAGGGTTATTTATTCTAAATGAATTGCTTAGAACAGTGCTCTGGTCCAACCCAGGGTTAAGTGAAAGTGGCCAATATTAATATAATTTTAAGACATCTATCTTTAATATAAATAGCACCTGCTTGGATTTGAGACATCTTGCAAATATGTAGAAAATACAACGCTTTTCTCCAAAAGGTAGGAGCATTGAGAATGAGGGTAAGGGGAAAAAAAGATGAAATTAGCAGCAAGCCAGAGGTCAAAACCCTTCTTCCAGCGTCTAGAGAAGGATAAGGAAAGTTCATCCCTCCTACTTGCTGTGAAATGTACTGAATGTGTATTTTTGGAGGGGTAGCATGTGTGGGTGGGGATATATGCACACGCTTGTCTTGGCCACTTCTGTGCCACACAGAAAGAAGCTGCAGTCAAAAGTTTGGAGAAGACAGGGTGTCCATCAAAAGCACATGAAGCAGAGTGCTTTCTGTCCATCTGTTACTTGCAAAACTGAGAAGCTGCGCTCCATTCTGTAGATCACACTTTTAAATGAGAAATGAGCAAAACTGGAATGTGCTTGGAGGTGAGAGACAAGTATGGGGGAAGGACCTCAGCTTACAAAAATGTGCAACAGTAAAAAGAAATGTGGGTGCTGGGCCTGGGGGGGTGTGGGGGGAGACAGGGAGAACTATACTTGGCAGCTATCTTGAAACCAACTAAAGGTACATACACGGGATGAGGAATGGGGTTGTTCGGTAAACCCTTAGAATAGGAAGAAGAACAATGAAAGATTTGTGGGGAACTCCACGCTCAGGTTGCAAAGATGAGATGGTCTCCATTTCATCCATTCATTCAAATCATACATGTCACACAACAGTGATGTGTCAGCCACTGATCTGAGCACCAGGGACATGACATTCAACAGGATAAACACGTTCCTCACAGTGAGAGGAACATTAGTAACAGAACCCCTAAGTTTTACCCAAATGGCTACACACACTGAAGACATTTCCCAACCCCCCTTGCAGCTAGGTGTGCACATGGGAATAAGCTGCGACCAATAGGACAAGAATAGGAGCAGAATAGACAATTCAAAGTACTTGCTCTTAAAGGGAATGGGACATACCTTCCACTTCCCTTTCACACCTTCCTGGCCAGAGGACAGATAAGATGGCAAGAACTGGGGTGCCCACCGGAGATCACCAGACATACTGTGTCGGGCAGAGTAACAAGATAGAAGCAGCCTGGGTCTCTGAGGGTGTCGTCATATCAACGCTAAATTGCTTGAGTGCACTATCACTTGAGAACCAAATTCACTATATTGTTTAAGCCACGGTTACACGGGCCATTGTCATAGCAGCCAAATAGGATAATACGATGTCTAGATGATATAAACACACATGTCCAGAAAAGATACTTGGATTTTGTGAATGGTAGATTAATACCATTCCCTTGCTTTCCTCAAATTCATATTCCACCACGTCACATTTACAAAAGACCTACATTAGCACCTGTTTTTGCTACACGAAAAACATTAGAAGATTTTCCCTTTTACCAAAAGAGGTGAAAAGCAAAAACAGCGTCCGAAGTTTGTGTTGCAGCAAACCCCTATAAAGGCAGCACACACCCCGTGCAGCCACAGCGGCCCCACCAAGCTCTCCCCGAGCTACACGCAGCCTCTCGGCATCAAGCTGCCATAGCCCTGAATTGTGTCTGTGAGCATGTGTGCTTTATCTCGATTTCTTCTTTGTATCCGTTCACAAGATGTATCGTAAGGTATCAGAAAAGCCCAAAAGGGGTTATTTTGGGGGTCTGGGAATGCTCAAAAATTTTTCGATATAAATTAATGGTAATTACTGCTTCATTTTATGCCATTCTGGCTTATGAAAGGTTTCATAGGAACTTTCTCATTTCAGAAAGCGGGGGAGGACTGTACTGCAAAGGGGGCATTCTGACATATATCAGAATATGCACTGCCAGTCATTCTAATTCTCATTCACATATAAAAATATGTAAGTATATATACACACATCTACATACATGCATGTAGAGAACTTAGTATGATGAGAGCTGTGTTTCAGACTGACACCTTACTTTTTACTCTAACTAAGATATATAACTTGGATACATTCCCCCGCACCACTAAGAATCAAAACACCCAGTAGAACAAGCTAAATGTTCTCACAAAGCAAGGTAATTATAACTGCATCCATAAAATATTCAGGCATGAAAACGCAGGTGCAGGAATGAAAGACGAGGCCCCAGCCCAATCCGCACATGGCTCGCTTGCAGAGAGGAAATTTGCTTTCCCTGGGCTTGATGGCACAGTTATCTAATGGAGTGAATTTCTACAGTGGAGACTATTTTCAAACTAGCTGATCTACTGATTACATGTTTGATATGAATGCCCAAGAAAGAAAAGACTGGCATCATTGAGGAGACAGGAGGGAAAGCTGTTGGATTATCTTATCATGTCCTTTTGCTACTGGTGAGATACAGTCTGAAAATGTAGAGAAACAACAGGATTAAAAGAGCAGCAGAGGTCACCACTGTCAATGGGAATCATACTTTGATAATCTCAGATATTCTTTTCCAAAAGTTTATTGCTACCCAGTTAAGCAAGGAATGACGTAGCAGGAATCAATTAAATCAATAAGTGGAAACTATTGCTAACAATCAACATTTCAGTTATCACTTATAATCACCAGACATTATAAGTAAAGTGCACTTTGTGTAGAATCTCATTTTATCTCCTCAACAACCCTGAGCTGTGAACTGACCATTGGTTATCATGGCCATTTTACAGATGGGGAAACTGAGGCCTACAGTTTATTCACAACAAATTCAATGAGTGCTTACAGGGTACCCTGTACAATTACTAATTAAAAATATAAAAGAGTAAAAAAAAGATAAGGTCTCTGCCTCCATAGACTGACATTCTAACTACAGAGAACACAAACTTGTATCCCGGCAACATTCTTAAAGGCCATTAAGTTTTTAAAACCTTATTGTTACTCTTCTAACTTGAAAAGAGAATGCACCCTTCCATGCAGACTTAGGCTCCAACATTCCCTACTCTCTTATGCCTTCCCTGGTTTACATATTAATAATCCCTGCCTGGCTTCCTGCAGATATTTGCTTTTGGGACCCCAATCACAGAATTATAGCAGAGGCTCTGCTCGAACAGTTTTGCTGGTCTGACCACAAATTCTTGGCCATATGGGTTTCATAACTGGCAGTCCCCTCTCCAGACCAGCATCACCATTCTGGACTTTCACTCCTTTAGCTAAAAGTAAAGTAGCAAGTATGTGGAGGGGTGGTAATTGCTTTTTCCTAGCTCCCATCTTGACCAAGTGACTTGTGGCTCTCAGGGACGGCCTGCCTCTCAAGAGATCCTGAGGCATGCTACGCCCAAAAAATCTGCAAGGGAAAGCCAGTGAAGATCAAAGAAACAGTGAGACAAGTGCATTGTCTCTAACTACCTGACCAGGATTTCCAAGGTGGTGGTGGTGGTTATGAGTTTTGGGTTCAAAGCATGTGCATTCAAATCCCAGCCCTTTCTCTTCCTGTGCAACTTTGCCAAGTCTCATGACCTCTCTGGGCCTCCTCAGTTGTAGAATGAGAATGTAACACACTGCAATGTTAAAGACTTGCTGTGATGAGGCAACTGAAACCTGCCTTGCACACAGTAAGAACTCAGCAAATGATGGTATTACATGTTTTTGTATTTGACCCTTTTAAAGGCTAATGCCAAAAGCACTTGGTCAGCTTATGCTGGGAAGCTCATAATACGTTTAACTATTCATATTTTCCCACATCTTCCTCCTAGCTAAGATGCCTGAGGCTGCCAGAAATAATCACACTATTTGAGATCCTATGTTTATGCAACAGAAACGAAATGGAATTTTATGGTCTGCTGTGTTCAACACCAATGTGCACATTGGGATAATTCCATGCAGTGCTGTGTAACAAGAATTTATGCAATATCCAACCAAAGGATGCAGCTCCCAGGCCAACAAATCTTTACCAAGCTATCAGCTTAAGAAGGAAGCAAGCCAGCCCCACATCTGCCGACCTCCCATCACATGCTTTCGGGGGAGCACTGAATTGACCTGGAGAGTAAGCAAACGGATTTTGGAGGGGGAAATACCTTCCACAGAAAATATGTTTCAAATCATAAAAAGGAAGTGAAAAAATGAAAATACAAATGAGGAATAATTACTATATTGGGGGTAAGATAGTTTTGTTGGGTGATCAGAAAGGAAGACAACAAAGAAGAGCAGTGTTTCAAGGGTAATCTTTAAAAACATGCAGCCCCAAGGGCTCACTCTGGAGAGGAGAACAGGACCGCCATGTTGTTCACAAAGGTGGGAGTTTGCTATGAGAGCCATTCGACAACCCCCACGGATTGAACCCTGACAAATATTAGGATGACCACCACTCTTGAACAACGTACTGGCATTGTTTGGGTTTTGTTTTTATTTTTCCGATAGGGGTATATTTTCTTTTCTTTTAATCTACCGCAAAGTTAAGAGCCTTGACTCCATTGCTAGTTTGCTATCCTCAAAAATATAATCAAGGTGGATCATAAACCGAATACCTGCCTGGGCTGAGGGAAATGAGGACACATCATGGTCAGAGGTAGCTGGGAAGGCCAGGAGAGGGAGGGCTTGTCCCTTGAGCAATAACCCTCTGGGGCCAGGCACACATAGTGTCTTTCCAGAAGATCCAGTGAGTTTAGCTTACCTCCAGAGGTGGCATGGAGGGCAAGGCAGTCACAACTGAGTTAAGAAAGGAATAAAAATGACTGTAGACGCGCCATCGCCCCGTGGTATAAAATGGAAAAGAAAATCAATTTGTCTGTGCTGAACGATATTTTATTTATCGAATACTGTCAAGCAGAATTCCAGAAAAATGGATGTCTACTCCTTTAGACATCCAAATTACAACAATCTAAATAATTTGGGGTAGAAAAATTAGTCATCCATTCAATAAACATTTACTGAGTGCTCACTCCATGGGGCGGGTGGTGGCAGAGCATGGGGGATAGTGGATAAGGAATGACAAGTTCAAGACAAGTTCTTCCCTCTAAGAATTTACCTTCAAGACACAGCAGGGTCAAAAATAATTCTAAAGCAACTGAAACAAGATAACTTGGAATTAGCCACAACTAGGAATGAGCCTTCCAGTAGAGACACTGGGAGTGACAATGAGCTCATCAAGGCCAGAGCCAGGAGCAGAGAACCAAGGGCAGGTGAGAACACTGCATGATGAAGCAGCAGGGAGTACAGCTGAAGCACGAGGAGGAAGGGACAGGCCAGTGGAAGATGAAGAGTGGCCAGTGGGGGCCGATCGTGTGGTCCCTTGGGCACAGGGAGGTTATGGGTCCTTACTAAGCAATGGATTACAGCTGCACAGCCTTCTTTTAGGATCTCCTTCGTAGCGATTCAACAGCACAATAACCAACTTTATTTCTTAAACTATTATCTAATTCTGAGACACCCAGAGAGAATGCCCAGGAAGATGACTGGCTCCACAAAAAAAAAGAAAAAATAAAGAAAGGAACCACAAGCTACTATACTTTCGGAGTGTTGAGGTCTTTTGTTTTACCAATAATGTTCAGTATTCTCCCTCCTTTTCTGCTTCTAATTTTTCCCTAACCAACTGATGAGGAAAATAGTTCTTAATAGTAAGTAAAAAAGAAAGAGGTACCATGAAAATTCCAGCCCCAAACCCCAAAGTGAACTGATGTGATGATTCTCCTTGGGCTGTTAACTTCTTAGCACTTCCGGATCAGAGAGAGAGAGAGAGAGAGACAGAGACAGAGAACGAGAACACACACAAGAGGGCGCAACAACTCCGATCTTCAGAAAATCACCAAGATTCCTCCAAATGGAACTTGTTGGGACTAATTCTCTGGTATCCCTGGGTCACCCTTGAAAGTAAAAACTTGCACAAAATACAGAAACTAATTTACATAAACATAAATCTTTTATATTCAAATCTTCCTAAAAACACACACATCGCTACAGTCAAGATGGCTGTCACCATCACGGTTTGTGTGGCTGTATTTACAGACACAGTGTAGGTACCTCCATCTTTATCTTCCTCTATAAATACTTACACTGGCAATTGTCAACCTGATCATGAAGAATTAAAAGCAATTTGCAGAGCAAAGAAATACCACATTCTCTGTTATTCTATCACTAAGTATGTCAATATCCAAGTTCCAAGCACAAGAAAGGGCATTACTGATAACTTTAATTAAAACCTGATATTTCATTACTGACAATTCAGTGCCTTTTATTTAATAGAAATGGGTATACACGAATCTGTATTCACAGGATACACACAGAGAAAATAAAAATCAAGAAGCGGAAACTATACACACGAAAACTTTAATGCAGTTCAAGGTCAAAAGGATGTCACTTTGCAAAGAATCCACACAGAGCTCTGCCTACTCAAACACGGCAAGCTGAAGGGAGAGAGCAGGCCTTAAATGCCTGTAATGGGTCTGAGGTGTGGTGCTCAGTGTGTCCAAACAATCCCTGCTTCATTCTTCAAGTGCATTTCTGTTCATCTCAGGTCACAACTAAAATGAATCTAACAATTCCATTCATCGTCTTTTGGGCAGTGATCCACAATGAAAAACCCACATCGAAGGACATTTGACTCAATTAAGGGGCTTTTCTCAAAGGAAGCTCACGATGAAAAGCATATGGAACCAGAATGAGCTATTCATTTTACAATTAAATGTTGAGGTCCAGTCTAGGAAAGGAATCTCAGGACTGTATATGGGATCATTCAAAAATCACTGAACGGAAAAAGAAAATCACTAAAGAAAAAGTCAGTCCTGTAAAGCAATGCGGTTTTTAAAAACTTAAATGTAATTCTTCAAAAAACTAGAATTTTATAATGTGAAATAGTACTTCCGCCTTCATTCCCAAAGAGAGAAAAACCTCTAGGAAACAATTTGGCTCAGAAGGCTCAGGCTTGTTAATTTAAAACACAATGCTTTTTGCATGTGATAAATGGCTGAAACATTTTTGACATGTTTTTGGTGATGTCTTAAATGTCACATTAAATAACAAAAAGCTCAGGGGCAGAACCTTTGGTTTTGGTTACGCTATTCCAAGGTTTCTCAACAGCAGCACTACTGACGCCTTCTCACCATGTAATTCATTGATGTGGGATCTGTCCTGTGCATTGTAGGATCGCTGGCAGTATCCTTGGCCTTCACTCACCAGATGCCAGCAGCGACATCCTTCCCTGTTGTGACAACCACAAATGTCTCCACACATTGCCAAATGTCACCCCCTACCAGGGGGTAGGAGGTGAAAGTAAATCACCTTTAGTTGAGAGCCACCGTTCTACTCCAATCTCACTGTTTGATAGAGAAATGACATTTTATTACACATCCAGAGACTGTCACAACGTAGTCGATACCTTTATATAAACCTATCAAGCCTGAAAAGAGATTAGACATTTTCAACCTCTTTATCGCCAACATCTTTGTAATTTCAAAAATAAATCTAAAACTTTTAAAAAATAGAAATAAGAACTAAAATGGAAAAAAAAAAATTAAACCACCAGTGCTGTGGTCTTCTCCGAGTCACATTATCACGGGGTGGAAAAGCTCCCAAACAGCATTCTATCATGTAAAAGCAACTTATTCTAGGAAATGTTGGTCCCATCCATGAGAGTAAGTCAATCCCTCTACGTGCAGTCTGACGACTGCTATGATTTCTCTTTCGGTAAATTCATGTAATTTCCTCTTCCCAGAAGAAATTAAGGGATACAAAATGGACACGGAGGCAAAAGAACAAGTGTGATTTGGAAAATGTGACTGGGTTTCAGGCCCCATCCACTCGAGATGGAAAATGGTCACATTCTGTGTGGCTGGCAAACACATTCACGTTGCCTCACTGTTTCGCCAGCTCTCGTGCTGAGGCTGTCTTCTTCAGGAGGCGAGACCAGGGATCTCGTGTGTTGTCATACCTTCAAGGTGTCCAGGGCATGTTCCCAGGCACAGAGAAGGGGGACAAAGAACCACTGGGGGGGTGACTTAAACAATTAGGTGTAAGCTATCAGAGCAAGCTCCAAAGGCCAGGCAGCCCTGCTTTGAACCCCGCTGACAAATGACGAGACTGTATGTCAGTCACTTAACCTCTCACTCCATACTCCTTATAGCAGAAGGATGGCATGGCGGGTAATCTATCATCCGGCTAATTTATCTTCCTCCACACCTTCATGGAAAACTCTCCTTCACACTCAGATGGGTGGCCAACACAGACAAAACACCCAAGTTACAGATGGCTTCCTGACAACCCCTTTCCCAACACCCCCTCCCCAACACACCCCTCCCTCTTTAAGAAAAGTATACTTCACCTGGAGAGAGGGAAAATGTCCAACTTCACCAAACAAACACTTATGAAATCTTTACAGAGGAATCTTATCTCCAGTTTCTATTAAATATTAAGCTACCACCGTTACAACAGAAAGATAATCCGATTTATAAACCATAGAAGTGACACAACTTTAAAGGAGGCCTCAATTTTATAAAGCAAGAAAATCCTATAGTGAGCTTTTAAAGCTTACAGACAAACCACACCAAATACAGCCCCAGGGTTATTTTGTCCCGGTCATGCTTAAAAGGCATCATTTTGCAGACTCAGATGGTTAGCAGCAAACCACAGTGAGTTCCCAAATGAAATCATGCACTTCTCAGAACCCAGCCAGCATGGCCGCATAAATGGGATAGAGGGCTTCTGGCCGACACTCGTGGCCAAGTTCATCCTGTTTCAACAGTACAGGATATAACTATCCTCCAAACAGCCAAGTGGGAGACCTGCCCAGCTGGCAGGAACAGTCTTCAATAGGCCTCTCCCCATATTTAGCTCACGACAGCACACCAGTTAATGAAATGCCAAGGGACAGTTGAGAGCTCTGCCTTAGAATGCACTGCAAGTCTTACAAAGATGACCACAGGCTAAGTAAGACCTGTTGGCTGGGACCGAAAGATGTACCATGAGACCAGCCACATTTCCAGTTAGTCAGGCTTTTATTTCCTGGGGAAGCCCTCAGCACTCTGAGCAGAATACAGCTGGAAGAAAAAACAATCTTCATGCTTTGGAAGCTAATGTGCCTACCAATGGAAAAGATCAAATGAACAAGAACAAAAAATAGAAATAGAATTCTGAAATGGAATTTGGTTGCTTAACTGTGGAGTTTCCTGTAGTCCAAAATAGAATCCAGACACTTGACAGTCATAGGCACTCATGCAGTTGCCCACAATGAATGATGGAGAATCGTATACAAAATAAATACAAGAAAACGCCACATCACCTACATGCACTCTCACACGGGTAAAACAATAATGTGTTTTTAAAAGATTTATTAATTTATTTTAGAGAGAGAGTGTGCATGGATGCGAGTGAGGGGAGGGAGAGAGAGAATCCCAAGCAGACTCCCTGCTGAGCAGGGAGCCTGACTCGGGGTTCAATCCCATGACCCACGTGATCATGACCTGAGCCGAAATCACAAGTTGGACATCCAATTGACCTAGCCACTCAGGCGCCCCAAAAGAAAGATGTTTAATAGACCGCTTTATTCCCCGGACTTGGTGTTTTCTTTTGTTTCAATCTCCTAATACCATGAACACAGCTAGGACTTGCTGGGGGAAAAAAGGAATGAGATGGATCCTCTAAACAACTGTGGTTCACTCTGAACACTCAGCACCATAAAATGTACTAAGATTTTATATGTTAAATATTACGAACTGGAATTATAATGGCATCATATCAATAGGAGTCAAGGTGGCCTACCAACCATTCAATACACTCTTTCTCCAATCTCAGTTTAACCATCCTTAAAATGGCCCTTTAGACCAGCACTTCCCAAATTTATTGTTTCTGCCAATCACCTGAGGATCCTGTTAAAATGCAGATTCGGTTCTGATTCACTAGTTCTGGATGAGGTGCGAGGTTCTTCAGTTCTAATAAGCTTCCAGGTGATGCGACGTCCCAGGTCAGAGGATCAAGCTGAGAGTAGCCAGGATTTCAGTTCCTATGGAAACACGGTGGGCTACCTCACCACCAGTCTTCCCCTCTCTTCTGACTCAAATAACCCTGATTTCACTGGAACAGCAGCACACTCAACCCAAGGGTTGAGGTCATGCTCAAGCCAGCTAGTGCTGGAAATCCCAGGCCTCTCTGCTAGATCCCGGCATAGGGGTGGGAAGATGATCCAGCATTGGCCAATGATTTGTAAGGGGATGTCAGCTGAACTTCCTGTGATGAAAAACTTGTTTTCCTTCCTCCCTTAATTCCTGCTTTGGCCTCTGCCATGGGAGGCTGGGCGCTAAGAGGCTGAGGGAGCCATCTTGAAATTACCGCTGTTTTCATAAATAAAGTTATACCTGACACCACTGTATCCATTTGTTCACTGCTTATGGTTGCTTCTGTGCTACCATGTACAGACGAGTATCAGCAGCAGAGACCTGGCTCCCAAAGCCTAAACATATTTACTACCTGGCCCTTCTCAGAAGAACTTTGCTGACCCTTGGCCTAGATCATTAAAGCACCTGTCCATATGCTTTATTCATCCTCCACTTCACCTTGACAGCGCTTCCAAACCTAGTAATTACTGCTTCAATAGCTGTCTTCCTTTTGGACAGTAAACTCCTTCGCCATCTTGCTTATTACCAGATGCCACTCCTTAGCGCAGTACCAGCCATAGAGGAGACACTCAACGAGTGATGGAAACTGTAATCAAACCCATACTTTTTAATCAAGATGTTTCGAAGTTTCCTTTCCTTCTCTGACTCTTCAGTGTAAGGCATTTACAGTACGCGAAAAATCACAGTTCTTCATATAGCCTCCTATTAATAACAATAACCCGCTCTTTGTCCTTTACAAACTCCGTTTCCTTTCTCTTAGACTGCTTACAGGCAGGACAGAATGGAGTTTCCAAATCTGGACTCGCCTTATCCAGAGGCAGGACACCCTGAGACCTGGAAATCCAGGTCAGAATCTGCATGATCCCCAGACCCTGGGCAAATGCGCAGCAGACAGCCCGTTTTGCAGCCAACTTGAGTCCACAGCAGAGAGAACACACAGGAACGGGCAGCCTTTTATAAGCCCAATAGGAAACATAAATTTTGAATAAAGGAAGTAAAGGAAAAAGAAGTAGAAGATCGGGGATGATAAAAGCCCCAACTTCCTACCGCATATGAGCTACTACAGGATATCTTAAAGAGACCTCTAAACATTTCATAAAACTGTCTTATAGCAAAATAGTATGACGGAAATAGATGCTTACTAGTTATTTTCAAAGATGAAGAGTTTCCTTGATAAAACTTATAGTCCATATATCCCCTCCATGCTATTTCATAGCGTAACACAATGATGAAACAAAAACACAGACCATGGAATCTGAACGTGGCTGGAATTCCTGCTTGGGGACTTATATAAATCATCTTACCTTTCTTTCCTTTCTTTCTTTCTTTCTTTCTTTCTTTCTTTCTTTCTTTCTTTCTTTCTTTCTTTTTTTTTTTTAAGATTTATTTATTTTTGAGAGCGTAAGAGTGTGCGTGCATGGGGGGGGCAGAGGGAAAGAATCTCAAGCAGACTCCCCACTGAGCATGGAGTCCGACACAGGGCTCAAACCCAGAACCCCGAGACCATGACCTGAGTTGAAATCAAGAATTGGATCCTCGGGGCGCCTGGGTGGCACAGCGGTTAGGCGCCTGCCTTCGGCTCAGGGCGTGATCCCGGCGTTATGGGATCGAGCCCCACGTCAGGCTCTTCCACTATGAGCCTGCTTCTTCCTCTCCCACTCCCCCTGCTTGTGTTCCCTCTCTCGCTGGCTGTCTCTATCTCTGTCTAATAAATAAATAAAATCTTAAAAAAAAAAAAAGAATTGGATCCTCAACCGACTGAGCCACCCAAGCGCCCTTCATTTGACCTTTTAAGCCTCAGCTTCTAATCCATTAAATAGGAATAACACGAATACCTCTCTTGCACATTTGTCAGGTGAATACTTAATTAGATGATAAGATATTCTTGTTGCAGTTTCATTTTTAAAGCAAAAATATGGAAAATCATCCCATACGTTACCTAACAACTCTGCCCTTTTTAAAATTTAATTGCCTTTCCCTACATGATATTTTTTCTAAGTAATCTCTACACCCAACATGGGGCTTGAACTCACGACCCTGAGATCAAAAGCCACATGCTCTACCAAGTGAGCCCGTCAGGCGCCACTCCCTATACACTATTTTGACACCAAACCCTTTGTTTTCTATGAGAACCTCCTCCATCCTGTATTATTTGCTTGTTCCTGAAAAAGATATTACAAGCAGTCTATAAGCTGAACCTTACCAATCTATTGCAGGCTTGTCTGAATATTCCTCCTCAAGGGAACATGAATAAGAAACAGACAATTGCACTACGAGGCCTCTCCTTTTGGGAAAACACCAACGACTTCACTTAGCACGTGAGAAATACGTGAGAACAGCAAATATCATGTATCTTTAAGTCCGCCGTTAGTACTATTCTAAAGCCGTTACATAGCTCAGGGCCTCCCCCTACACACCAATAAAACAGAAGTTAAGTTTTGTGATGACTGGGGGAAAGAGACAAGTAGTTTAAAGGGCTCAAATGACATGATATGTAAGCATTAATGAACTTCATCAATTTTAATCAGTTCTTACTAGGCTCTACGCACTAGGAAAACAACAGGGTTCGAAGGGTTAAGTTCTAACAGAGGAATATGACAACAATGGCCGGTGGGATCATTTTTCTGAAGAAAATTAAAGGAAGTTGGGAGAAAGGAATAGAACGTGACAGAAGTACTGTTTTACAGAGGCTTGTCTGTAGGTCTCCCTGGGAAAGTGAAGTTTGAAGAGAGACCAGAATGGAGTGAAGGAGCAAGTTACATATGGGGGGGGGGGGGGGCAGAGGTGGAAGGGGGAGAGGGAAGCATGTTCCAGATGGGAAACAGTAAGGGCAGGCCCCCAAACCTGTTCCAAAGGAAGACAATCCTTGGGTCCTACAACAATCTCTCTCTCACACACACACACACACTCTCTCTCTCTCTCTCACAACAGGAGTATGTGACGAAGGATGTAGAACATTTCCAGACATGGCCTCCCACAGGCACAGCATTGGAAATACTCTGGAAAGCACATCTGACAAGGGAGGAGGGTTTGTTCTAGGACTGAGATGTGTGGACATGTCCAGGCATGCATTATCTCCATATGGAGGGAAACCTCTCTTCATCAAGGGAACATTGCCCTCTCTCGCAACAGAGATCATCACACCTCCTGAGACTACCCCATGGCTGGAACGTAGTTGAGTTTCACACTAACCGCACCTCCTGTTATAGGTGAGAATCAAGAGAATTTCCCAACAGGTGCCTAGGATGCCAGTAGCACCAGGTGACGATTTTTCTTCTTCTCATGGGTAACTAACACGATTAACATAGACAGAGAGGACTGGTGACTGCTCTTAAGGCAGGTCCCGGGAGATGACTGTACCCCTGTGCTAAGGACAGGCTGCAGAGGGAAGAGGGATGGGTGAAGGGAAGAAGGGATAACACCTTTTCATCCAATTTCTGAAGCACTTTTATTTAAAAAGTGCAGCTTTCATACACCAGGTGGATAGCTAGTGTACAAATAACAAGTGAGGCATACTACAAGTGTTAAGAGTGTATTTGAGCAGAAGTCCATTCGAATGGGGACACACCAAACCGGAAGTGGTTAGGAGCAATCCATTAACAGGAGCTGGGGAAAGACTTATAGAGACAAGGAGGAAGTAAGGAAGGAAATTACTGATTGGCTATAGCTTCCAGCCTCATTGGCTGCTTGTGACTGGTTGTCCTTTGGTGTCAATTTCATAACCTTGAGGCATTTATAGGCTTAAGATATGGTTTGTGATGTAGGCCACCATGACATTAGCGCCACCTCAGTCTAACAGCCTCCTTGTTTAATTAACTTAATAGTAGGTTAGTGGACAACTAGGTCCATCGACAAATGAATCTGGATATTGTCTGGCTTTTTTTTTTTTTAACGATTTTATTTATTTGTTTGACAGAGAACACAAGCAGGGGGAAGAGCAGACGGAGAGGGAGAAGTAGGCTGCCCACCGAGCCAGGAGCCCGACGCAGGGATCGATCCCAGCACCCTGGGAGCATGACCTGAGCCAAAGGCAGACGCTTAACCATCTGAGCCACCCAGGCGCCCCTGGATATTGTCTGGCTTTTTATTTGCTTTCTATTTGTTGCAACATAAACAGAGAGTAACCCTTTGACCATTCTCTAGATGTTCTCCTACTACTGTCACATTCTTAACTTTGGAGAGGCCCCAAACACTCCCCCATTCCACCATGCAGGATCAACTGCATTTGCGTCACCAGCACTCCACACAGCACTTGGAACGGAGCAGGAGACAAGCAATTATCTGACGACTACCCTCCACGCAAAAGCAACACTCCCTTTGCAGCTGGAAAGCTGTGCCGACTGAGGACAGCACTAAGTCTAGATCACGTGTGGGCCTTCAAACACAGGCCGTCACAAGAATTACAAGCACCAATGCCTTGACCTTTGGGAGCATTTCCACCACTGGGAACCAAGTTAAAAACCAACTCACCTCCTACTGTGTGGGAGCAGACTACAGAGATTCTCTGGTTCCATTCGTACAACCAGTGAATTCCCAAGAAGCCATGAACAGCATTTACAGACGGATAAAAGGATATTTACAGAACCAGGCTTTCCCCAGGAAATGAGGTAGCCTTTTTGACTCACAGTGTAAAAGAAATCAATGAGGATCAGTTGGCTAGCTATATAAAACGTATGTTAGACAAAAGGAAGGAGAGGCAGAGAGAGATGGTTTAAATCACCACCATATTCAGTGCATGGCAAGGGCATTTCCTGCCCCTGGCCCCCAATCCATTCATGCTGTCTAATCCAAATCCCATCCTTTCAAAACCTTAAAGGGGCAGAGGAAACTGCTCCAGGCACCTTCCTCATCCATGTGATTTCTGTGCTTACAGCTGAAATAAACAGTCAACATTTACGGGTTTCACTAAATGCAAATAGCATTTACATACTGTCTCCTACCCTCACTACTATTTGTACGGGGGGCGACGTGACACTCATTTATAGATGAGGTTCGGAAAAATTAATAGGTGTGTCTCTGGTTGATGTGTCACACAACTAGGAAATGACGCAGCTGAATGTCAGATCCACGTCTGGAACGCGGTGCTATTTCCAGAGCACCATGAGCCACCTCAGAGTCATTAAAACTCAATTAAAAAAAAATATATATATATCCATTCAATAATTGTTTTCCCCCCTAATTTATAAACCCGACCAGTCTAAACGTATCTGTGTCCTTATGACATCAGTTAGGAACAACTCATTGTTTCTTTCTGAGTTAATCTCCCCAAAATGTCTCACTTTCATATTCACATCAAAACTACTGCTCGCAAACCCACCCCACCACATCTAGAAACCACCATTCATCCTGGACTCAGTGCAGGGACTTTTTGTTCAGCATCATTCTTGGATGATCTCCACCATGCGCCTCTGCCCCCTTTCTCCCCCTCTTCTCACTTTTTACTGGCCAAGTTATGGAAGCGGGGAGGGGGCAGGCGGAGGGTGGCAAGAATTTCATCAACTGCTTCCTACTGCAAACTTCTATTTTACTGATCTCTGCAGGGCGTGGTCTGTTCCTTGCAGGATGTTACCACCGCTTCATCAACGCCTGTTTGGGTTCTTTCCTTTGATCTGAGAAGCAATCATAACTCAACGTCCCTTGTTAGCAGGACTCGTAACCAAGATTTGAAGAGGAGTGTGTTGAGCTCTAAGGAGTCTCCAAATCCCGACACACCAAAAGAAAACGTGCATGAGACAGGTGTGTTACCGAACTTCATACATGGCTCGCACCAAGGCAGGGCATCATTTTAGCAAGATGCTAAGGACCTGCAAGACGATGAGTTAGACACGGAGGAACTGCCAGCAACGTGGCATGTTCATTGCTTAAACACTCCATTTCATTCCAAGGTACCAAAACGATAATAGACTTTATTCTAATTGGATTGTCTGCAATGAGCCAATTTAAGTGCTAAATGCTGCGAATTATTCAGCCTGACATAGCAATGCACTGATGTGAGCCGCTGCAGGGCAGGAGGCTTGTGGAAAGTGTGAGTTCCCGAAGCATAATGAGGAGCTGAGAGTCTAACTTGGCAGACCTCCACTGCACAGATTCATATTGTCTCAACAGCTGCGGGGGACACAAAAAGCATTGGCTGCCACCTTGACCCAAAATGCATCTGCCGTCAGCCAGTATAGCTGATTCTGTAGGATTCGAGCTCCGGCGTCACTGGGATGAAGACAGGTCGAAGGCTTAATAGGAGAATGGCTCAGAACACAAGAAAATATTATCCACAAGAATGGGCATCATTCACCATTATGGTGTGGTTCCATTATTTTGACACTTTCAGAATGTTGTAATATTTAAACTTATAAAGGCACAGGCTGGAGTTTTATAAACAGTGATTAAAAGCTTGGGATCTGGAAGGGAAATGATCTAGCACCCCCAGTTAAATGACCCCATGGCGAGTCATGTAATGTTCTTATACCCCAGTTTCTTCATTTTAAAAAAGGGCATGATAACAGTACCTAATTGTCACGTGACTGGTATGAGGATTAAATATACATAGGAATTGTGAACATGTATGGAGCTCAATCCAAGTTACAAGTTAAGTAATTAAAAACATATAATGATTAAAATGTGTGTGTATAAAATAAAAATAATATGCACTTATTAGTTCTTTTCCAGAACAGATTAAAAGAGAAATGAGTAAACAAGCATCTATAGAGCCCTATCTTTCACCTAAATTGTCATTATCTCATATCAGACATAAAAAAGGACCTTATTTGAAAGTGAGATTTGTTTTGCCATGGCTTCACCTCTAGAAATCATTTATAAGAAAAACCCAGGAGGTCAGACAGATGGTCTCTTGGGTGCCATCTAGCACTAAAATTAGGATTTTCAAAATTAATTTATGACTATGGTAATCCTGTTACTGAAATAATTTTAATAGTGCCCTATTTCTGGACTGAAGTATACCTTCAATAAATATTATGGCTTTATAGATACAGCCAAAAATAAGTCTAGAATGCTGTGAAAAACTCAATTTACAAATGCCAACAAAATAAACTACAGAGCCAACTTTTAATGGCTCAAGAGGAGAATGTTCCTTCAGCTTCCTGACTGAAGGGTGAGTTAAAATTTCTCCCATGTCCCATGTCAAATATAATGGTCTCCATTTGGGCTGAAGGGTTAAAGGGTCATAATATTCATGTCTGACTTCACGGTGTTGAGTATATTTTCTATTCATAAGAATTAACAACAGTTGAATCATTTACTTGGTGACTCCTCCCTCATAAGTGCTAATTCACACAGGCCCAGAGGTATTAATTCCGGAACGGGCTGGAATTGTTAAAATTTTAAAAATTGTGTCCACTTAAATTATTTTGTAAGTAACAGATGATCATTGTCAAGGAGTCAAACAATACAGTCTTATTTGGTGAAACAAAATGCACTCCTTATCTTCTTCCCAACCCATACCCTCGTCCTCTTCAGAGGGGACGGAAGGATGCCTTAGGCTTATGTATACCCTGCCAGTTCTTTTTCTCTAATGTATATATCCAGGGAATCAGGTCTGCTCTGTAGAATCAATAGTTTATTTCCTTGGAAATAAGTTAGAAAGCAGATTAAGCTAATGAAACAAGGCAGAGATTTCACTCTAGAAAGGAAAAACGAATGTCATTTCAGAATACCACCTTCATCCATAAAGACAACCACCATTCAGACTTACTTAGGAAGAATACTTTCAGATGCTTAATTGTGGAACAGGAAAACAAGGGGATGGGTAAATATCCCCCTCCTACACTGCCGTCTTCATAGCAGGAAAGAGACAGAGACAGTGATGACTACCAGATGGCAAGGAATTGCCAAATATGGCTGAGAGTCCCCAGCACACTTCTCTAAAAACGAGCAGAGAGCAGAAACCCAAAGTTCCCAAGAGGACATTGATTTAAACTGAATCTTAAAGAGGAAGACTCACCTCTAAGAATATCAAGGAACTTTGTGTCTTACACCAACATGGAATCAAAAGGAAGAAATGGTATGTCAAGTGACATGAATCCTTTCCAACACAGGAAAAGTGGGTCAAAGAATTCAAGAAGCCAGAGGCCAGTGGAATCTTTACCATGACCATCATCTGATTTGTGATCGCGACATCAATTATGGGAACATCTGCCTAAAGTCCTTTCCCACTGAAGATAGATGCTGGACGGGAGCTCCAAAGGAGAAGAAAAGAACTCCATGACCCACCGTTTCTCTTCAGATGGGAAATAAACCAGATCCTTTGTGATTTCACTGTGAAATAAACTCAGGCTGAAAAAGGGGGGAAGTTCTTTTGTTAAGAGTACAGACACAAAAGAAAACTCTTTAGTAAACTTCTACTCATCTCTGAGACCCAAGCTCTTCTCTAAGAGAATGCCTCTCAATTTACAGAGCTTTGAAAAACTAGACATTCCCACAGATGAGAAGCAAGCCCCAGAAAGAACTAAAAACTAGGGAGTATTCCCTCAGGTTAGTAACATAATGGCATACACTCATTTGAACTTAAATGGACAGAGTAATGCTGATCCAGCCAAGGGTGCTGATTTATTAAGGAATACACCATAAATGGGGGGAGGGGAGGCCCACAACACTGGATATCCCTTCATGAAGATCAGAAAAGCAAGACTATAAAAGAACAAAAGAAAAGAAAGTCACATAGAAACACAAAACCTAGAAAACGCTTAGCAACTACTAAGCTCACACATCCATCATGGTAAAATGCAAATGTACCAGCAGAGATGGCTACCACCTCACAGAGAGTGTCTGTGATTTGGGAAAAGGTACCCCAGCTCTGGAATGCAGCCACCGCATGCCCTTGGCTAGCACTCTGGCACTGTGAACATCCTGCTCGGCCGTCCACTGCAGCCCTTCCCATGAAAACACGTGTGCTATTTTCAGCATGAGAAAAACCAGTGAAGAGAAAAGAAATTGGAACAAAAAGAAGTATTTTTAAATAGCGAAAAAAATAACACCTAAACATCAAGCTCGGACTTGCTTCGAGTTCACACAGTCCTTTTCCTCCCCATAAACCAAACTACCCTTCATCAAACCACTCTTGAAATAATTCTAGACTCTGCATAATTTAAATGCTTTAGAAGAAACCCCGAACTGCACAGAGAATAAAGAAATGCCAGCCTCCCAATCTGAGCTCCCAATTGACAAGAATAAGGGGAATTAAATATCAAAACTATGCAGATTATTCAAGTATATCAAACAAAAACGCAAAGGATCAAAAAAAAAAAAAACAGGCATGAAAGTTTTTGGAAAAGACTGCCAGTGTTCTGTGCACAAGAATCAATCATAATGACAAATTCTGATGGATTTTTTTTGCCTCTTTTTTTTTTTTTTTGGTACATTAAAGGGTAATTGAGTCACGCTTAAGTGAAGTTTTGCAGTTTGAGTTCAATACACAAAGCCTAATTCCAAATGATGCTGGGACACCGCAGAATATAAATCCATAAATAACTTTGAAATTTAAAAGGGAACCAAGAAAACACACTCTCCATGCCATGCACGCCTATCTTTTTGGTGGAATATTTCCCACCCACACAAAGAGAAGTGTTACTGCTTTGGCTTGGTTTTAGCAGCGCTCAGGGGCCAAAACGACATTTAAATGGGAATTACTTATAAAGGAGGGGTAATTCTAAAGCTGACTCTATTTTGTTGCATATTCTCTTAGAGTAATAAAGAATATTCTTAGAAGCCAATCCTGTAAGGTTCAAACACTATTCCCAAAAACAGTCAACAGGAAGGCAAGATCCTGACTACTTGCTCCTTATGCTACTCACAAGAAGAAAAGATGTGATTACACTAGGAGGACATCAAAAGATACGCTCTTGACAATTTAAGCAGAGGAAATTGAAGGCGTAAATCATGGCGGTGAAAAATGCACAGATTTACTGGCAGAGAAAGAAACGCAAATTGAAACAACTTTAAAGTTACACTTCAGAGCTATTAAAATACAATGAAATTATAAAACTCAATTTTGGTGGAGCTCCAGGTAAACAGGTAAACCCTGCCTAGCAATGAAACCAACTTCAATCTTTCTAAACAATCTAGCAGCCTTTAATAAGAGCTGCTCAAAACCAGTAATTCCAAAGAAATAACTGGGGGGAAAAGAGAAATTAATTTATACCACGAAATATTATATTTCATTATAAAGTAATGAAATTGAAAACAATCTAATGCTTCAAAATAAGGGGACAATTATACAAACCATGACATAGCAGCTCAGTATATAATGATACTTAAGCTAATAACATGCACACACACAAGCCTATTAAAAATAAACCTGGAGGGGCGCCTGGGTGGCACAGCGGTTAAGTGTCTGCCTTCGGCTCAGGGCGTGATCCCGGTGTTATGGGATCGAGCCCCACATCAGGCTCCTCCGCTATGAGCCTGCTTCTTCCTCTCCCACTCCCCCTGCTTGTGTTCCCTCTCTCACTGGTTGTCTCTATCTCTGTCAAATAAATAAATAAATAAAATCTTTTTAAAAAAATTAAAAAAAAAACCTGGAGACAATGTTAACAGAGAGAAATGTATTTAAATGTATCTATTCAATCAACAAGAAAAATGCAATTAAATATATTCATGCACTAAATGTAAAAGGCAGAATCAAAGGTAGGTCCCGACTGACTCATCAATCTAAACGTTTAGCAAAAATGCGATGCAAAACCAAAGTGACAGAATTAGCATTTAACGTACACTTTTATCCTTCTGTCGACAAACACTAATTCTGCTTCTATACCTTCAGTGCTAACTAGATGCTTGAGATACAGTACAGACAAACAGACACATTGGTACTGACCTCATGGAGTTCCCAAGAGAAATGCTTTTGCCCCCACCCTTTTGCTTTTAAAACAAAAAATGTATTAAATACCGTAAGTAGAGCAGGAGTTGCAAAGAAAGAAGTAGAGGTGGCCATGAGGCCATTAAGAGACCTAACGTAGTGTGAAGAAGATCGGGGAGGCTTTACTGAAGATGCCATGGGAAGCTCCAGGAAAAGGGGGACAGCCACAGGAGCAGCCTGGACTGAGCCAGAGAAGGCCCGGGAAAGGTGAGGAAGAAGTCTTTTGTGGCTGGAACACAGCACAGGGGAGGACCAGAGTCAAGGATGAAATCACAGGTGGGCCTGGAGGCCCAGCTGATTCAGACCTTGATCCTCAAAGCCAAGAGAAGCCACCGAAGGTCTAAAGCAAAGCAATGACCAGAAAGCGTTTGCTCTAGTTTGCTGGACTGCACTGCAGGGAGGCAGGAGTTCAGGAGCAAACAGCAGGTGGGGAACAACTGCACAGGGACAAGCAAGTCTGGAGGTTGTTAAAAAGGTGAAAGGAAATGCAAGGAGTAAGCTAAGATGGCAGCTCACCGTCCTAGAGTCTGCCCCAAGTACAGCAGAATGATTTCATGCAAACTTCTCCAACATAGCTCAGAAAACACAGGAACTACCACGAGAAAAGAAAGGGAAATGCAATCTTCAAAACAGAAACCGGGGGCGACTGGGTAGCTCAGTCGGTTAAGCGACTGCCTTCGCCCAGGTCGTGAGCCCTACGTCAGGCTCCCTGCTTAGCAGGGAGTCTGCTTCTCTCTTTGCCCCTCACCCTGCTTGTGCTCTCTCACTCTCTCTCTCTCAAATGAATAAATACAACCTTAAACACACAATTTAAAAAAAAAATTAAATTAAAAATTAACAACAACAGGGGCGCCTGTGTGGCACAGTGGTTAAGCGTCTGCCTTCGGCTCAGGGCATGATCCCGGCGTTCTGGGATCAAGCCCCACATCAGGCTCCTCCGCTGGGAGCCTGCTTCTTCCTCTCCCACTCCCCCTGCTTGTGTTCCCTCTCTCGCTGGCTGTCTCTATCTCTGTCGAATAAATAAATAAAATCTTAAAAAAAAAAAATTAACAACAACAACACCCCAGAAACTGATTTGAACAGGTCATTTCCAGAAGGGGAAAATCTAATGGTTAGATATACAAAGTGACACTCAACTTAAGTAGCAAGAAACAAAAGCAAAATTAAAAGAGTCCGTTACCATTCTATACCCACTGGATCGGCAAGATTAGACTACCAGGCAATGCGAATTATCGGTAAGGTCATGGGAATCCCATACACAAACGCTGGGGATGTGAAATGGTGCAGCCATTCTAGGAGGTGATGGAACAGACAGGTAAAATTCATGAATTGCCAAACTCACTCTATTTGTAAACTTCAAAATGGACGCAGGGATGGAGGGATGATGTACGCAAATGTACAAACACGCACGCACGTGTAGAATCATCTGTACACACACATACACGCACAGCTTTATATATCAAGATCCACAGAGCAACAGGTATGAAGATGCTTATGGTAGCACTGTCATGAAAGCAACAGGTTACACACAGCCAAGGTGTCCTTCCCTCTGGGAATGGAAAGTGGAATGGGATGGATGGATTCATGGAATACTACACAGCCATCAAAACTAATGAACGAGATGTACATTAAAAAATGTGGGTAGACTTTCAAAGATGGTGTTGATTAAAATGACAATAATAGAGGGGCGCCTGGGTGGCACAGCGGTTAAGCGTCTGCCTTCGGCTCAGGGAGTGATCCCGGCGTCATGGGATCGAGCCCCACATCAGGCTCTTCTGCTATGAGCCTGCTTCTTCCTCTCCCACTCCCCCTGCTTGCGTTCCCTCTCTCGCTGGCTGTCTCTATCTCTGTCAAATAAATAAATAAAATCTTTAAAAAAAAATGACAATAATAGAATGAGTTCTATAGCACAAAAAGAGTTAAAAATACTGCTAGTGAAAATCTTTGGGGGGAAAAAGAATGGAATCAGACTGAAGGAGGAAAATAATGAAAGAAGATAAAACAAAGCATCGGGGGCCACTTCACAAACCAAGGATGATAATATGCCGCAGATGATACCTTCTGAATCTTATGCCCAAATCTCAAAAATAAAATTTTTAAATGATTTGGAAACAAACTGTAATCTTTAGCAGTGATAAAAGCTTCACTTGATACTTTAAAGTAGACAAGTCTCGTGACAGCAATATTCGCAATTACATTTTTCACGAGTCTTACCAATTCTAGTTGTGTTGTAGTTTGTTGTTGTCAATGATCGTGCCACCTCTCCATTTAAACTGCACGGTCCTAAAGATCTAAAAACCTGAGTTAACAGAGATTCATATTAGCAGGCTGGAAAGGGCACACTTAGTCTGAGAACAGCATCTTTACCTTCCAGGAAATACATACGTAGGTTGTATCACTTGCTTGACCTCTGATAACAGGACACCTGGAATCCTCTGAATTTTCCACTAAAGAGAATGTGGACTCCCAAGTGCTCAAAAACTTATCACGACATTGGCCAAGAAATGAAGCCAAGAATAGCGTTGCTATTTAAAGTACGTGATTATCAAAAGGGGTGGGAAAACCCATTTCATTTCTACTCTTAGAAAACACAAAAGCCTTTTTAGTCTTTCTGAGAAAAGGTGGCATTATTTAGTGAAAGAGCAAGTCAATGAAAGCAACACCGGGAAATTGCACTTGGGACAGGCAGGGCAATGTTTTAGACCCACATCGGCTTCCCCGTCATGTCCAACAAATTCAGAGACCTGAGACCCTTCTGTGTAAGCAGAAGCCCCGGAAATGATTTAAGTCGGCACTGAGAGCAACATAATTAATGCTCTTTCTCTTAATGTCAGTATTATTCATTTTTATGTAGATCGGTGGTAACTTCTGCCACACCAACAGATTCTCATTATGTCTGCTTAAGCACATAAAATCAAATTAATTCATGTTTGCATTCTTCCTATCTGCCCTTAATTCCTGCAGAGAAGAAACAGAAGCAGAAGCTTCCAGGGTTTATTACTGTGCTGAGTCACTAAATTATACAGGATTGAACTGTGGATCCTAAATTACTCAAAACTCTAACCATGTCCCCCAAAGTTTACATGTGTAACTGGGGCCCAAGGCAGCCAGTGGCCTCCCAACCTTGATTTCAGAAAGCCGATTCGAAACCATACCTGGGTCTCTTTTCAAAACTTACAAAGGAAACAAGTCCTTCAGTTTTACCACAATTGAGAAAGAAATTCCACTGACAGTCTGCCTTCAGATAACATCAGAATAACTCAGGAGCTTCCTGGGCAGACAGCGACCACTTGTATCCTCTTAATTACAGGAGCTTCGATGTGCACTTTTCTGATGCTTTTACTATGGTGCTACAGGTCCAGGAGGCTAAGGTGTTGGAGTAACCCTCCAAACCAGAAATAGAAATTCCTGGAATAAAGAATTTTTCTGTACTTCCCTTCAGCATTGGGCTTTGCCCATAAAAAGACCTTCAATATAGATACTCTCATTCAAAAATGACAAAGTTCATGTTGACATGACTGATGGAGGCAGGTTGCAGAGCTGTGTTGAAAAGACCCGGGGTGGGGTGGGGTGGATATCTGGGCTCTGCGAGGAAGACTGATCCACTGGCGATGTCTTCCATGAGCACAGCGAGAGATGAAATGCCCGGAGATCCAGATTGAAGGCTTTCCAATCACTGAGTTTTAAACTAGTCTTAGGTTTGAGTCACCCTTAAGCTTTTTGTAGTAACAGTACAAACCAGGCATACTTCATAATGAATACTTATTAGAAGACGTCATTAACGTAAAAAAGAAAAGAGGGAAACCAGAAAGGTGGCAGGACCCATAGCAAAGGGTGGCAATGTTAGCCCCAACAAAACTGCTCAAGAAAATGCTCTGCGATTTCAAACTTCATGTGTTTAAGTCGTCCAAATCAGAAGTGCAATAATTTCACTCATTGGTTCAAGTAATTCTGCTTTCTATTAAGGAAGGAAAAAAAAAGAGCTCTTTCTCAAAGACAAAGCGGAACGCTTTTCATAATGTTTTAGCCAGGAGCAACAGCAGTCAGAACTTTAAAAACCTAATTCAAATATGTTAGCATTCTACAACAGGAACACAAAACTATAGTTTTTAAACCCCAGGTCTTGAAATGTTTTCCTCAAATAGGCTTTCACTTTCTCCATGGCAGGAAAGAATCCCTCTAACTTTAATGAGGACACATGCAATCGTGGAACTAAATGAAAGTGTAAAAATAAGGCTAAATACGTTCACAGCTCTCTAAAATGAAACACGCTGATGAAAAAATTAAAATCCACGTGATTCGTGCGGAAGAACAGATTTTTGCCAAGACACAAAGGACCTTCCTCCTGAAGACACGATGAATGTGAGTGTTACAATATTAAGTACGCTCCATGTTTTCTGGAGGAGAAATATTTGGAAAGTCAAAGGGACAGAGATGAAGAGCGAAGAAATACTTGGGCTCTTATTTTAACTTGCATGGACTCAGTTGAAAGTTTTCTAGTATTATCTCTGTTTATTCCACCAGAGTAAGACTGAATATCCTACAAAGTTGGACAAACATCTGAATGGGCTTGACTGATTTCAGAAGCTGTGTCTTGAACGTGTGGGTCTTTCACACGTTTGAGTCCTGGGGGTTTGTCTTCAGTGTCCAACAAAGAAATGGGTAAACTAGAAAACTGTGTCAAGCCACTGCTAAAAACTGAGCTACTGAGAAGAGGAAAGTTGAGTCCAGAAAATGAAGTTTGGATAGCAAACAAAGAATCCTGGGGATTGAAGGAAGTGTCAAAAGATGGTAAGGGAGGTGATCCTCAAGGACTTAACCAGCCACTGGATATGGTCTTCGCAGATTCTAATGCGACTCCTGGAAAGTGCGTGGCCAGACCACTGAAAGGAGGGGAAATGAAGCTTGGAGTCCTGGGTTCACCACATCCCGGCTCTGTGATCATAAACCGGCCTCCTATACCACTCGAAACCTCAGTTTACCCCCACGGAAGCCTGGGTGCCCTGTCTAGCTCTCACGGAATAACTAACATAGATGTGAGTGTAATATCAGCACAGTCAGGTGATCAGAACAACCTTCTAATTATTACATCTGTAATTCTGCTTTCTATAGTTCTCGACAGTGTGGCCATCTTTTGAGCAGGGAGGAGCCAGTTTCTTAAAAAAGCAGTTCCTTTGAGGTCTTCTATGTGCTGATAAAAAGCCCTTCCTTCATCAAAGTGCTAGAACAGGCAGACAGCAGGAGCCAAATGTACAATTTTCCATCCATTTACAACTTTGCTCTTGAGCATCAAAAAGAAAGCCTTTCTGATTAAAATCAAAGATCACTTTATCCTTTGGTCCTATTTAACAATTTACTTTCCGGGGTTGAAAACCCAGTATAAAATTACTTGGTTGATTTGTGGCAGCTGAAAAAAGAATGTACGTGTGAAATGCCAATACACATATTGAAATGCCAACGGGATGGATAGATATATATATATAATATATATATACATATACATATCTATCTCATGCCTTTTACAGACTGGATTTACACCTTTTTAAGCCACCGAGGGAATGGCTTTTTAAGAAAGACTACAATAAAATCCGAGTAACACTCTCAACGAAGTGAAAAACCCAGCTGTATGCGTGGGGCTTATGTAAGAGTGAGAAAGCTGACCACAAAACCAAGTAGATAGGAGCCGGAGGCTTGTGGGCATCTGAGAGGGAAAGCTTTCCATCCCATAAGGGAGGCAGTCTATAGTCACACCGTAAGCAGTAAAATACTGTATCACAGGAACTCTCAAAGGATCCCAGGCGGCTGCATCGGCATTGCCCGCATTTGCTCGGGCCTGTAGGGAGATGGTTAGTCAAATGACATTAAAAAAAAAACAACAAAAAAACAAAAAACAAAACAAAAAAAAACCCAGAGCAGCAGAAACCACTGGCCCTGCTTCAGAGGCAGAAAACAGAGGGTGTTTGCACTTCTTTCTCTTGGCACACAATTCTTCCTTTTCATGACTTTCACAGTCTCTTGAGTCCCAAGGGCGGGGGGTGGGGGAGGCTAGCTCCTTCTGGATGGAGGCTTAGCATCACAGCAGGGCCCAGTTTCAAGTGGTGGGTACTGGCAAGTCTGAAGCGGATGAAGGGCCCCACAGCTGCACTTGGGTGTTGAAATGAGGAAGAACAGGATGAAGTTATGCCAAAGCGGAGGCACAGAGCAGCACAGGCGGGATCTGTCCTGAGGGTAGAAAAAAATACCCAGAGCTCCTCAGATCCTCTCAGCCCCAGCAGGAGAGACCGAACACCCAGATGTGAAAAAGACTATTTACAGAAGCGTCTCTTCCTGCCAATACCTGAATGACATCCATCTTTCTGGCTGACAGGTTTAAGTCGGTCCAGAAATGTGAGAAGATAGAACAGATACATACAAAAGGAAAGAGGTGGGGAGAGCCTTCAGATTTCCATGACATGCTTCCTTGTAAGGAAAATATACACAGAATTGAGTAAGTGCAGGACTGCCATGGGACCCAACTAGAAGGCCCTGGACTTCATTTGTTTGAAACAGAGAGTATCCATGTGTGGAATTCGGTGTGACGTGCTGATAGGCATTCATAAAAGCTATTCTTGTTCGCTAGGCTTCCTTCGGGAACCTCCATTCCTAGGGCTACAGGACCGCGTGGGCGGAGGCCAGCAGAAGCGAATGCAGAGGAGCCCTGGGCGGGAAAGGTCCGAGACCATAAATTCTGTTCAGATGGAAGGGTTAGGAGAGGCACCAGGCAAGAGGTAATGCCAAGCTGCATGTCCATGGCTGAGGGCAGGAAATGCCAGGGGGAGAGAAGACTCAGCACGGGAAGACGCAGGAGGTGAGGCATGGCAGGACTTGAGCGATCTGAGAGCAGCGATCTGCTCAGCCAGCACGCAAGGCGCACAGCAAATGCTGGAGGGTAATGAAACTGTAAGGAGTCTGGCAGATCTCGTATGCGTACATGCTATGCAGTCAACCCAACGACATGGCCAAGAAAAGCAGGTCTTGCTGGTGGGAAAGAGAGCGGAGCACTCGGGGGCAACGGTGCTGGTTACGGAGGCGGCGGGTCCCTCATTATGTCTACGAGTAGAATACCAGCTCCGCCAGCACTAGGGCTCATGTCTCCTTGTTCACGGATATACCCCAGACACAAAAAACAAGGTCAGATACATATTATGCGCTCCGAAGAGATTTACCAATTGAGGAGGAAGAAAACAGCACTGGGAGAGACAAGTAAGGGAAGAGACTTAATGATTACTGAGTGCTCACTATGTGTTTGGACACCATTCCCATATCACGGGTCTTAAGTGCTACGGTTCTCACACATGTTTGCGGTGATTGCTTCCGTATTTTCAATTCACATCTTCATCTCTCTGAAAGCAGGAGAGATCCTATAATTGATGGCATCCTTAGCAATATGTCATGGTTAAATTAGTAATGAAATTTATTCCTTAGCGGTACATAAGAGAGTAGTAAGTTTCATACACAATGGGGAGATAAAAGTGCTATTAATCATCTGCTTGATGGAATGAAGTCTTAGGCATCTCAAGATCCAGGTGATGGAGACTAGGGCTCCATGAAGTTCAGTTTGTCCTCTTGGGCCCAGATGCACCTGTATCTAAGCACGCTCCAATGCCTGATGCCACTCAGCTCAGCACTCCTAACATCCACATCACACTCTCCGGATGTTCTCCTACCTGATGCTTTCCCCACAAGCCAGCAGACAGACTCTCTGAGGCCACCCTGACAGCCATGCCATCCCTCTTCGACCTCAATCCACGCAGGAGACAGAGAAGAGAAAGGCTCTCTCTCTGCAGGCTTATAAAGCAAGCCAGCTGGTCAACATGGGGTATACCACAGGATGGGTGAGACAGGGTAAATCCACACTGGGTGATAATCTCTCCTACCAAGCTGGTAGGAAAATACCTTCTCAACCAGTCTGTTCTTTATTGCCATGTTTCCTTACAAGATAAAAATCTTCATTGAGAAAAAAAGGGGGGGGCATAAAAATAGGCAATCATAGGGGCGCCTGGGTGGCGCAGTTGTTAAGCATCTGCCTTGGGCTCAGGGTGTGATCCCAGCATTCTGAGATCGAGCCCCACATCAGGCTCCTCTGCTGGAAGCCTGTTCTTCCTCTCCCACTCCCTCTGCTTGTGTTCCCTCTCGCTGGCTGTCTCTCTGTGTCAAATAAATAAATAAAATCTTTAAAAAAAAAATAGGCAATCATAACTATGAGGTAATAGTATTTTAATATGTCTGTTTTGTTAAACAGATTCCTTTTGCTTTTTAATAGTGCAAGTATCTGGCAATGGTATCAATGTTTAAAAAAAAAAAAAGAAAGAAAAGAAAAAGGCATTCTACAAAAGTGAATCCTTGGGGCACCCGAGTGGCTCCATCTTGATTTTGGCTCAGGTCACAATCTCAAGGGTTGTGAGATCGAGCCCCATGTCAGGCTCCACACCAGCTGTGGAGCCTGCTTAACATTCTCTCTCCCTCTCCCTTTGCCCGCCTCTCTCTCTCTCTCTCTCTCTCTCAATAAAATTAAAATTGAATCCTCAATTTGTCTAAAATAGGATGGTTCTGACCCCAGGAGCAGGTGGTCACCCTCGGAGAGCAACTGGCAAATTGGCTGATCTCAGACACAGTGTGAAAAGGCTCTAAGACTCCTGGACTGAAGATTCTGGGATGCTATTAACACTTACTGTAGTCTCAACGGACAGTGCAAAAGGAGACCACGTCTCTGTGGGTTGAAGGATCTCCAGCTGAAACTGGGGAGCAAATAAATTTGTGTGGATATCATGCAGATTCACCTTCTGAGTGATAGCACCCAAGGGAGCTAGAGCACCACATTCAAAGCTTTTCTTACCTTATTTCCAACTCTACCTGATCTCAATGTATATCACCCAGAGTGAGTAACTGACAAACTATCCTATCATCAACAGTCAATACAAACACCCATTGATGAAGACAACACTTTCCTGTCATCTGCAGTCAATACAGACATCCAGTAACATTTTGCAAAACAAAAATTTTAAAGGGAGGTGGCATTCCAATTTAACTTTCTTTCCCATTGCCTTATAAAACCACACTGCAAATAACCACGTATGATTATCACTCTGTGTGCTTTTAGGCGTACCAAAAACTACAAACGTTCACTGGAATGGACACAAAATATAATTGAAGAGAAAATCCCATGAAAGGTAAGCAATACATACAGATGCATTTATTGGTTTCTGGGTTTAACAATGTTTAAATGCAGACTACTCCAACCTCTGAGATCCACATTCATTCACCTGGCTCGCCTTCTATTTCTACAAGGCATGACTGCATTTATCAGGAGATAGAATGCTCAACTGTGTGGGGCGGGACCCAAACTAAGAGTACGCTGATTTCCACTGAGCTTCCCGGCACAACTATGAGATAATTGCTATTAGCATCCCCAGACTAAAGATAAGGCAACAAAGGGGCACCTGGGTGGCTCTGTCAGTTAAGCAGCTGACTCATGATTTCAGCTCAGGTCAGGACCTCAGGGTTGCGGGACTGAGCATTGCATTGAGCTCCACACTCAACATGGAGTCGGCTTGAGGATCTCTACCTCCCTCTGCCCCTCCCCCCTCTCGTGCTTGTGCATGCGCGCACGCTCGCTCTCTTTCTCCCAAATAAATAAATAAATAAATAAAATCTTAAAAAAAAAATAAAGATAAGGTAACAGAGGTTAAGTGAGTTCAGATCCCTTGCCTAAGGCCACAAAAGGTCCAGGACTTGTACTTGGCCAGTCCAATTCCAGAACAATTACTCTATATGACCATCTACATCTTTTTTTAACTACAAAACATGAATATGGTAACAAGTGCCTAAACTACAACGTTCCGAATTTCCATGGACTCTCCCCTTGAACCTCATTTTTGTTCCCACCTCAACAACACTGCCACCGATTTTTGAGGAGAAAAATGAGTTTATAATCCATAAATCCCAAGCCTACATCACATATCTCTGCATTAATGGGCCTCCTTTTGTCTCATCCTTGGAGAAAGGGTGGTTTGGCAACTGCACGGTGGCAGATCTGAAGAGGCACAGATTCGGGAACTCCTGTGGGGATGCCTGAATGACAGGAGAGCACGCTTTGCATCGGGGGACGGGGCGGAGAGAGGCTTCGCCAACTGTGCAGGTGTGCATCAATTTACAGCCTCTAGCAGATCCACAGACGTGTCTGTGACAGGAGGAGCAGGCCTCTAATTGAGAGCCTGGGGGAGGGAGGACGAACAACACAGCAGCAATGGTCAAAGTCATTTATTTTTCTAATTAAATTCTCAAATTGGTGGGAGTAGCCTATCAAAAACAGAAAACAAACCGGATGGGCAAATGTGGATTTTAGAGGCTAGCATCAGCATTATTTTTAAACGATGATACAGATAAAAAGAAGACATTACCACCTTGTGTTGTTTCCTTGTTGCCTCCAACTTTGGGTTCTGGACATCATGATACCATGTCATCTGATACTTATAATTTGAGCTGATGCGCTCAACAAGACTATTTGTGTTTAAAACTGTGTTTGAAAATTACATTTCTTTAAAAAGGCATTTATAGAGCAATTTCTAGCTGCAAAGTGCTTTCCAGTTTTGTTGTTTTTTTTTTTAAGTAATTCTGAACGACAACCATGTAAAGTGGGTCAGAGTTTTTATCCCTTATGCCTCCTCTTTTCTTTTTTTTTTGAAGTAAGCTCTGTGCCCAAAGCGGGGCTCAACCTCATGACCCTGAGATCAAGAGTCACTTGCTTTACTGACTGAACCAGCCAGGCGCCCCATATGCTTCCTCTTTCAAAAGACTGAGTCAAGGAAGGTACAGAAAGGTTAAGTGTTTTACCGGGGTTGCACACCGAATTGGTAGCAGCATCTAAAAAGCAACTACAGCTGTGGTACCTCACGTGGTGACTTCATCCCCTTGGATCTCATTTCCCTTTCAACTCCGTTTCAGAATTTACTGGGATCTTTGTCTCAAAGAATCCATACAGATTCCCGGGCCCTCCTCCAAACCCACTGACAAATCCACAAAACAGGTCCTGAAAATCTGTTCACGGAACTGGGCTCCCCCGATGAGTCTGCAGGGCCATCGAGTTTGGGACCTGCTACTGGCGGGTCTTCTGGAAGCCTCCCCCCCATTTCCCTGCAGGTAGGACTAGAACACACCAAACCAGAAACTGACAAGTCTCCTGTAGGAAGGTGCTTTAACAAGCCATTAGATATGACTTTCAATTCACAAGTTTTTGTCATGTTCACTCTCAAAAGCAATGGTTTTGGGCATTTTCGCCTTTTCCCGGAAAAAAATTCCCCTTCAGTTCCTTTTACCTAATAATAGTAGCAATTCCATATCAGCATTCATTCTACAACCACCATTTTTCTTCCCTGCTAGAATTATCCACGCATTCCATGTCCAGCAACACCATGACCAGAACTAGCCAGCGTTGATGAAGAACGCACAAGGTTCCTAAGGACTGAGCAGTGATTGTTTTATATTATTTCATTTTATCTACCTGAGAGATGTTCCCATTTCATAGATTAAAGAAACACACACACACACACACACACACACACACACAAAAGGTTGAACAGATCAGGACCTACTAATTCCCAGAACTCAGGTTCAAGCTAGATTAATCCAACCCCAGAATCAATACAATAATTTTCTACTTTTCTCAGTTTTTTTAAAAAGTTCATTTTGTGGCTCTTTATTCCCCTGTATTTAATCACTTTGCAGCACAGAAACTATCAAGAGAAGACCCTCTCACCATATAAAGTCCTTCCCCATAAGCTTTGGCCAATCCAAAAGAGAATCATTTAAAAAATCATATACTAAGGAGTGAAAATACCTGCAAATAACAATGCAATGTGGTATGTCTCACCTATTTCCACTGCCAAATCAGAAAAGTTATATTTAAGTATGAACTCAGATGATTGAAATGTATGAACTAACAGTACTAATCCAACTTTTCTGGCCTGGACTATCTGAAGCATAATTTGTAGACACATAACAAGAGAAACAAAGATAAAGACAGAACAAGAGGAAGACAGAGAAATAAAATGGGCATGAGAACAAACAATGAAGTGAGCGCACCTCTGTGTAATGCTTAAAAAGATGTAGGCTTCCTGACTCCTTCCATAAACCCAATGTCATGAAAATAAAATGTGAAGTTGAAGAATTAAAAAAAAAAAAAGACATAGGCATATAATCCTCCGTATCAACAAGCTATATAAGAAAAATCATTTGATCATACCAATTGCTACAGAAAAAGCATCTGACAAAATCCAATATTCATTCATGATCAAAATTCTCAGGAACTTAAAATAGAAAAGAATTACCCCAATGTGAAAAAGGCATCTACAAAACAGCATCTACTGGAGAACCTGAGGGGCTCAGTCAGTTAAGCCTCTGCCTTCGGCTCAGGTCTTGATCCCAAGGTCCAAGGATCAAGCCCCAGTTTGGGCTCCCTGCTCAGCAGGGAGTCTGCTTCTCACTCTCCCTACCCCGCCCTCCCCACCCCTGCTGGTGTGCATTCACACTCATGCTCTCTCTCTCTCTCTCTCTTAAGTAAATAAAATCTTTAGAAAAAAATTTTAAAAAAGAAATAGCATCTACAGAAAAACCTAGATCTTACATAATGATGGAGGACTAAATGAATTCCCCTAAGATCAAGAACTACATGTTTGCTCTCATCACTCTTATTCAACAGAGTACTAGAAGCGCTAGCCACTAAAATAAGGCGTGAAAATGAAGTAAAGGCATACAGGAAAAGGAAAACAAGAAACGAAACTATTTCTCTTTCAGATGTCACAACTATCTACACAGAAAATCCCAAGGAATCTATCAAAAGAAACCATCTTAGAACTAACAAGTGAGTTCAGCAAAGTCACAGAACAAAACACGAGCACCAAAAAATAGATCCCATTTGTATAAATAACAATGAACAGAAATGAAAATGATACCATTTACAAATATCTCCAAAGAAAATTAAATACTTAGGTATACACTAAACAAAACACATACGTGATCTGTATGCTGAAAATTTCAATGATGTCGAAAGAAATCAAGGCAGACCTACATAAACAGACACACGGTGTTCACGGACTGTATGACACAACACAGTAAAAACGTCAGTGCTCCACAAACTAATCTATATTGTTAATGAAATTCCTATAAAAATCCCAGCTAACTTTCTGTAGACATAAAATACCTTATTACAAAATGTATATGGAAAGGCACAAGCCCTACAATAGCTAAAACAATCTTGACAAAGAAGACTAAAGGGGGAAGAATCACTCTGCCTGATATTAAGACTTACTATGCAAGTCACAATAATCAAGACAGTGTGGAGGGATAGACACATAAATCAATGGAATGGAAGGAAGAATCCAGAAAGAGACCCACAGAAATATGCTCAACTCTCTTTAATGAAGATTTAAAATTAATAAAGACAGGGTAGGTAGCCTTTCCAACAGATGGTGCTGGAATAGCTAGACATCCATGGGGGAAAAGAAAATGAACACTGACCTAAACCTCATACTTCATACAAAACTTATCATGCGCTTAAATACAAAATGTAAAACACTAGAACTTTTAAGAAAAAAAAAAAAAACAGGAGAAAATCCTTGGGATCCAAGGCTGAGCACAGGGTTCTTGGACTTGAAATGAAAAGCATCATCTGTTAAGAAAAGGCTGATAAACTGAAGCTAATCCAAACTTCAAACGTGTGCTCTGTGAAAGCCCATATGAAAAGGATAAAAAGACAAGTTACAGAGTGGGAAAAACATTCACAAATCAAAAATCCAACAAAGGACTAGCATTTAGCATACATAAAGTACTCTCAAAATTCAGAAGTCAAAAGAAAATAAAGTCCAATTAGAAGAGAAAATGGCCAGCAGACATGAAAAGATGATGTACTGAAGACAATATACAGATGGAAAATAAGCATATGAAAAGATATCATTAGCCCTCAGGAAAATGCAAATTAAAAGCACAGTGAGATTATCTCTACACACCTACCAGAAAGGGTGAGATTAAAAAAAAAAAAAAAAAACAGTGACAATACAAAAACGAGCTTGAATGCAGAGAAAAGAGATCACTCATACAATGCAGCGCCAACGGAAAATGCTATAGGGTCTCTCTGGAAAACCATTTGCCAGTTTCTTATAAAACTTCACAGGTAACCACCACATAAACCAACAATTATACTCTTGGACATTTATCCCAGGGAAATGAAAATTAGGTTCCCACAAAAAGCTGTATGCGAATGTTCACAGCAGTTTTATTTGTAATAGCCAAAACCACAGTCAGCCCAGATACCCTTCAACAGGTGGAAGGTTAAACATCAGCACACACATACTTGGGAGTACTACTCTACCATAAAAAGAGACAAACCACCGACACATATAATTTAGATGAATCCCCTGAATTTACCCTGAGTGAAAAAAGCCAATCCCTAAAGATTACATACTATAAGATTCCACTGATTTAACATTTTTGAAGTGGCCATCTTTTTTAGAAATGGAGAGATTAGGAGTTTCCAGGAGTTGGGGATGGAGGTCAGAAGGAGGTGAGTATGGTCGTAGAAGGGAATTTTGACAGGTCTTTATGGTGTCAGAGCTATTCAGTTCTCTCGGCTGTGATTGTGGATACCCGGACCTACACAGCTGATGAAACTGTACAGAACATAATACACACACACGAGAAAGTATACATTAACCTCTGGACATCTGAATGAGATCAATCGATTGTATCAATGTCAATATCCTGTAACATACTATAGTTTTGTAAGATGTTACCCTGGGGGCAAACTGGGCAAAGTACACAAGAGATTTCTCTGTATTATTTTGTATAACTGCCATGTGAATCTAAAATCTCAATAAAAATTTAAATCAACAGGAAAAAAAAAAAAAAAAAGACATAGGCTGCTGACCAGGACAGATATATTGCTCAAGTGTGGGGATCCTAAAAGATAAATGGATTCGCTTTTAAATGTATCAAAGGCAAGCCTAAAGTAGTGGGGGTTTTTTAATTGTTTCATTTTGTTTCTCCAAAATAGTGTTTTGAAAAGCAAAGGACACCTTTTTATGTGAAGGCTTTGCCTTCCCAATTGAGAGTTTGATAGAACACACCAAATACAGAATACCAGCAGAACTCACCCAGAGAACGAACTCTTGCTTATCTGCAGCAGCAAGAGGTAAGTCACACATAAAATCTAAATTGCATCACTAAACCCCAAACTTCATTTTTATCAATTGTTCTAGCCCCTATTCGTAATAAAACTTTCCCTTAAATTGCTACCAAGAAGCCCAACAAACAGGCATTTGGGAACACAAAACTTGACTTCCTAAAATAAAATGCCTTCCTGGTGATATTTTCAAAGTCAAAAGGGAGCCTCCCCTGTCTTAAGATATGTGGATAATTGCTCCTCAGTTTATAAGGTCAAAATCCTACACATTTATATGCACGGCATGCGATTTTACAAGCTGGAAAACCTGGAGCAAATCATTAGCTGAACTGTAAACTTAATCACTGGCAAGATAGGCCAGCAGATCAAAGGAAGATTAAAAGGACAGGGAGAAAAGCATTTAAATATCCACAAAGGTACTATGCTCGTTGCTAAGTAGGAAGGAAGCATGGCTGGCTTGTAGAAAAGGATGTCAGTATCATCTCTCTGTGACCACTTCCTCTAAAGGATGGTCCAAGAACTAACCCACATCAATCACTTTGCAGATTCCTCAGCTCCTACCCAGACCTACTAAGACAGAGTATGCTTAAGAAAGAAAGAAAGAAAGAAAGAAAGAAAGAAAGAAAGAAAGAAAGAAAGAAAGAAAGAAAGAAAGAAAGAAGCCACTGTGAACAAAATATCAAGTGACTTTATACACACCAAAATCTTAGAACCCATGACGAAATAATTCCTTGCTTACAATTTATTGTTCTCTTCATCATACAGAGTAGTCTAGAGACATTTTGGTTGTTACAAATGGGGGCTACACTATTGGCCTCTGGTGGGTAGAGACCAGGGATACTGCTAAACATCCTACAATAGACAGGACAGGCCCCGTAACACAGAATTATTGGGCCCAACACGTCGGTCACGCTGAGGTTGAAGGTTACCGACAGAGAAGAAAGACCTGTGTTGGGTTGAACAAGAAGAATAGTCAACGGAATAAAAACATGTGGGAACAAACTTAATAACTGTGAGCTACTAAAGGGAACTGAACCCTCCAAGGTCAAAGGAAGATCTTACTCCCTTCATCCTCTTAAGTCTGGTTCATCCCAAGAAAGAAGATTTTCTTTGTGATCACTAGGCTTTAAGACCATCAATTCAGGATCCACAAAGTCGAGGTCGGAATCCCAGTTTTGCCACTTAATATCTGTGACATTCAACTAGGTAATTACCTTTGGTAAGTCTCAGTTTATTGTCTGGGGGGGGGTTCATGACTGCTCTTCCCTCTAAGAGCTGTTAGGAAAACGAAAATACGTAAGATACGGCTGTCTCAGAGACTCAGCAGAGATCTCGGACAAGAAATGTGTTTTGTTACTGTTAATGGACCTTCTCCCATTCTCACCCCATCTACTATTTCTCAGCTGCCAATGGAGTGAACCACTTCTGATCCTACATCTTTCTCGGGTTGAGTTTGGTTACTTTTAAATTGATCTCTTCTCCTGCAGCACGAGATAAGAGCAGGCCATTTCTAATTAATCTGTACACTAGGTGGCAGCTGCTTTCTCTGTGGATGACCTGGCCAGCATCTTTACCGGCCACTTCCCTCACTCCACGAATACTCATACAAAGGATAACTTAACTAGGCAGAAACCACCTTTCCCATTACGTAAGCAGTAGTTCACAAGGCTAACACCAAAGAAATGTAGGCAGATATATGCCCTAAGAGTTGTTTGTATAACAAAATGTTTTTTTGGGCCCCTCGTCACACAAACCACATTTCAGCTCAGGAATCTAAGTCTGGCCAACAAATTTCTATTACACACACTGAGAGCCTGGCTATGTTGGGTACTAGAAATAAAACAGTGAACTAACAGACATGGCTCCTTCAAGGTTTAGAGGGAAATGTTTGCACCTAAAGACTCCAAAACACACTCAGGCAACTAATTAGATATAGGAAAACCTTTCTGTTAAAGGGAATATTATCAAATCTGCAAATGGGTCTTTGTAGGGGGCATCAAGCCAGAGGCAGCTGAAGTACAGTGGTCAAGAACCCAAACACCATTTGGCTTTCCCAACCACAATCGATGTAACCGACTGCACTTTGTGTCTTAGTGGCTCAGAATATTAATAACAATAAAACAGTATATACCTCGTGGGGGTCTCATGAAGATTAAATGAGTTATGACATACAATGCAGTCCAACAGGACCTGGTACTCAATTAATAGTGCTTTTATGATCCTCACTAGTAAAGGAATTTGAAAGTCACAACCTCGCATCTTATAGTTCTGGATTCTTCAACGTGTCTACCTTAACATCTCTCAACAGCTTGCAGACTCATTTTCTCCAAATACGCTACCTCCGAAAACCTTGAAAGACCTTGATAAGTTCTTCCATTTTCCGCACTCAGAGCACTCCAATGAGAGCTCCCTCCCCAGCGGCACACGGCTCCCAGCAGCAGTCACCTGCACTTCATCAGTCCTTGCAGATAATGATGTGCCACCGATCAAGATAACGGTCCAAATGCAATCACATCTGTTACATCCCTGTTAGAAACTGTTAGAAACTGGGAATGGAGGCTTTGAGCACATCAAGTTTGATTCTTATTCTGTATTATACCTTCTCCTTAGCTGTTAGCCAGCCCAGACCCTTAAGACCACCTTGTTTAACACTGCACAAAGTATGCCTGGTTTATTATTTCAGTAACTGATACATGTAGATATTGATAACCCATTAGAAAAGTCCAGGTACGTACCTCAGCATTACACTCACACCGTGTGGGTTGGAAACCTAGTTTCTACTACTTGAACTTTAGTTGGATGGATTAGAGAGCGTCCCTTAAGCTGAGATATGCTTTCTCATCTAAAAAATGGAGATTTACAATACTACTAACGATGTCACAAAGCTCTGGAGAATACTGAATGAAAATCATTCTTAAAAATCGCACAATGCATAGCACATTATCGGCACTCAGTAGATTTTAAGCTACTATTACTTTCCTAGTGACAGCCATGAAATTATTTTTAAAATCAGCTAAATCCATTTACACTGAAAAAGAATTACCAGTTTGTGTTAACAATTGAGAGAAATCACACAAATGTTCTTCGAAAAGTGCCAACTTCCAGAAGGACTGCCACTTGTGGGGGTGAACATCTTGCATCAACTATTGCTGACAAAGTGAGACAATGATCATAATAAGTTAAAGGGTCAAACAAGCTGTAGTAAGTACCTGTTGTATAACAAATCACACTGACCTGTCCTAGAACCATCCCTTTAAGAACTTAGATGGTACACCATTTTCTATGGTAAAACCAACCTCTGGCTATCTCTCCTGTTCTCAGTGACTCCATGTACTCTCCAGAAGGTAAATGTCTACATAAGAACATTTTATGACCTAGAATTTTATTTTCTGAATTGTGTATCTGTCCACTATTAGGTGAACGTCAGGTTGACTCACCAAAAAAATGGCTGACTGAAAGGATTTTTTAAGTCTACTGAGCTATGCTTCCACTGGAATACAAAAATTAAATGGTTTCCACATTGACAACCACCATATAGACTCATGTCATTCAGAGGATTCAGAAACAGGTCTCTCAGAGACTAGATCTGAGCCAGGTGACCACAAATGCAGGGTGGGATGGAGGACGAGGAAGGTCCCGACGATATTAAGTTTAAAAATTTTTAAACAGATAAAGCAGACACCTGAAACCAACACTTCCTACCCACGAAAACACTGAAATTTCAAGAGCCAGTGTAATGATTTTAAACTGCTCAAGGTTTGTAAAAGTACATTACTAATTCTAAAGCAAAGAGCAAATTTTGACACTGGTGAAAAGTAACAGGGTAAACACTGTGGGGACATACCCCATTTTCTCTCATACTGACATAAGCAAACTCTGACTGCAATAGGGCTCACGTCAGGGTTAGATGTAAAAAGCCAATTTGTATACCAAATACCCTTTCTCAAACTTGAAAGTTGGAAAAGGAGACTTGATTTCAACCCTCTGCATGTTGAGAAGAAGAGATGAAATGTAGTAACACTGCCTTCAAGGAATGCCTGTAATTTCATTGCTGCTAAAGCTTCCAGATGTCTTAGTTTGAAGACTACAAAGCTATTGAGTTAGGACCTGAAAAGAAAATTGACAAAACCTGACTATGACAAGGGAAAGAAGAAGGAGGAGGAGGAGGAGAAGGAAGGAAGGAGGAGGAGGAGGAGGAGGAGGAGGAGGAGGAGGAGGAGGAGGAGGAGAGGAAGACAAAGAAAGAAAAACCAAAATACCTACCAATACTTCCATCACCCATCACCTTGTGTGGGAAAATGCAGGCTAATACAAAAGACTAACATAGGTATTCACTGCGATGGGAGAAAAGGAAAACCCAACACTTGAAATGATAAGATCCTTTGCTAAATTGTTCCTGTAGTTAAATTTGACAATCCAGTTAACCTTAAATACCAAGCTATGGATTATCTTCCATCCAATAAATACCTTAAGGATAATAATTGAGTCTGCTTTTCAGTTTGAACTTCAGACTGCAAAATGAATCATACTCTGCTACCAAAAAGAATGCAACAGCTGTCCCCATATCCCCTGCAGAAAAGCTTAAGTGGGAAAAACTGAAAATATCTTTCTTCAATAAGTATGAGAATAGTTATGTGCAAAATCTCATGATTTGGCTGTCCCTTAGCAGAACACTTGCTAAATCATCTCCATGTGGCTGACAGAGAACCCCCCCAATCCTCAGTTTCTCTGACATTGATTTTTGTTTGCAGGTATGGCTCTGTATTATAAGGCTCCATTTTTAATTAAATCCAGATTATGGATATGGGCCTGCCACTGAAGTGACAAGGGAAATAAGCTAAATATTAAAATAACAAGAAGGAAATACACATGAAATCACATCTGCAGTTCATTATGGAAATAGTTTAGCTGGGCATGACTGATTTCTGGGGCAGAGCGTGATGCCATCCCCTTAAGAATCATCCACTTATTAGAAGATTCCATTTTAAGACGATATTAATTAACTTTAAGTAGACCATAATGTCTAAACCAGCTAACAATTCAAATATATACACCAGAAATAAGAACCACAGCCTTTTGTGTGAGCAATGTGAAAATACTGATAGAACAAAGCAACATTATAATGGTTAAAATTTTCACACACTGGGGTGTATAAATATTCCACTACTGTGTTAAAATTTAACTTTTCTAATCAAGTTAGACATAATAGGGACATGTTCAAATGACACAGGAATTAGCTTGAAGGGATCCCACTAGCCAAAGCTTGGACAATCAATTAGAGCACCAAAATAAGGATTTTAGCCACTGAATAAAAGCAAGAACAGATGAGTTCTCATGATATACATCAATGAGTTAATAAACAAGTAATTTGGGGAGAGAAGAAAGTACTTCCTTCCAGTAGAATGCCAACTAATGTGGAGAAATAACTGTAAAGGAATCACAGAGTTAGAAAAGCACCTTTTGGCAATTGTCACAGTATCACCAACAATGACCAATGGATGTTAAAACTAGTGGGTAAAGGTCTGATGAAAAAAGGTCAAATTTACCCAGATACACAGTATCATTCAACAAATCATTTATGAATAATAACCTGAGAATATAATAGCTTCACAGTTGAAAAAGCTGGTGGGTACCAGATTTAATCTTCAGTTTTAAAAAATATCACTTGAGGGGGCGCCTGGGTGGCTCAGTCAGTGACACGTCTGACTTCAGCTCGGGTTGGTCGGGGTCCTGGGATTGAGCCCTGTGTCTGGCTCCATGCTCAGCAGAGAGTCATCTTGTCCCTCTGCTCCTCCCCCCCATGCTCTCTCTCTCTTCTCTCTCAAATAAATTAATACAATCTTTAAAAACATATATATCACCTGACATCCACTGCTTCCCAATTTGATGCACTGAGAAAAACACAGTATCACCTATGATTATTCCAGCCGAAAATGCATGACCTAAATCTAACCATAAGGAAATATCAGAGAAACCTAATTTGAGGAACAGTTTGCAAACAAACAAACAAACAAAAAAACCCCAAACACACAAAAAACAAAACAACAAAAAAGCTCAAAAAACTAGCCTCTTCTCAAGATGCCAATTTCAGAAAATGCACAGACATGCTGAGGAACTGCTCCAGAGTAAAGGACATTAAAAGAACATTACGGCGGATGCGCTGCACGATCCTGGATTGGAGAGAAATCTGCCATAAAGGACATAATAAAGACAACTTGTGAAATCTGAATATGGAGTGTGGATTCAGATAACAGTATCACACCAACATGCCATTTCCTGATTCAGACAATTTACTTTCGTTATGTACAAAAATCTTCTTTTTCTCAGGATATAGTGAAATATTTATTTATAAGTTACTGGGCATAATGTTTGAAACTTTATAAAATAAATACACTGAAAAAATGACTTAAAATGGAGGCATCTGGATTAAAGACACATAGATAGTTTTGTACTGTTTTCTCAACTGTTTTAAGTTTGAAAATACAGAGTTTTCCAAAAAACTCTTAAGGGTGTAGGGAAAGACACGAATAATTTACTCAGTCACGAAACCACATATTTGAGCATCATCTGTATCTCAGGCTCTGTTCTTCAAAAAAAAAAAAAAAAATATCTCCCTTATTTGATATCACCTTAATCCATTTTGGTATTCTGCAGAACTCTCTGACTGAACCTATAACATTGTTCCTATGACAAATCAGATTGAGTAACGTTCCTCTAATATCTTTGCATTTCCAGGAATGTTACCTCAGCAGTATTTAGATAAGTGTTGTATTAATTTTTGTTGAAGAGTAAAGAATATATGCAGAGATACTCCGAGGTCCTCTTTTTGGCCCTAAATAAATATGGATGATTTAACTGTCAGCCTTCCCCACCCCCCACCTTTGTTTAGCTTACTGAAAGCCATCATCCGTAATTAAAGCTTGTAATATACAGTTTGGAATTTGCACAACAGTAGTCCAACCATACCATGTGATTACTGTCCAAAGCCACCACACAGCAAACAAAAGGTTAAAACAGCAACTCACATCCAAAGTTCCAAGAATTTCATTAATTTGGTAAATAACATTCCCTTATGGTATGCGTACGTTTATTTTTTCCTAGCCTTAAGAAATCTGAATACACTTCTCCACTGGGGACATGACTGTAAATAGTGCATTGGGAAATCTCTAAGTGAGAAAATCTTCAAAGTTTTGCTGGACTCTTTATTCTTAGCATGTGTTTTTCACTGTGTCTAGAGGTCTTGTTAAAATTGGTTTAATGGCTGTTGGTTCGGGTGAAGAAACGACAGCCAGGGGGTTCGCAATCACAGCAGAGTCTCGTCCCATAGATTTGTTTTCGACTTTCCTTCCTCTCCTCAGGAAGGACTGAATTTGTTTTACTAGGCTGAAATGAGTATTTAATGATGGCACTTAAAACTAAGATGCTAAGGTTATTTATATTTTAAAAATAGTATTTACAGATAATGTTTAAGTGGAAGACAATCAGAAAATTGGAACTGGAGAGTTTTTCCTCTTATTAGCAGAGCACACAAGATGCTTCATTGCTTTGCTTGATCGCCCATGAACACGAGCACTGTTGGACTTCATCCCTAATCAAAACTTCACTTAAAAAAAAAAAAAGAAAGAAAAGTCCAGTTCTCTTGCTGATCAATTCCCCAACAGCAGAAAAACGCCACAACACCAGAGTCTGTGAAGCAAACATGTAATCAATTGTTTACACTCAATTAAGCAGAAAATAAAACCCTTCTATTTGGAAGAAGATTACCTATGAAACACAAATCTGCAGAGAAACATAAAATGCAAGCGTAGTTAAGGTAACTCCAAATGATCCTGGGTCATGACTAACTAGGAAGTATTTCCCCAGTAACATGTCTAGGGTCAAATAACCCTTCCCATCGGCTTCCCCATTACCTAATTCAAGCATTCTACCTTCCCCTCTGACTTGCGCGTGTTGTAAGCTATAGGTGGGCTCTAGCAGGCACACCAGACAAGCTGCAGAATAACCAACATGAGATGTCAATGTCCTTGAACACTCTCCTAATTACTCCAGGTCACCCATCTTTGCAATGGTTTCCGTGTGATCTCAAATCACAATATTCAGTAAAACGAAAACATCACTCCCCACAAAAAGGAATAAAAAATACAGATAAATTAGTGAACTATTAGGTAGCCATTCAACATAACATTAAGATTTGGAAATCAAACCGGAAATGCTTACTTTTATGCGTACCCTCAAATGGCCTGGGAGGAAAGGATTCCATACTCCATCCCTTATAAAAGGTCAATAACGATTTCTCCATCTCAATCACTTCATCCAGGTCTCTCCCGAGGAGGGAGATGGACTTTCTGATTTGGAACAACTGAAAGGAGGACCACGTAGATATAGTGAAGTAACTTATAGGTTTTCTAGGGATAGCGTGTCTATAATAAGTTCTCTCTCTCTCGCTCGCTCGCTCGCTCTCACTGGTATGCGACCTGTACCTGCAGGGTGGTCTTCTAGTTGTCTACTGCCTTAGACCTACCTTGCATGCCCCATCTCCCCACGGATAGGCCCCAAAACTTAGACTCAAGAAAAAGTATAAAGATGGCCCACTTGTAGATCCAAGAAGTGCTGTGTAATTCAGCATTACCAATGATGAAATGGATAGTTTGATCTGACACTTGGTTTTTCTCTCAATTAATGGACACTCACTGGGGGATGGGGGAGAGGCAAGAACAAAGCAGGATAATAAAATTGCACACGCAAGAGTTTCTGCATCAACCAATTTGAATATGCACATACAGAAAAAGAAACTAGAAAAGAACATACCAATAACACCTAGTTCTTGGAGGAGAATGGGTAATAAATTTTGCTTCTGTAGGCTTAAGTGTGTTTTCCAAATATCCCACAGTATTCAAAAGAATTCCACACAGGTGAGTTTCGGGGAGTTTTTTGGGGTTTTTTGAAACAGAACAGCAAAAGTGAGATTTACCGGCAAAACTCAGGACAAATTTTGCCCAGTGTCTGATTCTAAGCAAAACTGTCACAGTTGGGGCACCTGGGTGGCACAGCGGTTAGACGTCTGCCTTCGGCTCAGGGCGTGATCCCGGCGTTATGGGATCGAGCCCCACATCAGGCTCCTCCGCTATGAGCCTGCTTCTTCTTCTCCCACTCCCCCTGCCTGTGTTCCCTCTCTCGCTGGCTGTCTCTATCTCTGTCAAATAAATAAATAAAACCTTTAAAAAAATTTTTTTTAATTAAAAAAAAAAAAACTGTCACAGTTTACCGTTAGATGATCTATGAAATTCACAAATTGGTTGAAAAGACAGCAAAAACTCCACCTCTACACCTCATCTACTTGTATTTTCATAAAAGAGCATGGTTTTCAAATTGGCAGAGTAAAATAAATGACATTTTGCTCTAGCCGACAATGAAAGCAAACGCCACACGTCAACATTATTTACTGACTACAAAGGCAGGACAGACCTATATACGGCTCTGGGCATAAGAGCAGGTATTCTGATGAAACCTGAAGCATCCCACTTTCCCAGGCTTTAACCATGCTTTTCCTCTGGGGTTTTCTTTTGCTAGGGGCATTTTAAATCTGTCAGGAACCAAATTTGGAGATCACTTCCCTCGAGTTTAGTAGAAGTGGCGTATGAAAACCTTGAAGCCCCATGTAGCCTTGTATAGACACCTGCTTCTTCAACTCAAAAAGAGAGGAGGACCTTCAAAGATGTAAAGTTCATGCCTTTAAAGAGAATTCCAACTTTCCCACGAAAACCCTCTGAATTATTATTCCAATAATATTTGGACACTCCTCACGTCTTCAAACATATCAAGGTATCGTTAGTCCTAAGGCCTTTGGGTAAACTGTTCTCTCTGCCGGAAACAACACCCTACTTCAACAACCAAGAAAATCTCAAGTCTTCACACTTTTTTGTGGTTCGGCTTAAATACAATCCTGAAAAGATCTTCTGCAACCTCGACTCAAGGCAGATCAACTGTCTCAAACTTTCTCTCCTCCAGAGGGCTTTATACAATTTCTAACCAGTTAACGCATCTGTTTCTTACCTTTTGCAGACTACACCGCCCGCTAGACTAGGCTCTGAGCTCCTGAGGGCAGCCCAACATCTCAGATAACCTCAATACTCATTACAGCAAGCTGGCACACTGTGTGCTTCATACAAAGTGAATGGTACCAACTTTAACTCAGTTAATAAATCCCTATTCTGTCTCCTACAGCATTTGACTGCAGTAACATTGATAGAAGCTTAGTGACCATATAGGTAAGTTTCAAAAGGGAAGTCAGGAGGAAAAAATGGGAAACTCCCAAAACAATGTATTAGAGGTGAGAGGAGGGAAAGGGCTACAAATGCCCCAAAGATAGCACATGTTTTTTATTGTCTTCTACCATTTTAATCACCAAAAACTTGTAAGTAAAGACAAGACTGTAACTAAAGTGGGAGCGCCTGGGTGCCTTAGTTGGTTAAGTGTCTGTCTTCGGTTCAGGCCATGATCCTGAGGTCCCAGGATCGAGCCCCACATCAGGCTTCTTGCTCAGAGGGGAGTCAGCTTCTCCCTCTGCCTCTGCTGCTCCCCCTGTTTGTGCTCTCTCACTCACTCTGTTAAATAAATAAATAAAATCTTTTAAAAATAATATAACTAAGGTGGAAGAAGGTGGTCAAAAGGTAAAGATTTCCAGTTATAGGAGAAGTAAGTCCTAGGGCCGTCATGTACAACATGATGACTGAAGGTAACACTGCTGTATGCTCTACACGAAGCTGTTAAGAGCCTACATCCTGAAGGCAAGGAAAATAATATACCTCTGGATGTTTTTGTGGACCTATATGAGATGGATGTTAACTAAACCTAACGTGGTAACCACGGCATGCTATGCGTAAGACAAATCATCACGTTGTACAGCCTACTCTTAGAGCTGTTTGTCAATTATATCTCAGTAAAACTGGGAAACTACATACATACATACCTGCATACTAGAACGGCAAGGAAAAAAAAGGAATATAACAAGTGAAGTATTTCAACCCATTAAAAACTATTCCAAACTTGATGACGTGCATTTTTATATTAATCTTACTGCTGGCCCTGTTTTAGATCCTGACCCTCAAAGACACTGGTTTTTGTCCCCATGGATTTCTTACGAATTCTTCCATATCCCATGAGCTACCTTAATTCCTTTTCTGGAACACAGTGAGTTTTGATTTACTAAATGCGGAATATCACTTTAGAAGTATTCTAAAAGGATATTCTACAGACGTAGTGAAGAGAAGGGCCATATGCACCCCAATGTTCATAGCAGCAATGTCCACAATAGCTAAATCGTGGAAGGAGCCGAGATGCCCTTCAACAGATGACTGGATTAAGAAGCTGTGGTCCATTTATATAATGGAATATTACTCAGCTATCAGAAAGAACGAGTGCTCAACATTTGCTGCAACATGGACGGCACTGGAGGAGATAATGCTAAGTGAAATAAGTCAAGCAGAGAAAGACAACTATCATATGATTTCTCTCATCTATGGAACATAAGAACTAGGAAGATCGGTAGGGGAAGAAAGGGATAAAGAAAGGGGGGGTAATCAGAAGGGGGAATGAACCATGAGAGACTATGGACTATGAGAAACAAACTGAGGGCCTCAGAGGGGAGGGGGGTGGGGGAATGGGATAGACCGGTGATGGGTAGTAAGGAGGGCACGTATTGCATGGTGCACTGGGTGTTATATGCAACTAATGAATCATCGAGCTTTATATTTGAAACCGGGGATATACTGTATGGTGACTAACATAATATAATAAAAAATCATTAATTAAATAAAAAATAATAAAATAAAAGGATATTCTTGTAGGAGAGATTATGCTGCCCGGAGAAATCAGGAAAAGATTTCCAGATGATAGGACTTTAGTGCTTTGCAGGCCTTGTGGAATGGGCCAGAATGCCCCAGGTGGAGAACTACAGGGAAGGGCAGAAGGAACGAGGAACAGAAGGATCCTCGCTGGTACACAAGAGAGGCAAAGAACCTGACAGAGGAATGAGCGCAGAAAGAAGTTGAGGGATTGTTTGATTAGAAGACAGGAACATAGTTCAGCATGTCAATTTTACAACATATTTCTTTTTCCTCCCAAGGTTTTATTACCTTGACAGTGACAATTTTAAAAAATTTTAAATCCCCAAGAAGGATATACAACCCCACAGCCCAGCCTCAAATGCTATCCATATAGACTGCCATGGCGCTGAACTGTTGCTGACCACCTACAGACAGCAGCAGCCTTGAGAAATTCAGAACATTGGAGGTGAAGGTTATAAAATGACTTCTGTCTTCTAAGAGGAAGAATGGCATCAGGGTGACCATTAAGCATCTCCTAGAATCGTCCAGTCAAAATGGAAGAGCCTCGAGAGGGCAGCAGATGATATGCAAAAGGGAGGGTAAGTTCTGAAAGAGATTGTGGAAGAAGAACCGAGGAGACCAGGACACTCAAGTAATAGCAAACATCGGCTGTGTGTCTACTTTCTTTAGGGTCATGCGTGAGAGAGAAACAGACAAAAAGGGGCCCTTGGGTGGCTCAGTCAGTTAAGCGACTGAGTCTTGATTTTGGCTCAGGTCATGATCTCAGGGTTGTGAGAATGAAACCCAAGCTCAGCAGGGAGTCTGCTTGGGAGTCTCTCTCTCCCTCTCCTTCTGTTCTTCCCTATGCTCGTGATCTCTACCTCTAAAATACATAAATAAAATATTTTTTTAAAAAAAATGGAAAAAAGCAAGTACAAAAACTGGTGCTCAGGAATACACCATCTAGCAGGGACGACAGAGAAATGAACAGGTGACTGCAACACAGTGTAACAAGGATTCTGACAGAGGTAAACCTAGAGTGCCCTGAATCCAGAGAAGAACACTCTAAAAATTAAGATGTCAACTAGTATGAGGAATAAGATATTTAGATGCATAAATCTATGACTTATGAATTTTGACATTCAGGGGAGTGTGTGGGACTTCTAACCTTTTCTGGAAAAATACAGTTAAGTGAAATTGCACACTGCTCAAAAGTACCTCATTCTAACTGCGTCACCGAGATAGGACCAAGCCAAATCCACACGACCAAGAGCAACAGCCAATCTATCCAATGCAATTAGGAGTAACTCCATAGTAAGTGCATTAATGGAACTTCAAAGTATGTCACATCAGAACGGCACAGTTTCCAGGATATTCTGGTTACCCAAAGGGTATAAACCTATTTTAACCACCCCAATCTTTCAGAAGGTAAATCCATCTGAGTAAACCATTCAGTTCAGGGGAGACAGCTTTCCAACTAGTGGCTGGCATTGGATACACAGCCCATGCAGTTCACTGACCCACAATTTATGAGTTACTCTGATGCTCTTTAATTACGTTTCAAAATCCCAAATGATTTTTCCATTTGGAAAACTGCTCCCAGCTTATGTTCTCAGGAAATTAAAGATTTGGCAAGTACCTTATTGAGAAGGACAGAAGGACATTCCCAGTACTAACGCCATGTAACAAAGTTAATCAAACGTGGAAAGCCCATCCCACAAAGCTCTTACCCCCTGCGTGAGACTTCAAGAGGAAAGCAACGGCTCTGTTATATCTTGTGTGTTTAGATGTGCAGTGATTGAGGATGGGGCTGGGAGGCTATAAGAGTGTAGTTCACAGGAGTGGGTACCACGAAAGGTGATTAACGCTCTGAAATAAACATGTATTTCAAAGGAGTTACAGGAACGTTCAGAATAGCCTGCACGAAACAACTGCAGAAACAAACACACTAACAAGCCATCCAATCTATTGTGATGTTCAGACTCTGTCTCTAAGTTCTATACTGCTGCATACTTTGTCTACATTTACTTTCATGAGTCCTGTGAGAAAGGTATTCATAAAATCCACTTTACAAATAAATCATGGAGGAGTTAAATACATAATTCCCTAAAGTTGATGCATCATCACGAAAACCTGGTAAATACTCTTTGATGTGTACTGAAGACTAAAAAGACATAGCGAAACTAAAGTAGAGCCAGTGGTTTTTGACCAGGGCCAATCTGGACACCCCTGCCACCCCCTGGACATCTGCAATGTCTAGAAACATTATGGATTGTCACAACATGGGGAGGGACGTGATCCTGGCGTCTACTGGATAGAAACCGGCAATGCTGCTAAACATTCCACAACGTACAGGCCACTCCATACACACATCAGTGATTTACACAGCCCAAAACGTCATGGAGCCAAATTCGAGAAACGCTATTGTAGAGGAATGTAGATTTCAATGATTATCAAAGCCAGTGATTTTCCACATGTGTCCCATGGTCCTTAAGTGGCCTATCAGGAACTATTTAAGGAAGGAAAAGGAAACTAAGAGGACAGGGCTGAGACGAAGATTCTCACTTCATGTCTACATATTGGAGGTAGGGGGTAAGGAGGCGTGTTATGAAAGATTATTTGAGTGAAGTGTTCTGTACCTAAAAATAATAAATCTAGCCTACTCTATATTTCTAAAAAAAATAACTAGAACTTTCCTTTGAAGAAAGGAGAGATCACATTTACGATCATTGATTTCCTCCTTATTCTGCTTATGAACATCTCAAATAGCCAGAAAAATCCCACTATAAAATGATATGATAAGGACATAAATGATATGATACAAATGTGAATAAGATAACAAATGAATTAAACAGGCAAAATGGAGACAGTAGGGAGTGATCGGGACTATGGCAAAAAAAGATAGCATGCTTTGTCAAACACAGCCAGTGGCTACACAGTGTAACCTGTTGCAATGAAAGAAACATTGACCCAGTGGAAATCTCTTGGTATAGAGACCGAAAATCTCTCTTACTCCAACTTGCACCTGCTGGCCACCATCTGAATGGTAACTAAAATGTCACCGTGTCCCGAGGGCAACTAATAGCAACCTCTAACATGGACCTTCCTTCTTTCCTCATGCATATCCCAAGATTCTTGGCTAAAACATCATTCAATCACTCCCTCATTCTTCTAGCTCTTCCACACATTACATGGTTTCAGACCTTCTCACCACGCCATATGTCAGTCTGTGAATGCATTTGAAAATAGCAATTCTAGGAAAGGTGGTGGGGAGGAAATAAACAGTCTAAACAAATTTTATATCTATCAATTTGATAGTTAATTTGTCTGCAAGTAACCAGACTCTCAGTTTCTTACCAACTGCTATTTTTCCAGAACGTCAGCTCTGCCTGGTATTGGTAAGCAGTCATTAAATATTTGGTGAGTAAGTGAATTAAGTTACGCATTTGCCTGATGTGACTATTCTTTTAATAGGGCCAAAGATTGTGGAGTTCTTTTTCACACTACAATGCAGCAAAGATGCATAGAAAACAATCTGTCACTGGAACCATCACTGGGTCAGTTTTCATATGACCACATAACAAACCAAATTCAGAAAAAGAGCAATGTGCTGCAGTGGAAACAACCACCGGTTCACTCTTCTCCAACCTCAAGCAAAAAATGAATTCCAGGGGCGCCTGCGTGGCTCAGTCGTTAAATGTCTGCCTTTGGCTCAGGTCATGATCCCAGGGTCCTGGGACTGAGCCCCGCATCAGGCTCCCTGCTCCGCTGGGAGCCTGCTTCTTCCTCTCCCACTCCCCCTGCTTGTGTTCCCTCTCTCGCTGTCTCTCTTTGTCAAATAAATAAAATCTTTTTAAAAAAAATTAAAAATTAAGGGGCGCCTGGGTGGCACAGCGGTTAAGCGTCTGCCTTCGGCTCAGGGCATGATCCCGGCGTTATGGGATCGAGCCCCACATCAGGCTCCTCTGCTGTGAGCCTGCTTCTTCCTCTCCCACTCTCCCTGCTTGTGTTTCCTCTCTCGCTGGCTGTCTCTATCTCTGTCAAATAAATAAATAAAATCTTTAAAAAAAAATTAAAAATTAAAAAAAAATGAATATCAGTTTGTCTCATTATAATGTAAAGACTTACAAAGTACCCCATAAGATTATATATCCGGTACAAGGAGAAGAAAATACACCCGAAAATACATTAAGAAGCCAAGGATGTCCACTCTCACCAGTTCTATTCAACACTGTACCGGAGTTTCTAGCCAGAGCAATTAAGCAAGAAAAAGAAACAAAAGTCACCCAGATTGGAAATGAATAAGTAATACTATCTCCACTTGCAGATGACATGATCTTATATATAGAAAATCCTAAAGACAACCACCAAAAACTGAACAGAGTTAATAAATGAATTCAGCAAACTTACAGGACTACAAGACACAGATCGATATACAGAACTCAGTGGTTTTTCTATGCGCTAGCAATGAACAATCCGAAGGTGAAATTAAGGAAACAATTCCATTTAAAACAACATCAAAAAGAATAAGACAAATGGGGTGCACACGTGTGCATATGCATGTGTGTTTTCGGTTCTCAGACGTATATGAAAATCTGCTAGATTTGTGATTTTAATAAAATTGTTGAGGAATTTGAAAAAAATGACAAGGAAAACAAAAAAAGAGTAAGAGACTTAGAAATATATTCTATAAAAGAAGTAAAAGACTTCTATACTAAAAACTACAAAGCATCATGGAAATAAAGACCTAAATAAACAAGACATCCCATGTTCATGTATCAGAAGACTTAAAATTGCCCTAGTAGTCAATTGGAACGGATCCTGAAGACACAGAGATATGCAGCCTAGAAGCCTTATCTAGCTTTCCATTGCCTCATTAATCATCACCCAAGTCGTTAGACCGTCCAGTGAAGTAAACTGTCTCATCCTAGAGCTCACACTTCCCAGTTATTTTTGTAAGGAATTTTTTAGAACTTGGGTTTACTTCTTACCAAAAAAAGAAAATGAAGTGAATTCCACAGGCTTTAATCCAGGTGGAACCTATGTTGGGTTGATTCTTAATGATGGCTGCTTTTCAGTCTTTTATAAAACTTTTGATATTCTTTCTTGTACTCTATGGAAGGTCAAAAACACCAAGGAATTCTAGTACACACAAGTTAGTGACCCTGAAGACTAGCATTCACTACTGGTGAAACCACATCACTTGATACACCTACAAACTATGAAAGCACAGGACAATATCCTGCTCTCCAACCCCAGAGCTGTCAGGACTCCACTGTGTTTTACAAACCTGGGGAAAAGTCAAGTCACAACCAAAACAGGCATGCAAACGAAGAAAACTGGTATTCCCGTTTTGTATTTCTTGCCATGACTCAGCGATAAACAATTAAGGGAAAATCCAAACCAAGCGATGAAGGAATTAAATCCTACGGATGCCCATTTGCTACCCAAGTCACTGAACAAGGAAGACTCTGCTGGGCAAATGGGCTTGTCAGGTCTCCAGAAATTAATTTCTTTCCATGTGATTGGGCAAATTCCCCAATAGTCATAAAAGGCTCCATCAATAAAACTGAAAATGTTAAGTGATTCGGTGAGTTTTGGTGATAAAGGCCAGAATATGAGCAACAATTCAGATACCCTGACAATTCCAGTGAAAATTATCTCCTACACAAAGTCCCAAATTTAACAACAGAGATCTCAGGAAGTACTTCTCTCACTTAATAAGCCTTGGCAGCATTTCAAAATTAAATATTCTATTGTGCAAGGAGCTAATTATGTTAAGATTAAACCCAAAGAATGATAGGGACACTGACTGTACTCTCCGTAATTACGCCAGCCTTCTATATTCAAGAACACAACTTGTTCTTCCTAATTTTGAAAGGTGTCACCACGAACACAATAAATTCCACAACATGAACAGCTTGTTTGGAGTTTAAATATTTGGGAACCAAAGAGATATTTTCCTCCCCCAGCTAGTATTCACTTTACCTTTTCTCCCTGTTTTTGCCATCATTTTCATTTATATCAGTCCCAATGCCTCAGAAATGCCTATGGAAACATATTAGCATCCCACACACGTTTTTGACGTGCAGCTAAACCATGACCGCCTATTCTACCAAGACCTGCGCCCAACTCCTGAAGTTCATTCTCCTTAGTGTATTTTTATGAACCACTCAAATATGATAAATTTCTGAGAACTGTTTACTCAGCTGTTTCCCCCTCCCTTCTGGTCTCCTGATAAACTACAGAAGAACCGAATCTAGGCACCTGTGTGGCTTCTCTGTGGTTTACTTATTAACCCCTTACCGAGGGCCTAAGCATGTATAGTAGAATATAAAAACACAAAATTAACTTCTGAAGGCCAGGCCAGAATTCGCACACACTTCTCTCCTGCTCGATAGCATCCGCCTTCTCAGTACTTAGGAATAAATATGCAAACACAAAGTCACACTTCTGAGCTCCCTGCAGGTCCACACTGGTCTAAAAATTCAATAAAAGCTGGAAACCACAGATTTAAACATGACTTTGCTTCTTTGCAGATTAAATGTAAAATGTTATTATATTTGGACCCAGACATTTGGTGTCTAGGAAGTTACACTGTACATACAAAATAATTAAAAAGGAAAGCAAAGATTGCAGAAGGCAAAAAGACTCCACACTCTCTTTCTGGTACAAAAATATGGGCCTGAATTAAAAGCTACGTAAAAAAAAAAAAAAAAAAAAAAAAGGAATGCAGAGAGAAGAGATGTTTAAACATTTGGTGAATGAAATCTGGAAGACAGATGAAATTACCATAAATAAGTAGATGAATGAATACATTATGGGGGATCCAAAAAATAATATTTTATAGCAGATAAGGTAGAAATACATATACCTAAGAAAGCCCTGAGTTACAGCACGATCTCATTCTGCTTAATAGATATTTCATAGACTTAGGCACTTGGTGAACTAGAAATTCTGGAAATGTCTGCACCTAACTTTTCACAATGGAAGGTGGCACAGAGATAATCTCAGGGGAAGTGGAGAAAGCAACTGAGAATAATACTCATCTCTGCTTTATATTATTTAAATGTTTACAGTGAGCCTAATTACTTTCATGAGAGTTTTTTAAATGCCAAGTACTAACCTGAAAAAGTTTAACGTATCCTCTCAATTTAAAAAATAAATTTGCCACTTAATATTTGCAACCGATACTTTCATGGTTTTATAATTCATAAAATACCTTTGCAAACTATTTATGTTAAGTGCTATTTAAATTGCTACCTGGATGAGGGAAGAACAGAACCTGTTTAACATAGTTTGGTTACACATACTAATTACTGCTTCTTTAAAAACACAAATTTGTACTGAAAAAACTTTTAGAATTACAGAAAAGTTCCAAAAACAGCAGTTTCCATATACCTCTTGCTCAGCTTCCCCAAATGCTAACATCTTACGTAACCAAAGTACAATGATCCAAACCAGGAAGTTAATATTGGCCTGATACTATTATCGGAACAACAGACATTATTTCAGTTGTACCAGGTTTTCCCTTAATGTCTTTTTCTAGTTCCCAACGCCATACTGCACTGAGTTCTTTCTCCTTACCGCCTCCTGTCTGTGACAGTTCATCAGTCTTCCTGATCTTGACAAAAGTGTCCTCGTTAGTTAGTGTAGAAAGTTTCTTTTTTTTAAAGATTTTATTTATTCATTTGAGAGAGAGAGAGACAGCCAGCGAGAGAGGGAACACAAGCAGGGGAGTGGGAGAGGAAGAAGCAGGCTTCCAGCAGAGGAGCCTGATGCGGGGCTCGATCCCAGAACGCCGGGATCACACCCTGAGCCAAAGGCAAACACTTAATGACTGAGCCACCCAGGTGCCCCGACTGTAGAAAGTTTCTCAATTTGGGGTGTCTGATGTCATCCCAAGACTGGTATGAGATTATGCATTTTTCGGCAAGAAGGCCATGTAAGTAATGTTCTATTCTTCTTAATTACTGATTCTAATTGTAAAAAATCTCTTTTATTGACATAAGGTTAACAAAAACGAAAAATTGGGGGAGGGGCGCCTGAGTGGCTCAGTCACTTCAGCTTCGGACTCGGACTCGGTTTCGGCTCAGGTCATAATCTCAGGGTTGTGAGATGCAGCCCCACATGGGGCTCTATGCTCAGCAGGGAATCTGCTGGAGATTCTCTTTCTCCCTCTCCTGCTGCCCCTCCCCCCACTCACACGCGCTCTCTTGCTCTTTCTCTCTCTTAAATAAATAACATCTTTAATAAACCAAAAAATTTTAAGCATTACTTATAATGCTTTTAGTCGAACATGATTAAGACTTTTTAAAGTAGGGATTGGATTTCAATTATAAGGTCTCCCCACTGCCAGTTACGTCTCTCATCTTGAGTTCTTTTTTTTTTTTTTGGAAGATTTTATTTATTTATTTGAGAGAGAGAGAGAGACAGCCAGCGAGAGAGGGAACACAAGCAGGGGCAGTGGGAGAGGAAGAAGCAGGCTTCCAGTGGAGGAGCCTGATGCGGGGCTCGATCCCTTAACGCCGGGATCACGCCCTGAGCCGAAGGCAGACCCTTAACAACTGAGCCACCCAGGCGCCCCTCTCACCTTGGGTTCTTATCAAAGTGGGTCAAAAATGAAATAGAATCTGGCCTCTCCTTCATCTTGATGCTAGGCCGAGGGTAGAAGTGAAAACAAATTCAGCCGTCTCTGTAAGGTTTGTTCTCCAGTTACATCCCTGTGAGAAACGATGGCACTTTTCAAAGTAAGAATAGAAGGACCTCAGCAAAGGCATGAAGCCAGGCCACACAATCTGTGCATCCGTGTGTGTGCGTGTGCGTGTGTGCAGCGGAGGCACAGCTCCAAGCAGACAGCCCTCCATCTGAGACATGTCTGAATCACTAGCTCTCCAAATCCCAAAATATAAACACAGAGCAAACAGCTCTTTCAAGCCACTAGGTAACCTTCATTTTGAACAATTCCCAGTTCCCTTTGCACAGAAAGAGTTTACGGATTCATCAAGGAGCCTGTATAATTCACATTAAAAACATGATTTCTTTAAAAAAGGATCCTCTCTCTCTCAAAGCCTCTGCCTTGCAGATGGGGTTCAAGTGCTTCTGATTCGACCCCCCACGGTGCCAGGGCCCCTCCTGAAATGGCTCCTGAATGGCATCAATAGGAAGTACTTGAGTGTCAGTTGCTGAGCCAGAATGCAGCCAAAAGAAGGTTCCAGCCTCTATTAACACTCGATATTCTAAGCAGGTCTGCGCTTTGACATACGATTTCTACCCTCTGAAAAGGGAAGAAAATGAGAAGAGGGATCAAAAGACAGAGCAAAACAGATTTCTCAAGATCATTATCTACTCCAAATCTCCCTTTTTCAGATAAGTGCGCGTGGCAGAGGGAAAAGAGGGAGAAGCATTTCTAAATGAAGCAGTTCTCTATTCGGGCTTATCCTGGACACCTGTTGGGAGTCCTAAGCTGGGTGTGGGGACCGCGGGGTGGGGGGGGGCGGGACACGTTGCTTAACAGGTTTGCTCCTCCCCTGGCCTGCTTTGTCTTTGGCTTACCATCAGTATTTGATGCCAGATTTATTCCATGCTGCAACAACACTCATGTGATAAGGCCCCAAAACATCCCCGGTGGCCCTCAGTTTACAACTCTCATTAGGCCCAGGGCAGAGATTCACAACCTAACCACAACTGAGTTTAGGGCTGGAGAATTCTTTGTTGTGGGGCCTGTCCTGTGCAATATAGGGTATGTCACAGCAGCGGCAGCCCTGGTCTCCGTGCACCAGATGCAAAAAGCCACCACCCCACCCCACCCCCCCGCAAGTCCTAACAGTCAAAATTGTCTTCAGACCGGGCACCTGGGTGGCTCAGTCGGTTAATCGTCTGCCTTCAGCTCAGGTCATGATCTCCGGTCCCGGGATCGAGTCCCACATCCAGCTCCCCTGCTCAGCGGGGAGTCTGCTTCTCCCTCTCCCTCTGCCCCTCCCCTCCGCTTCTTCTCTCTCTCAATTAAATAAATAAAATCTTCTTAAAAAAAATTTGTCTTCAGACATTATCAAATGTCTACTGGGGGCACAACCACCCCTGCTGGAGAACTCGGCACATAATCAAGTCCTACAAACTTAAAGGGAGTGTGTCTGTGTGGGTTGCATCCCCGACACTGGAAACACGTGCACGACTAGAGAAGAAACACATATGATGAACCACGGTCAACGTGCAGATCATGAACTTCCCCACGCTGGCTGATGGAATCCGGCAAAGGCTGCCAGGCCAACCCCACATCGCAGGGCATGGAACAGACAGAGGGGCAGCAGTTATTTCTTAGAGTGCCCAGGGAGAGCACAAGCTGCAGAGACAAGCTGAGTAGTGGGGAACCGGCGAGGCTCAGCGCTATCTATGGGCTCTGAGTTCACGGGGCTGTGACAGAGTGTCACGCAGAGCCTCTGTTCTCCGGCCCTGCCACTGCCTTGTGCGGGTCTTTTCCCACACAAACTGTAATAAGAAAAACAGCGAACATTTGCTCTCAAACACGGTCGAGTGTTTGAATCAACAGAAATAACCCCATTCACTGCCTCCGACTCCGCTGGACATGGTTTTATAGACAGGCAGCAGGGCGGAAGGCTGGCTCTCGGCCTCAGACCCCACAGCTGGGAGGGGCAGGAGCAGAGACGGACACCCAGAGGGCGGGCTCAGCACCCTGCTCGCTCAGCTCCTCATACACGCCGCCTTCTCAACACTGGAGAGCCCACGTGGGGGGAAAAATGTCTTCATGGTAAGCGGACAATGAGGTTAAAAAAAACCACCCCCGGGGCGCCTGGGTGGCACAGTGGTTAAGCGTCTGCCTTCGGCTCAGGGCGTGAACCTGGCGTTCTGGGATCGAGCCCCACATCAGGCTCCTCCGCTGGGAGCCTGCTTCTTCCTCTCCCACTCCCCCTGCTTGTGTTCCCTCTCTCGCTGGCTGTCTCTCTGTCAAATAAATAAATAAAATCTTTAAAAAAAAAAAAAAAACCCACCCCAACACGAAAAATTCCCACATTCACACAAAACACTTTGTTTTGTGCCACACATTACCATTATTTCCCTCCAGAACTTTACCTAGTGACCCAACCATTAAGGGACAGAGGCAGGACTCAAATCCACTGTCCATCTAACCACCAACGTCCATACGTTCAACCCCTCGGGTCATCTTCTGCCATGCCTCTTTTTATAACATAAAAATAAATGCCCAAGGCAACCCATGACCCCTCCTATGACGTTGGTTCTCTTTTTTCTACCAGCTATCTAAAATTAAGAAACATTTCAAATACGCAGAAACAATATGACCGACAGCCCTATAGCCCACCACCATTATTTAACAAGATTTAATGCTTTGCCCTTCTTGCTTTCGATCTCCTTTAATATTAAAGAGAGGAAATGTTACAGTAAAGCTGAAAATGTGCCTACGTTGATAAACTGTTCCTGCTTATTCATTTCAGCAGCGACATGGTCCCCCAAGGGATGAATAGACCACATGTATTTACTTCCTGCCTGGTGAAAATCATGTTAGGTTTGAGCCCGTGTTTCCCTCTCACAAACTGCGCTGTTATGAAGATTCTTGTACGTGTCGCCCAGGCTACGTGTATCAAGAGTTTTCTTCCTTAAACTACCAACAGAATGACCTGATCATAAAGCATATACATCTTCCACTTTACTGAACGGCTTCCCCAAATGGCTGCATCAATTTTCACCCATCCAATGAGTCTTCTAAGGAAGGAGAGGGGGTGACAATCACATTTTGTAACTCTATTATTTCATTTGTCAACTCTTCATCATTCCCGTGATGGGTGAGTCTGAGCCAAATCCGACTCCTCAGATTTTCTAATGATGGCTCTCAAATGAGGAAGAGAATGTCAAGGAATGCGTCTTCCATCCCAGACCTCGTTGTTTTGCCAGGTTATTGTTCTCCTGCCATGACTTCTGGATTCTTCTGGGAACCCAGCCTGGTCACACAGAAGTCTCACATACAAACGGGCCCAGAGACTGTTCACCTCTCCACAAGAGCACACTGGTGCAGCTCACTGAGGCAGACGCCTGGAAAGGCTCCCCAGGAGAAATTACGAGAACCCTTTCTCTCTATGTGATGATACACCTCACAGATAGCCAAGGGGTGAGGGAATTATGGTCATGCTGAGTGAGCATTTACTAAGGGCCAGGCAAAGCAAACACTGCCTGCATTATCAAGCCATCCCAGAGCTAAGCGTGATCCCCATTTCATAGATGGGGGCTCAGGTAAGGAATTTACCCGAGATCACAAAGCTGGCTGGCTGCAGAGCCAAACACTGGCAAAGCAACTCATCCTAACTCTAGAACCAACATCCTTATTGCACTTCAAATACCAGCTACGTTAGAGAGACTGCCCTTTACTACCCGTGTATATGCTGCTTTCCACGGGAACTGTATTTGTTTGGCCCAATCCTCTCCATAACAAGACATTTTAAAAGTGTTTCCCTTTACTGAGGTTTATCCAGTAAATGGAATATATGAGAAAAGCTCTGTTATCCTAAAATCAGCTGTTCCTGCGTCGGCTGAATAGAGCAAGTGGGTATTTTCAGCTGAGAGCTTTGAGCTTGGCTTCTGAAATGTTGGGCAAGAACACCCAGCTTTAAAACACAGATCTCTGGATCCTTAATGCCTCTGGCCTTTAAAGTTAAACAGGCTTGCTGAGAGGCGGACAGAGAGAGAAAGAGAGAAAGATAGAGAGCGCCATTTATCTCCTTCAAAAGAGAAGGCAAACAGGCGCTGTTGCTTGGGAGCTGTGATTCCAAAAGGCCTCGGTTGATTTCTAGAACCCGCTGCCCTGACTACCAAAGCTACTACCCCGGAATCAATGGAAAGTGGGACGCAAGATGAATTCTAAAATAGAAGGCTAGAGAGAAACAAGTCTTTCTCCTTTTCCCCCGTGCAAACTTGTCACTTTCAAGGTAACTAACCTGAAACCCAGTGGCTCTGAACAGAACAGTCAGATCCTGGCAGAAGAGATAAAATAATTTTTTTAACACATCAACAAATCTTTCTTCTTTTCACGGAAGTTACTACAGATTCCGTCAAACAATCCATCCCGTGATCCAATTGCCCCCAGAGGAGAAATTTTTTCTATTAGAATCAAATACCCAGTGGAGAGTCAGCATTTTTATGCTTTTTAACAATAAAAGGGAACGCGGGGAAAGTGGAGTGCTGGAAGGAACCTTCAAGATACGCCACTTACTGCCCCTTCATTCTAGAAACAAGGAAACTGAAGCAGAGAGACTGACAGTCTAAAAAAAAAGTAATCTCAGTTTTCCCCAAAACCCGTGATTTGCATCTTCTTTCACAACTACATTCCACTGCTAATTTCCCAAAAAAAAAAAAGAAAGAAAAAGAAAAATTTAAGTCATAATCGTTAGTGGAGCTTTCCATACATGATCTAATTTATTTCTCAAATGGGAGCCTAACACGACCTAGTTATTATTGTTATGACTGCCTCTATTTTAACCAACATTTCAATGGAACTTTGTGGTTTATACAGCACTTTTGCAGATTTTATATCAGATGATTCATCTGATACTCAAAATAAGGAGGTAAGAATCCTTTTTCCTACTTTACCATGGAAAATTTAGCATCAGCAAAGTGCATTGTGAATAAAAACTATTTATATGTGTTCCCATCAAAAGACAAGAAAACAATGATGTTTATACAATAGCATAAATGCTTTCTTTTCTAAAATGATGGAAACGATAATGCAGGGCATTTTGTATTTCACATGTACTCTTGCTTGGATGATTTTAAATCATAATATTATATTTTCATTAACTAAGACAATATGCATCATCACTGTTTACGCCCTCATTTAAAAAGACACTTGAAATATTTTCAGAATTATGTCTTTAAGTGTTTTATTTTTAAAGCCCTAATACGCACATATCTAGAATAAAACTCCTTCACAATGGCTCTTCAGCACTCTCAAATACAAACATGCCAGTGCCCTCCAAAGTCCCCTCATAAATAACACTTACATATCGAAGAGAAATAAAAATCCATACACAAATATAGTATTGACACTTAAGTTCACAGCAGTTTTATTCACTATAGCCTCAGGCCAGAAACAACCCAAATGCCCATCCACAGAAGAGATAAATAAATGGTAATACAAACATACAATGACATAGAACACAGCAAGAAGAGGGACCAAATCACCGGTACACGCAACAGCACAGACAAATCTCACAGATAGATGGGAGAGAAAAATCCAGGCACATGGACGTACCTATCATACAATTCCATTTATAGGAAGATCGAGAACAAGCGACATTTATCAGTGGTCCCAGAAGTAGAACGGCGATTGCCTCTGAGAGAGGGCAGTTTACAGATAAGGAAGATGTGCAAGGGAATCGTTATAAGGTGCTAGAAATATTCTCGGTACCCACGTGGGTAGTAGTTATGTGCATTTCAGCATATGTCTCATTGAGCAGAGTGCAGGTGAGTGCACTTTACCCACATATGTGCTAACCCGTCATAAAAAAAGTAACAAAACTAATTTGCAGAAGCATGCGGTAAGTGGCATAGTATTTTTACATGACCTGATTGATCCCTCGGACAAGGGACAGCGTTAACGAGTCTGAGCTCAGGGAAGGAATAGCCCCTGAAAAGCCAGAAAGAGCTCTGTAAATAGTTGAAACATTTATTTGATCAACATACTCCTTGATGTATACAAAGGCTAATAAATAGGCACATGTGTGTTTTTAGTCCATAACATTAATAAGTGAGAGTCTATCCATTAATTAGCATTTCAATAATTACAAGTCAAAAGAAAAGGCAGATTGAATGTTTTGTTTAATAGTTATCAATCTATTAAAGACCTATTTTAGTTCCTATGTAGTATCATTATTCTTTCAAATAATAGAGCCTTTCCTATCCTGTTATTTGGTCCTTGAAATAGCCCTTAAAAAAATACTATTAGCCACATTTTCTTAGGAGAAAGGGGAATGGTCAAATGAGTTGATGAACGGGCCAATACATCCTTTGCAAAATACACAGAGGTTCAACAAAGAGACCTTAGAATTGGGTAGTAAGGGTTCAAATCTTACCCCTGGCACTATTAGCTATACATTCTTGGATAAGTTACTTCATTCCTCTAAGCCAGAACTGAGCAAACTAGAGTCTGCAAGCCAAATACAGCCCCCCTCGTTCATTTATATATGTCTCATTGCTACATTTGTGCCAGAGAAGCAGTCGAGAAACTGCGGCGGAAACCATAGGGCCATGAAGCCTGAAATACAGTCATGCATCCCTTATTCACAAGGCGTACGTTGCAATCCCCTCGCAAATGCCTGAAACCATAGACAGTACCAAACCCTGTATATACTATGCTTCTTTTTCCTACACGTACCTACGATGCAGTTGAATTAAAAAATTAGGCACAGTAAGAGATTCACAACAATAATAATAAAATAGAACCATTATAACAATACACGGTAATAAAAGTTATGTGAATATGGTCTCTTTCTCTCTAACAAAAGATATCATTGCAGTAGATTCACCCTTCTTCTTGCGAGGATGTGAGATGATAAAACGCCTATGGGATAAGATGATTTGAAACCACAGAGAAGGGGGGGAACTACTGTATTTGCCATCTGGCCCTTTCCAGGGAAGGTTTACTCATCCCTGCTCATTAAGCAGGGGTGATGTCGAGGAGGAGGGGTGGAGGACCAGGAGGAGCATGGGGTCACGGGGGCACCAGGGATAGAAAAAGGAGAAGAGTGTCACAAGGGCGTTCAGGTGACAAAATCAAGAACAGTGCCCATGGCCCTGGAGCACACCACAGATAACTCTGTTATGTTCGCAGGTCAACACATTAAAGAATCTACTGGCACACTGTGAAAAGCGTGCAGCCGCCTGACTGAAAAGCAAATGTTCATTCGGGGTTTTGACTTTTATTTTTAGTCACAGAGCCGAAATACTGAAACCTGCTTTAATTTCTCACAAAGGTCTGCCTACAGACTGACCACAAGATGTTCATTTTGTTCCATGCCACCTGCTCAATAGGACCACACCCAGGGATTTGTGCGAGGACATCCCTAAGTCAAAACAGAAAATAAATTCTGAATTACATGGAGATGCTTCAAAGTGGGAGACCCGTATGTAGAGAGCTCTGAGCGCTGTCCATCGTCTAAACCCAGTCGCTCATGGACCACACATTGCCTGACGTGGAACTGACAGATAAGCTAGGACTAGGGACCACGCACAGATACCTGGGAGCAAAACTAAAATTCAGGGTAGGTGAAATCCTCACCATCCGCAAAGCAGGGAGGCCACACAGGAGACCAGACCTGCTCTACCAAAAAAGATCCTGGAACAGGTCTTAGTTACCAACCCAAAGACCAGAGATCCCATGATGCTGCTGAAATCTTAAAAAAAAAAGCCTAAGTGAGTTATCAAAGACAACCTTGTTATAAATGTGCATGTTGAATTAAATATGAGGCTATTTCAGGTACGAAGAGTGATGCCCAAAGGAGTCCAAAATACTCAATACGAAAACTAGACAGCCTGGCCCTAGAAAGTGCGAAAGCTTTAAGGAACAGTATTTGACACTGACCCTGGACTGTTTGCCTTCGTCGTGCTTACTCAAACAAAAAATCCATCCCTTCACAAACAATGTTCTGCTACAAATTAGCCTCAGGGCAATTCTATAAGCCAACTCTGTTCACGGTGCCCATCAAAACCTTCAACAGCAAACTCACACGAGAAACATTTAACAGAAGGAGCGGGGAGTCTGAAATGGGGAGATGCGCAGGGAAAGAGAGAGGGAGTCAAGAGAGGGCATGAAGGCCGAGGCCCCGGGGGGGAAGTGTGCAGCACATCGAGGGACCGCAGAGAGGCCAGGGCGCCGGGGCAGAAAGGTAGGAAATGAAGTCAGATAAGCACGGGCGAGATTATATAAGGCCTTTCTTCTGGAACTCGGGATTCTGGAATCTATTCTGAGAGGCAAGGAACCACAAGAGGATTCTGAACAAAGAACGGACATAAAAGCTCACCCTCTCTGATCCCAGGACTCTTCCACCAAGAGAGAAGATGGAACACAATCCAGCGCACAGCGTTTTTCTGCGGATGACAGGATGTAACATTTTATATATTTTTAAAGATTTTATTTATTTGACAGAGAGCAGCAGGGGGTTGGGGGGAGGAGCAAAGGGAGAGGGAGAAGGAGGCCAATGCCGGGCTTGACCCCAGGACCCCAGGATCACGACCCAAGCTGAAGGCAGATGCTTCAGTGACTGAGCCACGCAGGCGTCCCAAGACGTAACATTTTAAAAGCCCAGTCCGGCGCGTGGCACAAACCCAGATCTTAAGACATGCCCCTTCTCTTCTCCTTTGTACTTCTTCACTTCGTGTAGGGAGACATCAAGGGCAGAGCGAGGAAGACGGAGTGAAACGGGCGATGGGACGCACACGGGCCTACCTCACCAACCTACTAGTGAAGCCGCGTCTCCAGGGCAGCCACAGAGGAAGCGAACCACACCGGCGTCTCATGCTCCGGGCTGCCTGGAGAAAGGTGCTCAGGCCAGCGCCATCCCAAGCCCCCAGGCTCTCCGCAGCGCTCAAACTTGATAACCCAAACGGAGGCCGCAGGCTGAGGCTCACCGCTGGGGTCCACACAGCTCTGGGCTTCCCTCACCTTACAAAAGGTGGGCAGCATTTGTTTCTGCCCCAACAGTTGCATTTATAGTTCCCTAAGGAAAGACCTAGGTCCTTAACACCTGGAACTCCCTCACAACCTGGCACAAGATGGGTACTCAGGAATCCCCAAGCAAGGGAGGGAGAGAGAGCTACAGAGAGGAGTCCCACAGAGCATTCCCCGACCCAGCTTCTGTCACCAACCAAAACACGTGACCTTGAACACACGTCACTTTACTTCCCTGGGCCTCCATTCCCCTATTTTTAAATATGAATTCAAGAGTCATGAAAAGATCAAAAGAATACTGGGTGCAAAGAGCTTAGTTATGGCTCATAGAAAAGCAATGAATTGCTGAAGTTATTATTATGAAACACAAAGAGGAGAAAGAAGAGAAGGGGAAAGACTGGAATTTTGGAAAGGTTACCAGCCCCATTATAGACACAGGGCCCCTTAACTAACCAGCTACCCAGCAGGGACCCACTTCCCTGGGCTTTTTGCTTCCATTAATTACCCATTTAACCATTCTCACTTCAGGCAACCACGGAGCTCAATGGGGGCCGCTGCTTTGCCTCCACATGCAGTCACTCCTTGGCCATGGAGGAAGGCTGCAGGCTGAGGGAGGCAGGAGGTAGGAGGCCATGCCAGGCACCCGGTGGGGGCGCCATCAACGCCTGCTGTTGCTGAATCACAGTGACAAGAAAACCCTGCTCAGCTCCAGAAGGAACTTCTGGGGCCAGGAGGCCATCTGGTAGAGCTTCCTTCCCAATCCTGGGCAATCTGAGGAAGGACTACTGCTGGCTCAAAGGCTGACACTCTTCACAGCCAGTAAGAAGCTTTCACTCTCCCGTCTAGCCCTCCCTGGAACTCCGGCCCTAGCACTCCGGTGATATCTCTTCCATACACACCCAAGTCTCCACCAGGACAAAGGAGCAACCTGTTCCAGAGGGGAAAACTTCGAATAAATGTCATTTTGACAGAAGGAACTATGCCCACCTCTCTCCCCCAACTCCCAGCCAGGTGCTTTAAGATGGGGACATGCTCCGCCTTTCTCCGTCTGGTCCTCAGTCACAGCCCCAACCTCACACCACCCTGGACAGGGGGGGTCAGTCAGAAGCTTTCCAGATCCCAACCGACGTGATTTTCTGCTCCTCCGTGAGGCCGGAGTTAAGGGAAATGATCACGGTGACATGTGAACAGCAGTGTGTGTTACCGTGGGGAAATGAAGAGCTTTTCTACATGTGCATCAAGACTGGGGATAGGGAAATACAGGTATTCCACAGGCAGTGTAGAATGACACAACGATATCCAAGGAAAGTAACCGGAGGCAGTGTCCCTAAAGAGGAGACATAGGAAAGTCAGCCCATCTCCGGATGCAGTGGAGATGGCGTTTGCACGCGTTACTTGGACCAGAGGAGTTTTCCTGGTTCATTCACAACGGACGCAATCTTGGCACTATCCTTACGTTGGCCCATTCGAAAGAGTTAAAGGTTATACCCATATACAACCCAGAGCGGCTGTGAGCAGCAAAGGAAGCCTGTATCAGCAACGACTTAACTGCAGCCTTGTGGTGGCAACAGCCTGCAGGATGATAATTAGATGTCAGTGCCCTTTGAACAACTGCCGAATCCCGGCATTTCCTAGAAGAATCCAGATAAAGCCAGCAGAAAATAACCCGGCTACAACACCCCAGGCCTTCTGTGGCCGCCGAGGCTACATGGCCCTCAGAGGCAATACATTCTATCCTTGCGGCGATGGGCCCGGAAACCTCGGACAGGGGCCTGGGATGCACATGCAGGAAGAAAGGACTCAGTCAGTGAGAAGGCGGCGGGCTCTGCCATGCTCACGTCGTGGAAGCAGCTTGCTGCCACCTGCCCTGTCAGCATGGGGGGTGCCCAAGTCCAAAACAGGATGATTTTATTAGCTCAGGTATGAGGCCATCTGTATTAGGACATCGCTCCTACCCCCACCTACTCCACAGCGGAGAATAACAGTCAAGAAGGACCCACAGTCAGTACAAACTCGAGTACAGGGGAGAGAGGGCCTGGGTTTGAATCTTGGCTTCACCGCTTATAAGACAGGTGCTTTGGACTGAGACGCCTAGCGCTCAGTTTTTTCAGCTAGAAGATGCTTGGGGGGGGGGGGCTGTATTTTCCTCATGGGACTTTCAGGGAATCAAATGAGATGATCCAACAGTGCAGCTCTCTCACTGGTAGCTGCTGTGACTATTATTGTCATTGTCACTATTGCCATGCATGGATACAGCTGACGTGGATAGAGTGGGGAACAGACACCAAATGGCAACTTTCTAATCTGCATCCTATCTGCCCCCACAAATACCCTGGCCATATACACAAAGCAACTCCCCAGTCTCCCTCAGAACAAAAGTACCATCATCCCCACTGATCAGCAAACATGACCTCTGGTCTCTGGACACCCAGATGCAACTTGATGCTTGAGCATGGAACAGGGCATGGAACAAAACAGAAAATGCTCTCCGCGTGGGTGAACGAGGGAACGGCTGTGTGCGCCTGTTTGACAGTGGCATGCTGACAGGGAGGACCCTTTGAAGACACCGACATCTCACAACAGAGCTTCCGCAGAACCACTAAATAGCAGTAGAACACTCCGGTAAAAATGAGAAAACAGTTGCTACACAGTATGAGGAGCTGGATCCCGTGGTCCTCCCTGCCTCCTTCTGAGTGATTTCCTAAACTGTGGTCTCCTCTCAATTTCCAAAGCACAGATGTTGAAGAGGAAACCTTAAAATGCCCGGGTTATAAAATGCTCCGGGTGGCTGGTGAACCAGTTTAAAGACGTCAGTGGCAGCCAGAGGATGACGGCGACAAGGTGAAAAATTAAGAGCCGAAACAAATTCTGTTCACCATGCAGAGCTGAACTTGACAGTTTATTAGAGAAAGATAAAGTGACAAGCAAATGACTCTGGTTTCCTAATACTCCTGGGATTTGCCTTAATTCTCCCAGAATCCTTGAGATGCTCAGCTTAGCTATTTTGCTTACAACTGGGCTGAGAACCTCTACACCCAGCAATCAGGGGAATGGGGCGGGGGGCGGCAAGTGCACTATTCACTTGCCAATATGGCTGACAAAGATGGCCATCTTTACAGATCGGTGTCACAGGACGAAGCCCCCATGTGTCTGTGAGAAGAACACCTTTGTCTCCTGGGGTATTGGACAAAATTCTAGGTAAATAAATAAAGGAGGGAAATGATAGAATAGGTCTTAATTCGGTGGCAAGAATTCTACGATCCCAGGTAACATTTATTGATCGTTATCAATGGCAGGTGCAAAGGGATTATCATAGGGATTATTTATTTTGTTTTCATAAAAATCCCATGTGGTAAGTAACTCTACCATCCCCATTTTACAAATGAGAAGAACTGGGGATTCAGAGAAGGTAAGTGACTTACCTAAAGTTCCCTAACTTAGGAGAGGGTGAACGCTCAGATTCCAACCCAGGGCTATGTGGTTCCACTGCTGTCTTCCTTAACCAGCATGAACCCAACCTTAGGCAGCTTGTTCAGACTTGGCACTGATAAATGAATTCGCTAAGTACATGAGGCAACTCTGAGGTTCCTTCTAGGTAATTCTCTTAACTGCTGAATTCTCTTTTAATCAAAGTGGGGGGAAAGTTGAATTGTACACTCACTACACACGTAAAACTGGCCTTTCCTTTCACTAATTTAAATGATATGTTGAGAATTGAATGATGACCTGGCGAGGGGGTGGGGGTAGAAACAAAATCATGCAAGGCTTGCAAAGAACAGGAGGGAGGCAAGCCCTCTCCCAGGAACCTGGGGTCATGCTGCCCAAGAAAACATGGAGAGTCCAAGCCTCCAAGATGAAAAACTGGGATAAACAGCCTCACACAAGTAGGCAGAGAAGGTAAGTAAAGATGGGGATGTCCCTCACCCATTACAAATTCCTGCCCTGTAGACACCTGTCACTCCACAGGAATACCATGAAAAAGAACCTGAGAATTAAGTCTATGCTACAGGGACCTGCAGTTAAACACACACTCTCATTTGCTCCCAAAGTATTAAGCAATGAAATTCCCCCCTGATCTTTTTCCTATATGTTACAATGAAAATGTTCAAATATACACCAACATTGAAAGAATTTTCTAGTGAACACCTACATGCCCACCACCTAAATGCTTGCATTGACATCACCAAGGCAGACCTTGCAGATGAGACAGGTGAAACCATGCTCACTCAAGCAGAGGATGGAGGAAGGTGATTCCATGGTACAAGTCCACTGTTCCCCAAGTAATGTGAAGCACCCCGCCTGGCCCTAAGCACCAGAAGCCAAATGAGACTGGCTTGTTCCTTTCATGAAACAGGCAGTTCCTGAGTCTATGCAAGAAGTTGCATGTAACCCCCTGTCTCATCAATCCCAGGTCAGATAAAGGCGGCAGGTCTTAAACTTTATACTCCCAGATTTTGTTGACTGCTACAACTGCAGGGGACTTTGGGGGTCATCAAGTGAAATCAAATCTTTTACTTTACAGTGGAGACAGTTAAGACCCTGAGAGGTTAAATATCAGGCCCTGGGTCACATATTAGGAGACACCTTAGAACTTTCCAGTAAACCACCTTGAGTCTTTGCGGAAATACAAAATGAGCTGAGGTCAGGCAGAAACTAAGGAAACAGGAAGGAAATCCCTTGAAATAGATTTTTTCTGAGCAGGCCCACAATGTGAAGCCCAGATAAGTATAAGGTAACTGTATTCTACCACTCTTTTAAGTCTGGGAAACACCCACATAACCAATAACTCCAATAATTAGTATAAGACTCTAATTAGACCCTAATATGAATTATGATTCCTTGGGCAAAGTTCAAGGGAGGCCATCATTCTAGGCGATGACATCAAGAAGTTTCAGCACATTTATTACATGATGGTACACCTTTAAAGGGCATTTACCCCTTCAACCTCTGCTGGTGTCCTATCTTCATTCTGCCCCAATAAAACTCTCTCCATCTAATTTCACAACTCATACCGCATGTCTCAAACAGCAGTGCACCCCACCATCAGGATACATGGCAGAAAAGTTAAATAACACAATCAAAGCCCCGGGCATCCACGTGCACTAACTGCCCTCTGAGGCAATGAGAGCAGAGGAGTGCCGCAGTCTACAGAAAGAACTCCAACCTGATCGCGTATGCCAACACATGCCCTCCCTCGCCCATCTCTGACTAATTAACACCACGCTAGGCCTTCCTATAAGGCTTGTGAAAACCACTGTGACTGATCTCAGCTCACCTGGAGCTGAAAATTACTTTGCCAATAGCAGAGAACAATACTTTCCCTCATAAACAACAACAAAGACAAGCCTCTTTGGTGGCCTCTGCATCATGTTCTTTTATGTGGAGCATTTCTCCAAAGCTTTGAAGACAAAGGACAGGCCTCCACTAACAGCCAATGATGGCAGCCAGTAAAAGGAAGACAGCTTTTTCTGCCCTCAAGGACTTCCTCCTACAATGATATCTTTGATCGATGTCTTTGCGGGATTTTGTTTTGGGCCCCCAGTTTGACAAAAGCTTCAAGGAGAGATGTCTGTGCCATTTTTTTTTTTTAACTTAGAAAATAAAAAAAAAAGCTACTCAGTGGACACTCTGGAGAACAACAATTATAGCAAAAAACCTGCCTCTGACACCTTATGTCACTGAAACTACCATAGGAAAGCTTGCTTCCTAACAGATTGTCTTAAAACAACAGTCCATATTTTTTTTTAAATTGGCATTAAAAACAAGCCACTTATTGATATATTCAACAAGCTGGATGACTCACTAGAAAATCAGAGATGAGTAGAAAAAAGCCAATTCCAAAATGTCACTGATTGTATGATTCCATTCATATGGCATTTTGAAATGACAAAATTCTAGAAACGGAGTGGTTGCTGGCGACAGGGGTTAGTTAGGGGCAGGGCTGGGAAGCTGAGGGGAGGGTAGGTAGGGATAAACAAGGGCAACACAAGGGATCCATCTGGTGTGGGAACTGTTCACTGTGGTTGTGGATACGTGAACCTATATAGGCGATAACACTGTATAGAACATTACATGTGCGCACACACACACACACACACACACACACACAAATGAGTCCAAGAAGTCTGGGCAAACCTGAGTAAGACAGGCACATTGTATCAATGTCAACAGCCTCGTTGGGATATGACCCTACAATTCTGCAAAAATGTTACTTACTAGAGGAAACAGTTCCCCGGTTACAACTACATGTAAAGCATCGGTTATTTGAAATATTTTAATTTTAAAAAATCAGCTATACATCTCTGCTGTAAGAGGAGAAGCCATTTTTCCCCCTAATGGCAGACAGGAATCATCTGAGTCAGTGACAGCTGAAAGGATAAGTCCAATTGTCAACGAGACGGGTTATGACGACTGGGGGGCACATTAAAATCTAGGGAAAAGATTTCCTTCTCAGTATAGCACTCTTCCCAACTGTTTCAATTTCACATCCTGCCTTGAGGCAGAACGTGTCACTCAGAGAGGTACAGAGAATATTTTCTCCTCTGTATCTCAACATCTTTAGTAACATGACAAAGCAATCACGCACGATTTTACGGACTGATGTACAAACCAATATCCTTTAGTGTTCTTCCAGAGTTTACTAAATTTTAAAGGGAAATGCTAGTTACAAATGATGTGCTCTATTGAACAGAACTGAGGACACGAGACAAGATAAATCATTCGGTTCAGGTCATTAGTTCTGCATCTATTCAATATGCTTGCCATTCACCAGCCTGGCCATTCTTATATTTTCTTGCTTATTCAAAACAAAACAAAACAAAACAAAACACAAAAGTCTTGACCAGTTCAGTGGCTGACAGATCAAACTCCTCAGGGACTGGCTGCTATAAGTACGGACTAACTTCCACAGCCTCAAGCAGAAGCTGTCCTTTTGTCTGTTGTACACGGGGCTCCCATATGATTTTACTTGAACAAAGTTTCCATACCTAAAAGGAGGAGGAAGCCGGGGACAGAGGTATGGGAAGAAATAAGATTTTATTCCCTGCCATTTGCAAAAAACAGATGGACAGAGAGCATATTCTGCTAAGTGAAAAAAGTTAGATGGAGAAAGACAAATACCGTATGATTTCACTTATATGTGAAATCCAAAAAAATAAAAAACAAAACAAGACAAAGCAAAGAAACAAAAAAACAGAAATAGATGCACAAAAACAGAAAATAAAATGTTCGTTGCCATAGAGAAGGTAGGTGGGAGGATGACTTAAATAGGTGAAGAGTGTAAACAGGTACAAACTTCCAGTTATAAACAATGAAGTCATAAAGATGAAAAGTACAGCATAAGAAATATAGTCAATAATATTAAAATAACATTGTATAGTGACAAGTGGGAACTACACCTACCACGGTGAGCATATCGTAATGTACATAACTGTCGAATCACTATGTGCTACACCTGAAACTAATATAATATTGTATGTCAACTTTACTTCAATAAATAATAAAAAAAAATCTTTAAAGATCAATGTATAGGTCTGTCGGTGTTAGCATCATCCAAACATTCATTTCAAAGTTCCCCATAAAATTTTCACCTAATGCTACAAACACATATTGATGACTATTGTTAAAGCCATTGTTTCTTTAGGGGTTAATAAATGGTGATTTTTTACTTTCATGATGGCTCTGTTTTTTTCCTTGCTGTGACATTCTATGATTTTTAGATAAAGGGTAATTTAAAATCAGACCTGGGTTTGAATCTCAGCTCTGTGATTCAATAACACTGTGATGTGAGCTACTTAATAATCCTCCCTCAGACTCAACTTCCTCATTCCTACAAAATTATTATATGGATTACAGTAAGAAAATGTCCCTTAGGTCTTAGACAATGCATGGCACATAGCAGGTATGTAATAAATGATCAATAATATTCTAATGATTAAAAAAATCCAAGCACCTTTAAATATTTTAAAACATGAATACTAAAATGTACTTAAAATAGGATTACTTTGAAAAAGATTATCACTCTTTTTGAAAGTCTCCACTAGATTAATCTTTATTCCATTCAAAGTTTCTAAGAACCAACTGCAAAACACCTCAAAGGACACAATCATAATAATGCAAATATTCATTCAGAGAATTTCATCTCCATATTCTAATTTTCTCATCACAACATGGATACACATAACACTGGAAGTGTTGTTTACTAAAACAGGAAACGGGCCGTGTTTATTTTTAAATTTATCAGTGTACAATTTATTAAAAAGAGCTTAAAATGAACTAGTCTACCATGCTAGATATAAGTACCATCGTTATAATCTTTAAAATTCAATGTATAGTCTTCCCCAATTATACACAAAGACACCATTATAAAAAGTTTAGGGTATTTTACTAGTAAAGCAGGCACTGGGCTGCACTAATTTGAGCTCCCTGCAGCTCTGCATCTCAGGCCCTGTTTTCAACAGAAGCCATATCTACTAGTGAGCTTCCTCATTAAAGTATTCACAGAGAGTGAAAATTCATTTACCTGTTAAAAAAAAATATACACGGAACACCACTATCCTAGGAAAAAAATTTTTAAAAACGTCTTTTTCTGTACTGCACTGAGAAGATAATTGACACATCAAAGTTAATTTGGTTTAGTCCCATGATGATATGATCTTTCTATTATAAACACTAGAGTGATTATAGGTTTGTTTTTTACACTAAGTGGCAAATTTGTACTCATTTTTAAGAATAAAATTGGCTGGAGAAGCACTGTGACAATAGAACATCCTTTCAAAAGAAATAAGATAAAAGAAGTTGGCAATGTGGTTAATAGAAATGGACTGAAAAACATTCGCTCAGGAAACGATGTCCTCCATCCACTTTCGGAAGTAGCTTCTGGTAGTAGTGCGCCACCTATTGTTGCAAAATGAGCTTCTATATTTGTGGTTTTTTCCTAGCCAGTACTATGGTGAAGCCAAGTGTCCTACTGTTTTTCTAAAGATAATGAGTTTATTTTCCTTCATGTTTTCCTGTCATTTCTAACACCTGAAATACAAATGGACCAGAGAAAATAAGCTTTTTAAATAATTATTACAACCCAATTAAAGCATGCATGAGTTTAAGCCAGTGGATCTCAAACAGCGGAGATTTCGCCCCCAAGGTTTTTGGCAAGGCCTGGAGAAATTCACAGCTGTCAGGACGGCAGTGCGGGGCTGCGGGTTTCTCGTGGGTCGAGGCCAGGGATGCTGTTAAACACCCTGCAAAGCACAGAACAAACCCTCACAATGAAGAATTATCCAGCCCCAAAGTCCACAGTGCTGAGGGTGAGACAGCTGTGTTTAACCACAGCCAGTGTCATTTCTTCTAGAGGAAAAAGAAGGTCTTATTTGATTGCAGGAAAAAATGAATAAGCCAATTCCACAAACATATCATTCAAGAGTAATATACTAATTAAAAGTGCATAAAGTTAGGAATGATATCAGCCTTGCCAAGATGAGTAAAAAAGACACCAGTAACAGCACCAATTAGCAACTTTAAATTCAACCACTTAAGAAAACTTCAAGCAAATATTGGCTACCTAATCTCAAAGGCTTGTAACACATTAAGACCTGAACTTGAGTTTGTGACGGGTCCCCAGGCTGACTCTTGCAACCCTTTAAGTATCTGGTTAAACTCGAGAATTGTCCCCATCAGCAGAGGACACTGGGGCACGGGTGAGACATGACACAGGTAACACCACTAGTCAGCCCTCTTCTTCTACTCATGGCAGATACCAGATACCACACCATAATGAGTCCGAGTTTCAGATTCCTTCTCACATGGTGCTCCAGCGCGTGGGACCGGCCCGGAGAGGTTGTCTATCTGGTATTCATACAGACTAGGATTTCAGCAGGGGTGGGTTCAAGTCTTGCCTTGGCCAATGGAGGGCTGTATGGACTTAAGCAAGTCACTTGACCTCTCTGAGTCTATTTCCTTCACATTAGACCTTACAGGGGGCTTTCAATTTTAACTCCAAGCAAGATGTCACAATATGAGATTTTTTGGAGTAATGAGGTATTATTCATAGCTCAACTGCAAACTGCCAAATACTAAATGTCTGAGGCTCTGTGGTGGGAATGAAGAAGAGATACTAGACACACACAGGAGAAGGAGAATAGGGTGAGAACTGACTAGAAAAAAGAAATGGCCAACAAACAAAGGTCATTTTATGTTTAAAAGATAAGGAAACAGCGTGCAATAGCACAAAAAATCCACTAGAATTAAATCCCTAACACTGAAAGTGAGTAAGAGCATCACAGAGCAGTACTGTGTCTGACTTAAGATAAATGACCTAACCTCTCTCTGAGGGTCAGTGTCCTAATATACAAAAGGGGCTAATTCTACCTGCCTGGCCCTCCTCACGGGAGTTCCTCCAGATTAATTACTAAATCTTCAAAGGGCTCCCAAGAGTAGCATGACCGAGTAATTTATGGACTGTCCACACTACAAAATACTACAGAGCTGCAGAGTAACTCAGTCGAAGCTGTTTGCACCGATGTGGAGAGATATCCACAAAGTATGTTCGAAAAAAGGCAGTTGCTGAGGAACGCATTCAGCATAACCCCATATTCATAAGGAATAAGAAAATGAATCAAAGATATGTGAATATGTGTGTGCGTGCAATGAGAAAAAGTGGAGAAGGATACACCCTAAGATGTTGAGCACCGAGGCTGGGGTGGTAAAAAGAAGCATAAAATTGTGGGTTAGACTGTGGGCTTTGCTTCAACATAACTCATCCTTTTGGCTTGTTCTTACGCTATCTATAGCTTGAAAAGTTAAATCTTATATTTTTAATATCCTGCAAAAATCCTTGGTCTTAGGAAGTGGATGAGAGGTTGCCAGAAGCTGGGAAGTGGGAAGCTGAGAATGATTGCTTAATGGGTATGGAGTTTCCATTTGGGGTGATGACAAAGTTCTGGAAGTAGGTAATGGTACTGGTTGCATTATACTGTGAATGTACTAAATGCCACTGGACTGTACAATTTTTGACGGTTCAAATGGCGAATTTTATGTTATGTGTATTTTACAATTAACATCATTCCTGGTCTTTTTTTTTAAACAGTTTTTTAAAAGATTTATTTATTCATTTATTTGAGAGACAGCGAGCTAACGAGCAGGGAGGGGGGAGTTGGGAGGGCAGAAAGAGGGAGAAGCAGACTCCCCACTGAGCAGGGAACCCAACTCAGGGTGTGATCCCAGGAGCCCAGGATCATGACCTGAGCCAAAGGAGACACTTAACCAACTGAGTCATCCAGGCACCCCAACATCATTCACGGTCTTAATGTTCTACATGAGTAGAAGAGATTGAGACCATCACACTTGACCACGATCACTAACACCTACGCCAGCAGACTTGGGGCAATAAAGCCAACAGTGGTAGGAAGAAAGGAAAGGAACTCTGAAAGTTCCTCCAGGGGTAGGAAGAGCTATGCCTAGGGGTGCCCGGAGGGGTTTACAGATATTTGCTTCTCCCTAATTCATGGGAAACCCAATCCCAGGTTCCATAACACCCTGATCTCCAGCAGGTGTCTCTCCCTAAGCTTTCTTGGTTTAATGTCTATCACCCCCCAAGGTCTTCCGGGACGCCCAGCAAGACCTGTTCATACAATCCGAGGCTCTCAACCACAGCAAGCTTCCTATTATGAAGCCTGAAGCAGTATTCAAACCACGAACATGAGTAATAAAAGTAAGAAATTATTATAATTATATAAGTGCTTTACTTTAAAAAGGTCTACCTTACCATCGTATTTTATGTTCCCTAAGGAGTAAAACATTATAGAACTATAAAGTCTACTTTCACATAAACTTTTTAAAGCTATTTCAAGTCTTTTTTCAAACGGAGTTTTGAAGTTTTACCCGAAGACCAAAATATAGAAAGTAAAATTCTGTTAAGACTCCAAGAAGCCAGAGAATTCTAGAATACACTTGGAAAAACCATCAGACTTGGGCAAAGATCCTGTTCTTTTAGAAGGGGTATGACAGCATCTCTATCTAAACCATGAAAGCATAGAGGGGATTAATTACAGAAGATTTAGCCTTGTAAATTACAATGAGATGATCACAAAACCCGTGGTTTTCAGAGAACCACTTGGGAAAAAACTCCTACAGGAAATAAAAGGGCAGAGATGAACTATGAGAAGAGTTAAGGTTGCCTGGCTGTGAAAGCTTTAAATCCTACTACTACTGGGGCGCCTGGGTGGCACAGCGGTTAAGCGCCTGCCTTCGGCTCAGGGCGTGATCCCGGCGTTATGGGATCGAGTCCCACATCAGGCTCTTCCGCTATGAGCCTGCTTCTTCCTCTTCCACTCCCCCTGCTTGTGTTCCCTCTCTCGCTGGCTGTCTCTATCTCTGTCAAATAAATAAATAAAATCTTAAAAAAAAAAAAGAAAAAGCATTGCATGGAAATGTTCTTTACATTTGCATGCTTTAAAAAAGAAAAATAAATAAATAAATAAATCCTACTACTACTGTCACTCCCTACCTGATCATGCCTTCAGGTCAGCAGCTGCCGTGTTAGAGAGCTTAGAGATCTTTTTAGGGCCCTGACCGCAAGTCTGGGCACAAAACAGGCAAAAAAATGCTCAGCACCAAACATGAAAATTGTTCAGTAACTGTGCTCTCCTTCCAATGCAATGACAGTAAGAACAATCTAAATCACAGCCAGCTTAGACCTCTATAACCAGCAGCTCTCCAGCTTTACTAGAAAAAGTAATGCAAATATCTGATTGAGTCAGTTAAGGGAGAAAGAAGCTAGAACAGATAGAGTTTGGAATCTCAAATTTAGAAGTGTAACATGCAGATACACTGGTCACATTATCTGGTAAACCAGACGTATAAAGTACCCCTCTGGATAGCAGAGTCGACACTGTTTTTCTCTACACACCCCACGTCACAGATTGTTAGGGTGTGTGGTTCTCCAGAGCGGTGTTCTTACCTGACACCTGGTGTAAACCTCAGGTAAGTACTATCCACCCAGATGGCTTACAGGACAGAAAAAGACCTGTTTGAGTCTTATCAATTTCCCTCCATAGCAAAGCTCTCGAGAAGTCTGCAAATTCCTACTGCTATCCATATATTCGAGTGCACTCAGCACAGTCTTCCCAATAGGCAAGGTTAAAAAAAAAAAAAGTGTGCGTGTATCTACACATATTTACACATGCATATATACGTACAGACCAATACATAGGTTCACCTTTTTGTTGTTGTTGTTTTTCAAGAGGCACAGATCTTAATTGGGGGAAAAAAAAAACCCTCCATGTTTTGAAATGGAGGGTAGGTTGGGGTAGGGGAAATGGAGTTAAACAGAAGGGACAGAGGAAGGTCTCTGCCTACCTTCCCCTGTCACCGTCTCACGACAGACAGACTGAAGTAGGTAAAATCAGACCCATTTTGTGAAGGAAGGAAGCAACCCCCGTTAGAATCCTACTTCTGGGCAAAATTTCCCTTTAACGATATACACAGTTTAGTATTTATACTCTAGATTTTTCTACATGTTTTGTTTTACCTGCCGGTTTTCTTAGCTCATGAAGACAGACGTCATGTGTGAGACATCTTCCCGCACATCTCCCCTGCTGCCTGGCACAGTGCTTGGCCTCTAGTAGTTCAGATGCTCAACAAATACTTGTTCTGGAAGGTGTGGTTTAGGAACTTGGTGCCGAGTCCTGCTATTGGGTCAGTATCCTACGGAAGTATTTGACTGATGGAACCTTTTTCCTTCCCACTGCCCGGATTGTATATTGCCTTCAGGTGCCAAATAAATGCTCATATTTATTTTTCAAAAAATCAGACCCATTTTATAGATGAGAAAACCAAAATGAAACAAATCCACCTCAAAGTGTCTTAAAGAAAACAAAACAAAGGGGCAAAGGAGTTAATTGGCTCACACACCTGGAATGTCTAGGGGTACACCTTGCGTCTATGGGCACAGTGCTACTAAATACAGAATCCAAGTGCCTCATCGCAGAGCACTCCCTCCCCTCTCCCTGCAACTCAGTTCCTCTTTCCAGTGCTGGCTTTGATCTCAAGCAGCCCTTCTTCCCCTCCTGACGAGTCACCAGTAGCTCCTAGCTTCTGTTCCTATCAGCACAAAAGCCTCAGCATAGAAAGGTCTTTGGGTCATGGCAGTTTGAGGAAAAGTATAGAACTGAGTTTCCTTAGATGGGCTTGGGCCACACGTCCATCTCTGATCCAGTCAAAGCAATCATCAGACCGTGAAGGTCCAGGCCCGGGTCACATAGCCATGCCTCGAGCCCAGAGGGGGGGAACAGCTCACTCCAGAACCCATCAGCTTGGAGAAAGGAAAGAAGGGCACACGTATTTCCCCAAAACCTTTTAGGTGAGGACTTTCCTGGCACCCTACACTGGTTATCAAGCGCCCTGTAGCAAAATCCCCCCAAACTCCGTAGCTTAAAACATCCATCAACATTCACGACCTGTCATAGTCTCCACAGGTCAGTATTAGCAAGGGCTGAGCTGGCTGGTTTTGGCTCAAGATTTCTAATGAGACTGCAGAGAAGAAGGCAGCGGGGCCTGTAGTTTACCTGAGGCTTAACCTCAACTGGAGGTCCCATCTCCCAAGTGCTTCAGCCACATGGCCGGCAAAATGGTGCTAGTTGTTAGCGAGAGACCCACTTCTTCCCCAGCGCCTCACGACATGGTGGCCAGCTTGTTCCAAAGGAAAGCATGAGGCTTTTCGGGCCCAGTCTTCTAAGGGATAAAACAGTGAACGAAACTTTAAAACTCCCCACCTTTTATGACTTACATTCTATTGTGGGATGTGCATGATGAGTAAGATCAATGAATAAAATAATTCAAAAGGTGTTAGGTTCCAAGGGGTAAAAGTTAAAGCAGAAATAGGAGAAAGCTGAAATTTTAGATAAGGTGTAGGCCAGTCTTAAAATGGCCCCCAGTGATCCTCACTTCCTGGGACTCACACCCTTTGCTGACATGTTCCCCCAAAGAATCCGAGGTAGTTTGTGGGACCAGTAGATGGTGGCACAGATGACTGTGTGTGACTTGTAGGAGTTAGAAGTCCCCTCACCTGTCTGGGACTCAACAGTGCTCGTAAGGAGCAACGTACTTGTACCTAAGAACTCATCTCAATAATTATAACATCACTGAAGCTAGAGGCTGACAATATATGAGCGTGTTTTTAAAACCGTGCAAGTAACAACATAAGAATTGTGGAAGTGGGTACATCTAAACCTAGACCTGCATCTTAATGTCAGATTCTGTTTTTAAGTTGTTATCCTAGGTACCAGGCCCATCTTATAATCACTGTACAACATGCTGGAAACGTAACCCACCATGACAGATTCTCAAGAAAGGTCAGCGTAATCCTCATTACAACTTTAGAACTGACCATGAAGAGAGAAAGACCTCTTGGAAAAGCACGATGAACAACAAGCAAAGTGCCTCCTTTACAAAGATGATGTTTAGGGAAGGGCAGAGGCAGAGAGAGAAAACGAGTATCCAGTTTGTCCTTAAACATCTTCGAAAGAGGGCAAACACAGCTGGTTTTGTTCAATTCTCTAAAAGCAAATCCCCAAATCATCAGAAATATTTTCCCACCAACCAAAAATACAGGTCCAAATGTACTGACACTGCGTTTGTATTGGTTATTGCATAATAAACGACCTCAAAATCCAGTAAGTTGAAGCCACTGACATTCATTACATCCTAGTTTCTAAGGGTCGGCCATCTACATAATCACAACCTAAAACATTAGAAAATGATGTAGCTCCAATTTAAAATGACTCCTTCGTCACCACACCTTCTCATTTTTTGACATTCAAAACGATGCTATTGAAGGCAAAAGAAGAAAGAACCGATTGTGCCAGCCATTTGAGAACCCTCATCAGAATACATTTCTATCATTATAAATAAGTAACCACGAACCCATCAAGAATAGTCTTATAATCCCGAGCCTCTTGATGCCAGTTCTTGGGCATCTGAAAATTCAAATGTGTTTTATGTCCACTTCACCTTCATCTAATTGTTCTTTGAAAATGGATACTTTAATTCAAACAACCAGTTCCCCCACCATGGCAGTAAACAGGCACTACATGTGAAACCCAAACTTTGAAAATAGTGGGTATTAATAAAATAGGCTTTGAAATATATTGGTAAAATTTATTCAATGGCAGGAGATACTATGTGTCTTCTAACAGCCCAGCTCTGTGTTCTGCCACCTGCTAAAAGCAACTGGATTTCCTTTTGCGTTTCCATGTTTTCCCCACTAGATCTTTTCAAGCAAGGTATTCACCATACCCTAGACTAGCCCCATGATATAACCAAGAGACTTTAGACACACTAGTGAAAGCAAGCATGGGGCAGATTCATCCCTGAAGCTAATCCTTTCTGAGCTGGGTTTTTCAGCTTTCCCAGAGTGTTCCCCAGCTCCCCTATCTTTCTGCAATAAAGTCCATCTTTCCTTAAGCTAAGCTAGAGTAGCCTTTTGTTGTCTGTGACACTGATACACCGGAAGTTAATTTTTATATTCTTTGTGAATTCAGTGCTGGTGTCATACAACCAGGGCACTCTACTCTCAGTGAGCAGACAGAAGAGGGGTCGTTGTTGTTAGCATGCTGACAAGCCCACCAAACGTGGCACCAAGCTCATCGGTTGCAGTAAGCGCTCAGGAACCTAGCACAGTTGCTCCCTCTTATCCATGGTTTCAGCTACCCGTGGTCAGGTGCAGTCAGAAGCTGATGATCCTCCTTCTGACGTGCATCAGAAGGTCAGGGGCACCTGGTGGCTCAGTCAGTTGGGTGTCTGCCTTCAGCTCAGGTCATGATCCTGGGGTTCTGGGATCGAGCCCCGCACCGTCTCCCTGCTCAGCAGGGAGTCTGCTTCTCCCTCTCCCGCACCCCCCGACCCCTGCTCATGCTCTCTCACTTGCTCTCTCGCTCTCTATCTCAAATAAATAAATAAAATCTTACAAGAAAAAAATAAGTCAACAGTAGCTACGTCACAATGCCTACATCATTCACCTCACTTCATGTCATCACATAGGCATTTTATCATCTTATCATGATGCAAGAAGGGTGAGGACAGTACATTAAAATATTTAGAGAGAGAAACCACATTCATGTAACCTTTATTACAGTATATTGTTATAACTGTTCTATTTTATTGTTGTTGTTATGAATCTCTTACTGTGGCTAATTTATAAGTTAAACTTTATCATAGGTATGTATGTATGTATTCATGTATAGGAAAAAAAGATAGTACTACCCATGGTTTCAAGCATCCACTGGGGGTCTTGGAACATATCCCAGAATATCAGACATTGAACAGGGAAGCAAAACTGAGATCTACCTTTAACTATATCCTTTTTCACATAAAGGCATGTTTTGCTTTGCAAAAAGCATCCCTAAAATTTGATTAAATATGCCACTCTCATTTTTGCACTCTTAAAATTTTTAACGTGCCTACCATAAACAATAGCACAAGTGTATAAGGAGGTATGTAGACAGATGTCCAGTCAAGTACAATTCTTAATGTCAATAAAATATAAACAAGCTAAACATCTAGTAACGGAAACGTAAGTAAATACACGCTAATGTGGACAACATATGCAAGACACAAACAGGGCAGTAGATGTTTAAAAGCATAATATTGCATGGTGCACTGGGTGTTATACACAACTAATGAATCATCGAACTTTACGTCAAAAACCAGGGATGTACTGTATGGTGACTAACATAATAAAAAAACATTAAAAAAAAGTATAATATTTAGGGGCATCTGGGTGGCTCACTGGTTGAGTGTCTGACTCGGTTTCGGCTCAGGTCATGATGCCGGGGTCCTGGGATCGAGCCCTACATCGGTCTCCATGCTCAGTGGGGAGTCTGGTTGAAGATTCTCTCCCTTTGTCCCTCCCCCTGCTCACGCTCTGTCTCTCACTTTCTCAAATATTTAAAAAGTATAATATTTATAGACACATATACACACAAATATATATACCTTCTATACTTACAAATTAGGAAAAAAAGGACATAAATATTTCCCAAGGAGATATGAAGACCCACATATACACATTAAAGGCATACTAGTAGCTAATATACACACAAAACCAGTGATATCTTTCATTTGAGAGGAAGAAAGAAAAGGGTCTGGTATTAAGGAACAAATGAGAGATTGACGTTTGCACGAAACATTTCGATTTTTTTTCCTATAAGAATATAATCAGTTATTGCTTATAATAATTTAAAATTCACCATAAAAATACAGTAGCCTAAAAAACTTCAATTCAGCTGAAGTCAATTTGGCTATCCGGAACTTTGTAGAAACAGACCCAAAATATCAAAGGAGTTCCAACGGTTACGGAAAGAGGACTCCGTGCCCAAGGATTGGGGTAAACTCGTTGAGCACCCCAATTCTTTCAGATCCACCATGGGTACACCTGGGATTTGTTCTATGAATAGTTTTGGCTACTGTTCTTTGACAAGGAAAATGCAACGTCTAAATGGCAGTCACTTTTTGATTACCGGGTAGACTTCTCTCACATATCATCCCCTATCTCATTAAGCTCGCCACATTCGCTCCAGTCACAATTAGCTGGACCCAGGCTTTGGGTAGCCACGGGAAATCCTGTTGTCATCACTTAACAGTGCAGTACCCTATTTGACTTCAAAGCCATTTTCCAAGGAAAGCTTTCAAATAGCTTCAATCATATAGCGCTCTTTTGCCTCAACGAGACGTATCTTTTTGCTGCATTTCCAGTTTATAAAATAAAGCCCGATAAAATTACTCATGAATTTCCCATGCAGCAGTTTCCAGTAATTTATTCAGGTAAGAAACGCGTAAATGAAACCATCCACCGTGATGCTGATTTGAAAGCACTAATTGTGGCAGTGGTTTTATAAAGAATGTTATCTATTTCCATCCTGTACAAATTTAGGAGAAACTGTGGTTTCCTGTTCCAGGGTGTTGTCCAAAAACGACTCCACAGAAGTCTGCAAAAATAATCCTTGGCGTTTTTGTTTCAAGAGGAATACTTGGAGTGTTTCCCACTGAGAAAGGAAATGGGCTTGTCCTGACTGCAAAAGGCCCCGTGTGCTCCCAAGACTGCAAGAACAAACACAGTTTAGGTTTTAACAATGTTTCATGAAACCACTCTTCCACACGCTCTCTTGGAGGGGGTCTGTACCATGATGCCTGATAAGCTTCCACTGTTCTCCAGCCAGTCGATCTGGTTAGTTGATTTCCTCAACCTCAGTTTCCTTGCCTTCATTACAAAACGAGGGTTACACCTGACTCTCTATAAGATTTAGCGCAAGGATGAAAATGAATGCATTGTGCTTAACAGAATGCCTGGCACACAGTAGGGCACAACAATGGTTTTATTTATAACATACATGTAAATATTTTTTTTCATAAAGAGGATTAAGTACAAAACAACTCAAGAAACACTATACTGAGCTATTTAAGGAGGAACAGTAACTTATGTTCTATATTCATTATTGCAATGACTTCAGCTTAACAAAACCCTAAATGAATAAAAACAGTCTGAAATAACAATTCTAATATGAAAAGATAACTTTTCAAGATCATATTAGTTGCTATAAAAGGTATATTAAAGATACTCTAAAGCATAAACCCGCTTTTAAAAGAACACCCTTAACTTAAACAGGTAAAAAAAAAAAAAAAAAAAAAAAAGGCAAATATTCCTCCGGCATTTCCCCTTCAATTCTGACTCACGGAAGGCCACCTTTGCCAACAGAAGTATTTCAGGGCACTGAGGTCAGGTGAACAAACTGTCCTCACTTGACCGAGGACCCTAAGAGCCTGACCAGCATTCAAGGTACAACCTCTTGAAAAGAGGACAAAGAACGCAGAAAGGACGGTGACTTCGCCCCATCAGGGGTCACCAGGGCAAACCGCAGTCCCCATCCAGGAGGAGGGGCCTCCACGCCAGGGAGGTTTTAGGGTCTAGTCCAGGGCTGAGAGGCTTTCCCCTGCCAGCCGGGTGACCTGAGCCACTCCCAGACAGGTTCTCTGGCATCCGCACTAGGGCCAAAGGAAAGGCTGCACACGAGTTTCGTCATATGTCCTCGGCCACGGCCGGGAACGGCCGGGAACGGGGGAGGTTCTGCGACCCTGGTACATCACGAAGCAGTTACAAAACGACAGTGGCAATCCCTCAGCAGCCTGGGTATTTGCAGCTTGCGGTGGGGGGCAAGGAGTCCTTGCAAACACTTTTATGTAGCCTGAAGAAGAAAACAAGGGGGAAAGACAGGGCTGGATACAAAGGGAAGCTCTATATATAGAACGTAATTATGTAAGAGTGTAACGGTGGAAGCAGAAGCAGAGATTCATCCTGCACATGAGACAAGGGTGTCTTGGCTTCTTTCTCCATCTCCGCCAGAACAGGAAGTCCTCCTGAATATTTGGCTGTCTGACCAGCCCAGTTTCCAAGGGAGAGTTTTCGGGGTTTTTTTTTTTTTGTTTTTTTTTTTTTAATCCTTGATGAGTTTTGCCCTGGATTTCAGGACAAAGAACATACTTCATAAAACCCATTCAATCTTTTGTACTTTAAGCTTAAACTCTTAAGCGCTGTGAACAGCCTGGAATCTCCCAAAGAGTACTGTCCAAGCGAACTTTCTGCAACGAGAGCAACATTCTCTATCTTCACCTCCCAATACAAGAGCCACAACCCACATGGGGCTTTGAAACATAGCTAGGGAGACTCTGTGCATTCCTCTGCTCGGGCTGCGTAACAAAGTATCACAAACAAGGTGGCCTAAGAAATTGAAATTGACTGTCTCAGGGTTCTGGAGGCTACAGGTCCAGGGATCAAGGTGTAGGGACGGTTGGTTCCTTCTAAGGGCTGTGAAAAGACTCTGTCCCGTGCCTCTCTCTCCCAATGTTTAGTGGTTTGCTGGGCACCTTTGGCTTTCCTTGGCTTGTAGAGGCATCACGCTGGTCCCTTTGCATCCACACGGCATTCCCCCCGTGTGTGTATCCGTGTCCCAATTTCCCCTTTTCATAAGGACCCTAGTCAACTGGGTTAGGGGTTCATCCTACTCCAGTATGTTCTCATCTTAACTAAGTATATCTACGATGACCCTATTTCCAATTAGGATTATATTCTCAGGTAGTGGAGTCTAGGACTTCAATATACAACTTCTGAGAGAATGAGATTTAAACCAAAGAACTGAGGAACTTAGTTTTAATCGTGTTTCATTCTAATTAATTTGAATTTAAATGGCCACAAGTGGCTAGCAGCTACGATATTGGACAACAGAGCCCCAAAATATTTTATCTAAATTCAGAGAGGCTAATTACTTGTACTTTTTTCAAGGTCAAAGAGCCTCTAAGTCAGGGTGAATCAGAATGTGGAATATTTTTACTCCAAAGCCTATGCTTTGAGCTGATCCAACAGCTGTTTCCATTACAATTTAACTTCTGTAACTCTCCTGGGATAAGCAACAGTCACATGGATGACTATACTCCTAGCTGCCTCTTCTGGGGAGACAATTCATCGCTCAGATATTAATTGCTATTATAGGGATTAATTACTTGCTATTGTAGCTTTAGGTCTTAACAATGTAACAATAATTATCTCTTAAATAGTACATGCATAAATAATAAAATATGGCAATTCAAGTTTTTATAGCATTTATCAGATATTATACACTGAAGTGAGTGCTTTATACAGATATCCTCCAGTCCTGGCATTAATTACTCTTATTATCCCTATTTAATAGATGAGCAGACTGAGGCTTTCAAAGGTTAAGCAATTGGCTCCAGGTTGCAGTGCAAATGAATGGTCCCCAACTGGCATCTTTCAGGATTCCAAAACTCTCTCCCTAAACCATTCTGCCATTTGATTTCATATAACTTATCAATATATATGCTTATGTGCCAGTAATATAATGGAAAATACTACACGATAGGATAGCAAGTTTCTCACAGCCTCCAAAGGGGTTCACCTTGGAAAGAGCCCATGCCATGTGCCACAGAGAACCAAAACATGTTCTTTTCTAATCTTCCACAATACACATCCTTGTGTTCCTAGAAGATATTTCTGGTGAGGAAGGTTTCGCTCAAGTAATGGCTTTGCATGAGAGTTTAAGGATGAAGTATGCGATTTTAAAAAACATCATGGCTTTTCATGGGGAAAATTGAAACGTTATTTCAAGTCCCCAGATAATAAGATCAATAGACAACTTCCCAGTGGAGGCATTTGCCTTTGACTAACTAAAGCAACAGTCTCTGCAGTGCGCCTCAAGAGGCCACCCCACAGTTTAATCGTCCTCACTGCTAGGCTTTTTTGTCCTCATCTATAGCTTAAAATTCTTTCTGTTAAATTTCAACATGGTAACCACAAGCTGCTCTCCCAAATAATCGACCTCTCTCAACGTTTTGCACCCACCAAAACCCCTTGATCAGTAACTGTTAATTCATGGAGCTCCTACCAGTTACCTACAAGGTGCCTTTCAAATCACTATTGCTTTGAAAACACAAAAAAAGAATATGAAACGATCTCCACCCACAAGATGCTTAAAATGGGTTGCCGGGGAAAGGGTGACAAACCGAAAAAGAAACACAATGCCAAAATGAATGGATCAATTTCCCCTTTATTCATAAACAATCATGTGAGAAATGGATACTGAGTACTTACTGTGTGACAAGCACTATAACAAGATTAGGGACAGAGCAACAAATAAGTCAGACACAGCCTTACCCTAGTTTACGGAGACTTAAAAACCTTTCAACATCACCCTATTTATTGTAGTTTTATCTCCAAACTATCAAGCCATTTAATATCCTTTTTAAGTTACACGAATAATATAGTTCCAGAAACCAGGGTTGCCAGATTTAGCAAATAAAATACAGATGACCAGTTAAAATCTGAACCTCAGATAAGGGACAAATAATTTTTAGTGTAAAGTATGTCCTATATTTCATCTGGCAAACCTAACATATTGTTTGGCCAGCAATATTAGGTTGCAAAATAAATACAAAATACCGATTTCTACACCAGAGTTCTCATAGTTAATAAGCTCAGGCAGATTACCATGCAACACTTCTCATCTTTGAGTGTGGAATGTGAAACACAACACGACAGTTGTTGTGAATGGCACCCCGCGGCTGAACAAAAAATGGAAGACCTAGCTAAAATTTTGTTTATGAGGTTGCAGTTTCTGGTTTTATTTGATAAGCGCAGTTACAGGAAACAATGCAGCGTTGAAGAGGGGGAAGAGATAAATAAGTCTGTCTTTGAGTATGCTATCACACCCTGTCCCGCATTTAATCCAAAAAAGTCAAGGTTAGAAATCCGTCCCTCCACACATCTATCAATACTACGTGCATCCATCACTCGGGAGCAGTACAATTTCTTACTGTTTCTAGAGAGAACGCCACACTCCTGGAAGGCAGTGCATTAACGCCAGCATATGCACATGCATACCTAGGCATAAACACACTCACACATTCTCTCACCAGCCTGGTGAGCAGCGTTCCTAGGCTCAGCTCTTCAATCTTGACCCTAGTCAGTACCAGAAATACCCCAAGGCAGGATGGTCCAAATCTACCTTCACTACCCATGGCCCTTGTATTCCATAGCCAGAGAGGCAAAATCCTGAGGGCCCACATTTAAGCAACCCGATGTATATTTAGCATGTTCAGGGCACTAACATGCTGCAGGAGAGTTGTCTTCTGCTACAACGAAACCTGTTTCCTTTTCTTCCTGATGACACATAAATTTCCCAAACTCCCTCACTGCAGCACAGGAGCGGATAAAAGAAATCATATAACTCAATGGAATGTGGCGAAGTCACGTGCGCCACTTCTAGGCCTGACCTATACTATGCTCCCAAGCTTGATGGGGATTCAGAGCTACAAACAGAAGGAGCCTGGGTCTGTGACTGACAACCTGGACCTGCATTCACATGAGTTTAATGCAAATTTTCTTATTCTGTTGAACCACTGAGATTTGAGAACCTATTATAACCACTAGCATTATTAATATATGCCCAAGCCTTTGCAATGCAAATAGAAATCCTAATTATATTTAATGAAATGAAATTTAATGAAATCTCTCCACAATTCTGTCACTCTAACCTGAAATATAACACGTCTCTACTTTAGAGGGAAAAAAAAAAAGTCTCTTTTATCTCAGTTTCATAGTGACTCATTCTGGAAAAAAAAAAAATCCAGTTTCGCTACACATGTCAATTTAAATTTTCATCTGTCATGTTACCACCACTATTTGGAAGTTAAGTCTACAGTTCGTCTTGAACAAGAATCACCAGAAAGAATCTGCAAGAAGGAAAATAAATATCAAGGATTTGCATGATAAGAAAAAGCACACTCTACACTGTGGTACTGCCAAACAATAGATAAAGATAAATAAAATATATGTGCAGGGCCTAAAAACAGACCCATGTACAAATGGAAATTAAGAAGGATGTAAAGAATATAGGATAGTACCTACCCTCAGAGAGCATTTGGAGACAACTCACAGGGGAAATTAACCAAAATGCTTAGGTGAAGAAGCTAAAATGCTGATTGGACTGGACTGTAAGGTATCTTAATAATTTTAGCAGTTCCCAAATTCTTCAGTTCTTCCCAAGTCCAAGAGGTATATCCCTGAGGCAATCTTCCTCCCTTCTTTATTACCATACCAAAAATATTTACTTTATTGGCCGGATTCCACTGACTAGTAAAGATTTTTCCTTTAAAACGTGAAACCTTAGCTCAAATCCTTCCCTAACTGTTGTTAAGTGAAATACGTTATTAGCTGATGCCAACACCTGATACCCAAGGTACTCTAGCAGAAAATCTCTTTAAAAATTGAATGTTTCATTAAAAAAATAAAGTTCTCCAGGTTATCAATTCCGTTTCACTTAGAATACTGCAAAACGCAGGCACAGTAAAATAATACTGTGGTTTACGCTCATGTCATAGATCAGGGAATTTATATTTGTAGCTACTAAGGAATACCTTTCCAAGCCCTCCTCTCAGGCATAACTTCAAAGAGGAAGGGAGGAGGTCTAACTACCTCTCATTTTCATTTTAACTCAACTTATGTGATGTACAATTTACATAAAATAAAATCCACTCGTTGTTAAGTGTACAATTTGACTATTTAACAAACTAATATAATTATACAACCAGCATCACGATCGAGTTACAGAACATTTCCGTAACCCCGGCATAAACCCTCATGCCCCCTGCAGTCAATTTTCTCCCTGGCACCTGTAGACAACACATCTGATTTTCATCATTATATAGTTTTATTCTCCTAAAATTTTGTAGAAATGGAATCATACATGCCGTCATCTTTTAGGTCTGGCTTCTTGGAGATGCACCCATGTTGTTGCATGTATTCGTGGTACATTTCTTTCTACATTCTCTACAGCTGAATCTCCTATATGGATGTACCATGTATTGTTGACCTACTCACCAGTTAATGGACATTTGAGATGACAGTGTCGGCGTACAAGTTTTTGGTGGACCGCACTGTTCTGATTACTGTAGATTTACAGTAAGTCTTGAAATCAGATAGTTTCAGTCCTCCAACTCTTCTTTTTTAGATTATGTTCAGCTAGTTATGTCCTGTGTATTTCCAATAAATATTAGAATCAGGTTGCCAATTTCTATCAAAAGGCACGGTGATTATTTTGATTAAGTCTGCCTAGAATCTGTATGTCAACATCTAGCTGTAATCGTAAAGAGATTCCCATGTGTAGGTTCCCAGGCTCTGTCCATGGCTGGCATAGAGTAAGGGTAGTTCTGGGCATCCCAGAAGGCTGGACTCTTCTCTTTCAGTTCTCACTGCTGGTCCAAGCCTTCCACAGGACTCCTGCACTCCCCAACTACACAGCCCTTGACTTTAACTTAGGGGGCAGCCCACACTCCCTCCTTGGTTCCACCAAAAATGATTCACCCCCAACTGCACCTCAGGAAGCTCCCTTAACGCTCTAGGTTCTCTGCCTCCAACACCTGGAAATATCTTCTCAGGGAGATCATGCCACCTACTAGGCTAGTCTTACACTGAGGCAGTGAGCAGGACTACAAGGTCCTACCATAGTGAGCCCCCTTCACCATGTGGCACATCCATTTATGGTCCTTTCTGTACACAATTACCTGTAACCAAGCAAATTCACCAATCTACAGTACTCTTTTTGTCCTTTACCTTTAGTTAATTTCACTTAGTAAAATGCCAGGGGATGGAATGCCTAATTGTTCCTTTTTGATGTCATTTCCTAGGCATGAAAACATTTCTCAGGGTCAACAGGGTGGGGGAAGGGGGGCTGAGTTTAATCACATCTTCTCTGACTTGACAGTCAAGGATTCAATAGAAAGGTTTAAAAAGAGTCCACCTTGTACCTCCGGTTAGTTCAATGCCCCATTAGTCCGAGTAATGACTTTATACCTACAGGACAAAGATTTTTTTTCCTCCTTTTAAAAGAAAAGAAAAAAAGAAAAAACCTCACAAAACTAAAATCAGTGTAAAGAAAGCAAGAGGCTCTTAATTTCTCCATCTGGAGTGTGCACTGGAAGTCCTCACTTTAATTCATGTCTTTTCAACAACCATCTGAGTTGGAAAGCCAAATAAACGGTATTTCTCCCCTCACTATAACAACCTTAACTACATATAAACCACCTCTTTAACATTCTTTGATTTAACTTCTATAAGAGTCACAATATATGAGATGACACTTTTTTTTTCCATTTATGCTGTACTTGGCAAAATAATCAGTGGATGGATAAAAGGTATTATGGGAAAACAACAGAGATACCTATGTGAAAATAACCGTATCTTGTGTGTTTGCTTAGCTCCATTATTGTCTTTCTCAACACTAATCCTCCCTCCTCCAATGAAATAAAACACATCCTCTGTCCCATTCATCCATACCCAAAAAGTGCCTCCCCAGGATTAGGCCCTCAGGGATTCTTTGGTGAATAAAAGAGTATGTATCCCATGCTTAAATCAACATGACCACAGCAAAAAATAGTTTCACAATTCACACTTCGACATCATTTCTAATAAACCCCAAATCGTCCTCATTACACACTTATTAACTGCTTATTAAATCACTTAGTTTAAGAGATGAAAGCGTTTTTTCGTTGTTGCCTTAGACGATACGATACATCCTCCCAAATCATAATTCAATATGTAAGACATTCACTTTTTATATAATTTGAGCTTAGAACCCTCAATATTCAAACTTCAAAGATTCAGTAACTGGAAGAATACAGATCAAAATGGTTTCTGGATATTTAGACAGAGAATTCACAAAGAATGTTCTTAAGAAAGTTAATTATCTTCCGTCACAAAATTAAAAGCAACCTAAATGACTACAACAAAATCATATCAATTAAGACGCAATCACACAAATTCACATGGGTTAGCCATTATAAGTACTGAGACCTTACTACTACTGGGGAGTGCTTATGATATCAAGGGAAAAATGCAGGCACACGTCTAAATATATATATGCATATAAATTGTTAAGTGTATATATAAATATATGTGCGCTATATTCCCTAAATTCTAAGACTCCATGAATTCTGAAATACACAGTCATTTTAATAGCAGCTTTTTTGGAGGAAAAAGAAATAGCACCACATAAAATACACACAGCTCTAAGATGCATTAGGTTTACAAAATAAACCAAATGTGCGAGGAGGGTGAGTTTTATTATGAAAAAAATGCTGTGGAATAGGTAGGGGTACGAGGGTGAGAGCTGAGACAGTACCCAGCCAGAGAAGAGCATTGGAATAAAACCCACAAAGTGTCAAAAGCGACTCTTTTTCCTTCATGTAATTAATTGTTATTTTTACTTCTCTAAGTTTTTCTTTACTTTCCAGCTTCTCTATATTGAGCACACATTGCCTCTATAATTTTAAAAATAAACTTCATCAAAAGATATTTTTACAGCATTTTTTTCAAGCCAGAAAAGTCATGTTGCTAGGTAAAGTTGTGTTAGGCAAATTGCTATCTTTTCCTTTTAAGCCCCAACTCTTATCAAGCTCGGTTTCAAACATCTCTGGCTGAAGCTCTTGGAGCTGGTGCATTCCCCCTCTTCTGGCAGCTGGAGAATATTTACTGTTTTATGTTAGTTTATTTCTGCATTTATCTTCCTGGCTGACCTGGGTCTTCCAGGAGCTGGAAGACATTTTTTAAAGACACAGAACATCTTCGTGTCCACTGCTGTCTGTGCACCTGAAATTACTTCCATTCTCCAGAGGCCAAACTTCAGATCTATCTAACAGTAAATACATTTCAGGCGTCATCAACTCAAGAGGTATTTAACGGAGTAAACGAATCAAATAAGCTTTTTCTGCCACCAATAAAAATGATAATTTCTTGTGAAACAAGCATCCTTATGTCTTTCCTCAGTGATGTTTCTTACTACAATTCAGCTTTTTTAAACCCATCAATGAAAGATATTTATTATCTTACAGAAGATTTACCTTGTTGGGTTTAGATCTGCTTACATTAAAAATTCTCTGGTAGTAACATATTTATCAGAAACCTGCATACTTCTCTCAATCCTTATGGAATTCCTAAAGCACTCTGTTCCCAGACATTTTAATTAATATGTGCTAACTTCACACTATTGTTCACTTAAAGACCAGCCCATTAAGCATGAAAGGCTTAGATTTTTATATAGTTCCTTTTTAAATGCAATCTTTCAGAATTCTGGAAACAAAGACACTAATAACATGCTATCAATTTTATTTACAGAAACACAAGACAAGAACTAATTCCAAATGACAGTTTTAGCAGGAGAAAGCAAATGGAAAAGAAAAAGCTCAGGGAGAAGAGTAAGATATACCCCTTTTCTCACTTTCTGACCAGTCATTTGACAACGCATATTATGGTGTTACTGAAATAAAACTTAAGTCAATTTTTAAAAAGATTTTCCAGCTTGGTATTTGGTTCAAAAGGTTCAGTCCACACCAGCAAATTGAAGTACCTCACTTACTTAAGGGATCACCTTTACTTAAGGGGTGTGTGTGGCCCCAACTGCTACGAAGAGTTTTAAAGGAAAAAGCCTTTCACCATGCGGGCCAGAACACATCTGAGGCACTCGGTTGTCTCATGGAAGGCCAGGCCTCCAAAGCAGTTAAACTGACTGAATCAAGATCATCGACAACTCAAGGGCGTGCTGAAATTTACTAAAAGGTTAAATCTGGCAATGTTATTTTCTAATTAAATCTAAAAGGGATCTTACAAAGAAAAAAAAAGTACATATACCTGGGTGGCCTAAGTTTACAGTCAGGCCAAACCTCTAGAATTAATCATTTAATACAAAGAACAAGTCGTCTTCAACTGATCTGAGGTAGGCCACCCAACAGCAAAAGCTTTCCAAGTTAACGGCATCTCACATACTAAGCTGAAGACAATGGTTGTGATATCTTCATTTATTGTGGATTTCTGACCTCTTGGCCCAGTTCCCACCCATTTACCAAATCTGCGATTTCAGGCCAGTCATTTAACCGTGCCTGGTGTTAAGAACTTAACTGTGTCCCCTCCAAAATTTGTATGTTCAAGGCCTAATGCCTAAAGTGATGGTATTCGGAGAGGGGATTTAAAGAGGTAATAAAGAATAAATGAGGTCATGTGGGTGGAGCCCTAATCCAGCAGGACTGGTGTTCCTGTAAGAGGACACACAGAGGCAAGAACACAGGAGGACATAGGGAGTCGATGGCAGTCAGCAAGCCAAGGAGAGAGGCTTCAGGAGAAACCAAACCTGCCCACCCCCTAATCTTCAACTTCCAGCCCCTCTAACTATGAGAAAACAGGATCTGCTGTTTAAGCCAACCGCTCCGTGGTATTTGGGTATGGCCGCCCTAGCATGCTAATGCACCTAGCTGCAGTTCCCTCACCGATTTGTGATGATCCCTCAAAATCAAACCCTGAAAGCATCTCCACATTGAAAACTGAAAAGACATTAAGCAAGGTGCGTGGAAGATATTAAGAGCATAGTAAATAGCAGCGGCCATACTTTGTATCATTATCCCTAAATGAAGCTGGCAGGCAGGAGAAATGAAAAGGTAGTGGCCTATTCTAGAATTGAGCCTATCACCCTTGCATACCAACCAACACCAGATCCCAGAATATCACAATGCAAACCACATTCACTTCAACCATTTATTTCCTAGCACTTACTATGTGCTATGTGCTCAGAAAACAATGGTAGGTGAGGGGTGCCCATACCAGCGAGGATGAAACAGACAAGAGGTACACACTCTAATAAAGGCATACACAAAGAAAAGGGGCTTGGAAAGAAGAAAAGAGACTGGGAAGGTCTCACTCATGAATGGTCCCCAGCCACAGCTCTAAGAACAATGCCTGAAAACGCCCAAAGAGTCATGAACTTGCAGTGGGCCTCGGAATCTCTGTATTTTCATCAAATGCTCCACAGTAATCCTGATAGAGAGCCAGGTTAGAGAGCCACTGACATAGCCTTCAAGATGCCAATAGGTCAGACCATCAAAGACTTGAATGGTGGCAATGCCACGATCCAACTGAGAAAGACAATGGACTCCATGGTGGAACACTAGAGGCAAGAAGGGCTGAGCAGCAGCTGATGTAATAACCTAAACCCTTTCTTCCAAGAGAGCCCCAAGGTAGAGTCAAGGAATACAAGTGCCATAAGCACAACACCTGCCCTGCCAATGCAAGAGACCTGGAAAGTACCAACCTTGACAGCATAATTCTGAATACAAGTGTACATAACTTTGGGGCACCTGGATAGCTCAGTCGGTTAAGTATCTGCCTTCAGCTCAGGTCATGATCCCAGGGCCCTGGGATCACATCCTGCATCAGGCTCCCTGCTCAGCAGGGAGTCTGCTTCTCCCTCTCCCTCTGCTGTTCCCCCTGCCTGTGAGCTCTCTCTCTCTCTCTGTCAAATAAATAAATAAAATCTTAAAAAAAAAATCTTTAAATCTTTAATCATAACCTGACCCTTAGGATACTGGACCTTAGGTGTATTTCTGTATTTAACTGGGTTAAAAATGAGGGAAAAGTAGAGTCGAAAGGAATGTCAGTGTAAGACAAAGCCCAAAATATGAAAGAAAAAAAAAAAAGTCTAAAAGTTAAGCCTTAACATTGGCTTAGAATGACAGTCTGAAATAAAATCCAAGTGTCTAAGCACTGGGCCCTGGATTCCCGATATGTCCATTCTGAAAAACTTTCAGGATGAGAAACCAAAAAGCAGCATCACACATTAGAACCAGATTTTTAAATAATTTCAGCTCAACAATAAAGAACATTCTGTACTATAAACTGTCCCCCCTATCAGGGAGAATAATTTGTGAGAAAGAAATCTTCTTAAGGTCAAAAAGAAATCATCATGAACAAACTTGACAATAAAAATATTCCAGATGATTCCAAGACCAATTTTTATCATAGCTCATTCCAACTATTATAACCACAGGAGTTTTTTTGTTTTTTTGGTGAAGAAATGACTTGCGAGAAGAAAATATGTCAAAAGCAGAGGCTACAACAAATAATTTCTTTTCAAGGCAAATGTCTTTTTTGACAAACAAGCTAAAAGAAAGAATATAAGAATAAGCTATCTGTAATGTTTATTTGCCAAAAAAAACCCCAAAAAACAAAAACCTTCAGAAGTCCTAAAGCTGACCTTCACTTCATTAATCATATGAAGCCACAGCATAGCATCTAATTGAAGCAAAAATGTAGATGAGAAATAAAGAAAACCCATAACCTTGTGGATAATAATACCTAATACTTAGAGTTCTCCTTTTATAGATGTGCTTCCCTGACACTTCAATACTGAAGGAATGAGGAATCGGGGAGAAGAGGCAGGGGATAAAGGGACATACTGGGTACACAGGTTCGGTACAAGCTTGCAAGGTCTCTTTCTATGAGGTGCAGAATACCCGCAAATACCGTCTCAAGCGTAAAATCTAAATTTCTGAAATAACCTAGATTAAACCAGGAAAAGCTGGTAACAATCTCTTGTGATTTCTTTTGCTAGTTTCTAAGTAGAGTTGCTCTATTAAAAGTATGCATGCTTAATTTTGATAGATGGAGCAAACTGCCCTGCAAAATGATGGGTATTAAAGTATATGCCCTACAGAATATTTGGGGACTTGCGTGGAATTTATTTAAACCTTTCAATCAAGAGATTCCACCTACATTTCAGCCAATTCCGCTTCATCTGTAAATAAAAAGAAGCAGGAAAATAAAGAAAAGAATACCAACGTTCTCATCCCAGGGAATTAATCTGAGTTTTGGTTTTGTTAGCTGTAAAATGAAGTTAACGATACCCCCACCCCACGCTGTAGGAGCACTGGGAAAACAGGCGACATAAGGTGAAGTGAGGGTCTGATACCCTGAGGACAGCATCCCAGGTGGTTAACAGTGCCAGGAAGCCTGGGTTCAAGTCCAGACCAGTCTCTAACCAGCTGTGCGAGCCTGTGCCAAATGCTTCACCTCCCTATGCCTCAAGATTCCCGCCAAAAATGAGACTGTAACAATACCTACCTCAGAGGATCGTTAGGTGAATCAAATGAGTTTATAGGCAAAGGATTTTGAGCAGCGCCTGGCACATATAACATTTGGGGGAAAAACGATAGTCATTATTTCAGGCAGCAAATTCAATATTCCAAACCCTATCTCCAAATCCAATAATTTTGAAAGTGGAGCTTCCATCGCCATGTCAAAACTAAAAGCACAGCTGTGGAGAGAATACGCCTGCTACAGTGACATGGAAATGGGAATTCATTTGCATAGAGTTGTGCATGCAAAACACCTCCGTCTTGTTAGGCTGAACAACATGATTACACTTACTCTGCCAGATATAATTTCTTGATTGACTCTTTCTGGGATATCTTATAAGATACAAATATATAAATCAATGTATAAATGAAATTCTTCATCTGGAGATACTTTGTAAAATATTAAATCTTTTTTTTAAAACAAATATGCCACCTAGAATAGTTATAAACAATTAAGATGTGAGTGTATCCTCTTTTCTCTCTCAAGTAATTCTTCTAGTTTTCTTGTCTGAAGCACTTACAAAACTTTTACCACTATTAACTTCCGACACAGGGATGTATATATACGTATGTACATACTGTTCGAACCAACAATGCCTATTAAAAACCTATCTCCTTTTCTCCGTGGGGGGAAAAGTCTCAAAAATATCATCTCCCATAACAGAGAGAAGCCAAAAAATACCCCAAATTGGGTAGCACTTTGTCTCGGCATCCATGACCACTGGCATTATGCCAACGCATCCATTCCTGAAATTCCCAAGTCATTAATGGGGGGAAACACTTACACACGGAGCAATCAGATTAGCCTAGTAAAAGATAATGGATGGATAGAGCCACGGGAGAGAATGATGGCTTGGGTCCAATTCCACTCTCACCTGTGTTGAGCATCAGGCAAAGGGAGTGATATGGACAGAAAAGAGGGGTCACCTAAAATAAAAGTTAAGAAGGTTCATTCTGTTCACGATATATTTATAATAGGTAAAAATTACCCAATAGCTCCAAGCAAGTTATAGGAGTTAAAATCGCTCACTTCACTGCTTTGCTTTTTAGTAGCTTATTCCTTCGCTTCAGCATCACTGGGTATTTTTTCCTCACGAAGTTTGTGAGACAGATGTTTCTACTCATGATTAATATGTTTCAAGGAAAAGGTCTGGCAATTAGTAGCTAGGAATATTCTGAGCTACGCGCCGACTGAACCCTCCACAGAAACATCCTAGGTACATGGTGGGACCTCAGCTTTCAGCACACGGCCACGAGAAATACAATTCGTAGCTAAATAAATGCCCATCACACTCCTGATAAGCCTTAAAAACTTGAAAATACTAGACTATGTGAGGTAAGGCGTCAGACATTTGAACCAGAACATTTGCTACTCAAACATTCTCTTTAGGTCCTAAAACTGAAAGAAAGCCACGGCATAAAATTAAGCACAAATTTCACTTTGGCTCCACAGATCATGATGTGCTGTTAGCTCCCAAGGAAGAGCACCACCGGTTTTAAACCATGTAGACAAATTGGGGCGCCTGGGTGGCACAGCGGTTAAGCGTCTGCCTTCGGCTCAGGGCGTGATCCCGGCGTTCTGGGATCGAGCCCCACATCAGGCTCCTCCGCTGGAAGCCTGCTTCTTCCTCTCCCACTGCCCCTGCTTGCGTTCCCTCTCTCGCTGGCTGTCTCTATGTCTGTCGAACAAATAAATAAAATCTTTAAAAAAAAAAAAAAACCACGTAGACAAAGATGAGGAGAAAACTGTCAACGTATCTATCAAGGATCAGCAAACCTAGAGAGAGCCTAACGTCGGCTTTCCATCGTTTAAAACACACACACACGCGCGCTTAATATTAACATATATGTTTTCTTTTCTGTTTATGGTTGGAGTAAAATCATGCAATCAAATTAAGCATTACCAACCTCGAAAGCAATAGCATTATGAGAGAGTCACCGCTCACAACGGACAATTCCAAAGCATAGCAGTCTCAAAACTCACACAGTGACGCTTCCAAAAATACAGGAATTCTGCTTTGCTGCACAGGTTTCCAGAACGGGCAGCATTCCCAGGGTTAGGCCAGATGACATCACAGCATTTCTCAGAGCCGGCTTTTAAATACGTTTTTCAGTGAACAAATCTGACCAGCCTTTGGTGTGAATTTAACTTTTAGGGTCAAACACTGTGTGTGCAGCCAAGGTGCCAGCTTCACACGGCAGTACTACACTCATCCCGTGCAAAGGGTTTTGTCCGCTTTTCTGTAAGACAGGCAACCACGGGGAGGCTACGAGAACCCCATGGCATTAACCAAAATAAATCAAACGAAGGGGTCTTCCCCAGCTACACGCTAAACCAACAGAACCAAGCACACCACGAGCAAGACAACTTTTTACTTCCCATTCAGGAGCCTGACAGACTGGCTAATTAAGTGATTTTCTGGGCTGCAGGCCTCTCACTTGAAGGGTGGTAGAAATTTCCAGTGGGAATAAAAGGAAGCCCTGCCACACAGAAACAGAGCAGCACCAAAACCCTGCAAGAGTCATCAACGGTGGGAATAGACTCTTCTTGAGGATTACTACCCTCTCTCCCCGACACCACTGTCAGGTGATCTGATTCAAGGCCTAGTGAGTCACATCTGAGAGCGAGATGGAGAGAGAAGGGGAGGAAGAAAAACAGAGAGGCAGCAGGGAGGGTCAGACAATATTTACTTTTGAAGTAGTTAACCCACGAAGGCTTTCCTCTGGAATGATCCTTTAAGCCGGAGTATTTCCCTGGTGGTGTCGTTGAAGGCAGTGATGGGCTAAGTGAGGCATGATGAATAGCCCCCAGCCTGCACCAGTGGCGACACGGGCCCGTTTGGCTCTGGCCACGGAAACAGAAAGGTCATTCATTACCCAGTGTGAACAAACAGACTGCACGGTTGTGATAAATAACGGTCATTATTGAACTACAATGCTCTCTGGGAATTCCTCAACACTTCCCTGACATTAATGTACTATTCATGGAGGGCTCGGCGAGGCGCTCTCAATATTATTTAGTGCTTCATGTTTTATGTGGGATACCATAGAGACATTTACTTCTCCTTTGTTGGGATACATGTCTCTGAACAAACACCAAGTATCTTTTCTTCTCATGCTGCATACCTCCTTGCTCAAATGTGCGAGCATGCAAACACACACACACTCTCTCTCTCACACACACACACACATACCACGTGCAAAGGATGTGTATCTGTATCAAAGCCAGCAGATACTAACCAACGTTAATCCTGTAAGTATTGGAGAAATGGTCTGGGCTTTGACCTCTTCTGAGCAGAGGCTCAGTCACATACGTAACTGCACTATACCTATGACCAAGAGAATAACAGAGGAAATATAAAAGATATTGGCCCAAAGAAAGTCCTCAGGGAAATGAAAACCACAGCTCACCTTTTTTCACATCATCTTTGCCACTGTGCCTTCACACAAGCTGCTGTCACTGTAGGCAAGACTTGTCACTCTCACCCACACACACACGGAAGTCCTCACCAAGCCAACTCCTGCTGGCTCAAGTCCAATACCACCCTATCTGAAGCCTTTCCAACATATCCCACCCCAACCACGTCACGCTTAGTCACTCCCTCCTCGGGGTTCACACAGTAGCCCCTTGAGAGGCTAGATGAAGCACCTGCTGGAAGGCATGGCAATTATCAGCCACAGGTCCCTGCTTTCATTCACTCATTATTAGTGTTGACCATGTGCCAGCACCGTGCACATGCAAGGGTCAGGCCATGTACAAAACAGACTTTGTCCACCTTGTTCCCAGTCCCGTTGCATTCTCCCCATGGAGCAGCAAGGACTTAGGACTTCATGTGCACATTTCCAGATGCTGCTTGCTATGTCCAACACACTGGAGCAGTACAACACATGTGCTGCTAGATGAAAGGATGGACAGATGGACAGACAGAGATTAAATATCTTTCCAATTGTGTCACCCAGGTTTGATTACTGCATATGGCAAAGTGACTTATCCCTTTGCAAGCCCAGGATTTTAAACTTTTAAAATGTGAATGATGATTATTTTGTTTCATAGTAAAGCTTGGAATATAAAATCCATGTGACATGACTTGATATACTAAGAAGAAAGGGCATGTAGAAGAATAAAACCACACGATGAGCTACAAAAATGTAGCAATGACTCAGTACTAAGAGCAAAACAAAAACTAATTATTATACATGGGACAAAAGCAGATAACGCATAACTGACTTGATCCAAGGGTCATGAGTTGATTTAAGGAAAAGATTTAAGGAAAAATATATGATAATGGTAAAAAAAGTACCTAATATTTCCAAATAAATGGAGACTAAGTATGTCTCCTCAAGTAGTACACATGAGCTAATGTGCTATCTCATTATCTCTCAATATAGATATTTTTAAGGTACTATATAGTGAGCACAGCATGTACTCTACTCTTGACATAATTCTACATAGTAGATAATATCTCTTTAGGCCTCTGAACTAGCTATACAGGGGTGCCTGGGTGGCTCAGCGGGTTAAGTGTCTGGCTTTGGCTCAGGTCATGATCCCACGGTCCTGGGATCGAGCCCCACGTTGGGCTCCCTGCTCAGCAGGTAGCCTGCTTCTCCCTCTCCTCTGTCCCTCCCCCCGCCTGTGCTCTCTCTGTCTCAAGTAAATAAATAAAATCTTTTTTTAAAAAGCTAACTATATGAAGATAGGACTACCAGTGACAACTTGTATTTTAGAATAGAAGATCTTTGTATTTTATCTACTTGATATAATATTTGTATCATTTTGGTGATTATATAATCTAATTCTGGGAAACAGGTACATAACAGAGGATGATCGATCCTTCTAGATAGATATATGCATATACACACACACACACACACACACACACACACAAACATACGTACGTAAGTACATACATATACACATAAATATGCAAAGAAACTACCCCTATAGCCAGGGGCATTTCCATGTACTGAAAGGCAAATCAAGGATGTCATAGGGTGCCAAGAAGCCATGGGAAGAATGTCTACAGTGGTTCGATGGCACCCAAAAATGTCTACCCTTTGATCCGCGAGTAAACCTTGTATCTCCAGATTCTGTCCTCCTCCCATTTGACGTGGGCTGTTACGGTGGGGTGCAGAGGGAGAAGTTGTAGCCCAACTAAGAACAAAGTATAAAAAGATCACAGTGGGAAGTAGGAATCAAAACGTGTATTAAATTATATTAGGGACTAAAAACAGAAGTCTTATTTTTATCTCTTATTTCTCAGGGTAAACTAGGTTATGCTCCCTAAACAAACAGTCCTCCAAAACAGAAATTTCAAACAACAAGACGGTTTCTTGCTCACGCTGCAAATGTACCGTCTAGGAGATGAGGTTCCTCTCCGTCACTCAGGTACCCAGGCTGAGAAGCTCTACCCTCACACTTCCCTGGCTGCAGAGGCCAGAAAAGGGTACACAGCAAAGCATGCACTCACTCTTAAGGCTTCCACCCAAAGAGAACACTACTCACACCCACTCACATCCCAGATGCCTGGTCCAAGACTCGGAGCCGCACTCAGCTTGGCCAGGCGGCGTGATACTACACGTACCTAGACATAGAGTTAAAAAATATTCTTTGAAGCACAGTCACTACTACTTGTCACCAAATGATTTCAGGACAGGTTAGGTTTGGCCACCATAAGACTCATTAAAAACAACAGAATAAAACTTTGCCTTTTCAGAAAATTTTGCATTTGAGCATTGTGTCTAAAGGACGTTAGACCAACAGTACTTAACAGATGGAACACAGAGGAGTCACTCATCTTTGCCTACACACACACACACAAAAAACACACACAAAAGGTGATACAGAGTGGTGGAATAAACAAGTGGTAGGGTAAGAAGCAAGTATTTTTATCACCATAAAAAAAAAAAATACTTAACTCCAGGCTGCTACTTACACAAACATTAAACATCCACCCATTCCTACATTTTTAACAAGGTAGCGGCCGCCAAAAGTAGAAACGGGGAAACTATATAGACATCAGATTTTTAAGTTCTGAAAGATGTGGAGAAACGGACTGAGTGACCCCAAGATTACTGTCAAAAACTTTTGTGGGTGTGGGAGGGTCAGGTGAAAGGACACATGCATTTCCCATGATCCCCAGTGGCCTGCATTAATCACCAATAACCTCCATGTCATTATCCTGTCAGATCTGCTTAGCATCACTGCCCATTAGTCTCCTGGCGCCTCCCTGATTTGAATGTATTTGCATTGTTACTCACCATATGCAACACACCATGGGGAAGAGGGGGCCCTTTGACAGAAAAGGGATGAATGTTTTACTCATATAGACTCTAACTCTCCAGGAGAGAAACAAATGAAGAGGCTTCTGCAGGCCACGCCACCCAAAAACCACACTCATAGATTTTAAAAGAAAAAAAAAATTTTAGTTTTCAGGAAAGATCTGTATCCTCTCAAAACTATAGAGCTAGTTGTTAATGAGAATAATGGCCAGGAAATTTTTGAGTACTCTCTGTACCATGCACATTGCTAAATAATTTACATGAATTATTTCTACGACTCTTAACAAAACTGTTACTATTATCTCCATTTTATTAACAAGACCACGGAATTAGCAATGATAGCACTGGCATCAAATCTGGTCTCACTCCCAACTTTGTGAAATTTAGCTACCACATAATATTATCTCTTATTTAAAAATATTTTTAACTGTAATATACGTTATAAAGTCACCAAGTCAATACATATGGAATACTAAAATATCCACATTTAGTATATTCTGGTCTTTACTGTATATATCTATATATCTATAGGTCTTAATCAGAAGCAAACTTATCTCTTAAATGACCTCCAGTACACGCTTACATATTGATTCCGTGTTCAATATGACCAGTCCTCTACATGAAGCATTTAATTTACTGGGCTTCAAAATAACACCTAGGAAGACAGTAAGCCCACTCACTGGGTTTCTCTTAACTGGTTGATCCCTAAAAGCGCTGAGACACATTGATGTATAATGCATTTGAGTTCTGCCAAACAATCCAGAAGGTCTCTGCAGACCATGTAAATATCAGTGGTAGGCTTTGTGCTGCATCTTCAGCGCTCTGATCCTTCTCACAAATCATGCTCCGAGCAGACAGAGGAGCTGGGGTTAGAAGGCAATCTCTTCTCTCTACTCTGGAATACCTCCCTTAGCCTTGCCATTCCAACTCTCCGGGCCACACCTCATGAAAGCAACTAGATGTCAAGCCCCGTTCCTCCACCCTCCGAGGCTCTCTCTTAAGTGGGTGCTTAAACCTAAGGAAGCCAGGTGGACCTTGCAGGGGTTATGGACGTGAGAAGCAGCATAGTTAAGGTGTTTTGGCTTACCTTGTGCAGAATTTTCCTGAATGTAGAGAAATCACAACTTTACTTAAGCTTCTCACTGAGACTAAAAGTTCTCAACAGTGGAATGAACTTCAAGGGGAGTCACCTTCAAGGGAAATTTGGGTTTGCTTCTATATAACTACCCTACCTGAACAGCCTGGTCGTAGAAGGCTCATGGGGTGTGTGGGTAAAAGCTGCTTCCTGTCTTAGGAAGTATAATCTTACCAGCCAAGGAAGCAAACAAATGAAAATGCAGCCTGGCTTCCCAGGCAGAATGAACATGGTCATCTATAAATATGACAAATGTTTTCTACAGAAAATTCCAGAAATACTTAAAAATAACTCAACAGGAATATTTAGTCTGGCTTGTGAAACTATTTAAAACACTGAAATAGATCATCAGTAAATCAGACAAATTCAAGAATTAAAGATGGTTTTCCATTGTCCCACTTTATTAATTTCTAATTGCATTATGAATCCATGTGACTTTTATCTCCATGAAGAACAGGGTTTTGGGGGAAGGGGTGGTTCTATTTTGTAGCATCTTAGTATCTAATCTGCAAGATAAAAGTAATATAAACAACCATAATAATCTTTAAGTTTTCTACTACTTCTGCTAAGTTAAAATCCATCCCATTTTAATTGCACAGATTTCATATTCCAAAAGTGCACTGCAGTTAAGTTCTACTTACTCCTTTGCATTAAATAATGATTTTGCTAATTAACAGACCTTGTGCAACTGGTACGTTAACTCCAGCTCTGTCAATCTCTTAAAGCAACCAAACTTTCAGGAGCAAAGAGCACAGAATGGGATGGGGTGGATGGTGGAAGATATTCAACCTGAGGGAATCAAATGCCTCAAGAACTCCTGACTGGGAAATATAACACAAAGAGTAACACAGGAATGTTGACCCTCGAGAATGGACCCTCCCTTGTTCTTTTCCCCGTGAAGAGAAACGACGCATAGGTGTTCTCAAACACTCTCAGCCATGTAAAGGATCTAAAATAAATATTGCCTTCCCCATGTCCCTTTTGGAGGAAGGTCTGAGAACACAGTCGGAAGAAATTCTCCTCCTGTGTACGGCTGGGAGAGTCAAGATTGCTACACCACAGACCAGCAACTATTTTAGCACCAAAAATACCCTATTAATGGCCATTTTCACATTGGAAAATTCCTCATTGCTTAAACTGGAAAGAAAATCTCTGGGCTATTAGAATTTTTATAAATATAACACTCTCAAGGATGTAGCTCCTTTCCTTCAAGTGCCTGATTTATTTTTCTGGTCTATTTGGTTTTTCCACACAGGAAGGATCCCTGGGAGAACAGAAAAGATTTTTTTCTTTCCTTTCCTACAGAAGGTCGCTGTTCTACGTTCATTAGCAGAGCTGGCCGTGAGTGCTTCCATTGGTGAATTATTGCAAATAAAGTTCAGGGACAACATTAACATGTTACTCCTCATTAACGGAAAAGTTAAGTCTGAAGTCAAGGACAAGAAAAAAAACTTCCCTAAACATCAAGCCAACATTCCCCACAGACCAGGATTATTTTCAGGCTCCCTATTCTCTTTTCCAATTATCACATGAAACTCAACCATTACTTTCTTCATAGTAGGGATGTGGCTGGAAAGTGAAGAGGCGAACAGTAAGAAACAGGCAAGGAAGTCAAAGAAACAGTACTGAAAAGACCAGAATGTTGCCTTAGAGAAGCTATTCCAAAAACAAACTCACTGAGCAGAGTTATAATGTTTCCCAGTCAGTAAACAGAGATTCTTTTCTTGGCTCTGCCATTGATAGAAACGAAGTGCTGAGGGAAGTTACTTAACCTGTCTGGGCCACAGTTACCTAACCCCTGAGAGAAGGAGTGCGACACATTACTACAATGTGTGGGGAGGCAGTTAAATTATGGGGTCACAGTCCCACACTGACTGGCGAGGCCAGCCCAGTGCAAGGCTTCTGGCTACTCATCTTTTATAGATGGAAGTAGCGGTGGTTACCTCAAAAAGCTGCCCCGATAATCCTGCGGTGTAATGCTACAGAAGCCTTACCGTGCTTCCTGGGAGAATGTTCTCTACCCTTAACATCAGGAGTACAATCCTCACGTATTTGTTATTCATATTCATAGCTTATCACTCATCACACCCTACTGGACATACCTCTTTAACTTTTCTGTCTCTTCCCTCTTCTTATGCCTCTTTTTTTGTACCCTTAGGGTCCTCCTAACTTTCCCTCTTTGGCTTTTCTTTTTTTTTAAGATTTTATTTATTCGACAGAGATAGAGACAGCCAGCGAGAGAGGGAACACAAGCAGGGGGAGTGGGAGAAGAAGAAGCAGGCTCATAGCGGAGGAGCCTGACGTGGGGCTCGATCCCGTAACGCCGGGATCACGCCCTGAGCCGAAGGCAGACGCTTAACCGCTGTGCCACCCAGGTGCCCCTTCCTCTTTGGCTTTTGACCCATAACAAGTCACTTATCATGTAAGCCTTGGTTTTCTGGCATCCAAAATTGAAAGAAATATGATGTACCATAAAGGATTCAATAATGTAAAACAATGCAAAATTTCTCAGGTTTTCTATCAATTTGAGGAGAGCATACAAAATGAGAACTGACTGAGAACAAATACGATTTTGTTATTATTATTATTACTGTTTATATTAGTGAAAAAGTTAAGATTCTTAAGACTGAGAAGTAGCTGTCAACAGCCGGAATACATCTACACTGAGATGAACAGTCTAACAGACAAAGGGAGTAAGAAACACACCCTTTAAAAGTTCTAAGGAAAGCAGCATTTGAAATGCTTGGTATACAAAAAGAAATAAGCCCGTAACAGTTCACAGTGAATCCAAAAAAAAAAAAAAAAACCAACAACACCCCATGTCTTACAAAGGCGTTAGAGGTAACAAGTCAAGTTCTCCAAGGGGCCAGGAACACTAGGAAATCTCACATACGATTTCCCACTACCCTAACAGGAAGCGCGAAAAAGGAACCCCTGAAGATGAACACTGTAGCTGTTACTTGAACGATCCCCCGCGACCCCGAGCCTCAATTTACTCAACAGCAAAACTCGCTCTTTCCATTTTGATGACCACAGTGATTCCACACCAATAATTACTGTTTGATTTTCTATCACCAAGAGGACAAAAGGAACACAAGACTGAAAAATAAAAAGAGATACCTCCCATGGTGATGGTTAACTTTATGTGTCAACCTGACGGCCCAAGTATTTGGCAGAACATTATTTCCGGGTGTGTCTAAATGAGATTAGCATTTAAATCAGACCGAGTAAAGCAGAGGGCCTGCCCCAAAGTGAGTGTCAGCCAGTCTGTGGAGGGTCTGACTAGCACAACAAGGCTGAGGAATAAACAAGTCCAGCTCTGCCCGACTGATGACTCTGACACTGGTCGTCTTAGGCCTTCTGACTCAGAACTTATACCACCGGCCCTCCTGGGTCTCATGGGATTTTTCAGCCTCCATCATCACATAAGCCCATTCAATAGAACAAATCTCTATTTTTATTTGCTTGGCTTGTTTTATTTTGATTTATTTATATCCTACTGGTTCTGTTCTCTGGAGAACTCCATTACATCTACTAAAATCTCGAGTTATTCAGTATCCCGTGTTCACTAATTGGTCACTCAAACTTTTTTTTTTAATTTATTCTTTTTCTTCGTTAGTAATAAAAATCAGGGGCGCCTGGGTGGCTCAGTCAGTTAAGTGTCTGTCTTTGGCTCAGGACATGATTCCAGGGTCCCGGATCAAGTCCCGTGTCTGCTTCTCCCTCTCCCGCTGTCTCCTCCCCCCTGCTCATGCTCTCTTTCTCTATCTCTCTCTCTCAAATAAATAAAATCTTTTTTAGAAAATTAAGAAATAAAGATAACATAAAACACAAAATATGAACTGCGAATTCCTAAAAATCCAGTATCCACATTACCGTTTTTTCTATTTTACAATGTGTTTGATTCAGGATCCCAAAACTGTCCAAACATTAAGATAAATCAATGTATTCCTAAATCTATGGGTTCCCCCTTTTGTACTGTTAAGTTTCCCATGGTCTGGATTTTGCCAGTTTTGCTCTTTACACCCCCGTGGTGTGATTTAACATGTTACCCTATTATTTTCCGTAAATTTATAGATAGACCTAGAAGCTTGATCCAACTAAAGCTCCATGTCTCTTTGGCAAAACAACTTCACAGGCAGTGTTGTTCCATAAAGGAAGTACGTCATGTCTAGGAGTCCCCTTATTTGTAACGCACTCCACATATTATTGCCTGGATCCATAAATGGATTCAGGGTAGTCAAACTAGATCATCACTGATGCAATCTTCCCCGAACCCACTGGACACTAAAATCATGATGATCTCAAGGTAGAACTGTGGCTCTATTACCTGAAATACTTCTGTAAAGAGAAAGATCCTACATCAACCATTTAGTTACTCACTTCTCCATGTTTTAAGCTTCTCTAAAGCTTATTCTCTACTAAATTCTCCAGGAAGAACTTATAGAAATAATATTCCCTGATTTCTAGCACATTGACAATAATTTGTCTCCTGGTTGATATCTGAAGATCAGTTTGGCTGGTTATAAATTTCATGGCTCACATTTTTTTTTCATGATTATCTTAAATATGATACTCCATCGTTTTTTGTTTTTTTTTTTTTTTTTTGACAAAAAACGTTGCTGTCAAAAAAAAGTCTCATGAGAATCTGATTTTCTTTCCCTTACAGTAATAAAGTTTTTTTGGCCTGGATGTTCAAACGTTGTTTTTTTTTTTTCCCCTTCATTAAGGATCATACTTGCACTATACTATGTATCTCAGTAATGATCTGAGATGATTTTATGAGGGACCAAGTGGGCTTTTCAACAGCTAAAAGGAGTCTTCTTTCAATAAGGTTTTCTTATTCTTTTTGCTGTTGAACTTCAGTGTCCTTGAACAGGACTCCTCTTATACATATTTGGTTCTCTTCTGGATAGCTTCTGGATAACTTCTCTGGAAATCTTTTTCATTCCCATACTTTTGATCATTAAAATGGTCCACCTCCTCTGCTTGTGTCTAAGCATTAACAATTGCATTTATTTGCTCTTGCATTTTTTCTATTACTCTTAATTTCCAAAACTATTGTTTTATTTCTACTTTTGCCTGAATTCTGCTGTCTCTCTTTTCAAATTTTCATCTCCGACTTTCTCTAATACTGATGTATAAGAAAGCCTCTTTCATATACCCCCCCCATCATGTTCTCAGTATTTCTGTCTCATTTTAAAATGTCAGGTATACAGTTGTCAACTCTTGTGAGTACCGTTCCTTCCTTACTCTTCAATTATAATAAATGTGTACAGAGTTTAACTGCAATCCTCTTGCTGTTTCTTATTTAAAATAAATATTCCCCAACTTTGTGGGGAGGAGAGTTGATAGTTGAGATTCTCTTGTTCAAAAGTCTGGTTCTGCTGCTTTTACTGTTCCTACCGAGCAATTCTAAAAACTGACCTACCTTCACGGGTCTGTCTTTTCAGCTCTGACACATTTATCTGAGCCTCTCTTCCCTTGACCCTCTCTGCCCCATCTTGATCAGTCTGGGTTCTACTCCCACTACATGCTTCTGGATGCTGAGTTTTACCTTGGAAGGGACATCCAGTGTGTTCGATTATAAAACAATCGTGCCCAGACATCACCAGACCTTGCTACATCATCGCCGGCTGCTTGCCCTCACCCAGGAACCAGACACCTGTGGAACCGCTCTGGTTTGGGAGGCACATTCTCTCTGGGCCCGCTATATGTTCCAGGGAATCTGTGGCTGATTTGGGGAGCTCAGATCTTCCCTCACTTCCATCTAGGGCCATCTCTACACAGGTCTTGAGCTGTCCAGTGGTTGGTCTCATCCACACATATTCTGAGAATAACGGGGATACCTTGTTAACCTGGTTTTATTGCAGATTATTTGTGGGTTTTGTAGTTTAGCTTTCCCATTGTTCTATTTTTTATTTTCATGGAGAAATCTGAGATTTAAAAACTATCACCACTGGCGGTCTCTTCCCAGAATTCACTGCAAACTCAAGTTATAACGAGTCTACACCAAACCATCAGTTACACTTCTTATATTACTTATAAATATATTAATAGGTACATACAAATATTTCAAACTACCCTCAAATCAAATAGTCCCACCTACCAATGTTTTCTGTAAAATCTTTCAAGCACTGTTTTTATTGTTTTTCATGGAATAATTTTAGAGATTTAAATGAAAAGGGTTTAGCAATACTTCTTTCTTACATTATTGTTAGCTCTTTGTAAACATATCATAAAATATATACATACAAAGAGAATTGATTAATGAAACCCTCATGTACTTACCAATAAGCTTTCTACCACTACACTTAAATTAATTTTATTAATAAATTATCTCCCCCAAAAGGCTCTATTTCCATTTGGATTTACAAGTGAAACTGTTTTGATTAGCACAGCAAGGTGTCAACTGAGTCCAGCAAAGCCTTCAAATCCCTTCACTCCTACCTCCCCCATCATCCCCAGCCAACCTTCATCCTGTCTCCCAACGGCCACTGCAAAAACTGCCATCTATGGCCCTCCTCAAACTGTTTTTTAATAATGTTATAAACAATCTGAATATCTGTAGACATGGGGAGCTTTCAGGGAAGAGGATGTCCAAGGAGTCCTTTGGCCCCCAAAAGTTATAACACAGAGCTATAATCTGTGTAGTAGTTACATGGGATGCAGTCAATACCAGTAAAGCCGGAACTGGATAGTAGTTAAGATGAGACACAGTTGACAGTCCACCACTTGCTGTGGGTTTCTGAATTCTGTTCGGGAATACCAAGACACCAAAGAACAGCAAGGTAAAATCCCTACCCACAACTAAGTTGCTTTGCTATTTGAATCTCACCTCCCTGGGCCTCAATTTCCACATCTGGAGCTTGACTAGATGGTCTTGAAGTTATCCTTCAGATTTCATAACAAACGTCAAAGAGCTGATTCAACAGGCAAGGAACATTCAGCAGACCAAAGGCATCCATTCTTGCTATTAAAAAAATCTTCATTTGCAGTGATATTCTCAGGGGTTAAAACAAGTTAGTAACCACTGCTTTTATGAAATAAAATAGCCTACGACTAAATAAAACTAAAATAATGAGAGGTCCATTCTAGAATTCTCCAACTCTAGTTACTTTTCTTTCTTTTTTTTTTTCTTAAAGATTTTATTTATTTATTCGACAGAGAGAGACAGCCAGTGAGAGAGGGAACACAAGCGGGGGGAGTGGGAGAGGAAGAAGCAGGCTCCCAGCGGAGCAGGGAGCCCGATGCGGGCTCGATCCCAGGACCCTGGGATCATGCCCTGAGCTGAAGGCAGATGCTTAAGGACTGAGCCACCCAGACGCCCCTCTAGTTACTTTTCTAAGCCAAATCGTGAACCTGATCTGCTTTGTGCACCGTTGTAGCCCAGTGCCTATAACAGTGCCAGCATGTAACACGAGCTTTATAAATATTTGTTGGATGGATGCATGGGCCTCCCTTAACCTAATAAACAGTCACGGTATCTTTCACCTTGCTTGGTAATGACTGACACCGTAGAGCAATATGGTTCTCAATAAGCACTGGCAACAGAGAATGGATAAACTATTTTTGCTCGGTAAAACAATGAAACCCCATCATCTGGGTCCCTACAATCTTGCCAATATAAGCTCGTATTCTCCTATTAGCTCAAATGAGAGATGACACTGGGAAATGGTGATCCCCCTTGTAATGTATGCCATCTCTAGGCTGCATTGGAAAAAAAGATTACAGCCAGCAAAATGAAACAATGGGATTTCTTTTAATAATAAACAAAACTAAATCTGAGAAAGCGGCAGCCGTTAATAACCAAACTAGCAGGCAGGTCACATAGAACTGAGTCTGAGGTGGCCCTCCGGGGGAAAAAAGTACCAGAATTGGAGTTAGGCGGATAGGAGTTTGAATTCCATTTCTACTTTGGCCACCCTAAGCCTCAGCATCTTTATTTATAAAATGGGGCTAAAAACTATAGTTGCTTGAGACAGTTGCTGCCCAGAGTAAATGAGACCAGATACGCAAAGCACGCAGCAACCTACTCAGCACAAAGCAGTCATGTAATGAAACCTATTTTCTCAAGCCCCTCCCTGTCATCCTAGGTAAATAAAAACAAAAGAGAAGGGGCGCCCAGGTGGCTCAGTCAGTTGAGTGACCAACTCTTGATCTCAGCTCAGGTCTTGATCCCGGGGTCACGAGTTCAAGCCCTGTGTTGAACCCCATGCTGGGCTTGGAGTCTCCTTAGAAGAAAAGAGAGAGAGAGAGAGAGAGGTAGAACACAGGAGAGATACCCTACAAGGGCGCCTAAGTTTTTACATATGTTCTTTCTCCTTTTGCTTATCCATAAAGACCAGACAGAGTCAGGTAGCTAAATGCTAAGTTAGAGAATTTTAAGCAGCCTTCCAGGTAACGCACAATTCCCTGAGGTCTGAGAAGACTTTAAGAGCAGATCTTAAATGATAAAACAAATGAACAAACAAGTGGAAAACAGATACGAGATGACCAGACTGAGGGCAAAGTACAGCCAGTCAAACCCCAGGAAGCAAGTTACCACCCAACATAGCTCTCCGGGTCAATCTCAGATGTGTTCTCTGTTAACAACATGCAAAGTCTGTCCTTGGATCTGTTCCTTTACACACGAGGTGGAATAGTGTAATGGCTACTGACTACAAGCTCCTAAGCAAGACGGTTCCAGAATGTATCCGAGGGCCATGACTACGATGGGCTGGTTATCACCTGGGCTGGTTATCACCGGGAACAGTTAGGGAATCCACTCTACAACCAGAGGGCCCAAGTTCAAAGCCCACCACCACCAACAAACTGGGACTTTGGACAAGTCCCTTAACTTTCTCCACCTGAATTTCTTCATCTGCAAAAATAATCGGTCGTAAGATTTACATAAGGACTAAGGTGACAACTAAAAGGCAATTAGAAGAACGCCGGGCACGTATTACATACAACACTACATCAATGTTTGGGGCACAAAGAAACCACTCTCCCTCTTTTGTCAGATGAGAATTTTAACAGCCCCTTCACTGTAAGATTGTTGGGATAATTTGAACAGGATAGCAAGCCAGGAATCCAGTTTACATTCAAAAAATGACTATTAATACTGCAACTACAATTCAACTATTACTATTATATTAAAGGCATCCAGAACTCTTCAAATTCTGATGGCTGATAAACAAACCACTACAATCACACACACACACGCATGCACAAATGCACACACACACACACACAACAGCAGATTTCAGTTATTTTCCTCACCTAAAACCTTGGACACCATAACTCTGCCATTAAATTGACCCCCACCTAATACCTCATGCTAGATTTTTACTATGTTTTACCTCACTGACCTGTCCTAGTTTCTCAAGACCCTGATCATTGCTTAACAATAATGGATGGAAACCTATTTAAGGTAATCTAAGCTATTATCCATTGCAAGTAACAGAACTGCTTATAGGATTTAAAATTTAAATGTCTCCATTAGGCATGGGGGCATTTAAGATCCTAAAACAGGTATACACATTTAAATGAATCCAGCATCCTCAACCAGTAGGTGTCCATTAAATATTCATCAAACCAGCACAACAGTTGTTCACGCCATTTTTTTTTAATCTGCCAAAATGCTCTCAAATACTTCCCATACTCCCATTCACAACACCCGATTTAATTCGGGGCTGGCCCAACGAGGACTACCCAGGTCTACCATGGGTAGGTATCAGGGGGGTCCTAAGAGCACAGCTACTTACACAGGCCTACACATATGGTTAGAATAATCCTCAGCTCCTACTGCAGAAAGCAGCTAACCAAGCCACTGTGCGGGAACTTCGGAAATTTAACCTGACAAATCTGAAATAAATCTGACTTGATATTGGTGCGTTTTCGCTGTATTGTAAAATGTACATATCCATTTTGAATAATCTCCAACCTTGTGTGAAAGATGATTGCGTACAAAAGGAAAATTGATCATGCCCTGAAATGAAGGTGGAGAATAAATATTTGTTGAGTGGCTGACAGATGAATTGACACAGGTGAACGAATGAATAAATGTCAGGACCACCGCTCACTTACCTTTGAGACAGTAAACCTAAAATTATGGTTAGGACACACTTTAAAAACAAAAACAAAACTAAACTAAAGCTACCAAAAAGAAGTTGCCAGAAAAATCGGTTCTTTGCAGCAAGGATGTGCTATATCAGGGTACAAGCAACTCTTTACCCTGCAAAAGCACACGTATTTCAAAACCTGTTATATCCTAGCAATATTACCTCCCGAGACACTGAGGATAAACTCATGGTTTTCCCCCACTGCGTCCTCAAGCACATTTTGAAATAAAAGCTTCTTTTGAAGACCGGGCCTACAAATAAATTAAATTATTTCTGTTATGTCACAACTAATGGAGAGAAAGCGCAGAGCTCAAGATGAACAATAACCTGAACCGTTAGATCTGATTTGTAACCTAATGATATTCTGGCACTAGCAGGGAAACAAAACAAAGCCTGAGTGATAATAGCAGGCAAGGTGTGCTGTCAGCACTCTTCAGGGAGTTTTTATGTTTTGAGCCTCTGGGAATTTGGAAAAGGTCCACTGGTACTGTTTTTTCCTTCTGTGACTGACACAGCCGATTACACCTTTAAATTAAGTCTAATAATGCCTATTGCCATTATTAATCAGAATATGCAAGCCGAAGTTGTGTTTTGTGAAAAAGCATATCATTTTACAATACGGAAAGCAGGCACGATTGAACAGGGCACTTCCCTGGAATTCAGCTTTGGTCAAAGGGAGGACAGATGATGTGCTCCTGGGAGCCACGGATTCATTTCCCACACTGCTGACCACTCTAGCTCCTCAGTTCTCTGGACGAAGAGCAGATACGTAAGTCCATGCGGCAGCTGGATAGGTCGGATTTCTGCTACAGAAACACCGTGACGGGGAAAAAAAAAAAAGGTAAAAGCATTTTGATGGTGGATAACAAGAAGGGTTTAGTGTCTCACCGGGGTTCAGGTGTGCTCGATGGCCGAGCAGAAGCCGCAGGTTGGGGCCAGGAGGCTGCCCACACATCTCTCTCATTCTGGGACCAGAAGCTGCCAGGGAACCTGGGACATGCTATTCTCACAGCAGGTGGCGGGGCAGAAAGGCCAAGTCAACCATGCAAGCACGTTCAAGGCCTCTACACACACACTTCCACTACATTTCCACAGATCAAGAAGAACTACAAGGCCCAGGCCAAAGTCAATGGGGCAGGAAGGTGTCCGCCCACTGGAAGCAGAGCAGCGTTCCGAAGCCAAGGGGGCTGCAGGGCAATTATAGGGAGGGTATACCTCACCGGCCCTCCTGCTGAGTCTCCCAATCCCCACCACGGGTAAGTGACAGGCTAACAGGGACTGTCGCTGGCCAGTGGAGTGGCCACAGTGCAGACAATGGAATTTCTATACAGATGGAGCTGAAAGGAGAAATCTGCCCAGAAGAGGTGGGAGTGGGGGTGGCAGCCACACCGGAACTCGTCTTCTAGCTGGGCGTGTGTAACAAGCACGTTGCTGTTTTTATGAAGGTCACATGCCTTAGAGGAGATGGAGGCTAATGGAGAACACTGGCGGGGGTGGTTTTAACAATGTTAAATAAGGCCCCCCTTGGCACTGCCGCTGCACATGACAATGTCCCAAAAAAGAAACCATTCCCTTAGCCCTACTATTTGGTTCTTGTCCATTCCTCTCTACTCTTTCCTTACTTGGGAATCTCGGGGGTTCTTTGCAACCTTCCAAGCAAATGATTCCCAAATCAATACTTCCGGCCTTGTAGTCTGTCTTTTTTTTTTTTTTTTTTAAGATTTTATTTATTTATTTGAGAGTGAGAAAGAGAGTGAGAGAGCGAGCACGAGCTTGGGGGAGAGGGACAAGCAGGCTCCCCACCAAGCAGGGAGCTCAATGTGGGGCTCGATCCCAGGACCCTGAGATCATGACCTGAGCCGAAAGCAGAGGCTTAACCGACTGAACCACCCAGGCACCCTTCCCGCCTTGGAGTCTAATCCTAAATTTCTCTCGCCTATGGATCACTTCTTCCTGGAAGTGATCACTTGCACCTGGAACTCATGTTGGGTCTACAACTGAATTTAACAGCTTTTTACACACACCTTTACCTCTTCCTCTGTTTTCTGTGGCGGGGGATTTTTCTTATTTTTTCTTGTGCCTCCTATTGAATACACTCTGGGCTCCAACATGCCATTATGCTCCCAGTGACAGATATTGCTGGTTGCCTGGCCATCCTCCAAGTGCCATTCCCATTACACACAGAGAGCCATCTTCCAGCTACAGAGACACAACAGGCTGACCACGTTTCCAGACACACGCATCTACGAAATGGGCCTGGGAGCCAATCCCAAGCAAACTTGGGTAGATCCAAGGTAATGTGTGCAAAGACGCTTCTGGAAAAGGTCTAATTCCCTGATAGAAAGAACGGTATGGAGAGAAACTTCTTTTTCTACTATTCCCTGAGGCATCGTACTGAAATCAGGAGAAGAGACACCTTCAATGTCTGTGCACCTGATCAAAAAGCTTCCATGGCTCCCACCTGTCAAGCGAATAAACCCCAAACTCCTTAGCTCAGTATTAAAATGTCTTCATCATGTGGTACACATTTATATTGCCAGCTGATGTCTTTCTAGTCCCCTTCATACCAGCAGAGAATAATGACACACTAGCCCCTGGTATTTGGGTGCTCACAACGTGCCAAATATCCCGTTAGGCAAATTACATGTAGCATTCACTCACTCCATGCAGCCCTATGAGCTCAGTGTCATCGCACCCATTTCATAAAAGATAACAGGACCAGAATTCGTATGTCAGTTTCTCTCCATGAAGCGCCGTGCTTTTCAACCATTATTTCTTGGGTATCCCGTATGTGCCAGACACTATTTTACTCCACATCCTTTCCTCTTCCAGTGAGTTCTTCTCTCTGTCCCACTCCGTTAGGCTCTTCCCTCTAGGCTCAGCTCAAAAAGCCACTTCACGAGGGATGCGATGCTTCCTATCACGCAGCAGAAAGTCCTAAGCAAACACCTTTTCCTCTGAAAAACTGGCAAATCATTTTCCCTTCTTCCCTCATAGCCTTCAGTCCTTCCCTGCTTGTACTATGGTAATTTAATTACACCTTATGCCAAATTTGAGGCTGCGAGCTCTTGACTAAGGTAAGATCTGTCACTCATTCATTTTGTAACTTCCCCGCCCCCTGTGACAACGATACGAGACAACAGTTACTGAGCCTCTGCAACATGGAAGACGGTGAGCCAACACTTTGCACACTCCTTCAGTCTGTCTACTTTGTGAATTCTGTTACCCTCGCTTTACAGGTTACACAACAAAGTGTGGCAAGATGAAGTCACCTGTCTAAGGTAGCGTACCTCATAGATGGCAAAGCCAGATTCACATCCAAGAGGTCCCGGAAGTAATAATAAAAAAATGTTTAATGTTCTATTACACCTCAGTTTTCATCAACTAAAATACAAAAGGTCTAACTCTAAAGCATTTGGACCAAAAGGCTCCATTAGGAGTGGACCCAAGTTTAAAAGCCATATTCACTGCCAGATCTGAACAACAAGCTTGGTTTTGAGAATAACCTTCACTGGGATACCCTGGCCAATTTCTGTGTGGGAGGGCAAGCGAGGGAGGAGTTGAATTCAGTATTATCTAGGCCAGTGGATCTGTGCCCAATGGATGACATGTCCCAAAGATTTTAGGCCTAACTCGAAATCTTCGTGTGTTTTATGAAAAGGATGGTCTATCTTACGTAATTAAATCTGCTTTAAGATCCAAAATCACATTATGGAATTTAACGAACATATTCAAAGAAGTCAATTCCTGCCTGGGAAGGTTACGATGAGGTTGATAACCTATTTTAGGGGTTCCCAAACTGGATGAAGGGACAACTTGCATAAGAATTATCTGGGGTGCTTGAAAAAAACAGATTTTGCAGTTATGGAATAGGGATGGGAGCCATTTACAAAGGTCCCTGGAGTTTCGGATGAAGTGCAAGATTTGAGAACCCCTGGATTCCAGTCCATTGCCTATCTCAACTGCTAACACTTCTGTAACTCACCAGTTTAAAAATAACCATGAAAAAAAAAAAATCAATGGATTTTGTCATCATTTCTGGCCTTTGTCTCCAACAACTACAATTGTGAAAAGGTCCAGACTGTGAATGTTATGTCTCCTACGTATTTGGTTACATTCACACAAAGGCCTGAAGAACCCATTCGATGAGTTTCGGCAGCGTCTACTGAGAGTTCTGTTTATGAAATGATATCAGGACGGTACCCAAGTAGGATGACATATACTCGGGAAGCAGGAGGCACATTCTGAGGAAAGCAGCTTGCCTTTCAATAATCTGATAAACAGGCGTTAACAGAAGCACGGCAAGTGCTGGGTGCCTGAGCCCGGGTGCCTTCGTTGAACCATATGTCAGAGTGCTCCTAGCTCTACATGAGATCAAAAATGCCGCCTCTCAGATAAAGTCAGTCTCTGAGCTTCTTGCTGGAACAAGAGGGAAACAAAGGGCTCTGCTAAGAAGAAATGTATAAATAGTCTCCATGTGCAGCTCAGAATTTGAAAGGGGAAGTATCATCCTGATAACATTCAATCATAAATGCATACACACACACACACACACACACACACACACACACACACTTGATTCTGTTAACAACATGGTATTTACCCGTGTATATATTCTCCCTCTCTCTCTCTCTCTCTCTCACACACACACATCCCTTGTTTCCTGGCAGTCTTAGACTATTTCAACTTGACTCCATATCGGCTAAAAAATTAATTAAAACATAAAATAGTGCACAATGAGTGAATAAAATAAAGCTGACTACTGGAATTTAAACTGATCAAGACACAGACCAGACCACAACGAAAAGATATTCATCAGCGCCTAAATGATGAAAGGAGAACAGAGAGAGCGTGAAAGAATAACACACAGCTCTCGAGGTCAAATCTAAGTTTTGATAATGTCGCTGGCATAGCATACCCTTCTGTCCCAGGGACAGAGCACAGGCAAACCTGAGCAGTGACAAGTAACTTTAATTAAACTCTCCATCTGCTTATAAGCTTGATAAACTTCAAAACGTACTTGCTCACCAAGTCAGGGTCTCTCCAAGCGGTAATCCTTTCTTATTAATCTTTGACAAACTATTAAATTCCCCATTTTTCCCCTGACCAATGGTACAATGCCCTCTCTCCCTATGATTTACAAGTAGTCTCAGAAATTAGAAAGTGATGTACAGCTCGTGCGATTCATTTTAATAGGAATCTGAATGGCTTCTCTTTCCCTTTTTCAAAATACAATATCCTGGATTGTCCTCTCCATGCATGTGATAAATAACACGGGCACAGAAAATGAAGAATTTTTAAACGGCAAGATAAAAGGCATGATTTTATATTCTCTGTTTATGAAAGGCCTGCTCTCTGGAGTGATAAAAGCTTCAGTCCTGCTGTGTTTCCACCTGCAAAACTCCTATTAAATCTAATAGAACTTAGAGGGGTACACAAGCCGCCGAGGCTGAAACCTAATTTCCATCGCGGTTCATTTGATTTCCTAAAATTACATCAACAGCAAAATCAGATAGATGGTGGATGCTGGTTTTATGAGGCTTCTAATAGGTAAAACTCTATTTTAGTATTTAAAGAATAATTACCACTCTGTGAGATTCAGCCTATCAGAACCTATTTTGTCACTTCCTTTTCCTTCGTTTGCCCACAGACATAACCAGCACCACCCCACTAAGCACTCTATCACATTTCTAATTTAAGAAGAAAAAAGGATTTTCTTTAAGATGCGCTGCAAATTCGGAAGCGTAAAAATCACAAGAATTTCCACGACTCAGAAATCAAAAGGACTTAATCATTAAATTCAATTTTCCACTAGTTGCATCTAAAATGAGTCACAGAGTGGACAGGGTGGATGTATCTAGAACTTGGATGAGGTGGACTGGTGAAGCAAGGTCTTTAACCCATCCACTGCAAACACCCTCCGAATACTCCAGGAGACATGGCCGAGATGCACTTACACCAACAGACGAGTGGGTTCACGGACTTTACAAACCCAACTCTGTTTCTTGTCAACACCATTATTGCCCACAAAGTCCATTCTAAGATTATTCAATCCAGCATGCTTGGTATAATTGGATCCTCTCTCTCTCTCTCTTTCTCTCTCTCTCCCTCCCTCTCGCCCTCTCTCCCTCCCTCCCTCCACTCTGAAAGACCAAAATCAGAGTGCTCAAGCATCATCTATCTCAGACCCATCTCATGAAGCTCAGGCTAAAATCAGTGCACGAGCTCTGGCAGAGACCTGGGCATACAGAACCGTGTGTAGAGCCCTTGATACCTGTCAATTCAAAAGAAATCAGCTCCAAAGGCCTGGCCCAGAACCTTAGCCATCATTGGACCAAATTTTGTCACCGTGTCCTAAAATCTGCAAAAAAGGCCCGTGTGTTCTTTTTTAAATGGCAAAGAGAAAATGTGATCGACAGCTTAATAGAAAACACAATCCACAATATAAAAATAAAAGGTCACGTCATACTTTGCAAAGCACAAGATTTGTAAATTCATTTCTCCTCCCTCTTGCCCCCCTATCCAGCATCTACCCTTCATAAGGAATCACATTTAGTGAAAAATATGAGTTTTTCTCTGGTAAGAATGACTAAAAAGCACTCCTTTCTTTTCCTCTCATCAAAAAGTAAATACACCATGAGATTTAATTGCAGTTTACACCGTCATGCATCCCAGCGGGTTGGCCCATCTGGGGGATGAATCTCTGACACCCTTTAGCTTAGACTTCACAATCTTCTGGGCTCTGTTAATTACCCTAACCCAGAAAATGGTCCTCTGAGGGAATATCATCAGTGGGTCACTCATACCACAGGGCCACTTTGATATTTTTTTCTTTCCTTTTTGCAGGAAGAGTAGGCCTGGGATTTTCTTGGAGACAATTTATTATGACTATAGTTGGTGGCTTTTCGTTTGTTGGCATGTTTTTAAAAACAAAAGAAAGAAACACACAGGCCACAGCTCAATCCTAGAAAGCATCCTTTATACCTGGATTTCTCAACTTCAACACCGCTGACATTTGTAAGCAGATAATTCCTTGTTGGTGGGAGGCGGTCCTCTACATTGTAGGATGTTTTAATAGCATCCCCGGCCTCTATTCATTAGATGTTGGTAGCTCCAGTCCCATTGCAACAACCAAAGGAGTCTCCAGACATTACCAAATGGCCCCTTGAAGATAAAACTGTCCCCAGGTGAAAACCACTGCTTTAGAGCAAAAGAAAGTCCCTTTACAATTACGAAGGGCGGTCCTGGCTTTGTTGGCCAAGGAATGTTGCACGTCTGTCCAGCTTCCGTGAGTTTCCAGGGCCTGTGTCCCCATCACCAATGAAGCTGGGAGCCAAGATCACCAGCAAATCTATCAATAGACCTTTATTTCAAAGAATCTGTCAAACCCTTCATAATGTGCTACCATAAAACTAAAGCCCAAAAAGGGAAAATGCCTGTGTCTGCAAAGAAGGGAGGAGAGTTAGCATTGATACATCAGGAAAGGGGGAAACCTTATGCTTCAGAACTGCTGCTTTGGCAAATGCCTGATTCTCTGAGACCTATTTTTAAAACTTGGGGTGGTGGGGGGAGTGGGCAAGGAAGCAAAGAAACAGAAAAGTCAAAGTATGTTTATAACATCTTTTCATCTTTTTGACATATCAATGAAGTTTTTTTTTTTTTTTTTGAGAGAGAGAGAGAGGGAAAAAAAGTAACTCCCGCAGTAAAAATAAAAAATGAGCATATGAGGAAGTAAAGCTAACCATCAGCACTTTTACTCTCTCTTTAAACAGAAAGACACTGATGAGACAGATTTATTTTAACCCCTTGGTAGGACAGGTTGCCAAATTCGGTCTACCACAAGGTACCACTGGGATAAAGAAGATTCCAGTACCATTAGGGAAAAGCAAACGAAGTCTGGCAGTTTGAAAGCTAAAACCTGAGATGACCTTCCTTGCCCCGAAAATTGGGTTATTCAGGTGACAGAGCTCACACCCCAGGGGAGAGGGTGCCAATTTAGTTCTAACCATTAGCACCAGATTGCCCCCCAAAGTCCACGTCTTTCTAACAAAAGAAGAAAGGCGGTCTGGGCCGTTAAGTCTTTATGCATCAAACATCAAACTACAACGGGAATCTGAAACTAATCCAAAAATACCTTTAACAGAGAGTTGCCCCGGGGTAATTACCACTGCTCCCCTCTCTTGTGTGTAAGATGCTCCAAGAGCACGCTGACGTTACTCACAGGAAACTCATGGGCGTGTAAGTGACCGAACGCTTTTTCCCAGGGGCCTTGGAAACGGTTATTTTTCTTTACTTCAAACCTACCTTCCAATCTTTCTCCGCGAACGAACGTGGTCTTGTTTGCACTAAGCATTTTTCAGAATTTCTCGCTGAACCGTAAATCAACTCCCAGGGAAAGGTAGTGATTAATACAACAAATGGACCTAGCCACAGTAGATTTCTCACACCTGACAGCTATGTCTTGGAGGAAGGAGTACAAAACACCAGGCGCTGCAACTTTTAACTTTCCAAATGCCTGGCAATTATTCCAACAGACCCAGAAGTAGGTATTTTTGAATCTCTTGAGGGAGGAACGACCTGAGAGCTGGCAGGGTGGCATGTCGCCCAGGGACGGGGCCTAGCTGACCACCACTCACACTCCAGCACTGAATTCTTAGAGAACAGCAAGGTTCAAGAAGCGGCAAGAAAAATTCGTTCAGCAGAGTCTCATCGAGCGTGCTATAAAGCACGAACACAAGTTGAAAAGGTATTGTGAGTTGCCGTCTGCTCAGAGAAATGCTTCAGGCGGACCTAGAACCGCAGTCTCCTACGAGAGCGGCTACTAGCCACATGTGGTCAAGGAGGCACTCGAAATGTGGTTTAGTCAGAATTGCGATGTGTCACGGTGCAGAACACATGCTGGATTGCAAAGCCCTAGCAGGAAAAAGGGAACATAACATATCTCACTAACAATTTTCTTTGTTGATTACACACTGACATGATAATATTTTGGAGATGTTGCGTTGAACATACTATTAAATTTAACTTTGCGTGTTTCCTTTTTACTTTTTTAATGTAACCACTGAAAAAATTTCAATTATGTATGTGACTGACATTTACGGTTTACATGGTATTTCTAATGGACAGCTCTGTTCTAGAACAGGAGTCTGCAAACGTTCTGTAAGGGCCTCATAGTAAATATTTCAGGCTCTGTCTCAGTATAAAGAAGCCATGGAAAATATGTAAGCAAATATGGGTGGCTGTGTTCCAACACCATTTTCTTTACAAAACAGGCAGAAAGATGAGAATTTGGCCTGTGAGCTCTAGCTTGTCTACCTGGGGTCTCGACCATTAACAGTTCCCTATGAAGAGGAAGATGAATACACTAGGGTCCTGTGATACGAATTCAGCCTGCAAATACGTTTTTGTATCCAGCATGGGTTTTGAGCAAATCTGAACTTGAATGCCTTTAGACTACGCCAAGGGGGTTCCAGCTCCCACCATTCCCTCCCCTCCACCATCACTCCCCAAGTCTGGCCTCCACACAGTAGCCATGCGCAGTTAGCATTCCCGAGGTAAAACTGGGGTTATAACAAAAGAGCTGGACAGTCATCCAAACAGATAACAGGTGTTTCTATCAGGAGCTGATGAGTTAGTTGACCATACGACTTACCACCCAACAAAATCAACTTTGAGAATGAACACAGGCATAACTGATAATTACATCTGGATAACAGGCTTCCATCAGAATGTATACAGTTATGTTACTGATAAAAGAAGCAAGGCCTGTAATTAAAATACTGGTCAACTTTCTCCAAAATGCAGACATAAACAAAGAAGGGAATGTTCAGCGCCATTTCCTCTGTAGCACGTCGTGTTACTATTAAACACACCCACCTAACCCATCTAACAGGGCTGGCCTGCCTTACTGTCTATGCAATGAACACTGTAGTGGGCTTCACCTCTTTGGTCAGCTTCCCAAGCTTTATTTCACCATCTCTGGGTAACAAGCCTGGATTCAGTCTGGGAGGTCATGCCTTCCCTATCCAAATCAAGAACTAATGATTTTTAACAAGTTCCACCTAGGGGCACGTGGGTGACTCAGTGGGTTAAGTGTCCAGCTCTTGGTTTCAGCTCAGGTCATGATCTCGGGGTCCTGAGATTGAGCCCCTCGGCAGGCTCCGCAATCAGCAGGGGGTCTGCATGAGAGTCTCTCCCCCTCCGTCTCCCTCTGCCCCTCCCCAGCTCATGCGCAGGCGCGCATGCACACACACGCTCTCTGTCTCTGTCACTCTCTCCTTCTCTCTCTCTAAAATAAATACATGTTTAGAAACAAATCAAAGTAAAAAAATTTTTTTTAAATAAAAATTCCACCCAAGCTGGGTAATGAATACACAGGGGCATATTACACTATTCTCTCTACTTTTGCATATTACTGATCATTTCCATAATTTAAAAAATGTTTTTTAAGGTTCCACTCAGACTTCAGAGTTGTAACATGAACCTCAATTAGCTTAAGATAACCAGTTGCACAAATAATGGAGCTGGGAGGCACCTGACACAGTCTGGAACACTGAGCCACCCTTACTCACTTGGGAGTGCTCTTGCTCCCCAACCACGCTTCCCACTTCCTGCGCTGCCAGGATAATGCTGTTGCGGGGGGGGGGGGGGGGGGGCAGAACCCAGAGCCCGAAATAAACCCCATCCCTGAGCATAGTCTTAGGCTGCTGGAGCCGACCACAACAGAGTACAACACAAACTTTATTCTTTTCCTTTACTGTTGAAACCAACTTGAGTTGAGTTTCTGCAGCTTGCACCTGACATAGGTTATTCTTAGAATCATCACCTTCTTTTGCCCAGACTGCCCTCCCCTTTCTTCCCTCCCCCTCTTCTCTTTTCTCTTCTCTCTGTGTGAGTGTAAAAATACACACCCCACACACACAAATACAGATAGCCTCCAGGTACACACCACTGGGGAGTAATCATGAAAATATGTGTGCTTCTGAAGCAAAAATAAGCAGTCAGAAGCCATTTCCCACCTCGCAAGCACTCCCCTGAGCTGCCAGTGCATCTGTTTTGTGGAAGCAGCTGGTTACAGAGTTTTTACCTCCCCGGGAAGTCACTTCCCACAGGGACGCTGAAACGGGCGGTGCTGGATCGGGGCGGCACCTGAGCAACACTGCAAACCAAGCTTTTAACAGACAGATATCTGCTTCCCGCCCCACTCCTTCCTCAAGGGAACCGTTCAGAGTGAGGTCCCCAGCCCAGGTCACTCTCCTTGCCCCACTCCTATCACCTCTGGAAAACTCACTTTCTTCTTCAGCCTGCAACACCGACCTGAGAGGCAGGAGACGGCACCAGGACGCCCTCACGGGGAGCTCAGGCTTCAGAGGCAACACGACATCCTCCCCAGAAGGAGCAACCTCTAGAGTGGCCAAGATGCCAAGAGGCCACCCTGAGAATGTCCCCAGGTCTCCCTGCCTACGGCTCTTCTAAGAAAAACTCTTTATCCTCTGCCAGGGTTCAGGAGAGGTTTAAACCATACGGTTCCGTGTTTGATCGTTCTGATTGTTGAAATCGGCGCTGGAGCAGCAGGACATCTGTCTTCAACTCACCTGGAAGCCCTCCCACCTTCCACAAAGATGGCTCTATGGAAAAAACCCCAACAAATGCATTTAAAACCAATAGTACATGTCCCCCCCCCACTCCCAGACACACACATACACACACAAACTAGTCTGTTTACTACATAATCTCAACAATATTTATTAAGCGGTTACAATTTGCCGGGCATTGGGCTAAGCATTGCATAGATCATTTCATTTAGTGTTCACTATATTCCCATTGTCCGCCCCCTATTACACAGGAGGAAACTGAGGCACGGACAGTTTAAGTAACTTCTCTAGGGAGCAAAGCTAGGAAGTTAATAGAGCTGGAATTCACACCCCGGCTGGTCTGGCTTCAGTGCCCACACTCAAATGTGTGTAGTGTACATACCATCTCCCAAATGGAGAACTATCCTATCTCAAATTAGGAATTCGATTTCTCGCTAACACTTACTGTTCTGGAGAGGAAACGTTAGGTCATGCTCTCAAGGGAAAGACAGCATAACTCCCTACTCCTTAGGTATGGCTGCTCATAGTCAATTTCCTCCAAAGGATACACTGTGGGAAAGCAGGGGGTGAAGTAAAGAAACCTAAAAACACCCCAGGCAAGCCAGGTGATCAAGGTCAACATCAACAGGCATAAATCGTGTCGATAGCATGTGCCTTCGGATAGAATTCGGTGAAAATGCCGCTTTACTTCTGTTTGCTTCTACCCAGAAACATATAATCCCAGAGTGTAGTCATGAGAAAAACAATCAGACAAACCCAAATTGAAGGATATTCTACAAAGTATCTAAGGAATCCTCCCCTCCTGTCAAGATCATCAAAAACCATGCAAAGTCTAAGAAATCATCACAATCCAGATGAACTTAAGGAAACGAATGTAATGTGGTATCCTGGATGGGACCCTGGAACAGAACAGAACATTAGGCAAAAACGAAGGAAATTTGAGTAGATGTGAACTTTAATAACAATGTATCAACTTTGGCTCATGAGTTGTGACAAATGGTACCAAACTAATGGAAGAGGTCCATAATAGGGGACACTGGATATGGGGGCTGTGGGAACTTTCTGTCCTATCTCTGCAATTGCTCCATAAATCTAAAACTATGTAACATCAGTGGTTTACCGTAAAATATGTTTTTGTCTCTAATAAGTTGGAGGAAAGGTGTGAGAGATCAAAGAAGCCCTCAGTTTCCAGTTCTAGCAATGAAGGGAACCGTGCTCAGGATCGGAAGGCTGGCCCCAACCCTGTAAAGCTCTGCCTCTCAACAGGCACCCCAAAAGTCGTCACGCTTCTAGTCTGTTCCACAGACTGCTTCATTATCTAGTTGCTACTCAACCATAAAAGCAGATTATTTAATTCCCACTCTTCAGCTATCTGAGCTATCAGACTGGCTATTTTTTTTCAGCCAACTATTAACTGAAAACATTTACAAAACAAAACAAAACAAAACAAAACTGAAAACACTTATTAAAAAAAAAACCCACAAGAAAACAAAAAACAAAAACCAAAAAAAAACCTTCATTAAGGGCCCCTTCCAATGCAAAGGTAAAAATGAAAAGACTCAAAATCATAAAAAGGTTTTTAAAAAAAAAAAAAAAAAGGCAACTACCACAGCACTTGGAGTGCCTTAGGATGGTGGTAAAGAAAACGATTTTTAAAAAGCAATGTGACTGAAATGTTTATTCTTTTCTGGGAAATGATTTGTACAGAAGCCTCAGAGGAAGAACAGTAAGTTGGAAAGGATTCTGGCCAGCACTACGCTGACTGCTACGTTGATCTTATTTTCAACACCCGAAGAATTCTTCTTAACCTATCAAAAGAGCTCTTCCTCAGGGGCACCTGGGTGGCTCAGTCATTAAGCCTCTGCCTTTGGCTCCGGGCGTGATCCAGGAGTCCTGGGATCGAGCCCCGGAGCCTGCTTCTTCCTCTCCCACTCCCCCTGCTTGTGTTCCCTCTCTCACCGGCTGTCTCTTTCTCTGTCAAATAAACAAACACAATCTTAATAAAAAAAAAAAAAAAAAAAAGAGCTCTTCCTCATTTAATATCTTGGTGAGAACTTATGGGGGTGAGGGGGCAGTAGAAAATATTGAGTTGAGATTTACAGTTACAGCTATATTCATTACTTTCCACAGTCATCTTTCCTAGATCCCCGCTACCAAACTCTTTAAATGTCCCGAACAGGGGGCGCCTGGGTGGCTCTGACAGTTAAGCATCTGACTTCAGCTCAGGTCATAATCTCAGGGTCCTGGGATCAAGCCAGAGTTGGGCTCAGCAGGGAGTCTGCTTGTCCCTCTCCCTCTGTCCCTCCCACAACTCGTGCTCGGTCTCTCTCTCTCTCTCTCAAATAAATAAATAAAATGATGGATAGATAAATTTTTTAAAAAGCCCTAGACAATGCTGAGCAAGGCGAACCTTTGTGGAAAAAGTTTATTCTTTTGAGAAGTAATTCATGCAATCATCTGTATGTAAATACAGACAAATATTTTAAGAAGAAAGAAAGTATGGGGCCGGACTACCCCAGAGGAAGTACTCTATGTTTGGATTCAGTAGACAGTCTCAGAATCCGACTTCTCTTATTTTATGCTAGGAAGAAAATTCCACAGCCCATTTTTCCCTTCTTCTCTTTTTTCTTTTTCTTCTCATCTTCCTTCTTCCCTCACTCATCCTCTCTCCTGCTTTCTGACACTGACAATTGGAGCTGCGGTGCACGGGCCCCAGGAGTGGAAATACAGGGCACTGGTTAAGATGCCTCCTCCACACATCGCTCCCAGGGGGCAGTACGCAACGATTCTAACATCTGCCCACCGACCCAAGGCTTGGCTTCACAGCTCTGAACGCAGAGCTCCAAGGAGCCACTGGCCATTGATGGCACCGGACAGGAAACCTGTTTGACAACCCAGAAAACCAAAACCTCAATTTACAAAGGAGGGCAGAGAGAGGTGAGAGGGCTAACACTTCACTGGCTGAGACTAGAAGGGAAAGAACCCACCCAGCCTCCCAGTTCCCAGCTTCTGCTTCCACAAGAATTTGCCTTTCTCATGGTGATGTGGTTTGTGAAGGAGGAAAAAAGATAAGGAAACAAACATTTCATATACACCTAACACAGACACACCTCCCCTAATTACCTGATTTCATGAAGGTGAAGACACCGCTGATTATAAGACTTGTCCCAATATCAGGGATGTTCAAATGTGAAAAAGACAACAACACCCAATAACCATTTTCAAACACACTAAATGAAAATTACATTCTGATTTCAGAGATGTTAAAATGTGAAGAAGAAAAAAAAAAAGAAGAAAAAACAAAAACATCTCAGCATCAGTGAGATCTACGCTATCATGTAATGCTCAGGGGACGCCCCTAACAGGGTAAGCATCCTCCCTGCATTTCAGACGAAACGGAAACGAGGTGCCAAGAGCTGGTGATGGACATGCAAGCCGCTGGGAACCGCGGGAAGGTTCACATGATCCTCCACCTTCAATAAACCTGATAGAAACCACGCTCCCGTTCTATCCATCCTTGCTATCGGTCACTTGGTTTCTTATTTCCAGGCACATAAAGATGGGTCCAAAAATTAGCCCTTCACCTGGGAGAGAACAACACCTAAAACATATGGATGGAGTAAACGTGTTCACGATGTGCCACCTGGCCCCATGTGAAGCCGGAGGAGGTGACGGAGAAACGGAATCCTTGCAATGGGGTTAAGTCACAGAGACGGAAACAATCAACAGGTTAATAGCAGCAGCACAAAGAAGGTGATGGATTAAGTTTAAGACTGCTCTCAAGGGGCCACGCCTAAGAATCCACATTTAGAGAGAGGGGATTCAGCCATGAAAAAAAAAGCAGAGGGAACAATGCACACAAGGGTCCAAAGGTTTGGTCCTTTCTAAGCAACTACACTGCTTCATTCTCCCCAAGGAACCAAGTTCTGCCTGTTCAGGCTCTAGGACCAGGACCGGCAGCTCTTTTCTCTCCAGGCTGCTGGATTTAATGACTCATCGTCAATTACCTCAAGGGCCAGAGCCATTAATTATTACAGTCCTCTTTTGTTTGGAGTCATTTAGGAGGAAAAACTATCAATAATCTTTGCTTTGGGACTGCTTTCTACAATCTTCTTTTTCTATTTCTGCAGCTAAGATTAAAGGGCCACAGATGCTCCGGAAAACCTAACTCGAGTTACCCGAGTGTAGACTACAGGATTAATAATACCAGCCAACGGACTCCAGGGCCATCACTCTCTTTAATCTTGCTCAATGGTTAACATTTGGGAAACGCTCCCTTGTCTCCCAGAGACATTACTTTCAGTTATAAGCTATGAGGACGTCCCCCCTGGTTATCAAATTTAATGTGATGATTATTAAAGAGAATTTGCTAATATTAATGCCCACTTTCAACTTGAGGGCCTGAGCTACAAATGTCTCCTCATTTTGGCTGGTGGGGAACAGGCCAAGGACGAAATCTGAATAAAGTTAAGGAGAAATCTGCTGCTGTTCAATTATTTAATATGTCATGGAAGACAGAGGTAGTGACTCATTATGTACCCAAAGGTAGTGTTTAAAAAAAAAAAAAAAGACAATAGGGCCAAAATGAAACCACCTGTGCTAAGCTCCCTGCCAGCAAACCAAGCCTTAATATCTAACCTAATTCACTTTCAGCCTCTCCCAAGGGGTGGAATTTTAAACCAATCAGTCTGGAATTTCCTGGTCAGCACTAGTGAGGTAATCAGTCCGATAAGATCCCCTGCCTTCCCCTAAAGAAAGGTAACTTTGCCTAAAACAATCCAGTCTTGTAACTTCCTTGTCCCGCCCTCCTTCTGTCTATAAAAACCTTCAATTTGTACAGCCTCGGGGAGCTCCTGCTACATGGGATGCTGCCCAATTCATGAATCATTTAATAAAGCCAATTAGATCCTCCAATTTACTCAGCTGAATTTTGTTTTTAACAGTATGATTGCACACAAAGCCACTATGAACATTTACTATTCAGAGACTTCTGGGATGGGGGGCAGGAGAACACGAATCAATAGCCTTAGTAATGATGATGATAATGGTTGATAGCTTGAGCACTTATCAGCTAGGCATCTGTGCTTTACCAATTACCTCTCAACACTTTGAAGGTAGATACTGATTCCGTCTATTTTTTTTTTTTACAGATGAAAAAAACCTGTAAGATTTAGTGATGTTAAGTACTCATGACCTTCACAGTCTGTACTCTGAAGGCCTACACCACAAGGAAATGCAATTCAGAGGCTCAGTCCATTAGCAATTGGACTCAGAGCACCAAGACTGAAAATCCCAGCTCCACTACTTATGAGTTTTATGACCTAGGAAAGCCAGTTAACCACTCTCGGCCTCAGTTCCCGTGTCTGTAAAATGGGACCTTCACAGGGATTGAGGTATACAGTTGGCTGAAGGATTCAATGAGACACCTGGCAGGGTGTCAGGAATATACGAGGCATAGAGTGAAGGTTGGTCACTGATGCTACTCAAACCACTGCTTTCCTTCTCGATTTTACAACATCATTAACTATTAACTTATTTTAGCCATTCATATTATAATCAAATGAGTCCACACACCCATCGTTAATACAACACGAAGCAGAAATTACAGAGCATAAAACACACCCGATTCCTTTCTCATTCCCACAGAGAAGCAAGCGTGAGCCCTTCCCCAGGGAAAGTCCTGTTGTAAACCAATCCAAAGAGTAAAAACACCAGTGTTTAGATATGCTCCAGACACAACAAAAACCTTCATTATAACCTGATGAATTTAAACTCATTTCTCAAAGTACATAACCTGTAGATGATGGTTAAAATGCAGAAGGGGAACTGGCTCCATGTTTGAAAGGCGTTTACATATTCAACTTGCAGGCAGCAATCTGCTCTGGTATAACAAAGCATGCTATCACTGACGTCTTACATTTCAATTTTCTTTACACCCAAACAACAAAATATTTAAACAGTTAACATCTGCTCAAAGACCTAGGAGACGAAAGACTTCAGAAAGCATAGGCAGTGTGTTGACTGCAGAAAAAGTCAAATTACAGAGGGGCCAGATTTTTGAAGGCCTGACCTATTGTGTCAGAAAAGGGGAGCCAAATGCCAGAAAATGTATGGAGGGAAAAACTGAAACCATAAACAATCTGAGAAAATTTAAACGAACAGATGGCAATAGGAAAATAAAGACAAGGAGAATTTTTAAAAAACAGTAAATCTAACATATCCTTAAAAAAAAAAAAAAAGATACCCTAAACACAAGTCCATCATCATAAAGCAAAATACATTATATTCTGAGTTTTAAAAAGTAAAATGGGGGTGGGGGTCGTATCAGGGGAAAGTAGTAAAAAATAAATATAGGATGCAGATAAAAAGCATTTATCCAAAATCATCTTCTGTGCTCAGAGAGTGCGGAGGCACCTGAACACACTAAAAACAAAGTGAGCCTCCAGCATTAAGCAGATACACCAAAAACTGCGTCATTACCCACTCTGGGGGATGTCACCTCCTCCACGGCCATCGGTTGAGTCCAACGAGCTCTCTGGTGGGAACAGCTTCAACATGCCATGGAAAAACATCAGTTCTGCTCTAACCGAATAATCAAAAAGCTGTTTATTTCTGTGTGGCAGGAAGAAACAGAGAGCAGATGATTTGCACAATTCTTTCTTTACAACCTAACCAAACCAGGAATTAACTTTAGTCCTTTTAGCTAAAGGGAAACCGGCATGGGGGCAGGGGGCCCGGGGGCAGTGACCATAGCGAAGACAAGTGGACAGCATCCAGAAAGCAGTACCTAAACTCCTGTTGATCAGCAGGTTAAGGCCCTGTGCTAAGAACAATAGCTTCTGCTTGTTACTGAATCAGTGACTTTTTGTGCCCCTCTTCCCCTTGGGTATTACTTGGGTACCTTTTCCTTGAAAGGGTCATAAATCTAGCCCTTTTCCAAGATAAGAAAAAAGGAATTAAATGACCTGGGATTAAATAATTGGAAAGTTTAAGTAAGGCATGAGGCTTCAGGTATGGCTGGTTCCAGAGGCAACAAGAGGTGTCATCATGGCTTTGATTTCTCTTTCTAATCCTCAGATCAAGAAAGTTGTCCTCACAAAGCCAAAACCTAAAACACACTCTCCTTTGGATGAGAGACACATCCAAAAGAAGAGAAACTCTCTGGGTGCACCTGGCTGGCTAAGTTGCTAGAGCATGCAACTCTTGACCTGAGGACAGTGAGTTCAAGCCCCACGTTGGGTATAGAGCCTACTAGACAGACAGACAGACAGATAGATAGATAGATAGATAGATAGATAGATAGATAGATAGAAAGAAAGGAAGAAAAGAAAGAAAGAGAGACTCTGTTTGCGAGGGGTCCACCTAGCAAACTAAAGGAAGACACTCACGAGGCCTGCCTGGGACGTACAACCAGTCTTCAAATCACTACTATGGCTATGTACTCTGATAACCCTGGGTGTGACATCCCCATCCATGTGAAAGCCACCCGTCTAGGCAACTGGCCAGCACCAGCTCTGATCACTGGGATGGACAACCCTGTAGGCACTGTGTAGATTGGGGTGCAGAGAGCACCTGGGGAAGGGATGAGCTGGACCAAGAGGGACGATTCTTGAGAGGCCTTCAGTACTCTCACACCCGCCCAATCCAGGAGACGATTTCCTCCACATGCTTATATTTCTTGGGCCACCCTCCAAGCCTCTATTCAGCCAGTGAATGGTAAGCTGTGGCCTGGGAGAAGAAAAGAGAGAGGAAAACGCTCCACGGGAAAAAGAATTAAAGAAGATGTGAAAAGCACACCTTAGATTCGAACACAGATTCCTGAATTCCTCGGGGGGAAGAGGCCCAGAACAGAGAAAGGCAGTGTGTGCCAACATGAAGCCCCTAAAGGTAGTGTCATGGGTGAAAGCAAGCCATAAAGTCTCCGGTGCTGGGGAAGGCAAAGGGCTGGGCATGCCTGTGCTCGCCAGCTCCCCCTTTGGTTACGCTGTACCAACAGTAAGACTACAGACCCTCTCGCCTCTCCTATTGGTCCTAAACAGTCTGTATGCTCTGAGCGCACAGCAACCCAAGCAGAAAGCTGAGCTTTAGTAACTGAAGTATTCTAGCCTTTAGAACTCAGGATCCAGCTTCTTATTCACGAAGATGCATTAAATACGTACCTTTCTGCCTTCTTCTCTTAAAGCTCTGCAAACCATTCACAAAACCAGAAAAGTGAGATGAGATTACAACTAATTCATCAATACATAGTTCCTCCTAACCCAAAAGAGTACCTTAAACAACACCCGACTCTAGCATGGACACTTGTGGTGTGGAGACTAATCACTGAGAAAGGATTACAAATACAGTTATTATAAATAGAGCAGTCCCGGGCATCTAGAACTGTTCCAAGTACCTGCCCCATCTCTGCCTCAAGCAGATCACCTACATAATGGGATCATTTCAGTTCCTCAAGACAACTGATGACATTGAATCAAAGGCGGGAATGACATGTCTCAAGGAACTGATCTTTACAATAAGAAATAATCTCCCAGCCTCTGTGGGAGCAAGCCTGCATTGCAAATCTAAGAAACAAGACATTCTAAGTAGGTAAATGTTCTTGGTAAATGTTCTTTTTGTCCTGACCACTGAGAAATGGCTTCCCAAAACTATCCTCAAAGCCTGAGAGCTAACAGCTCTGGATTAATTATATATAAATATATGTAGAGAAGTAAAGTCAAATAATAAAAGTTACATCATACTTCTTCCCCTGTTTCATGAATAATTTACCAACATGGCAATAACTGATTGGATTGCTGTTGTTTTAAACTGATGACCCACGCCTCATCTTAGCACAGTAAGAGGAAAAAAGTGGTGTTGATTTATAATTCGTTTCAAGCAAGAATTCCTTTGGTAATATACAACAGATCAAGAGATCAGATTTTACATATACTCAATCTTATTGATATACAAAGACTTATCTACCAATCAATCATTGTACCTACCAATGGCATAGATGAATGGCTTCTTCAGGCATACTTTACCAGATAAAATAATTAAATCACAAAGTGAATAATTGAATTTCAGGGAAAAAAAATTACCAAAAAAAAAAAAATTCAGACAAGTCAAAGAACTTTAGAGATGGAAGGGATTCTGGGGCTGAGCAGTTGTCTTGGTGAATAAATAGCTAGAAAGATTCTGCACCACTACTTGGGTCACATGTGGATGTAGCCAAAGCAGACCTGGAAAATCTTACCCAAAATATTATATCCGTATTTTAATCCATGAAGGTCAGTCACACATCAATAACAATTCTGTTCTCTGTGGTAATTCTTATCTAGCTCTCAAAGTTCAAATAAAGCCACTATTGATGTTTGCAGTAAAATAGCATCTGATCTGCGTTTTGTCATAAAGTTTGATTTTAATCTAAACCACTGGACTAAAAACTTTTTCACTCCAATGCCAAGTTCATAATAGGCTCTCAGGGTAGCTATGAAGACAAGGTGGGGGGGGGGGGGGGGCAAGCAACTGTAGGAGATGAGGACTTTCTAAATTAATAGAAAAGCAGTCAGGCCTCAGGGCTCCCCCTATGCAGGTGTGAGATGGGGAGAGGGCAGCAACCCCCTGTCCTCCACTGGCCGTGACAGTCATGGCTACGTGCTCACACCGGTCACTGCGTGCATGCACACAGGTGCAGCCCGTGAACTCTGCAATCTCAGGGTAGGCACCATCCATCTGAGTAAATGCAGCAAATGAAAAACCCACTAGCCATGCTGACCCTGATGGTACCGGGAAAATGAAGTCTTATATAACCCGCTGTACAAAGTCTCAACTAGGACAGCACATGCCAGTTGCAAAAAAAACCTCACTTAAACTCACTTTATGCACAAAATTCCCTCCCCCAGATGAAAGAACTACTTTTCTAGCATTATCTTTACCTCACCTTACTTAAAATAGAAGCCTAAAATAATAACCAACTCATATGGAACACAATATATCCAATGTAATATGTTATCTCCATCTGTGAACAAATTTACATTACCATAATCTAAACATTTAGGATTTTTGAGCTCTCTGCCCTTTTCAAATTAAATACTTATGTAAATGAAGACATGGTGATTTTCAGATACACGGGGTCCTGAAAAGAAGGAAAATCATCCATATAAAATTTTAAGTGAAAAACGCAAAGAGGTCTTGTGAAGGAGGAATGTGGTATTCTATTTGTCTTCCCCTGGTTCCAGTACCACTCACTTCATGCTTAACTCTTCTAACACTGGTAACACCCTACTCAGAGTGACCCATCTCTGGTCTCCCTAACCAGGAGGAGGTTTAGTCAGGACAAGGAGTATGTCTTGATCACCTCTACATTGTAAAGCAGACAGACATACCAGTGCTCAAGCCATACACCTGTTATATTGAACGTACAAGGAGTGTAAGGCCCAGCATCCAAACACAAGTGATAAGAAAGACCCACGCAAAGTAACAAAGAATGGTATCGATGATTGCGTCCCAAAGTGAGAATCTGTCAGCCAAGACAGGGGGCTGAGTCTCAGCGAGAGCCTTCATCTAGATCAGGGGTCAGTAAACCAGGTCTCTTTTTCTAAATACGGTTTTCCTGGAACACAGCCCTGACCATTCATTTAGGTATTGTTTACAAGTACGTGCACGCAGCAGAACTGGACAGACCAACAGGGGACTCCATGCCCTACGAGGCCGGAAGTGTTGACGATGTGGCTCTTCACAGAAAAAGCGGGTGACCCCTGGTCTAGCACAACATGTAGTTAGAATTCCAGTCGTCTGTAGACTTGAGATGAAAAAAAGAAATTAGTTTTATTCTCAATCACCTCACACTGGTTGCTGAATTTTAGCACTTAGCACTTCCTTCAATTTATGTAAGTCGGGTAACCATAGTACGATGAGCGGCACTTGAGAGTTTATCATCATCAGAAATCACTCACCTCACAGTTTCCTCAAAACACCACAGGCATTCATGACGACTTCAATGTGAGGAGAGTTGTTAGACCTGCTACTAGAATCTTGTTGTGTCATGCGTTAATAAAACGGTTACGTAAGAGCAAGTCACAAATGTTAAGAAACTCTCTCAACAATGACTTCCCTCTGTGATCCTATGGACTCGGACGCATGCAGTTAAAATAGTGAGGATAAACACAGTCGTCCTCGGCACCTGAACTTCTTTCTCACCCCCAGGAGAAATGGTAGGTCTTTGTCTTGATACTGAGCCTGTCCCATGCAGTCCAGCCAGATGCTGAAAATAGCACTCTGAACCATGGGAATACATTGCTATTAAACTGGGAAAGGAAAAGAAGTTGGCCAACGTGGCTAATTTTGAGGACAGAGGAAGAAGCAAGCAGCAGGAGGCTCTCAAACTCGGAGCTACTATCTTTAGATATTCTGCCTATTGCGACAGAACCTTTTTTTTTTTTTTTTTTTTTCATTCAAACCCACATGTTGGCAGTTTCCCCCACATCAGGCGCCATCTTCAAGAATGTACAGCAGTGGAGATAGAATCCTTGGGGAATCAACGGCCTAATTTTAGGACTTTGAACAGGACTCCACTGGGTAACGAGGGGTATTACTACGGTCATCGTGGGCACAAGTGCCTACCTAAAAAGGCAATTCTCCTAATAAACGGAAATAGCTTTACAGCCCATCAAGTCAATAAATCGGCCTTTTAAGAAGTTTCTAAGAACAAATTGATTTTAACAACTCCATAGGAACCATTGTGATATAATTGTGTCCATCACACCAAAATTAAAGGCTTCTAATAAGGAATGAACATTAAGGTCCAGAAGAGGCAAAGGGAGACATTTATGGTCCATGGGGTCAGTGATCAAGCAATTATGAGCTCTCCAGAAGGCCCTAATAAAGCAGACCATGGCGATTCGGTTACTGCCTGTATGAGTAAAAAGTCCTGTGTTAAGGAGGGGCCTTTTACTTCACAGATCACAGAAAATCGGAACAGGAACACCACCACTCCCAACCTTCACGGTTTCAGAACACCAGTGAGGTAACCCATCCACCGAAACCAAACAAGGGAAAGTTTTTTCCGAACTGAGACAGTGTGATTCTACCAAAGCTGCCTTAGGTCCACTCAAGAACAAGGCAGACAGAGAGACGAATCATCCCATTTAAATAATTCCACGTAGGGAGCTTTTCGTGTTTCTGGGTTCTTTCCAAAATAATTTCCTCAACTTTAATCATCAACCAGAAATACAAATGGACACTGAAAAGCCACTATGAATTACGCATCGCTGGGATTCGCTCTTCACCACCACCTTATTAGAGGTGGGATGGGAAGCAACACACTTGAATGTTAAACTCAACAAGCTACTCGATTCTTAGGTTAAAGAATTTACTCCCCCCCCCCCCCACCTTTCCCTCACAAACCAACCAGCTCTTAGGAAAAAAATTAGAGATTCTTTCAGTCTATGTTATAAAACACATTTGAAGAAGCACATTAGATCACCTACTATTTTCCTTTTGGGGAAATATGTTAAAAACTGACACTGTACTTTGCTTAGAAAAACCAGCAGTGAAACATGGAAAACCATAGTGGTAATTCAGAAAGAACGCAGAACACATCTATTTTTTTCCCCCGTCACTTAAGCACAGGTGCAGTGTGTATGGCTTCTAGTCCTACAGAGACATTTCAATGATACCACGCTAATTTTCTTGAGTTTAGGATACTCTGAATCTACGTGATCGAATCAGAGAATCATCTTTTTAAAACATATTAGTTCCATAACTTGATAGATATATGTCACTTCTAGTGTTTAAAAAATTATTAGACAAATATAATAGTAAAAGGACCACAAAGGTAAAAGCAGGCATTTCCTCCAAAAATACCATTCCTGCCTTGACCCTACCAAACGATACACACCCGTCTTTATAATGGATTTCTTCCGTCTTTTCCAGATTTTCCCTACCTTAACTCTCCAGCCACTCTTGAATTCCTACAACAGTAGGGAAACCAGCCTAGTTGTTTCAAAATTTTTTTTCAAGCTCTCCAAAGGTGAAGGACTACATCTAGTGACCAAATGATAATGAAATAATGCCATCCGGGGCTCAGCTCTCAAGTGAACCCACAGCTAAACACTGGCTGAGCTAAGCTTTGCCGTATCGCGGGCCTTCTTGGTCAGGAGGTGAGCCTCAGCTACAGTCTGTGTTCTTTTCTCACTTTAAAAGCAAGGAACAAACAAGGAAGAAGAAAAGGAACAAAATGAATTTTTTAGAAGCTAAAATAAAGTGCCAATTGCCCGAGGCAAATCTTCCTCTTTTAATTTCTGAGCAACTACTCTGACAGGCACGGCTGATAAAACCACCCCCTCCACCTCCTTCAGATAACAAGGGAAAATAGGCTTTTTTTTTTTTTTTTTTTAATTCCACAGTGAATGGGGGGGGAAAAGCAAGATACACACATGATTTGGGGAACCTAGAGATGACGTTCATGGAAGGTGGCATTTATTTATAAATCTAATTAGTAGTCGTCCCTTTCGGTTTAGGGAAGGGCTACAAGGAAAAGGCTAATGGGTGGCCAGAATCCGGAGGAAGGGTTCTTTACAGGAGAGGGGGAAAGTACAGAAATCAAAGGAAGGGAAGGGGTTGCAGAGTACTGAACCCTGCTCTGTGTGTGTGTGTGTGTGTGTGTGTGTGTGTGTGTGTGTACACAACGGACTGTTCACTAGGATATTATCATCATAACCCTACGCATATGTTCGAACCTGTTCACATGACTTCTAATGAAATCTCTACGGTTATCTATGCATATCTGGATATACACGCTGAATCCCAAGAAGACTGGTCCATGAGTGGCCAGCATGCTTTCAACTTGCTGTGTAACCTTCTATATTCCCCATTTCATTTTCTTCCGGAAGCACATCTGTTTATCAAGTGTGCACTATCACCTGAAGCCAGGTCTACACCAACACCACAGAGCAAGACTGACACAACTTATAAAGCTAATTTAACACCCAAAATACTGTTTTAGCCAGAAACATGCAGCTAATGAAAGTCTAAGGATTTGGGAAGGACTTTACTTAGCTTGAATTATCTGGATAATGACATTGATTTTTGCCAAAGTAAATTCATTCTTAATTGGTAAAGCTAATTATATAAATATATACCTCTTCTACAATTTTCTAGATTATTCACTCCAAAGGGTTTCTCGTTTGATTTTGCTAGGTAAGTGCTGAATTCTGCACTTCGTTTTACATTTGTATAAACAAAACCCTGGTGTGGACATGACCTAAAAAAGCACGTATATCTCCTGCATTGTCCTCCCTCTAATTACAACGTTCTGAAAACCAAATACGGCAGAGGTTAATGTGCAGAACCCATACTTAATTCACAAACATGGCTTGGAAAAATGGTTAGCCGGCGCCTGTGAGAAGCACAGCCATGAAAATTTCTGTCGCGCTTCTGCATGTAATTAGCCCCTTTTTTTCCCCTCAGCTATTTATAAATGCATAAATATACCTGCGCTCTACGTAACGATGACAGACAGTGACAACATATTGATATACAGTGCCACTTCGTAGTTGGAAATGAATATTTCATTAGCTGAGTTATCACTGCTGGGTTACGACCTTCAACTCTCTAATTTTAAATTCATCCGTTTTCAGACTATTAAGCTGTTCTTCAGCACCCCACAGAAATTACAGATGGAGAGGTAAATTTTCAAGATAATTTTTAATTCCAAAAAAGGTCAAGGATATGCATACTAAATTCTTTAAAAGAATTGTATCTCATAATGAGAGCAGACGGGTCATTTTGGTTGTTAATGATATTTGCTTCTACATGTAGAAAGGGAAAGGCAGAAGAAACAGATCACGATCGCTAAATGAAATTATCAAGCTCCTAGCTTCCCAGTACCGGGCACAAGAAACTTACAAAGGTCACCTAGAAGATCGACCAGCTCCACTAGCCGGTGCCTCACAGAAGCTGACAGTCACAGAGCTTCGAACACAGCCTCGATGTCCCCATCCACAGAACCCCATCCAGGAACGAACTCTAGGATTCCATTTACACGCACACACTCTCTCTCTCTCTCTTTTTCAACCACACACTCTCTCTGTATCCCTCTTTCACACTTTCTCTCTCCATCTCTTTCACACACACACTCTCTCCCTCTCATACACATCACTCTGTCTCCCTATCTCACACACATACACACACTCCCTCTTTCTCTCTTTCTCTCACACATACACTCTCTCTCCCTCTTTTACATACACACTCTCTCTCTCCCTTTCTCATACACGTACTCTCTCTCTCGACACACTCCCTTTCCCTTTCACACACAGACACATATACACTCTCTCTCCCTCTCTCTCTCTCTCTCTCTCACACACACACACACACTTTCTCTTTCACACAATCTCTTTCACACACACGCACACACACACACTCTCTTCCTCCCTCTCTCTCTCTCCCCTTCTCTGTCTCTGTCTCTCTCCCTCACACACACAAACACACTTCTGAGTTTAAAAATACATCCTTGTGCAGCCCAGTCGGCACCACCCCCACCCCCACCCCCGGGCAGCTGTGCAGTTCGGGTTTGCCACCGAGAATAGGGTGACAGTCTCCTGTGAGTGAGGCGCTCCTTACAACTTCCCAAGCAGTTTCTGGCTCACCCCAACACTCTAAATTCACACTGTACACCACCCCTAGCCTTTTTGGGGTTCCTCCTCCCTTATCAGCTCCTAAAGAATTGGCATTTCTCAGGGGGCTTTGCTCTATAAACTCTCCTTCAGCCATCTCAGCAAATCCCAAATCTTCATGCCACCCTAATCTTCAGGCTCAAACAGCCAGTGACTCGCTGGACTCTTCCAGCAAGATATCCTCTGGGGGCGCCTGGGTAGCACAGTCGTTAAGCATCTGCCTTCGGCTCAGGGCGTGATCCCGGCATTCCGGGATCGAGTCCCACATCGGGCTCCTCCACTGGGAGCCTGCTTCTTCCTCTCCCACTCCCCCTGCTGTGTTCCCTCTCTCGCTGGCTGTCTCTCTGTCACATAAATAAATAAAATCTTAAAAAAAAAAAAAAAAAAGATATCCTCTGACACCTCAGATTAACTCAGTCAATCCCTGGCATGGATTGTTCTCATGGCTCTCCATGTCAAATTCCAAAATGTGGCACACAGGCTCTCCATGAGGAAGCCCTTGCTTGGCAATGCAGGCTCATCGATCTCCACTCCCTGCCCTCAAGTTCCTTCAGGGCTCACGATATGCCTGGGGCTGCCTGGCAAGGAGCAAGGCCAGTCTGTTCACCACACCTTGTTCACACTCTGCTCACTGCATCAAACAGGCTGCCACCAGCTCCACCCAACCCAAAAATCTCAATCTCTATCCTCAACACATACCACCTTCCTCTGCCAGATGGACTCAACGGATTATGATTCAGCACAAGTGCCACCCCCTCCCAAAAACCCTTCCCTGTCCACCCTACCACACCTCAGGATAGATTATAGCTAGGTCCCACAACCAAATATACGCTTGCCTATTACTGCAGTCACCACATGGGAGTATTATATGAATTGTCACCTGTATCTCTCCTACCTTAACTACAATGAACACCCTTTAAGTGCTTTAAGTACCCAGGAGAGTGTTTAACACAAAGTGGATAATCAATAAATATCCTTTAAAATGTAAATTACAAAATGAAATAAACAACCACACTCACGTAATTATTGCCTTGGAAGAAAGAGCAGACCCTGGACATAGCCTTCAGCTTAAATATGAATTGGCAAGAGAGGGCTCCACAATGCCCCAGTTCAACTAGATTGCATATTCCTCTTAAACAATCTATGGCCCTTGTCTCTCTAGACCACTGTCTCAGTTAACACCACTAGCCTCCTTAAAACTTCACAGTTTCGGGCTCACCCAATACTCTTGTTCCGCCACACACCAAACTTCTTTGCACACATCACGCTTTTAAATCAATGACTGGTGAAATGATTTGTCTCCTGTCTGTTTTTCATACCAACCATAGGCAGGGTTCATCAGCCAGGCTGATAGTTCACACTCGATTTATTGACTGATTTAACACATGACTCCACTGATGAATAAAGCACTGTCCTCGTCTATTATTAAATTAGCACTGACTGTTTGTCAAATTAGCCTAGTGATACCTGGAAAATAAACATCTGACATTGAAGAGATGGTAAATGAGGCATATTTCTTTCATTTAAAGTAAGTTTTAATGAATGCCAAAGGAAGAGGGAACCACAGTGCCTGGCTTCCCAATCTCGTAAGGAGCCTACACAAAATAACTGCCTATTGCAGATGGAATTATACTCACTCAGTGAAGTAGCAGACGTTCTGGCCAATTTAAATCCCATTTATTAAGAAAAATGAGAATAATTAATGATTTAATAAATTCGCTAATTTAAATAATTGATATCCTCATAATAATCCCACTGAAAATCAACGGTTTGCCTTTATCTAGAAGTGGAGGGTGTTAGCATGCTGACAAGAAGTCTACCATGGTCATGGACAAGATTTCTGCATAGAGTGGTCAGAATGTGGGAAGAGGTAACATGAACCAAATTCCCTGTTTCACATAACACACAGTATTTCTCATGAGTTTAAAAAGAAAAAAAAAAAGAATAGATTTGAAACATTGATCACTCAAAGGACAATCATCAAACCAAAGATACACAGTTTTCTCCTACCATTTAATCCCTAGGAAAGCAGACCCTATATGCATATGTATATACCCAGTCACCCTTCAGTGTTTTAACTGAAAAGTGCACACAAATCAACCTATTTTATATGAAACATTTGCAATTTCATTTCACTGACTCTTCTACTCCTAAAGGTTTATGAACTTTTTAAATGTAGGTGGGAGGAGGGAATCAATCATGAATTTCCCAACAGATACAAAGACAGGGAATCCTTCCTCCTACAGAGGTCATCACTGAGCAGAAATTTCTCCCCAAACCTGTTTAACTTCTCCATCTCCCCTCAACCTTTTGGCAGACACTCAGAAGTCTTCTGAAATTAGCTAACATAGCTAAAGAGACCCGAGTCTGATACTCTAAGAGCTACATAATTACAAAAATACTTCCCCTTTCCCTCTCGAGGCACGTTCTGGGAGAGAGGTGAGCTAATCGATGTTTTTGTTAACAAAATCCCATTAACTTATAATATCACACCATTGAGTAGGTCACCCTCTAAAACAAACAGGATGGACACAGGCACACATTTTAATTTCATAGATCTTTTATCTCCGTATTTAAAGCTAATTGGCAAGAGCGCCTAAGAATTAAGTTTTCAACTAGTTAATGAAGGGAAAACAAATTCTCAGATCATGGATGCAAATTCAACCGTCTCACGGGGCCAGGCAGATAATATAGATGGCAGAGCACAAGAGATTACAGAGCAGCAGGAACTGACTGGAAGGAAGCATGGCCTTCATACAGGAATGCGGGCTCAGCATCGCCAGACCGCCTGATTTTACAGTTTCAGTTAGAATGTGTGCACTGTGCATTTAATTTAAGGAAGATATTAATATTGGCCTTTTAAATTGAAATCCCTAATGTTTAAAAGTTGGAAATTAATTCAAAGACATACAAATAAAATATTTGCTGACCAAATCAGAGACGAATCTAATTTGCCTCTGATATAGTCTAATGAAGGAAATTTGCAAAAGTTTCATTAAGCATTCCCAAAATTTTCACTGAGGGCCTGCCTCAATGCCTTGAATGTCCCCCACTCAATATTTTGCTATTTTCCAGCTTCATAAAATGGTCCTTCGTACTTAAAAAAAAAAAAAAAAAAAAAAGGCAGCATCTGATTGTCATAGTCCAGAGCTGCTAATTAAATAACTGATCTCAAGTAAATCGTCATCACGTGATTACATTTTATGTAACAGCTCTGACTTTGTCTTATTCCCAGAGACATACTTAGATTTCCTATGTGACTTCCCTGTCTGGTAATGAAGTTCTGTGGACATTGAGTTGTTAGATCAACTTTTCCTAATGTAGAGTATCTTAGTTTGGGGTTCCCCAGGAACAGATCCAGAGACAAAGATTCAAGTACCAATACTTCACTTGGGAGGTGACCCAAGAAACAACAGGGGAGGGGGAAGGACGCAGGGAAGTACTACCCAACTCTGATCAACCAATGGCTGACAGCTGTTGGCAAGGGGTGTGAATTTCCCCTGGCTCTTCCCAACTGCCCCTCGCAGGTTCCTGTAGCTCCAAAGAGCCCTCGAGCAAAAATTTACAGATGCCAGCACATAGGAGAAGAGGAAATAGGGGCAGAATACAAACAGCTTATAACCTATCTCAACTTCTTGGCATACCCTAGTGATAATGAGCAAGGGCTCAAATAAGAAGGTAAGAAATCAATGTTCCTCAGGCTGAAAGGTGTGGTGGGATGTGTGCTCTCGGATCTGGCTCGCATCTACCTGCCTACAAAAGCCCCTTCACTAACCTACACCCCTAACCTCTCCTGTCTCCATCTCCACTGCCTGTGGGGGCTACGAACAAAAGGTTCATCCTAGAGAGATATTTTAGTCTAGTGTCTTCGGGGACAAGTCGTCTGTGATGTGTACCATGCCAAGCACCAGGCCTTCAGTCCACAACACCCACATGTGCAATTAGGAAGGCAATTAGGAGCAATCACACACTTCTGGCCAATTACCGCCTCTCGCAGGGGGGCTCACTCTTAAAATGAGACCTGCAGGCGAAACCTACTTGTGCAGCATTATGTCCTCTATGTTTGTCTCTCCAAGGATTCATCAGATGTTCCCCCAGTTTACTTTGCTTCAAGCACTCCCACGAGAATACAGAACCCTGTGCAGTTTCTTAATGGATTTTAATGTATGGCCAAAAGAAGGGTATCTCAAAATAGCAGTGTAACTGACCACGGTGTTCCGTAATTTCGCAGAGGGACTAAAATTCTACAAACTCCCCTTCCTCAAAATATGTTGAGTGTGTGTGTCTCTACGTAACTCTTCTTGAAATGTTGCTCACCTTTAATGATTTCTCATGATCTCCAGGATTCTGTGTTCTTTCTACATCCTACAATATTCTGTAGCCTCTTGACTCCTGCCTTCCCCTTTCCCTCCCTCTGGGACCTCATCTCACAGGACTTCCATCTCTTTCTTACCTCACTCCAAGCTCCATGATCTCCTGTCAGATGTCAGAGCAAGCCAAGCACTTTTCCTACCACATGTTCTTTGTTCCTAAAACAGACCCCGCTGGCTTTTATCTAACCCGGAGGCATTCATTTCTTCACGGCTAAAACAGGTCAGTTTTATCTATTGATATTCACCAATTTCTTGCCTGACTGCCCCACGAAGATGGGTGTCATGAAACCCGGGACCAAAAGGGTCACGTTCTCCAATGGAGCCATTGTACCTGGCTTCCACCAAAGCACCAAGTGGTCGCTATATAAATAAACGAATGGATGTAAGTTTCCTGGGCGCCTTCCACATGGCAGGTATTACGGTAGGCACTGGAGAGTCAATGATAAGCTAAATACACCTGATGCCTGAAAACCTTGGGAATTTAAGCATCAGGACTCTTGGCTGTTCTAGTCCTGCCCCCAATTCAACAGTTTTAGCTGCAAACAACCCTTGGCTTAGACCACCTTCATCTATGTGTCCCCAATTCTCTGTTTCTCCTGACAGTAGCACACTTACTATCCTGCTTGAACGAGTGCTAGCATCTTGCTGGTCTCTCTACACTACTGTGAGAGCCTCCCGAGACCTAGAATTAACGAACTCTCTTGGTATCACCAGGGCCTAAAAATTGTCTTGTCACCTAACAGGTGCTTTAAAAAGATTGCTGAAATGAAAGAGGAAAAGACTCTGATTAAAACAGTTCTTTCTCTGCTTGCACTGTACAATACAGCAGCCACTAGCCACACATGGCTATTTAAATTGAAATTAAATAAAATTTAAATTCAATCCCTCATCCACACTAGCCATATTTCAAATGTTCAATGGCCACATTTGGTTATTGGCCACCGTGTTAGGAAGCATAGAACAGAACATCTCCATCATCGTGAAGAACTCTCTTGGACGGCGCTGGTATGGATCTTTACAAAATAAAGCTACCAAGTAAACACTTTATTATTTATTGACTAGAAGAAATGTTATTTCTGTGTTCTCCAGAGACACGTAATTCAATAAAATACTTCAAATATTTACTTAGGAACTTCTCTGTGTGCAATACCAGGTTAGGCCCAACTGAGATTCAGAGAGGCATGAAACACAAAGTTCGCCCCTCAAGAATCTTAAAAGGCAAAAGCGCATCAGTCAGTGGTTAGCTAAACTTCAGCGCAGACATAACAAATAAGGAAGTCACAGAAGCATACAATAATTAATTCAAATTCGGAGGATGGAGCAACATGAAAAATCTGGCAACATTTCGGCAAAGAAGTGGTTTCTGAAATACGTCTTGAAGACGGGGAGGATTTTCACAGGCAACAAGAGACCATCCCAGATTCAAAATCTGTGTAAATTAGGATTCAGCTGCGGGAAATATGAGAGAATGTTCAGGAATAACAAATGTCCCTGGTGCTGCAGTAGAAGTCTAAGAGAGTGTGGCAAATATAATTGCAACTGGAGATCAGGGAGAAAGTGGAGCCTCCATGAAAGGGAAAGCTTTTCTTGTGTAGAAAACACAGAGCTGCCCTAGCAAGGCCCACGCGTAGAAGGCTTACTACCAATGGGAGCTTCCCCCAGTCTTCTGAGGCTGACCAACCAGTCCGATCAAGAGAAAATAATTAACAGACATGAACTGGTATGTTCCATAACCATATCGAGTGATCAGTGGGATTTCTACCCATGTTTGGCAAAGGGGAAAGCGCCTGTGCTGATATCCACGTGCTCAATAAAATTAAATTTAAAATTCCAACAATAATGGGAACTTGGGGCTCCAAAAACTCATCCACCTTTGAAGGCAGCAAGTCAGCCTCAGGGCTCTCCTTCACCCAAAGAAGAAAATGGCAAAACGCTTCTGAATTGGAGAGTCATTCCAGTCCCTTATCAAACAGTACCACTTTGCCACCGAATCACTGCCATGACAAAGGGAAAAACCTGGAGATGTGAACATGTCAGACCAACCTAATCTACTGATCCCAGAACCTTCAACCCTCAGTCAAGATCTTCACTGTTTGTCAAGGTATTTTTAAGTCTGTCAAGCATTTGATAAGACTTGGTTTATCTTTTTTATCAACTAAATTATCAAAAGCAAGATTTCCTTTATGCAGTAAGCATTTGTCTTGCAACATTATTTTAGTACTATTAAAAAGATACACCCATATTCAAGGAATAAGGCAGGCCGTGTTGCTATGTGAGCATTCCTACAGCCTTGCAAGTTTAAAATGCTGAAAGAATTTTCTTTAAAAGATAAAATGTCACACTCAATCGCAAGCTGGTTAAAATTATTCCTGAGGCTGGGGGCTGAGGAGAGGGCTCCTACTGGGGAATTAAGAATTATAGAAAGTACAGGAAAGGGGGCCAACTTGGAACTGGATGGAGCAGGTGTTCTGAAAGAATAAATTCTCCATTTTAGGGAATGGGTCAAACCCAGTAATCCCTGGGCCACTTGGACATTCATTTCAATCTCATTTTAACCATTAACCTTTGCTAGGGTTGTGTTTTCATGGGAACCCGAGAAGCTGATCCATAGCCACACGTGGACAGAAAGTGGGGCTCAGATACCAGGGGACAAGTGCCCTTCCCTCTCCACGGCCTGCATGCACTGATCCTGTCACATTCCTCCTGAGTCGATTATATTGGTGCTCATTATGAAACAACATTTTTAACTTTGAAATCTCCCAAGAGAATGGTCAAGACATATCTAGTCTCACACACAAAAAACAAAGTGGAACAGATTTGATATTTGCATCAAACTGAGACCGCCAGAATCCGCGTGCCCTGATGTCCGCTGGCGCTGCTCTGGTTAGGACTCCTTATGCAACAGCTCCGGTACCAACTGTCACATTACTTATATAAAAAGCCAAACTTCCAAGGGCCAGGAAACAAATTCCAAATGGGGTATTTATATCCGTACTATCTTCTGCAAAAAGGATTAGCTGAAGCATACAAATGAATAGCTACACAGTCTGGTCCTAGGCACACGTTCCCAGTGTACCAGCCGGAGGAGCGTGAAGATCTCTCACTATGGAGACCCCTTGGTCACCAAACTCATATAAACTTTGCCCCAGTGAATTAACTGGGTTTTGGTTTGTTTGGGGTTTTTTTGTTTGTTTGTTTGTTTGTTTTAATCTTCCTTGTGTCAAGCTTTGTTATGTTCTGTATGGTCAAATTTTGGGAAGGACTGCAATCTCTTAGATACTATCAAAGCCTTCAATGGATGGACAAGTAGGCAGGCAGAAGCTTTGAAGTATTTTTACACATGGAACAAATTTTTATTACCCACATGATATGTTCTAGCCCCTTTTCTAGGATCTCAGGATACAGAAGTGAGCAGAAAGCAAGTTACTTAACCCTAAGTTCCTTGATTTTCACACCTATAAATAACACTAATAACCATACCCTCATCTCAGAATTGATGGGAGAAATTTAAAGACATTAGTCACTTGAAATACCTTTATACAAAAGAAATGTTCAATAAAGTATTACTTATCAACTAACCATCATCCATCCCCAAAATGTTTGATTTTGGCCACATGTATCAAACTCCCAAGCTACAGTGTCCCTGTAACTTTCCACCACACAGGAGTCCTTTACTACTTTGCTATCACTGGTCAATAGTTAGGTATCAATGCGTCCTCTTCCTCCCCTTTTCTTCAGCTCAAAAAATAGTTCTCAAACCTATAAACAATATATAACAGGGCAAGCAAACCACTGGATCTGGTAAATTCTGGTAAATTTCCATCTCCTAAGTCTCTAATTTTAAGTAGTTGTTAGATATGGTATTTGCCACTTCTTTTCAGAATACTTTCCACAGGACAACATTTGTCCAGAAATCCTTCCAAGGATTTTATAGAATAAATTTCCCCCAACACAACCCTATCGTACCCTACCCTACACCAGCCTCAACATGCATATTTATTAAGACATGCACCTGCGTATTTTAAATTTCAGCTCAGCAAACCAACATCCAATGTTTTAAATGTTGTCTTTGGCTATAAAAGCAATTCTTTCACAGTTGACCAATTCACTTATTTTCAGTCTATATATAATGGAGTTGTTCCATTCATTTCTCCCATTCTTTGTGATAGAGAAATAATCAGATCTGAAAAGCCCTGTACTAAAGTGCATGGGAAAAAGTGACTCCATATCCTTGATCTCGCACCCTTATTTTTGATGATCTCTCTAACAAAAAGAAAAGCACAAGCATGTAAGGATGAATTCTGAAGCCCCTCAGGAGTGTCCAAAAAGCTGGACACAATGCAAAAGCCCATTATTAAGAAAATGTTTGAGTGACTTATGGTACATCTAAATCTATATTATGGAATGAAATGAGGTTATTAAAAAAACACGGACCTTTATGTATTGACTCAGATGAAAATCTACTCTACATTGTTAGGAGAATAATGTTAGCAAGAAAAGCAAATGGTTTAAAAAAAGAAAAATGCTGTGTGTGTGAACAAGGATTAGAGTAGTTACCACAGTTTTCTTATCTGCCCAACCCTACTATGGTTCAGCAAAGGAAAAAGGGTGGGGGGTGCCTGGGTGGCTCAGTTGGTTAAGCGACCAACTGTGTTGATTTCCGTTCAGGTCATGATCTCGGGATTGTGAGACTGAGCCCCAAGTTGGGTTCCCCACTGAGTTTGGAGCTTGCTTAAGATTGTCTCTCTCCCCCTCCCCTCCCTGCTCCCAAGCACGCACAGGCATGCACACTTTCTCTCTGAGAACAAAAAACCAAAAAGCAAAAACAGAGGAGGACGGGGAGGAGGAGGGAATATCATTTTAACATTGTTCCCAAAGTTCACTGTTATAGGAGCACATTAAGCCAAAGTATGAAAAATGAGTTGTGTAGGTCCGACAATTATTTTTGGTATTGGATTTATATCTCATCTCCATGGTAATTAAATGGAAAAACAAAGTAAGTTACAAGAGAAGCCAACAGATTAGAGTAATAACCCTCAGCATCCTAATGATCTTTAAATGTTGAGTTGACACATAGACAGACGTCACACCTAAAAGACAGCTTGTATGGTCCCAATGAAACTCAAGACAACTACCAGAATACGAAATTAACATGCCTTTCAAATTACGTAGAAAGTTAAAAAAGAAAAAAAAAAAAAAAAGACAGATAAAGTGCTCAAGTTTCCACAACCCCTTTTTTCTCCCCTCTTAGGTATGAAAGCAAACCTGGGCTTGAACAAAGAGTTTGGCTGATTTTCCAGCCTCCAGTCAACATCATAAGAACTAAAAGCTTCATTATGATCAAGTGTCAAAGTTTCATCAGAAACTATTTTCTCTTTCTTCTGATTTTTTTAAAGGCACTGTACGGTGTAAAAGAGGTAAGAGTCCACTTTTCCTTTCACTAAACTTGACTCCCTCCACCTCACCAGCCTCCCCAAACATGAAACACAAAAAGTTGGTCAAAGAAAGGAGTCCATGGCAAATGTGAGATGCAGCTGCCCCGGGAGAGAAACACGAGTCAGAGGTAGGGATAGCTTCTCTAGATCCAGTGGGAGGTAAAGAGGGAGGAGGGAAAAGTCTGCCAAACAGAATTTAAAAGCCCAGGACACAAGGGTAGAAAGTAAAAGAAGGTGTGACGAAGGGTACCATCACCCATGCCAAGGGGGGAAAAACATTCCTTGGCAGGCAAAAGAAAAGTTTACAAAGCTTGCTTTCTGCTCTGAAATGTAAAAGGCCAACTTTTAATTGCTTTAAAATACAAATTTGAAAATAATATTACGAGTTATTAAGCTATAATTCTAGATAAAATTCTAACCCGGATAAATGCAATTTCCATTTTTAAAAAGATCTCAAATCACAGCTCATTTTAAATGCTTTATGAAGCCATTTCCACAGAAATTAGAGATGATCTGAATGAAACAAGATTAAATGTTGGGTGGGCGGGGGGAGTGTATGCAAAGTTAAGAAAATCATTCAAAGAATTAATCCTCCCCACTCCCAGACATAATATATAAATATATAGTGATATGGTATGTCTGCATATGTGTATATATATTCTGCAGGCTGACTTATTCAGATAATTAACATTATGGCCTTGTCTACTGTTTTGACTTAATTCAGGCAGCATCTTTAATTCTTCAGACAAGCAAATGCAGGACGAAGTGCTAGAGCTATAATCCTCCTAAGGAAGACAATGTCTAAAAACACACCCAATCATTCATCCCTAAATACTAATCTTAAACTGTAAGTTGTACAAATCAGAGGCAAACACATATCCCATTAACAAGGCAACTTCTTACTGCTCTTCATCTTCCATCTGAGTCACAATCAACTTCATCCACGCTCTCCAGGGCTGACACAGCACAAATCAAGAAGAAATAAAATCCATGCCACCACATTTGTTATAACAAATGCGAAGACACACTTAAAATCGCCCACTTGCAATAAGGAACCTTTGACAGTTACCTAAATAAATTTGTCAGGCCAAGATCATGGCCAACTTTACCATCTAATAATCTTCACCACTGCACACTATTACTACCGATTATCATCATATCTTCCATGCTCTATAGCAGCGACTCTCAACCAAGAGCGATTTTGCTTTGCCTGCCCCCCCAAGGGACATGTGGCAATAACTGGAAACATGTTTCGAGTTCGTGATTGGGGGATGTACTAGTTTTCACACTCAGGAAAAACAAAAGTACAATGAGAGAATCAGGGCCCTCTTCTTTCTCTCCATCCCCACTTCTTTTCCCTCTCTTTCCCCATACTACCCATCCTGCCTTCCTAAAATTTAATATCCAAACTTAATCTTCCCGGGCATCTTCACAGCTAAGGCCCAATTATGTGTAGTCTGGTTTGACAATAGCCTTTAATTCCATATTATTGTAAATTCCCTTCTTAGGGGGTTTATTCCTTTCATCTACCCATTTGTTGGTAACAATTCTATTATTCCCAAATTCAATACAAAATAAAACCATCCCACAATACCATATATCATCACCCTCTTAAAGAAGGTATTATACAAAACACATGTCCATAAATCTAAATGTAGTCATTTCTTGTAAATATTTTCATTTATGGTGACTTGAATACATATTTTTATCACACTCAACTAAATGGCATTTCGTCCCCCGAGGAATTCTCTTATACACGAATATTCCATTTCCACTAAGTAAGGAAGAGAGTGAGAAATATTTCTGCTGTACATGGGAATGGTTTTTCCTTTGAATAGCGCATATAGATCTCTGCACTTCATAGCGGATGTGTGAATCACGTGAAACTCATCCTTTCCAACTGAAATTCCCCTATAACCATACTCTAGAGTACCAGCATGGCCCTTTCAAAGCTCTTAGGCAATAATGATGGCAGAAGACACGGATCCAGCTCCCGAGAACCAATCTCCTACCTAACCTACACACACTATGCCCCCACACACCCTTCCCCTCTCCTCTGAGTACACGGTGAAGGTCAAGTGTCCAAGAGTGGGATATTAAAGTTTCTGGTAAGTCCTGCAATAAAGAAACCAACATTGCCATGTCTCCCCAAGCAATTCCCCATCTTCCTTGGCCACAGGACCTTCCTGCCATAGAAAGTCTTTTAACAGCCCACTGATTTCATGTTCCAGGCACAAACTACGGAAACAACCCTGAGCAACCACCGCTATTTATTAGCCCCCTGACGAGGACTTCTTACCCTGAGACTCAGTACTGAAGTAAATACAGAGATACTCCAACAATTCTGTTCTAAAGAGAATCTTCTTTCCGCTCACAGAAACTCTACTTCCAGAGGCTAATGCCAAGAAATCAGTAAAATTGTTTAAATCTTTAAGTAACAGTTAAAATGGCTATAAAAGTCTCCCAATGTCTAAAATTAATTCCTGTAGTAAACGTCCCTACCAAAAAAAGGCATACATCACACCTGTGAGTTACAGAGATATAAATTCACAATTCGTTGTGATAAATGGTAGGACTAGTGTCTTTTTTGATGAATAACTCACTCTCTGAATCAAATTCCAAGACCATAAACATGGATTCTAATAACCATATTTATGACTAGTATTTTACAGACAAAAATCTGAAATCAATTAATATATGTCTAATTATTATATTTCCTGTCCTCCCAATGCATAAATCTATTCTGTTCTGTAATGGGAGCTCAAAATCAAGTATCAAATATTCATCTGAACTTGTATTTTAAGCATTCAACAACCCACTGAAGTGTCTTTGAACCCTGGAAGTCTGTATTTTCCACTTTTTATATGATAGCTGTACCTAATTTATTAAAGTAACTGAAACCACCTAAATGCCAAGCAATTAATATGAAAGAATACTTTAAATGCTCTTAATATCCTGTAAAATACATTCTGCAAAGGGCAGTGCTCAGTGAAGCAACCTTTAGACAAATTACTTAAATGAGAATCTATACATTTTGGGTTGTCTACCTGAGGAAAATTAGGAGAAATTATTTACTACAGTGAAATTATTATGTATTTGAATAAGCCACTAGAAGACAGAGTAAAAGAACACACTGTAGCTTTCTTTTTTTTTTTTTTTTTAAAGATTTTATTTATTTATTTGACAGAGATAGAGACAGCCAGCGAGAGAGGGAACACAGGCAGGGGGAGTGGGAGAGGAAGAAGCAGGCTCATAGCGGAGGAGCCTGATGTGGGGCTCGATCCCATAGCGCCGGGATCACGCCCTGAGCCGAAGGCAGACGCTTAACCGCTGTGCCACCCAGGCACCCCACACTGTAGCTTTCTTACCACTAAAAAATACTTATTAAAAAATGGATTGGGGGGGGGGAGTGGTAATTATTCTAAGTCACATATTTGAAAATTGAGTAGCTGTTTTAGATCCAGAATTTTTAATTAGGAAACTATATTTTAATATAATAAATGTGTTAAATAATACATTCGTGATAGGAACATACTTTCCTTTTTATAACACCAGAAATTTAAAATCCCGAATCCATTCCTTTTCATATGCACATGGGCACCAAGGCAATGTGGAATCAATCAGACATGTTAGACTCAAAATCTAAGAGAAAAAAATTAAAAGAAAAAAATACTCCAAAAATAAAGTCTCTTGTCAACATCAATGACTGAGGAAAGTCCTTTGGAATTAGTTGGGGATGTGAGAAAGAATACAAGGTGGCGGAAAAGAAGCTAAAATAATTCCAAAATTTCTTTGGGCAGAGAAGTGCTTCTCACCATCAACAGGCCTCTGGACTTGAGCTTCCGTTTGTGGGGACTAAGGGAACCGTCACAACACATGCCCGAACATAATCTGAATAGATGTGTCAATCCTTTAATAAGGTGTTACCATTCCAATTTAAAGAAAGAAGATTTAGGGGCGCCTGGGTGGCTCAGTCAGTTAAGCGTTGAAGTCTTGATTTAAGCTCAGGTCAGGATCTCAGGGTCAGGAGATGGGCCCTGCGTTGGGCTCTGAGCTCAGCAAGGAGTCTGCTGGAGATTTTGTCTGCCTCCCCCAGCTCCCTCCCCTCCAAGGGCGCTGGCTAGCTCTCTCTAAAATAAATAAATAAATCTTTTTAAAAATGCCTATATAAAGAAAGAATATTTCTGGGCCAGCCTGCCACGAGAGTGATCCCACAGCTTTTCAAACTCTCAATAGACCTACCATAGCAGTATCAGGATAAATACATTAGACCTTGGTATATTTAACCTTCAGTGTCACTAACATTAATCATTCATTTCTGAAAGAGAAAGGAGAAAAAACTTTGAGCTCCTGGGGTCAGCGACCATATAAATCTGTCTTTAGATCTAAACATTCACAAGAGGGCTCGGGACAAAGCACATAACAGCCATCTGCTCTGTAGAAAAGTCCAGGGCACCACGACTTGGCTAGATGAATATACCCGCATTTACATGCCCCCCCACGATATGATTATTGTTTAATCCACCCACAGACAATGAGGAATCCATGGCCATTATTATAACGTTATTATAACTCGTACCACATATTAAACTGCTGACACTTGACAAAATGCCGGCTCATGGTGACCTGCCAGTCATCCTTCGTAGTTCTATTTTCCTTTCCATTCCCTCTGTGAGAAGTGATCTCTTAAGCACATGTGCTATGCTCTGCCCAGCTAGGAAGTGACTTGTCAAGTTTCACCCGGGATAACTATAAATTTTCTCCTGGCACTTGATCAGCGACTCTGGAGGATGCTTCATGGATGGCAATCCTAAGACAGTTATTAGTTCATGGCAGCCCCTTAGATCAAAGGGTTGACACATGGAGTAGTCACCAAGGACCTCAAAAATAACACAATAATAATAAAAGCAATCTCACCACCTCTTGACTGCAATGCGGCCATCATTCATTGCCTTCACGTGACATGACAGGTGGGCTTTTCACCACGACCAGGGTTGTGATTCATCGCTTTATAATTTCATGCACAGACGCCTAGAAGGGTCAACCTGCCAAGCTTTCCATTCCTCCTCTCCAATCGCCAAAGAGGACTGAACACCAGGCCGCTCACTGGAGTCCGTAATGGCTTCGCCAGCCGTCATGACTCGGCCTGTTGCATTCTTGCCACAGAAAGCTGGCGCAACTGTCCACATTTGAGCATGTGGATCAATACCGAACGAGAAAGGTGGAATTCTCATCACATCATGGCAACAGACTGTGTAAAAGCAATGAGCTCTGGCGAGCCCCTCGCACAGGGTCTCTCAACCTTGACACTATTGACGATTTGGGGCCAGATCATTCTTTGTTGGGGAGGCTGTTCTGGGCAGTGTAAGGCATTGTACAGCAACCTGGGCAGATCAAGATTCTAGAACATGGCCCAAGTGAAATTAGCTCAGTGATTTTTGGTCCAACATTTAACCGTTTTGAGTTCCACTGTCTCCTTTCCTTGTCTCGCCTAGAATGCCTGCCCCACAGATCCCCCAAGGCTCAGTGTCTCATTATATTCAGGTATCTCCTCAAATACCACCTCATCGGAGAAGCCTTCTCTAGCTTCTCCTTTTGAAATAGTACCACTCTGCCCTTCATCACTCTCGATGGCCTCGCTTGGCTTTTTTATAGCATTATTTGATGGGATTACTTATTATTTTGTATGTGCTTCCCCGTCAGCCTCCACCAGGTAGGAATGGCATTCTATTCTGTTCTCTGTTGTAGCCCGAGTGCCTAGAACTCAGCCTGTCTCCTAGCCAGTGTTTGATAAATACTCTTTCAGTGAACAGCTCAATGAATTGAAGACTAGAGGGAGGAAGACACACACTCACTCACTCACCAAAAGTTCCTGATTTCTTTAGCCAAATATATAGAGTCTCAGCAAAAATAATGCTTAGGTCCTGGGGTACCTGCTTGGCTCGGCCGTTAAGCATCTGCCTTCAGCTCAGGTTGTGATTCCAAGGTCCCGGGATCAAGCCCCGCATCAGGCTCCTTGCTCAATGGGGAGTCTGCTTCTCCCTCTCCCCCTGCCTGCTGCTCCCCCTACTTGTGCTCTCTGTCAAATAAATAAATAAAATCTTTAAAAAAAAATTAAAATAATGCTTAGGTCCTAAAAAAGTACAGCTCCCCAAGACCACCAAAGGGAAGGGGGGCCTACATGGGGCCTTTCTGGATTTGAGAAGCATAGACACTTGGAGTATACGCAAATTTTTTCAGAAAGATCTTAAATCAACATCTACACCTAATGCTTTTCATTTAAGAGAATGTTTGCAAATATCAGGTTGTCCCACTTCCAAACTTAGTTCCAGTGGCTGGGGAAGGCGGGCTGGTGCACAGACAGGCAGGTGTCACTGTTCAGGAGAGGTTTCCAACTTGCTCCCTAGGAAGCCACTTCCCAAGTTTTGCCTTTCTGCAAAAAATGGCATTATCTCAGAGGGCTGGTTTTTGCATCAATTAAGACAGAACAATATGCCCAGTGCCTGAGACAGTCTGCACTCAATAAATGTACCTGCTGGTTTCTCTGTAATGTCTAAATCTCTGAACAGCACTGTCCAATACAGCTTTCTGCAAGAATGGAAAACTTCTATATTTTGCCTACTGAGAACCTGAAATCTCACTGTCATTTTTATCTAATTTATTTAATTAATTTAAATGTAAATAGCCATGTACGGACAGTGGTGAGAGAACTGGAGAGGGCGACCTTGAATACTGTAAAGCCCCCGAAATTGGGGAAATTTTATTATTTTATGTGCAACCATGCCGGGCTTCTAAAATCACACTTTCACTTCAAAAGTAAAGAAATTTCTTTCCTGTCATTTCTTCCCTTATTTAGCGAAACACTGTTCCTTAGCTTTTGAGATCTGGAAAAGATAATGAAGGTAGCAGGGACCATGGGCCGTTGGCCATCCAACAACCAGCCATTCCTCCCTAGACCCTCGGGTAAATCCTGATGGGTCTAAGTCAATCCTGTTCATTCCCTGTCTCTTGCCAGTGATTGGATTAAGCATGACCATGTGATCCAGTTCTAACCAATGAGAGAGAAGGGCTGATTGGCTGGGGGTGGGGTGCCTGGAAGAAGAACATTTCACTTGTGCTTGAATAGGAACACCGGGAAGGGGTACTTTCTCTTCTTTCTCCGGACTTCGTACCTCAGCTTGTGACTTCTGGGGCTACTGAAGCCGTACGAAAGCCATGAGCAAATTGACTCTAAGAAACAAGCCCACGGATGGTAAAATATAAACAACATGGAGTATACTTTAAAGATGGCAGAGTACAAAGATACTGTCTGGAGGTGGCCTGCCTCTAGAGGGCTATGTTAAATCATAAATTGCCTTTATTATTGAGCCAGAGAGGCAGGAGGTCTTTGCCAGAGGTTAAAACATGGTAAGGGATGCAGACATGTTCCCGGTTAGGACTTCTGTGTGAATATGGGAGAAAAAATCCTGGTAATACTGCCAGCAGCCAGGAGTACTCGGAAGACGAAGGAAAGCAAATCTTGACAGTTCTTTCTGGCACAGCAGGTATGCGGTCCAATTGGCCATGAGTGTTGAAACTTCCTTTTCGCACCCTAGTGGATGGCGAGAGAAAGGGCAGTCTTTACAGGAAAACGATGTTACAAGGTAGCTCATTAAGAGGTGGTGTAAGAATGTAAAAGCCACAGGACCTTCAAAAAGTGTCAAAATCATTCCCCAAGAGGAGAGTGTGGACTATGTACTTCACAACAGTGAGGAGAAAATACCGCCATTATCACAGTGAGTCCCAGAAACAGAAACATGCTACAAATGGCTCCTCTCATCTTCGCAGATACTACTCAAACAGCCTAGAAGAAGCTCATGTTTTATTTTCCTGCTAAAATTTCTCAACAACCAATCAATACCAAATGTACTAATGGCATGCACGCCTGCTAGAAGAAAGAACATTGTCCTAACACTTGGAACTAGGGTAAGGGTGGGACAGAGAAAAATGGGTTCCAGGGGGGAAGGAGGCCAATAATAATTGGGGCAGAGCAACTAAATGTTACCTTTGGGAGTAGGAAATTTTCATGCAGCTTCTAGAAGGAGCTTGTTTTGCTCCCAGAAAATGGGCCTTCCAAATGGGAGAACGTAGATCTACATAAACAGGAAATCTGGATCAACGGGCTTCCCAAGCCCAGAGAAGATGTCAAGGTTAACTGAATTCACTAGTGGGCTAAAGAGCATAAAACATACCCTACCACACCCCACCCTCTTACTCTGAAATTCCATCTATTTAAAATATTTAACAAATCAGAGGCAATAACCAGTAATAAGTGATGGTGGAGGATGGGTCCACTGTTTGATCCTGGGAAGGTCTCAAAATGGGAGGAGTGGCCAAGAGGTGAAGGAGTGGTCAAGAAGCCAGGGAGGGGAAATTCAGGGGGCTTAGCCCACTTTGTATTTAAAGATTTTTAATAATCTATATGGCTGTACTAGAACCAAGACATACAGTGAGCCACACTTTATCAATTGGGCCACTAAATATCTTCCTTACTTTTTAAGCCACTTCATGGAAACTCCAGACCCTTTGATTTTTCGTATCACAGATATAGTTTGATTGTATAGCATGCAATAAGGCTTTCAATTCTTCTGTGATAGTAACAATATCTCCTTGAGAAGAAGATTTATTTTGCCATATTGCAACACCAAGTGTACAAATGCTAAGTTTAAATTTTTCTTTAAACTGGCTCAGTTTTTATAAAATCTTAAATATATATAATTAACAGGAAATTTAACAAACCAGAATGGAAAACTAGCATGGCCTGCTAGATATGAAGGGTACCAGAAAATAATAAAAGCCACAAGATCAAATTCTAAAATATTCTCCCAGCTAAAGGCTCTGGGCAAGACCTGTCTCTGTTAAAAAGAGATACTGGCAAGTGACTGAAGTATTAAAGACCTATTAGCTCCATGCTGTGAGTTTTTACTTGATAAACAACTCAAAAAGAAATGACTTTATTATGTTAAAAGTCAGGTTCTTATACTGCAGGTAAAGTCATTTCTCATATGACATAAAATCACATTCAGTACTCCACTCAGGGAAAACATTATTTATTACACACTATAGTTTTCTTAATGAAAAATAAGGATTCCTAACGTTACTACAAAGTATTTCTCAAGAAGGCAAGGTTCTATGATACATCCATTACCACTAAGTAAAGCCTTAGTCACATGATAGAAAATGGGGTTACCATAAATGAAATAGAAGACAGGTTAAATTTTAATAGCAAAAAAGACAACCAAGAAGATTCACTACCTTTAATGCTGTTGATTTGAAGTAGGGTTACGGGAGATTACCAGCTGAAAGGTGGAGGTGAGATTAATTTCAGGATCACTTAACAAACCATTGAAGGCTAACATCACCACTTTCCACTGTCATCAGACTGAAAGAACACTCAAGGTGGACTGACCACAACTGGACTATGTAAGACTTGTGCTCAGGTACAAGATTAATTACACTTGACCTTGTGGACTGAGTTCCCTTCTGCATTTAAATAAACAGGGAGAATATTCAATCTTTAAGCACATATTAGACACTCATACCAGCTATGTACGAGCAGTAATAACAGTTCACAATTCACAAGACAGCTTTCCCTTTTATATTGCCACCAGGCCCACCCCAGCAAGAGAACAGACAACAGGATAAAGAACAGGAGTGCAGTTCAACTTAATAATTTCAACCCAGGGAAGGCCAGTAAAGTGTTACTCATCGTGATACACATCAATGACATTTTATTTGCCAAAAAAAATTCATGTAACATTGCTTAACAATATCCAAAGGGAAAGACAGAATATTTCCCTGTTTTATAGAGTCAGGGTAGTGGCTTTTATGAACCAAATCACATATAATAAATGAGTACATAGTGTCAGGTTAGAAAAAAGATGAGTAGCCTTTAAGTAAATCACACAGCACATTCAGATAATTGCTTTCCAATTTTTTTAAGGCACGTATAAAGCTAGGTATATCTTCTCTCTGAAATTTTAAAATAATAATGTTCTTCCACTAACCCACACTCCCCCCACCCCTGCCCCCAACGAGCTAGTTTCAAAGGAGAGAACATCATCCTTTCAAATTTGAAACCAGGAAAAAAGATACTTGACTTTGATCCATCACAGATATGAAAAATAGGTACTTATAGATAATTCTGTATGCCTTCTCTAGACACTAAATTTATAGATTATTGAATATTAAGATTTATGTTGTATCAAAGCAAATATTGACCTTATCTCTGCCTGGGTCAATATTTACTGCTTTGCTTAATAAATCTTGATGTTCATTTTCAAACTGAGTCAATATCAGTTCATTAATTTCTGCATGGTTCATATCAGCATTTTCTAAAATTTGAAATGCCAGTGAAATGCTTCACCTAAAAAGTCTGAATACAGCCAATTAAAAAGACAAAAGGGCTTGTGCTTCCCTTCTGGCTTTCCTTTTAGTTTTTCCTTTCTTCCTCTCTCCTCAAAACTGTCAAAGAAAACTGCCTAAATTTAATACAATCCAGCCACCTATCCTAAAATAAAAGGTTACTTTAGGAAATATTATGAATGTACTGGTATAAGAAATTAAAATATTCTAGATATAATTCTGTAAGATATTAAAGTATTATAGATATAAATGTAAAAAAGACAGAATTCCCTCATTTCTCAATAATAATCACAATTAGCGTCTGTGTATAGTCTCCAGGCCTCTCAGCTCCATTAATAAGACTCTGCTAACCACATTATTTTAATATGCCTTATACCTATCTCATTTTGGTGGATGTTTAGTATGAATTTCATCGTAAGGATATGCTACAATTACCCAATTACCCAAGTCCCTACTTACGGTGACTTAGGCTGTTACACACAACGTCACGCTTGTGTGTTTAGAAACACACAAGTGTTTCTAAAAGACAAATTCCCAGAAACAGAAGTGCTGAATCAAAGACTATCAATATTTAACATTTTCACAGATATTGCCAAAGAGCCCTCCAAAAAGACTCTACCAACCTGTTCCTTTCAGAGTCCATTTAAAATCCAAACTCTCAGGTTTCCTGTTAGCTGCATTTGAAATGTCCCATCATAGCAACAATTGAAATGGTTATCACTGATACATATTACTTGGTACCAGCACAGCATTGAACAATAAATACTTCATCTTCCTAAGATGCTTTTCCAAGGGTCATGAGGACCCTAAGGAATTTATTGATGTCCTCTTAGAGCATACAATAGCATCCATTAACTTTGCAAATACTTGTGAAACCATCTCCAGAGAGAAGACACCAAAACCTTTAGAAATCAGGTGGCAAACATTAGAAGAAAGTTAAAACAAAAAGAAGGAAGGAAGGAAGGAAGGAAGGAAGGAAGGAAGGAGGAGAGGGGGAGAGAGAGAGAAAGAAAAAAGAAAGAAAGAAAGAAAGAGAGAGAGAGAGAGAGAGAGAGAGAGAAAGAAAGAAAGAAAGAAAGAAAGAAAGAAAGAAAGAAAGAAAGAAAGAAAGAAAGAAAGAAAGACATCTCTAAGTTACGAGAACAGTTTCTTTCAAACGGGAGGGGGCAGGGGAAGCCAAACTCCGCCAAGTATTGAAAAATGCTCAAGGTATCTTAAGCATATGGCAACACATTTTTCTCTTTTATACATAAAGTCCTGATTAGTGTGTGACCATATGTGTTTTTTCTCACCCTATCCAGCCCTGTAATCACAGATCATGTGTAAAAGAAAAAAGGGGACCTATAGGAAGAAACTGTTCTACAATGTGTTCCCTACCTTGAGGTCCTCCTTATTCCAAAACATTTAAGAAAAAACAGGGAAATACCAAGAGTAATTACAGAAAAAGTTTCCGTTCAAGGAGGAGAAAGTTTAAGAGTGTAAGAAATATGGACAAAACACTATACCGTATCTTAATAGGTTCAAATCCAAAATGTTTACCTTCACAACCAACCCACCACTCCTCTTTACTCATTTTAAAATTAAATGCAATGCCATCTTCAATCATCCCCAGGATCATCCTAGACGATTTATTCTGCGTTCCCTTCCACATACTAATGGTAACGAATTCCCATGAACTCTCTCCTTTTAGCTCTCAATCTCTGATGACACAACATCATCATTTTTCATCCTGCCTTCTTCCCCCAATGACCGATCCTTAACCCTACAACCAAAGGTCTTACTCAAATATAAAACCAACTTAGTCCATTTCCACCATGAAACCCTTAAATGCCTCCCTATCACTCACAGAGATGTTCTAGATCACTAGTAGAATACTGTGAAGACCCTTCATGGTCCAACATGCTGCATTACTCCCTCAACTTTCTCCACCCTACCATATGCTCTAGACTTACTGAGCTCCTCTGAGTTCCCCAGTCACTGCCAGATCATTTCACGGCTCAAGGCCTCCACACATCCCAGCAAACACCTGCCCATCTTTAACGGCTGGGATCTGGCAGCAGCAATTTGGGGAGCTTCTCTGACCCCTCCCATTATAGTACAACATCTGGCATAGAGCAAGCAATTAATAAATGTGTTCAATGAATTAATAAGTGTGTTCAATGAATAAGTATCTTCTTATAACAGTAAATAGAGTAATAAGGAATTATAGAGAAGAGAAAAATCAATTGTAAAAAAATAAAGGGAGACTATCAGGGAGAAAGGGATCAGGCCAGGCATCAGTGGGGACTTAACTTCGAGCTGGGACTTGGGAGGATGAATCTCAAGACTGATTCTTCCCCAACAGTATGGTTCCATCAAATCAGAAACTCTACTGCAAATGCAGTGTCTCTAGGGAAATGATTCCCTTAAGAAACTTCACAGGAGGCATTAGGAGGAGAGCAAATAATACAATATTAATATCAAACTCTGAGGTTCTACAGTGGCTTCCATTGTTCTAAGGACAAAGGCAGACTTCTGCAGGCATGTATATTTGGCTTTGCCCTTTATAGACATGATTAAAAATAAGCATGGAAATGATATTTTAGGAATTTAATTATATCTTAAGTTCACCAGGGGAGCTGATTACTTAAAAGGATCCAGGGGTGAAACCTTTTGTAAATCACCCACTGCTTTTATCTGAATTTCATGGCAGGATCCCCTTAGTGAGTTCTCAAGCCAAGACTCTGACATGAGTTCATTTATCTGTACATCCATTCACCCACTTGAAAAATATGCACTGAATATGCACAAAATGAGATACTCTGACACACAGCAGGGGGGAAAAAAAGCACAAGGAATTATAAACTATAGTCCTTGTCCTCAAGGATTGGACATGTAGCCGGGGAAATGAAACATACACCCACACGCACCACATACACACACATGTGCGCATTATAAAGCCAGATGTTTACATGAATAATGTAGTGGGGTGGCATATAATTAAGAGCCAAATGGGTAATACGTACTCCACTCCAGAGTGGAGGCCAAGCATTCCACCAGGAGCTTACATAAGTTACCTCTAATCCTCAAAGCCATCCAGCAAGGTATGTCCCTCTTTTTATCTCCATTTTACAGCTGAGTAAGTCATCAAGCCCGGGACAATTAAAAGGGACCTTGGATGTCTCCTCCTACAATGTCCTGGTCACAGCTGGAATGCCTCTTAGAATAATCCTGCTTGGCCTCTACTCAGCACAACACCAGACACTTCTTACAGGGAATTCTGATCATTACACGTCTCAATTTTGGATTCCTCTAACAATGACAATTGTTCCCCCTTGTATTGATTCATAGAATCTTTCTATACAGAAGGAACATGAGATATTGATTATTCGAAATGCAGAAAACCAAAAGGGGGAAGTAAAAAAAGGGTGGGAGGAAAAATCACAAGCCGTTTTTATTCCAAGTTTCTCAGGGGGAGGAGAAGAAACAGATAGCTTTATAAAAATGCCTCCAATTTCCCCTTGAACTTGCTCCAGATTTGTTTCTCATTTCCCTTTCCGGGAACAATGACCTACCTAGCATTTGTTACTTTTTGTGTAATAATTACAGAAGTTCTGGGCAAATTCCAAAATTCATGAGCTGTCATCACTTCAAGTAACACAGAAAAATACCTGTGTCTTAGTCCAGTGAAACTAACAGAAAAATTGTTTTAAGATTTCCAGTGAGAAACTCTTATTCAATCTATTGGGTTTTGTTTTGTTTTTTTTCCAGTATAATTCTGTATGAAATATATAAAGAGGTCCTCCCCTTTTTTCCCTGTCTTGGAATAAGGAAAATAAGCCCAAAGACATAAAGTAATCTTGAAATCACAAAGCTATTATTAACAGTTAGCGATAATAATATCTTACATTTATGTTCCACTTCCTGTCTCTTATGCATGATACTTTCACACTGAACTCAGATATTATGACCCCCTTTTTTACAGTAGACAAAATGAAGAACCAGAGAGATAGCCAATCTTCAGATGATCCCAATGGGACGAGAGCACATATTTCCAGGCTCCTCAATAAACAGTCCTCGACGCTAAAGCTGAAGCTGTTCGCAATGGCATTGTCTAAGAAGCCTACAGAAGTAACGATTTTAGCACCTCAAATATAATGAGGATGTGTGCATTATCCAAAGTGATACAAACTGAAATAACGGGGTTAGTCCTAATGTAAAAGTTACACTAATATTAATGAACTACTGTCTTGACAATATCCTAACAAGCTATCCACAACTCAAAAACTTCTGCACTTTCCTCAAGTGACTGGGGGCGGGGGGCGGAGGATGCCAGCGGGATAACTGGGGTCAGCATCAGGCGCCAAACCCCACCCACACAAAGGCAACCTAATGAGCAGGACACAGTAACAGAGGGGCAGGGGGACCCGGAACCGCCAACACCCACCCATCTCCCTGATCCATTTCCTGAAGCACATCCCACTCCACTCATATCTTTGTTCCTCCCAAGTCCCTTCCAAAAGCAGGATCACCCAACTCACTCTGAATGCTAACTAGGAGACTTGCTGAGGACACTCCAGCTCTGGAGAAAATGCAAGGGAGGGGGAAAAAAAACAGACATTTTCCAAATCTCTGAACAGTTCTGTTTATGAGTCAGGCTAACATCTGCTCAAACACCCAAGCGATCTCAACGTGAGCAAGAATTGGTAAATCTTTTCTCTAAAGAGCCAGATAAAAATATTCTAGGCTTTTTGGTCGAACAGTCTGTAGCAACTACTCAACCCCAGCACAACAGCAGCCCTAGACGATACCCGGAAGAATGGGCATGGTTGTGTTTCAACAAAACTTTATTCACAAAAACAGCCATGGTTGGTAAGGTTTGCCAAGCTCTGAATGTGAGGATAGCTTGTTTAAACCCTCATTCCCAAATACCAAATGGTGAGTTCTTAGGAATCGTAAGTGACAAAATTCAGCGTACTTAGCTCTCAAGATAACATAGTGCCCACGCACTGTCCATCACAGTTACCCACTGAGAATCCCCAGGACATCAACAGCAGTGAAAGTAATAATAGTACCTAAAACAGCAGGAATATCAGGCACTCGATGCAAGAGACTGTGTTACATTTTTCACACATATCACCTCATCGCATCCTCAAAACAACTCTATGAGGGAAGTGCAGTTAATTATCCCACCTCAAAGATGGAGAGCCTGAATCTCGAAAGAATTAAACGTCCTCCCAACGTCCTAAAGATGCTACGAGATAAAACACATTTGAACCACAGTCCATATGATTTCAAAATTCATACACACACTATACCCCCAAAGCACCAACAGTATCTTCGGAGGAACTAAGACAAATCTGTGAATGAGAGGCAGGAAATTAAAATCTGGACCATTAAACCCATCTTTCAGAAATGCCCTGCTTCACTTTTGCTAAATTTAAAAACAATTCCCTCTACAAACAACGAGCTTTCGGCAACCCCCCTTTCCAAGTAGCACTTACGCCTAGAGGTGTAAGTACCTGCAGCTAAAAGCCGACATCTGGTTTCAAGGCCTTGGTCTTAGTCAAAAGTGACAGGCAACAACTCCTTCCTGCCCTGTCTTTGTCTGTTGGCCAAATGCTAAGGAATGTCTCTGATGCACCCTAGGTCTTGCTGACACGAGAATCGCTATTCCACCACGTTGGTGTGAAGCAACCACTGACACTGTGGAACTTTCAGGAAGAACTGTTGAAAGCATGAGGACTATGTACCATCAACTGATACCTGTCTCATTCTTTCCTTCTCCTTTTACGCTTTATCTTCTCCATTTCATCCTTAAGCAAGTGACTTCACTGGTTCTTCCAAACCAGTCTATATCCTTCTGGGGGATTCCTCATATGACCGTCTCATCCCATGCAGAAAAAAAATCAACTAGGAGAATGGCTGACAAACTCTATAGCTTGTGGCCCCTATCGCACGGGCCACCTGTTTTAATACAGCCTGTGAAGAATGGTTTCTGTATTTTGAAATGATTGAGGAAAAAGAAGTCAAAAAGAAGTATAGTATTTTCTGACACATGAAAATTACATACAATTCAAATTTCAGTGTTCATAAATACATTTTTATGGAAACCCAGCCAGTTCATCTACCATTATCGATGGCTGCCTTTGCACATACTGGCAAAGTTGAGTAATTGCAAGAGAAACCACACACCCTACAAAAGCCTAAGATATTTACTGTCTGGGTTTTTACAGAAAGAGGGTGCCAAAGCCTACAGCTGAACCATTAGCCCTTCCACCTATTGAGACAGTTCCCAAATCCATTCCAGAAATGCATTCCAGAAATGCAAAATGGAGACTCATTAAGCCCACTCAAGTTAAGGGTATCAACAATTGCTCCATTCCAAAGACTGCAATACTAATGTCCATTCTTAACTGAGTAATGGGAAAAGTTTTAGGACTTCCATTTCTTCACTGTCATTTGCAATTGGAGATGCTGATGGGATATAACTTTCAATTTCCTGACTAACAGCATCGTTATTCTAAATGGATGAACTGTAAATAGCAGGCCACTTTACGTCTCTCCTAACTGATATCAGAGCCACAGAGCACAAAATGATAAATTTTCTTCAGGTTTCTTGGCAAGAAGCTATATATATATATATGTAATTCTGGCCTTCATCTCAAAATTCCCTTCATTTATCAGAAATGGTGACAATAAGGCTCTAATTAGATAATTCTAATCCCAAGGAGTTGGGTGTGATGGAAGACTTCAGAATCACTATCTGTTCCTTGCAAAACAAAACAGATAGGCTATTCTCCCTGTAGGGGCAGGAGATTTATCAATAGACAAAAGGATGCAAAAAGCCAATAGATAAGGTGTAATTAAAGATCAAGCCTATAAATTTTACACTGACATAAATTTAACAAGATTTGCAGGTGGAAATTCAGGATTTAAAACCAGAGCATCATTATGAAAATAATGTCTCTCAATTCTATATGCAATGACATTGCATAAACACAGATTTATTATTAATACTAATACCCCGTGCCTTCAAGCCTTTTCAGACAAATTATTTGAATTATTTAGTGCCAAAGTAATTTCCAAAGTGGTCTATCTTCCTCCACCATTCCTCCTTAATTAGCTACAATACATTTTCCATATATATTGGAGCATCAAAATCTCTTTTAGAAATAATAATCCACCTATCATATTTTTGGTAGTTGTTGGGAACATAATCCAGAAACATCTGTATATTCTTGTAGGCCTTCATTTTCCCCCCTCAGAAAGTAAGAAAATTATTTGCAATGTAATAGTCAACGAAGCTTTAACAATGCTCTCAGTCTTCACTGGCTGGAAGGCTAAAAGTTTAAAAGCAAAAATGAAAAGAACTGCAGAATACCACAGAGGGCAGAAATATAGTCAACTAACGAGATCTGATTTGAAAATAAAGTTGTATTTTTTATATTAAATTTAGCAGACATTTAGCAGCTGAAGACTAGCCTTGTATTTTCTGCTTTCTGAAATCACAGGCACTGAAAAGACAGAAAACAAAAGGATGGATCTTTTGGGAAATTACAAGTTTGGTACGATCACTCATTAACAAGTAAAGTTCAGAAGTAAATGCAAATGGAGGGGGGAAAGCAGGTTAGGAAAACAGGGGGGAGAGAAATTAAGTACTTATAACCTTGAGGAAAAAACAGGCTTGAGTGTCTCAACTTTTAGCAAACTACAAAAGGTCTGAACAAACAGGTTCGGCGTGAAAGCGATTCGAAGAGTACTTTCTCATGAGCTTAATGGGATGGTCACTGGCCGCTGTGGGAGCCCGCCCGGACCACATCCACTCACCCGAGTAGGCCCAGTACGGGTCGCCTGAAGCCTTGCGCCTGCGGATCTGGGCTGAGCTGCCGTGTCTGTTCTCGTGCAGGGCCCCGACGTAGCCTTCCGTCAAGGCTGGAAGAGAGGGAGAGCACAGTGAGTAGAAGTCTTCACTCCACTGGACAGGGGAAGGGTGTCAAATACACCACCGGTGACTTCCCAGAAGCACACACTTCGGGGATAACGGAAGAGACCCTCCTGATTGTACAGAAAAACATCTCTAGGATAACCTAGCAAGACTACCAGGATTAATATTAATACTAACAGCAGCTTTACAATGAGCCTTTGGACCACCAAGCACGGTGCACTAAGCATTTGATATATACTATCTTACATAATTGCAGAACACTACCAGGCAACAGACCCAGTGGTCACAATAGATAGATAAGCAAACCGAACCTTCGAGAAGTTAAGTAACTTTAACTTGCCCAAGGCCATAAAACTAGTAGTAGAAGACTTGGAACCTGAGGTCTTTGTTCCTACTACATGTATAAGCCTATGTATTTGCTGCAAAAGGCCTCTGAGCCTTATCTGATCCTTCTAGAGCAAGGCGTCATTCCATGTCTTTTACAGGTGGAGGAATTAAGGCTCAGAGACACTAAGTAACTGGTCCTGGGTAACACAGGCAAGCAGGCAGCACATCAGAGAACCGAACACAAGCATGCCTACATCAAAGCCAGTGCCTCACTTCCCACGGTGAGTACCAGTCCTCACATCCTTTGGAGCCCAAACAGTCACCTGTTACAACACCTGAAGATGTGAAACACTGAAACCCACAAGGCCGACAATGCTCAGAAAAGAAACTCTAATGATGTATTTTTTGAAAACTCATAATGAATCCCATCTTCTCCGCCATTATAGAGAGCTTCCATCTGCCTGCCAAGTGTTCAAAGTCCTCCCCTCCCAGCCAATTCATGAATGTAAATTTCTTTTCTTGTGAGCCCACACCCGAATGCACTGACTTGTAAGAAGACAAATACCACAGGTGCCCAGAATCCAAAATGAAATGGAATTACACTTCAAACAATACATCCCAGCTGTCTATGTTAATATTTAAATGCACCCAAACAAAATCAAGTGTGCTTTTAAAAAGCAGGGGAAAATGGTTAGGGGAACTGTAGATTCAATTTAGGATTAAGATGGCACCAGGAAAACAGTACATTCTCCATTCTGAATTAGTCCAAGTAATGATAATGATGTCACCATGATGGCAAATTAGGAAACGTGTAAAGTACAGATAGTCCCCAACTTATGATGGACCGTCCTAGCAATTTTTCATCTTTACAGTGGCACAAAGATGATATGCATTCTGGGTGCCTGAGTGGTTCAGTCGGTTAAGCGTCTGCCTTCAGCTCAGGTCATGATCCCAGGGTCTTGGGATCGAGCCCCGTGTCGGGCTCCCTGCTCAGCAGGGAGTCTGCTTCTCCCTCTCCCCTTGCTCATCCCCCCATTCATACACGCTCTCTCTCTCTTTCTCTGTCAAATAAATAAAATCTTTTTTAAAAATGACACACATTCAGTGGGAACCGAATCTTGAATCTGGATTTGGATCCTTCCCCTGGGCTGGTCGTATGTAGAGTAATGATGGGCAGCAGAGACCCCAGCTCCCAGTCAGCCCCACGGTCATAAGGATCAACAACCAACCCACTTAAAACCATCTGCACCCCTACAGCCCATCCTGTTTTTCACATTCCATACAAACTCAGTGAATTACAGGAGATATTCAACACTGTATTATAACCTAGGCTTTGTGTTAGATGACTTTCCCAACCGCAGGCTAATATAAGTGTTTTGAGCATATTAAGGCAGGTCAGGCTAAGCTATGACATTCAGTAGGTTGGGGACATTAAATACATTTTCACCGTAAGATATTTTCAACTTACAATGAGTTTATCAGTACGTAACCCCATCATAAGTGGAGGAAGATCTGAGTTTTATGCTTGCATGGCACTCCAAAGACTGGCTTTAAAAGAAAAAATGCTTGAACTAAGAACAAAGATATTCCATAGACATGGGACCCTTAGAGGGAAACAGGGATCTTGTAAAATTCAAACACACATCTAAAAGTAAACCTGGCATCATTTATGTCTGCTTTTTGGTCATTTTTAAAGTATAACTTTATAAAGGTTTAGGTGACCACCATCCAGTCCATCCTACAGTCTGGCAGAAGAGCCATGCAGAGCTCCAAGAAGTTGACCATTCTAAGCTTCTAGGGATCAAAAATAAAATTTTCCATCTCCTACACTCCTAATCTATTTTTTCCCTCCACTAAAGCATGCTACATAAATAATTGTTCGGCTTATTTATTGTCTGTGCATGTGGGAAACTTCTTTATGTATCTGTTTAACGTGCTTCTTAGAGCTAGTTCACTCTAAATCATTATTCCCAAATAATCCTTCCTCTATCAAGGTAACGAGTAAAGCACTGTCTTGAACAAGGAAAGGGGACTTCCATTAGGGTACATGGTTGAGCCTCAATTTCCTTGCCTGTTAAATGGAGCTACAAGTAGCAGCAACTTCACAGCATTGTTATAAAAACAACACAAGACACTGGGAGCACAGCAACTAACTCAGCAGTGGGCATGGAGTGTTTTAAAAATACCTATTAGAGCAGAAATTTGCTGCAGAGACTCCATTTTTTGTAATCATCATACTCCACACCCCACCTACCCTGAAGTCATACAGTGCATAGCCATGTCCTGTTGGACCATCCCTGCCAGCTCCAGGGGTGGGCCTTGTTTGGCTTAAGCTAGCCAATCATTGTAAACCACGCCCCTGGTGCCAGTGACCTGGTTGGCAATGGAGACGTCAGCCAGAGATTCTTCTTTCTTCCTGCCAGTGTTTGGACAGAATCCTGAAGCCTCAGGAGCCTGGCTGGGGTCAAGCAGAAGATCGGCAGAGGAGTTCAAAAATGAAACCACGCCACAGGAAGCAAAATCTATAGGTCAATTCTGTTGACAAAATTGAAGCCCATGACAGAGGTAATTCAAAAGTGATCCTGTGGGATGCTTTACATTTACACGAACCAATAACTTGCCAAAGCTCCCTTTTTGTTCCTTGTACGGAAAAGATCCCCAAATGGCACTCAAGGTGACCTTGGTGACCTTCAAATGAGGCAATTCTACACCTGATCGTCAGTTTCTCATTAAAGGACACTGTTGGACTAGGGCTCTAATTCTCAACCTGAATGCTTTAAAAATAAAATAAAACAAAACAAAAGCAAAACACACAAACGAAAACAAAAAAATCTATGCCCTGGACCCTACCACCAGAGATTCACATTCGATTGACCTGGGGTGGAACCACGGATATAGGATACAAGTACTTTAAAAAAAAATATTTTTTCTTTTTGTTCGGGTGATTCTATTTTGAAGCCAAAGATAAAAACCACAAACTTCCTTGCTGAGCTCCGCCCCAGGTCCCATTCAACTTTGACATTCTCAATTCACCCTCACAGGCTGGAACCTGACAGGCTAAGTTAACCCTGGGAAAAGGCTGGCCAGGCAGAGATGCACTGCCTGCTGTAGAAATCACACCAATATGGCATCAATCTCAGAATTAGCTAAATCTGAACTGAACCAGAACACTCACAAATAAAAGTAAAGGAGGAATGGAGTTATCCTCAAGGATATTCATTTATACCCTTTACAAAAGATGTTATCTAGACTCACAATCTCCACAACCAGTCCCCCATTTTTTTTCCTGAAAAGGCGGTGCTTTTCATTTTCCGGAAGCCTTGAGAACACCAGGGTAGGGAACAAAAGAGGACAAAGGCTGCCAGCACCATCTCTCACTGGAGAGGCTTTCGTGTGGGCAGCTGTGTTACCCATCCTACTGGAAAAGCAGAGCAGCGGAGTCCAGAGCTCCGTGAGGTAAGCGTGAAAACCTCCAAGTCCTTAGACTACAACTGTCATCAGTCTTTAACTAGACTTGACAGAGGCCATGGGTTTTCAGGTCCCACACTTGCCAGCTTCCCAAGACCCCTACACCTTTTTCAGTGGAAAAAGCAAACGTACAAAGATATATCCAATTCAAGAAACAAGGGAGGCAAACATCAGAACTCCTCGGACACTGCAACATCACGGGACCCATGGCCCAAAGGGCAGTTACGTTCCCAGCCGTCCGTACGCAGCGTACTGTGGCATTCGGGGTCTCAGCGGAGTGGCAGAACTATCTAAAGAAAGTTCACTTGGGACAAAAGCAAGAGGCATGGTTTGGGTGGACACAGACCAACGGACAAGAGGTAACAGAGAGCAGGGCCATCCCAAGGAAGGTGGGTTAAACCCTGTCTTCATCACACCCCCCAAAGTACTGAGGTACGGTGTGGGCTGCAAAACGCAGGTGAAGAATGCATAAAAAACCCTGCTTCTGAAGGACATGCTGCATGGCCTATGAGGAGCTCTAAGCTCCCTGGAGATAAGAAGCGTCTCCACCTACCAGCCATGAGGGCGTCTGGAATATGGCAGGTATTCAATAATCCGTGAATGAATATATATATACACATGAACAACATAAAAGCTGATTGAGTCTGTGTTGGGGTAAGAGTGTGCGCATGTAAATGTGTGTTTATATAAGCCACAAGCAAAACCGCGACCTTCTCCCCACTGTCTCACTTTCTAGTCACTGCCCACCCATCACAACGGCAAACGTCTAGAACGTGAAGCTGTTAGGAATGATCCCCAAGTACCTCATAAGCAACCGTTTAGAGAGGCAACTCAGAAATGAACAGGGAAGCAAAGGACTTTTATCACCCTGGCACCAGATTTCTTTGAGACACATCAACTATCCATTAAAGATGACTACGTTTGGTTTTCCCTTTTACTCCATCTAGATCAGTAATGTGTGATTTCTTTTTCCCTAAGAACATAATCATGTATGAATGGCACTTGCATAATTTAAAAAACAAAAATTTTAGTCCCCTCCTCAAATGTATTTTAATCATATAATAAGGTATTTTTTTAAAAAAACAACTTTTAGAAATTACTTGAACTGCAGTCAAAAAAAATGTATATTGAGTATATTAAGCAACATAATATTTTATTGGCAAGGAGCAGAGATTTGCAAAATGAAACAATCTGTGGTTCCCAAGGAAAGATACAGACTCAGCATACCAAATTCAATCAATTTTAATACTCTTTGTACTCTTCTAAACTCTAACAGCCAACCAACAGCAGCATGGCAATGATATGGTAAGGCTATGAATCATGCTATTGATTTTCAATATCTTCTGTGCAGAAAATTAAATTATGCAAATGCATGCCTTTACGGATCCTTACCTTCATATGAAATTGCATACTTGCTTATGTCAGCAACTTAATTACACAATTAAAAATGGAGCATGCTTAAGAAAATATGTATTTTCATTCTTCGGAATAGACCGTAAGTATAAATCTGCCTGTGGTTATCGTGGGACTAACAAGAGGGAGGAATCGCTGTCCTGCAAACATATATTCTATCAAGTTCTACAGCACCAAGCCTCCTATGGTTAATGGAGCTGAAGTCATCTGTCAGCAGAAAGCTCAGGAGGGCTTTTAGTGTTGTGATGATGCCTCAAGGAATTGGGATCAGAGTGATGGAACAAGGGTAGAAGACACAAAGGACGTCCAATAATGCACAACGCTACAGACTCCACCTCAAAAGAGGTCGCCTCCAGTGTGACTTTAACCAGCTCACCAACACACACACACACACACACACACACACACACCCCTAACACACCTAGGCATCAAACCAGGGCAGGAACATCAAACCAGGGCAGCCTTCGAGGGTCTAAATGGTATAATAATAAAATGAGTTAAGAAAGTTAACACCCAGGGGCGCCTGGGTGGCACAGCGGTTAAGCGTCTGCCTTCGGCTCAGGGCGTGATCCCGGCGTTATGGGATCGAGCCCCACATCAGGCTCCTCTGCTATGAGCCTGCTTCTTCCTCTCCCACTCCCCCTGCTTGTGTTCCCTCTCTCGCTGGCTGTCTCTATCTCTGTCAAATAAATAAATAAAAATCTTTAAAAAAAAAAAGAAAGAAAGAAAGTTAACACCCAGCTACTCCCATCATCCAGGAGAATTTGAGCCTCTCAATTTTGACAGGATGAAAGTGAAGATTTCGAAACCAATAGCATTAACTAGCCAATGACGCTTACGCCTCTCTCAGCAGGAGGAAGCTTAAGACAGGTTGGTTGCTATGCAGAGAGCAAAATGAGTGACAGGTATTTTCATCAGGGAGATTTCATAAATTCTACCACCTCTCAGAACTTCTCCGGAGCCTACCTCATTTCCAGCCAGAAGCAAAAAAAAGATAAAAATGTTTCCAGACCCAAAGGCCCAATCCTTCGCTATAAAAATATCCTAAGAGTTACCTACCACGGAAGATATCAACAGAACTGTTTCCTATGTGCATGATTTAATTTCCTAGAGCCACCGGACATAGTTTATAACAATAAATGTTTGTATTCTGGGAATATAAAAGCAGATGTGTATCCCATCTGCCTTCCCTGTATCTTCGGGAGGATTCTGTGTAATCTTGACTCTCAGTGTTTTACAGAAATTTTGACTTGGGGGAAATAAAGAAGGAGTTTCAAGCTGTCTGAACTCTACTGTGTTAATCGGCAGGTTGAACATTTTTCTTACGAAGAGACCAGCCCCTCTAAACATGACATTAAATAACATTCTCGACATAGCATCTTTTCTTAGGCTCTACTTTTGGAGAAAAGGGTCACTGACTCTATGTGGGATAACACTAAATGTAGTTACGTAATGATGGAAAATATTTTTCTTCCAAAACAGCAAATGTGTGAACTGAAACTACAGAGTACAACTATTGGCTTGTTTTTTGGACAAAGGTGGTACGTTCACATATGCATTTGTGTATCTGAAAATGAGTGCAAGTCTGAGATGCCCACCAAGAAAGGGAGACACACGGTCACTATGCATTTCAACACACCCACAGCATTCCTTCACATTACTGTTTTCACCTGGCCGCATGGAACCAACAACGTCTACTTGATCCGAGCTACGTCATGATCCCCTACAAGTGAAAGTAGTTGTATGCTGGAGGTGAAACCAGAGTAAGTTTATGATGAGAACAGGCCAGAGCTGCATCTGTTACATGGTCTCACACATCTTGTACCCAAAGCAAAGTAGTACAGTGACATGTGACGGTATTTCCACGCAACTCTATGTCCAGCTCTAGGTCATTCCAAAGGACTTAGAAGCCTAGAAGAATGGGTCAGCTTCCATCCAAAATTGAAAACATCAGAACAAAGACATTCCAGTTCCCTAGTGCCAGAATGAAAATTACTTAAGATGATGGATGAATGGCTCTGATATAGAGTCCTAGTTCTCTGCCAGAGTCACTGCCGAAAATAAGCCCACTAAAAATAAGTACAGGCACTCACATTTTCACATCCAGAATGCGTATTTCCAGAATGGCAGACAAGCAGTTAAGCGGGCTGTTTATATCTATTATAACTGCTCATACAACAAACAAATTAAAGATCCCTCAAGGATGGCAAAATCTCTAACAAGCATAATTTTCTCTGAATTTTAAAGAGCACTTAAGAACATTAAATCCCACACAATAGTCTAAAATGAATAAATCTTTATCTTTTTTGTGCCTACAATGGGCAAAAGTATCAAATCATAGTTAAAGTAATTAAATATTCTGATCAGCCTCTCATCTCCTTTGTGCCTGTATTCCAATTACTCGTAGTAAAAATGTACTTAGTGAGTGTCCCAAAAAGTAGAATCAAGAAGTACATTCCTTTGTAACTACCGCATTGCAAATGGTCCCTCCAGTTGTTTGTGATACTGAGCTAACCTCAAACACAATAGAGTATATTACAGTAGATTACCTATTTTATCATATTCAAATGATATTCATCATCTAAAGTGATAAAGAGACCTAATATAGAGCCATGACTTTTTTTTTTTTTTTAAGTAAAACAGATTGCAATTCAAGGCAAAGAGGAATCACATAGCAATGTAGTATCCTAGGGGAAAAAAGAACACAACATAGGTTGTAAAAATGAGTGTTCAAGTCAAGTAGAGAAGCAAAAGACGGAACTTCTCTTTGTCATTTTACTCTAAAATAACACTGATGACAAAAGATAGAATCTATTTTTTTAATCAGACATGACAAAAAAGAGTCAAAACATAAATACATCTAACTATGTCCTAGCTTAAAAACTTCAGAAATAAAAATAGATGCTTCCCAACAAGTCCAAGAAGAGGTACACTTAGAAAACAGATCTATAAGGGACTCATTAGACATTTGTCATAAAAATCTGAAATATACTACGGTTCACGCTTCCTCAGTCACCCTTCTAAAACAGAACTGGGCTTCTGGCTTCAAATATTCTGTAACATCAGAATGAAGTAAATCAACCAAGTCTTCCAATCCCACTTTAACACTGTTTGGTTCTCCAAGAATCAAGTCTCTTGATTTTATAAGATTATCAAGAAACGAGGCTTAGTCATAGGTAGGGTTGTGGCGATGTCAAGTGACACAAATCTGTACTGCCAATTTTGCAACTGTGCCAGGACTTTGAAGCCTTAATGATCAACAAAACCGGCAAAAACAAATCAAATATTTCACCCTGGTGGCCACGATGTTGAATATAGCCATCGACCAATCCCTCCAGACATTCTGTTTCACCTGTGGTATAGTATAATATGGTATGGTGTGTGGGGGGGGGTGTTTAATTGGTGGCCAGCATGGGAAAATCTGGAGAGAATCCCAAAATCTGTAATTTTTTTAATGGGATCTGGACTTTGATTGCAACAATATGCTATGTGAATAGCAAGTAGCTCTTTCAAGAAGAATCATAACCCCACCCAGTCCTACCTTATCATTTATATTTCCTATCTAGTCCCTATGCCATCTGAGCTTACCACCCATGGTCCCACCCAATGAGAAATTATTCACTAACTCACTAATTGCTTATAAGGCCAACATTATAAAAGTAACACCAATACAATGGCTTGGGTAATTCTTCCAATAATCTTGCGGCTTAGGAACAATGACTCAGAAACGATATATAACTTGTCCAAGAACACAAAGCCCTGAACCAGATACCACTCTCAAACCTACACAATTAACACTGTACTACAACTATACTCACGAACTTGAATTTTAGGACTCATAAAAATATCTGTGAGCTAACAGCTACTACACCTGTTTAAAAGTGGGAAAAAACGGAAAAAAACTTCTACGTGTGCCTCGGAAAACCAAAAACATAGTAATTTTTTTTAAAGGCAAGTTTATGGTTTGTTTTTTTTTTTTTTTTTTTTTAAAGATTTTATTTATTTATTTGACAGAGAGAGAGACAGCCAGCGAGAGAGGGAACACAAGCAGGGGGAGTGGGAGAGGAAGAAGCAGGCTCATAGCGGAGGAGCCCGATGTGGGGCTCGATCCCAGAACGCCGGGATCACGCCCTGAGCCGAAGGCAGACGCTTAACCGCTGTGCCACCCAGGCGCCCCAAGTTTATGGTTTTTTAAAGGTTTTATTTATTTATTTGTCAGAGAAAGAGAGAGAGAGAACAAGCAGGGGCAGCGGCCTGCAGAGGGAGAAGCAGGCTCTCCGCTGAGCAAGGAGCCCTGATGCGGGACTTGGTCATGACCTGAGCCAAAGGTTTAACCAACTGAGCCACCCAGGCGTCCTTAAAGACATAGTAATTTTTGTTATTTTTTTTAACGTAAACTCTACACCCACTGTGGGGCCTGAACTCGTAACCCCGAGATCAAGAGTTACATGCTCTTCTGCTTGAGCCAGCCAGGCAACTCTAAAAACATAATAAATTCAAAAGAAAGAAGTTGTCTAGGCTACTCTTCCCACCATTACTGGCAATTGTCTAAGATAAAAACATGTTCCGATAATACAAACAGAAAAATACAGTGATTTTTCTAACATGATGTGGAGAATATCCGATTACAATTACATAAACATTGGTCATTGTCTATAAAAAAGAAAGTCTCTTCTAGTCAAGCACAAATAAATATTAAGTTACAACTTGAGTTAGGGAAACAAAGTGATACAGATTACTAAATTCTCTTCATTCATATTTTCTTTTGTTTAAAATCTGTCATTGTGACTACCTAATAAATGTTTATCCTTGAGAAATAAACGATAAACTTCATAACTTGGGTCTTTGATATAGTTGAGTCATTTATACACACACAGTCCCTATGAAATATCGAATGAAAAATATTGAAGGAAATGGGTATTTTTTTACAGAACAAAAAGGACAAAGAAAGCTGATTTAAATATTACTGGCGCCTATTTCCAAACCATGGCACATCTACCAACCCTAGGAAAATGTGCGCAGTGACAAAAATACGCACCACAATAATACACAACCACGGGAGATTGTAGAAAACACATCACAGGCGCAAGCCCTAAGTGCTGGGCTTGCGGATCAAATACAGAGGGCACTCCAACCACGACACTCTTCTGCTCAAGACACCAGTCATGGTGGAGACAGATCTGACTAGCTTAGTAAACCCAGAAATCTGTGACTTCTAGGGCCATGTTAAAGATACCACTTGAATCCTAGCCAGCCTGGATCTTCAGAGGCCAATAGCTATCTATTGCCCAGAGCTTTGTGCTTCTGGTCAGCAAAGTACCTAGTCTATCTTCACACTTACTCTGTTTAAATTGTTCTTCACTCCTCTGGCTAAAAAGAGAATTTCTCAGGAGTTTGGTAAGATGTAGGCAAATATTCATGTTCTTTCCATGGCAGGTTGCTACATCAAGACATTCAACAGTATATACCCTACATTGCTCCTGCCCTCTTGAAGTTTCCAGTTCACGCGGCGGAAGGGGGGGGGTCAAAAAATACACACATTCTAATTGATATGCATGGTGAAACAAATATGAGAGTTAAATGAAACACACACGGTACAAATCAGAGAGAGTACAAGTAGAGAAGGAATGTACTTAGAGTAGTCAAGGAAGGAGATTTAGCTGAAGGCATTGGCAAGATGGGAGGAAAGAGTCCGAGGTAGAGGAACAGCAAGTATGAGGATGTTGAGGCAGAAAACAGTATGGGGATAACAGGCCAACCTGGCCGAAGCTTGGTGAGCTGGCTGGGGGAGAGAAAAGAGGTTGAGGATAAAGAAGGGCAGGATCCTGCAAGACCATAATGGACTCTGAAATGAGCTTGCGAAGGCACCCAAGGACACCAAGGGGTCAGCCAATTAGGTCTGATAGTGCTTTAAAAGAAAGCAAGTTTTATTGAAATGTTAATAGTTTTTAGTATATTTACAGAGTTGTGCAATCATTACCATAATCTAATTTTAGGACATTTTTATCAATGTATGCTTTGAAAAGGTGACTGTGATGTGCACGGAACCGACTGGAGGGAGGCAGGCAAGAGCAAAACACAGTGCCTCATCACCCGGACCCCCAGGGTGAGCAAGACAAATCATTCATTAATTGTGTACTTGCACCTGCGGGCAGGGAGCCTGTGCTCCTGGAGGTAACATTTTGGAGAGCAAACCATGGCCTAATATTTACAGCAATCTGGCCAAAAGCCTACTCAACTCGCTTTTAGTTTTATTTTGCTAATATTTTCTATCGTTTCTTCTTCGCCTTTTCCATCTAAATTAGGATCTGCACTAATGTGATCAAGTAATTAATTGCTTATACATGTCAATAAAAACAGGTAACAGTTAATGAGAAGCAAGCCAGATACAAATGTTTACAAACAAAATGAGGAAAAGAAAGCAAGATGCTCATTATCGCTATATTTTCTTTTGGAGCTATATACTGCATAAAATTATACCCTCAATATCACAAAAGAAAAATAACCACCTCCCTATGTGATACCCTGGAGAAGTACACAGTATATCACCATAGATTTCAGAAGAAACTTAGGTGGGTTATTTTTTTTTTAAGGACAATTTTATTATTGCTTAAACATGGACACATGCACGGCTTTAAACCCAATCTGACTTCTATTTCCCCAAACAATTCTTTTTTTTTTTTTTTAAGATTTTATTTATTTATTCGACAGAGATAGAGACAGCCAGCAAGAGAGGGAACCAAGCAGGGGGAGTGGGAGAGGAAGAAGCAGGCTCACAGCAGAGGAGCCTGATGTGGGGCTCGATCCCATAACGCCGGGATCACGCCCTGAGCCGAAGGCAGACGCTTAACTGCTGTGCCACCCAGGCGCCCCTCCCCAAACAATTCTTAAAAGAAACCTCTCTCTCCCACCAGTTAGGTGTGAGTGATGGAAAAGTGACCCAAGTAAAGGATAATTAATAAATTCAATCTACGGTAATTCATCTCTGCACAATGACAAAGATTTTTGTCTTAGCAACTCTTCAGGATTGTCTATAAACACGAAAATGTATTCAGGGAAAAATACGCTTTGTGGCAGGTCAGGACATAGATTACCACATACATACCTCTCTCTCTGTTGTTCGAGTCCATAAGACAACTTCTCCCTTCTAAAACACTGAGAAACAGGCCTCCCATAGGCTTTATTTGATTTAATCAATTAGACTGGATCCTGAAATTTAAAAGTAAAAAGTATGGGGCATCTGGGTGGCTCAGTTGGTTAAGTGGCTAACTGTTGATTTCAGCTCAGGTCATGATCTCAGGATCCTGGGACTGAGCCCTGCATCTGGCTCCACGCTCAGTGAGGAGTCTGCTTCAAGATTCTCTCTCTCTCTCTCTCTCTCTCTCTCCCTCTGCCCCTCCCTTCCCCGTTCATTCTCTCTCTCTCAAATAAATAAATAAATCTTTTTCTCAAAAAGGTAAAAAAATAATCCAAGGAATTTAATGTTGCTGGTCAGAACATCCCAGGGCTACAAGTTCATTTTTGTTCTCTCTATTTTTATTAGGTGTTAGTTTTGCTTCCTTTCCAGCAAGAATGAGGTTTGCTTTGCTCTCTTCAATTGCACAAAGAAATCATCAGAAGAAATATCGTGCATTCTGCTTGCTTGAAGAGGAGTTATTAACTTGAAATAACACAATGCAAGTCTCAACGAAAATAATTTGAAAGGGCTATTACAATCTTAAATAAAATGATTTAATTAAAAATTCCAACCACATAAAAATTGTCACCAGATCACATCAAGACGGCTAAAGCATTTCTAAGTCTGCTTTAACTAGCTTTAAAAGCAGTTGCTTAAATTAATTATATGGGGGGAAATTTTTTCCCTTTTTTGGAAAAGAAGCTATTTAACCAAAAGTCCTTTTCTGGTGAACAAATGGCAGCTATTAAATAAGTACAGTTTGTTTCTTTTTTCTTTTTGGTTGTGTTTTTTCCAAAGCTTTCTATGACTGACCAATGATACCACAAGATCCATCTAAAGAGTCAAATGGAGAAACAGTGTTATGACTTCACCAAGCTCAACTCTAAAATAGAAAGTTTCAATTCAATATCGCTTTTTTCCCCCTCGGTATCTATTTGTATACAAGGAGCTGAATGAAATCAATTGCAAGGAGACTTTTCCACTCTGAATTTAAATCCTTTTATGCTTCTGCAATACAGTCAACCAAACTGGTGCTGGGAAGGAGAAGAGAAGGGCAGTTTCCCATTTTAATAAAAATAAATAAATATAATGATGTCAAAAGGAAATTCTGTATCTTTGGAGGCTTTCCTATTAGGCAAAACTGAATGAAACAAACCGTTCCTCTAATTTTCAGAAAACAGATAAGGAGGATGGAGCATAAGCAACAGAAAACTCTGGAACAAACCGGTATGACACATGTACCCAAACTACAGGACTGCAGATCACAGAAATCCTGAGTGAATTCTGGAAAACAAACACTCCTTTCAATATTACTTACAAAGGTTTATTAATCACATTTGCTCTTCAATATTGCCTCTGTATAACCAGTGAGTGAGTACTGAGAGACAAGGATGGTGTTAGAAGCTGCTGGAAACCCCAGGTTCTCCTTTTGTGCCAGGTCCACATTCAGGTTAATCCATTCTTTGTTACTTACCACTATAGAACCAGAAAAGTTGCAGATTTCAGGTGTTTCAGAAATCATACATGATATTTGAGGCTTATTCGGGGATCATTGTTTCTGAAACAGAGACGATACTCCGTGAAATGCATTCAGGACTTTTCCCTTCCCTCTGTGAGGTGTGGGGTGGAGGGTCCTTGAAGAGAGATGCTCTGACCAGAGTTCTTTTAAAATATTTTCCCCCAAAGTAAAGAAATGCTCAATCCCAGGACAGAACAGTGGACGGAATGGGGAAATGAGGCTAACGATATCGTGGCAGAAACAAAAATCTTTAACATATGTTTCAGGAAGAAGAAAGGATTTTTTTTTTTTTAAACCTTATCTCGATGTCAGAGAAACCCATTCATTCCTAAAATTTCCCCTGTATTGCTTTAGTTTCTAAAATTAAGATAATTAGTGGAGATGCGGAAGATAGCTATTACTTCTGTAGCACCTACTATATGCTGTAAGGCACTGTGCCAAGCTCCTCGGCGGAATTATCTCATTTAATCACCAGAACGTGGAGGGGTCAATCCTCCCAGCATCCCCCTTCCCAGAGGCACAGAAAGGCAAGGTACATCACCCAAGTCACATTACATGGTCCATGCAAAAGGAATTCAAACCCAGACACTCTGAATGCACAGAGGACAGAAAAACTGAGACTCCCCTATAAAGTCTGGGGGGCTGCAACATGGAAAGGGATCCTGCATATTTAGGTTCTTTTTAAGATTTTATTTATTTACTTACTTACTTATTTTACAGAGAGGGAAGGAGGGAGGAAGGGAGCGCACGCGCTCAAGCATGCTCGGGAGCAGGGGAGGGGCAGAGGGAGAGTGTATCTCTCAAGCAGATTCAGCCCTAGTGCGCAGCAGGACAAGGAGTTCAAGTTCACAACCCTGAGATCAAGACCTGAGCCGAAATCAAGGAAATCAAGAGTGTGACGCTGAACCGACTGAGCCACTCAGGTGCCCCACATATGGGTTCTTTTAAGAAAACAGTACAAAGACCCAAACATAAAACACTTAACACAGAACCTTTTGCACTGATACAAAGTGACCTCTGAAACCATACTCTCCCGGACAAATCTAAAATCTCATTTTACATCCTCTGTCTCCGGGACCCCTCTTTGTTAGTTAGATGCCCCAACCCTGCGTCCCAGAAGAAACAATGTGGTTTGGTTTGGTTTTGGGGTTTTTTGACTGTCCTTTTAAGAGATTTCACACTGAAAGAATACCCACTATAAAAACTTTCTAGTTGCAACTAAAAATACTATAATAAAAGTGATAATTCCTCAAAATTATTATGAGGCTTGCAAAGAGAATTCTAACACTACAGCCTACACAGGAAGGCATTACGCTAACACCAACTAACGGCTGAGAAAACAATTCACTTTCTCTAAAACAGAAAAAAAAAGAATGTTCTATGCAGGCATATGTTCACATTTTAACGGAGACGGTGGGAATTAGAAGAAGTGTTTCCAATACAGTAGCCACCAGCCACACAGAGCTACCCTGAACTGTGCTGTAAAGATAAAATACACTAGAATTTCAACACAGTATAAGAAGAAATGATTGCAAAATATCCCGTCATTCTTTTTCATTTTAATTCATGTTCAAATGATATTTTGGATATATTAGATAAAATAAATCTGCTCCATCTAAGAAGTCCAAAAAGTGTTGTTTTAAAGATTTCAATAGTATGGTGACAGCCAGCTGTAAGTCCCTTTTGCTCCTATGCCAAGAACAAAATGTGACCTGGAACACTTTAGTGAAACCCTCCTTCTTCCTTCTATCCACCACCTTCCCCCCACACGATAAAAATTCAACTTCATTTTCATTCTTCTATTGAAGCGACTATTAATTCAGTTGGGGGTGGAGTGGGGGGAGGACTTTCATAGAGACATACGGTCCAATGGTCTCTTCATTGCTTTGGCAATGGAAACAGAAGGTCATAAATGCATCGGGAGGTCTAATGGCTTGGCATTGAGCACTGCAGGAACATCGCAGTATTTGGCATGCAGGCCATTCTATGTCACAGAAGGAACTAAGTTTTGAGGACATACAGATCTACAAAGAGAACGATTTCATTTTAAACACCACTCTTGCTGGAAAACATAACCAAATGAATCACCACGTTCCACTTGGAAATACAGTTTCCGTTCTTACAATGACCATGAACATTTTCCAGGTAACATGATTTTAGGACCTTCCCCAATATCTCACACCCAAAAGCAAACTTTCGAAGAAGCCGAGGCATTCCCGGGAGTGCCCAATTCACCACATAACCGCTGATCTTGGGGTCAGCTAACCCTGTGCCCACCTCTTTAAAAGAGAACAGGATGTCCCTTTGGGCCATCTGCCCTTAATGCCTAAATCACTGGTTTAAATGTCGGTGCGAGAATATACCCCGAAGGACCTGATCCTCTTGGTCTCCAGTAAGCCTCCAGAATAAACTTTTACACAAATTCCTTTTGGGATCAGATGGAGGTGGTCAACAAACCGCATTCTGAACAACACTAACCTGCTCAGCTTTTCAATACTATAAATCCACCGCTAATGCAGAACACGGAAAAGGAAACTCTTTTACAAAATAACTAGAAAAATATTCTTTAACAAAGCCTTCGAAAGAGACCTGTCTGCAGAAAGCCTGGCCTTTTGCATTTCTTTCTGCTCTTGGTTTTGAAGGTCATGAGACTCACAACAGATGTGGCCTGGTTTGAACCATAAAGGTCTGCATGGCGCATAACAGTTAGTGTAAAAGCACCACGGCTGAGCCACTGTGGCTTCAACAGTTGGTGGGCTCCAGCCCAGCAGGGCAAGCCCCCAGCTCTGCCAAAACAGAAGGCATCCCTTGCAGGCAAGCTGCCCAAGAGGAGAACCAGAAACTTATCTGCCCCGTGGTGACGGAAAACCCATTTCATCAAAGAAATTACTGCAGACCTAAAGACGACCCATCTAAACATATCTAAGTAGCACAATAAGATCCACCCCACCGTCATTTTCCTGAAGCAAATGAAATACTGAACCATTACTTCGTTGGCAAAAATCTTGGAAGCCTGAAGCAGATCAATAATCATATTATCACATATCTAGGCATTTCCACAATGAAGTCTGTTTTTAATAGCATTTATCGCTTCTCCTGATTAGAAAAGCAATAAATATCCGTTGTGTAAGCACATTAGGCAAAGTACATTAATGAGCAGAGTACATTAAAAAGATAAGACAGCAAATAAAATGCATAAACAAGAAAATAAAAATGACCATAAAAAATGACCACTGTTAAAATTCTGGTGTATTTCCCTCCTCTGTTTCAATAATCAATAGGATTATTTTTTTAAATGCACAGTAATCTTTTTTTTTTCAAAAAAGAGTGTTTAAACAAACAACAAACAAACAAGAGTCCATGTTAAGGACAGCATAGATGGACCTAGAGGGTATAATGCTGAGTGAAACAAATCAAAGATAAATACCATACGATTTCCCCTATATGTGGAATATAAAAAACAAAATGAACACACACAAAAAATAAAGACTCTTAAATACAGAGAACAAACTGGTGGTCGTCAGAGGGGAGGTACGTGGGGGGACAGATGAAATAGACGAAGGGGATTAAGAAGTACAAACTTCCAGTTATAAAATAAGTAAGTCATGCAGGTAAAAAATACAGTCAATAATACTGTAATAATGTTATATGGTGACCACACTTACGATGAGCATCGAGTACTGTACAGAATTGTCGAATCAATATGCTGTACACCTGAAGCTAATAACACTATGTCAATTATACTTTAATGAAGAAAAGAAAAAAAATACTGTTAAACCTTATATCTCCCAAAGTGGAAGAATATGTACACGTAAAGTCCATTTCCATAAAAATTAAAAGTACCACCACAAACAGGTCCTGCCACTTTGCCCTAACCAACTATCTTGTCTATAGAAGCAGGAGACTGGAGAAATGATTAACCACTTCGGTCACTTCAAGCTCGGACATGGTCCAACGTGAACAACTTGACCTTTCTTATTGAACAATCTACATCGACCAAGAGCGAACTTGGCAAACTGGTGCCCCACTATACGGAGCCCATACACATGACACGTTATGCCAATCAGTTGCCAACATTTACAAAGGAAATACATAGGACAATCCAGACTTTAGTCTTCTCTTGCAACAATTTTAATATAAAGCTGTACTGAACCATAGAGCAACAACCGGCTCGAGACGTAGGGCTGCAGTCACCTTCACCTAGTGTGAACTCTGCCACCATACCTGCTGATCGCAAATCTTTCCCCAGCTGGGATGCCGGGTATTACGTGCCAGTTGTCCCTGCTCCGAAGCTTGATCTTGTAAAACCCTTCAGTTATTTACAGCATGCCTCTCCGGTCCTTTTACGCACGGCGCTTTGCAATCCTTTAGAGAACCTTTAGTATGTAAAGTAACAAGATACAAGTATCTATGTTTGTAGGCATCATTTTTACCTTTAAGCCTATCATCTCTGCAGTACTGCTACAAGATAAGCACCATCATCCACCCCACTTTAGAGGACCAAAAAACAGGCGTAGAGGTTGAGGGATATGCTCAAGGTCACATAGGTAAGACAAGGCAGAGCTGTGTCCAAGCCTAGGGCAGCAAAGTAATTTAAATTGTTCGGGAATCTGCCCATTCTTTTGCCAGCACACTCAGTAAATAGGAGAAGCATAAATGCATTCTACCAGGATGAAAGAAAGAAGTGACGCTGGAGGTGAGAATGGAAGTGCAAAATGCCAACAGAAAAGGAGGAAAACAATGAAAAATATCACCGAGTTCAAGGGTAAGCTTGGAAAGTGCGTTACCAGGCAGACCAGCCATCAACACTAGCCAAAAGCACAACCGTAAAGTAGGTAAAACCCAAGCATTGTCGGTTTTTCTGAAGCTTCACAAAATGCTGATGTGAAAAATTACCCAAAACATAGAATAAGGAGAATAAAGAGAATGCAGAAGTCCCTTTCGATGTCACATTGCAACTGAATTCAACAAACTCACCCAAAATAATTAAAGTAACTAGGGGAATGTACCCTTGTTCAACTTGCTGTTCACTATCAGTCAAGGCCGGACTTGGTGAAGTTACACATTAACCTGGAGATTTCTATGCAGTTCAAAAAAAAAAAAAAGCAAAAGAATTGGTTTATGGTTTTGTAACTCTGTGGGAGATTAACCATTGTTGGAGCTAACCTAGCAACCATGGTCTGACATTCTTCATTAACTAAAAATACCCACGTCCTCCAACTGCTCTTGCAACCAGCATTACCATGGTATTGTCTGTCTCATTAATGATTTGAATTTGATATGTATTAACTCCGTTCGTGAAAGAGTCATGTTTTTAACTGCTGAAAGTTAAGATTTGACACTGCAATAATGTAAACAACCTGGGCCCCACGCCTATCCCCCTCGTCTTTTCCATTTCCAAACTAGTACGCTCAGAAACACGCCACGGAACGTCAAATTAAATTCTATAGCTTAACATAGCACAAACTCAGGGAACAGACAATCTAATAGAGAAGATTTCTGGAGATGCAAATATACAATAATAATGACCCAGATGGTGAAACTTTAGGCATCAGAACAGGTGATTCAGAGGCACTGAAAAAGATGTAATTCAGCCACCAGTCTTGAATGGATTAAAAAATGGTCTTGCAGACATCGTCAATATCCTAAGTAGGAAAATGTCTACTCACAAATATGTTTAGCAATATGTTGGTGTTCTCCATTTAATGGTAGTATATTTCCATTATAAAAACTGAGCTTTTAATAATATATCCCCCAAAAGTTATTCATCCATTTTTCTAGATACTAACAACCAAATCCTTTATATTTCAACCATTAATCCACGCATTATCTCTACCCATGGTGAAAAACATCCCACCAAATCAGAAATGCAGCTCTCCTCAGATTTATGTTACAAGGTCATAAAGTATACTGAATCACCGGAAATACTTAAACTGGAGAGGTTCGGTTAAGTATGTGGGGAAGGCTTATCCTCTCCCACCCACCCCAGCCAGAGTCATCAACTTCTGGCTCTTCTCCAGAAAAATTCCACAGTACCTTATTTGGTACCAGTAAGCAGAAACCCACCATTGCGTTGCCACCATGTGCCTATCCTAAACCCAGGGTAGATATCACTCAAATTTCACAAGAGTATCCTGTTGAGCTAGACCTCATCTTCTCAGTCCTGCTTAAAACTGGATTCCAGAAAAAGAATTAAGTAAACAGTATTATAATAGACATCACCAATCCATTGGAATTGACCCTAAGAATAAAATGTGCCATGTGAAAGTGCAGACTTTTTTTTTTTTAAGTTTGCTTATGTTTTTAGTAATCTCTACACCCAACATAGGGCTTCACTCACAACCCTGAGCTCAAGAGTCACATACTCTTCTGACTCAGCCAGCCAGGCACCCCGAAAGTGCAAACTTCTTGAAGGGCATTGAAGTTATTTACATTGAACACAGTGATTGGTCCAAGCAACAACACAGCGGGAGATGGGCAGAGCATCAAGTCTTTAAAAGAGAATGCCATGAAAAGAGAAGAACAGAAAGTGCAGAATTACTCTACCCCATCGTAAAACTGGTTACACAGCTACGTCATCAAGACTGTGTGGACTTAGCAGACACACGGACGCACAGAACATAGAGAGTCGAGAAAAAGACCTGCACAGCATAGACAACTGATTTTTGACAAAAGTGCAAAAGGAATTCAATTGGAAGAAGGAGAGCTTTTTTTAAATCAAATGGCGCTCTATAGAGCAATTGAATATCCTTAGGCAAAATAAAAAGAATCTTGACCTAAACCTGATACCTTATTACAAATATTAACTCAAAATGGATCATAAATTTTAATGTAAAATGTAAAACCATAAAACTTTTAGGAGATTGAACAGGAAAAAAATCTTCCAGACCGGGGCTCAGTGAAGAGTTCTTGGAAGTAACACCAAAAGCATGATCCAGAGGGGAAGAAATGAGTAAATCACATTTCATCAAAAACAAGAAGTTCTGCCCTGTAAAGGGCCTTGTTGAGAAGATGAGGGGAGAGGCTACAGACTGAGAAAAATATTTGCAGGCCACATATCCGACAGGAAACTACTATCCACACTATATGGAGAACTCGCAAAACTCAACAGTAAAAAAACAAACAATCCAATGAGAAAGTGAGCAATGGACATGAGGAGACATTTCAGCAGAGAGGATGGCAAATAAGTACGAGAAAGGATATTCAGCACCATCAGTCACTAGGAAAATGCAAATTGCGACACCAATGAGCTCTCACTGCACATGTAGCAGAATGCCTAAATTAAAAAACAGTGGCACCCACCAAAATCTGGTAGGAATGCAGAAAAGCTAGATCGCTCATACACTGAGGGTGGGCCCATGGGATGGTACAGGTATTCTGGAAAATTGTTTCTTAAAATAAACAAAACAAAAAGAAAAAAACCACATGCATTGACTATATGACCCAGCAATTGTACTGCCCAGTATTTTTCCCAGAAAAGTGAAAACTAATGCCCCTTCAAAAAATTGTACATAACTATTAATAACTGACTTTGTTTTGAAGCAGGGGAAGAAAATGAAACGCCCCCCAGAAGGTAAACAGTTCTACAAACTGTGGAGTGCCCATGCCATGAAATACCTCTAAAATAAGGCTGAATAACTATGGTGAAAACAACAACCTGGGTGGAGGTCAGGGACATTATGCTGAGTAAAGAAAAGCCAACTAAGCACCTGACCATTAGGGAAATGCAAATCAAAATTACAATCAGATATCACTTCACATCTGTTGGAATGGTTATTACAAAACAAAAAAAACAAAAACCCAAGAAATAACAAGTGTTGGTGAGGCTGTGGAACAGAGGGAACCCTTGTGCACTGTTGGTAGGAATGGAAAACAAGATGGAGGTTCCTCAAAAAATTAAAAACAGAACTACCATATGATCCAGCAATTCTACTTCTAGGTATTCACCTGGGAAAAAAAAAAAAAAAAGAAAGAAAGAAAAGAAAACACTGATTTGAGAAGAATTATGCATGCCTTTGTTCACTGCAACATTATTTACAATAGCGAAGATATGGAAGCAGCCCCAACAGATGAACGGATGAAGAAGATGTGATCTAGAGACACAATGGAAAATTACTCGGACATAAAAAGAATGAAATCTTGCCATTTGCCACAATACAGATGGACCTAGAGGGCATTACGCTGGTGAAATAAGTCACACAGAGAAACACAAATAACATACGACTTCAGTTACCTGTGGAATCTAAAAAACAAAATAAAACACAGACTCAGGGTTGGGGGGAGAATTGGATGAAAACAGGGGAAGGGGATTAAGAGGTACAATCTTCCAGTTACAAGATAAGTAAGACACGGAGATGTAATATACGGCATGGGGGATATAGTCAATAATACTGTCACAACTTTGTATGGTGAGAGATGGTAACCAGACGTACTGTGGTGACCATTTCATAATGTATATAAAATGGAATCACTATGTCGCATACCTGAAACGAATATATTATTGTATGTCAATTATTCTTTTAAAGAAGGGGGGGAGGTTAACCTCAAAAGGTCACATACTTTATGATCCTATGTCTGTAACATTTTCAAAATGACAAAATTATACAGACATAAAATAGATTTGTAGATGCCAGGAACTGGGGATGGCGGAGGAAGGAAGAACATATGATTATAAAGGGGTAGAATGAAGGAAATCTTTGTGGTGATGGAATCATTCTGTATCATTTTTTTTTTTTTTTTACATTTATTGAAATACAGTTGACAACCAGTGTTTACTAGCTTCAGGTGTAAACATAGTGGTTCGAGGAGCACCTGGGTGGCTCAGCTGGTTAAAGTGTCCGACTCTTGATTTTGGCTCAGGACATGATCTCGGGGTCCTGAGATGGAGCCCTGCGTAGGGCTCTGCACTAAACATAGAGACTGCTTAAGATGCTTTCTCCCTCTGCCCTTCCACGCCCTCCCACCCACCGCTTGTGGCTCTCTCTCTCTCTCAAAAAAACCAAAACAAATACATAGTGATTCAACAATGCCATACACAATGCTCACCACAATAAGGAATCATTCTGGATCTTGATTTCAGCGATGGGTGTACCAATCTACGCGTTAGAGTCAAGTTACAACACATTGATTTGACAATTCTTTAGGCAATGCTCACCACGGTAAGGAACCATTCTGTATCTTGATTCCAGTCATGGGTACACCAATCTACACATGTGATTAAATGGCATAAAACTCTACACACACACTGTACCATGTCAAACTCCTGGTTTTGATACTGGGCTATAATTACATAAAACGGAACCCATGGAGGAAACTGGGTAAAGAATACATGGGACCTCTCTGTCTTGCATTTGAACCTTCCTGTCAATCTAGAATTATTTCAAAATTAAAAGTCAAAAAAAGAGAATATTTTAGACAGTCGAACAAGGGCCATAATTTTTGCTTTCCACCCAACCCATTTGGATAACTTCACATGGAAATAAGGAAGACATACCAGGAGAAATGTGTGTTTACAGACAATAAGACCATGAGTGTTTTCCCTTTTCTTGTTTTCCCCCGAATTTACAGACACATCCCATTTACTATAGTCATGGGGGGGGGGGGCGGGACAGGGGACACAGCAGATGAAGTTTAGCAACTCCTTAGAAAGATATCCCCACAGATAATCTGATCATGAAAATTAATGATGTGACAGAGAAAAAGTGGAAAAGCCACCATTATTTTAAATTTGCAATTTCCTGTTGATCATCTGATAAAATACTTGGGAAATAAAACAAAAGTATGTTAACACACATTACCAGGCCTTTGAACAATGTACCAATTAAAGAACAGATTATATCATTTCTAAAACAAAGACCTTTCCTGAAAAGAAAGGAAAGAGAGCAAAAACATAGTCCTAAATATTTGGCCTAGGCTGAACACCAAATAGTTCTAACCCAGGGACAACTGACAAAACCAGCTCCTTTAATCATCACATCTGCGCACTCCCACAAACCCCTTCCCCAAACAATCCTTTACGTTCCATTCCTCTCCCTCAACCCATCCAAATTAAAACGTTACTGTCATACTCCAAATGCGGGCTGGCACTTTTTATACAGCTCTTAAGAACAGAAAATAAAACATGTATTCATATATTCACGATTAAATAACTATGTATTAAGCATCTGTGTGCCAGACAGGATACTAAATCTTAAAAAAAGCAGCAATCTGTTTTAAGTTTCAAGGTTTCATCAAAATAAACAGAATTAATGTTAAAATATTCACCATTATTAATCACCCAATGATACTAACAGTTCCCCCTATGAAGTTGTTATCATTATAACTCAAGGGAAAACAGGACTATGAATTTGATATTGACTTTCATATTTCAAGTAGTTGCTTAGAATTGGAAATGTTTAGAGGAGACTTCTGCAAACAGGGCTCCAAAGCACAATTCTAATTCCAGCAAGTGGGTCGGATGCCCAGCCCGTCCCTGTTCCCAGCCTTACCTGCCCTGCTTCCTCCTCCAGTGCAGAACCCACAGTCAGTCCCAAATCCCCCTCCACCACTCAGCTGTGAGCCTCAAAAAGCTGCCTCAATTCATGCACCAGGTAAGAAGCCCAAACGGGTCTAACTAACCTAACCCCCTTTCTGCTCATCCGGATGTGATAGTTCGCGTAGCTCCAGCTTGCGACCCTGAGCAGAGCCGCTCTGAGGACAAATCTGTGGCACAGATGACAGAGCAGAGAGTTGGAAACAACCTGAGTTCTCAGTGGAGTGGCTGGCCACTGACACACGGAAATCTAATACCTTGGGATCTCTAGCATGGACACTACCATTTCTTTTTCCTCCTCACTCAAAGCTGGGTCTCTCCTCACTTGCAGCTGAGAACATCAGAAGTAATACAAGGCAGTCCTTGTAAGTCTTGCTTATAAGGCAGTCTACCCAGTGTGTGGGTTTTAAGAAAATCAAGCCCCCTGGGCACTTCCTGACTTAGGGAAATATACAGGGCATGGCACTATGAAAACCATAACACAAAACTTGTCCTCAAATATAATGCTCATCTTCTTAATTTTTAATGATTGCATAATATCCTGTCATAGAGATAATCAAGCCCAGCATCCGAAGAAAATGGTGACATGTGTGAGCTAAAAATGGTACCTCTTCTGGATACTTCTCTGGCCATCTGCCAAGATAAAGGCCCAGTAACTTTGCTCATCAATTGTATAGTGCCTCTGTAGTGAAGGGCACATCCTTGAGTTTCTAGACATCTCTACAACTGGAGACAGTTCCAACCCAGTGGCTTAAGCGGAAGCCACTGCATCCTTAAATTCATTATCGAATTTCAAACAGTTAGCAGTACAATCAAATCTGACGACCCTCTATTACTTAAAGCACTAAAACCATTCAAGTTACAGTTCTAATGTGGGCATCCAACTGGAACAGTAACCAATTCTTCATAAGTCCCAGCTAGTGGCCAGTGACCAGGAACAGAAATGTACAATAATTCCAGCTAGGAAAGAATCAAGACTAAAGGGTAAAATTCAGTGCAAATGTATTATGCTTGGCTGAATTTACAATGTAGTTGAAAGGCAAGAAGAAGTTAAATAATCCTGTAAGACAAT